>NC_090941.1:257200598-257825598 GCF_040938575.1 Ambystoma mexicanum
GAGTCTTATGATCCCTATTGTGTGTCTGTCTTAGGATCCACCATCCAGACAGATCCAGAGATTCACGCAATCCTGCCAGCAGCTCCTAACCAATCCACTTCCCACTTCACCATTCACTGGGCATACAGTCTGCAGTGCTTTGTGGTGGAAGGAGTGGGTCGCACCAACAGCGCCATTGAATCCTGCGGCACACACCGACAGTCCGGACCAGGCACTCTTGCTGGGCCCCACAGGTAAGCGTTATAACCAGTACACTCCAAAGACACCATAGACGGTGCACTAGAAACATATCAAATGTGTCAAGCAAAAGGATTTGCAATCAGCATGTGGGAAAAAAAGTGTTGAATCACAAGTCTTCTCTCTACTCTTTCCTACAATAAAAGGGGGAAAGTATGATAAAAGATGCACACAAATAACAGCATGACAATACCGCTCTTTACTAAGGTATTCTGGAAACCCCAGATTCAGATAAAACGTTGAATAGATATTACACCTCCTGCTATGTTACGGAAGTGCACTTTGAAAACAGGTTCCCATTTTGTCTGCTACCCAACTACTTCAAAAGATAAAAGACAACAATGAAGTTTTGCAGTCAAGTATCACAAATCTCTTGGCAAACATGTGTGGCACAAAAAATACTAGTTCAGACATCACACTGAAGTAGGGTATATGCTATGGAACCATGGCCCACCCACATGGTTTGTCGTGTTGAGCTGTGCAGAACATGCATGGGAGGACTTGCACAACTTCCTACGCATAGCAAACCAAAACAAAGAAGGGATTGACATAAAAACACATGCAGATCTCTGCTCTCTTGACCCTGTAAATGTATCAAGATACTTTAACCATTGCTTTATTGCCATGCTGTACTTCATCTGTAATAAAACAATTCCTCCCCTCTGAGAAGTGGAAAACTTCTTTTGGCGAAAAGAATATCAATCCAGAGGAGCACCACACATTGACATGCTTTTGTGGCTAAAAGATGCCCCTAAATTTAGCCATGATAGTGATGACACTGTTTTTTAGTTGAAGGTGGGCACCCAACACACATTCTCACTATATGCAAAAATAAGATAACACATCCCGTCAGGGAATGAGACCAAGAGATAAATTGCAAGGATAACAAACTTTATATAAAATAAAGTATGCAAGCAAAGAATTCTGAAGCCAGAGAGCGCTCTGCCAAAAAGTACATGGGTAGCACATTATGAGATTGTCGTCAATTATGTCATCACATATTGTACAAAATCATGGTGTATATTGGTGGGGCCGTATAGCACAGCCTGCTCTATAGGGGATGCCAGGCTACAATTGGCCACCTTTCCAGTCGATCTGGTTGCATGCGGGTTAGCTGGGCTCATCTCCGCAGTGAAGATCCGGACAAAAATGAAACATTCCTAACTATCTAAGCTAAACAACAGGAACTGACAATAAAAGAATAATGGTGAACATAAAATCCTTGCATGAATGGGGGTACTTGAAAAAAATGCGTTAATATATTGGCATTCCAACCTCTACATTCAGAGCTTCATTATTACCGGGGTCCCGCTCCCAGGTGTTTCCCTTTGGGGGTTTGATATACTATTTATGTTCCTTGGTGCCCCATGACATTAACAGACATGTTTTGATTTGAAGCAAATATACTGCTACACAAGAATACGTCTATGGTGGGTGTTCTGGCATGGTCAGTATGAGGGGGTCAGATGGGTATCAACATGAAAGAGAGTGGGGGTCAGTGACTGGGGGGCCCTGGCCTGGTGGGGTTGGAGTTAAGAGGGCAGGGGAAGTTTTGTGGAGATGGATGGGCACTTGTGCTGGTGCTTGCTTCAATGTCACGCCTTGTGGAGAGCACATTCTGGGGAAGTGAGGCTAAGCAATTGCAACAATACCTCTGTGAGAACAAGGCTCGCGCAGAGCTGGCAAAGGGGGGCAGCAGTGTCTTGGTCTCATCTATTTACCATGTTAATGGGCTAGGGAGGTGGGACTGAACTATCTCCTTCCTAACATTCCCCCTATTGTTGCTCCTAAAGTAAAAAATACCCCCCGCCCACCAGTATTTCTATGTTCCTCAGGCCTTTTCACAGTTTCATCCCATGCAGAGGTACCTTTAATGGGCATCCATGCTCTACACAAACTTCTCCCACATTGTGCATATTGTTCAGGAGTGCATACCATGTAAATATATCTTCCATCCCCATCCAGGTCAACCCACAACTCCCTATAATTCTCAGGATCTTGGTGCTGTATGATAGTAGTAGGATGATAATTGTCTACCTCCTCCCCTGTATGGTATATTACCACCATGCAGTATTTGGGTCATCATTTTCACCAGTTTGCACTTTGGCTTCCCTAGTATCCTGAGGCACCTTCTTATTAACATTCCTATTGCCGAGTGTCACCATCAACATCACACTATTTGGCACTGATTTTGAGCAGCACCTGAGTCCTAATTGGCACACACAGAAGATCAGCAGGAAAAGCACAATGATGGGTACCAGCATCTTCATGATTGTCCCAAGCCACGAGGGTACCCAGCTGAATGCACGCTTCTTTTGGATCAGGTGATCACACTGCCCTCCCACTGGGCATATTCAAAATATGGGGGCTGTTCTTCGGTCAGTCCAGGTGCCCTTGGTCATTCTTGTGGCACCTCTCACCCCTTTACATGCTCTTCACTATCACCACAGTGCGACTGAAGTGTTGCAAGCGTACAATAGCCCCTCCATGATGGTGGGAAGTGTAAGTATGACCGTTTGCCGCACACCAAATAATAGTCCATTAAGGCAGCAGTGCCTTTTCAAAGATCAGGATTGATGAGGGTTCTGTTGCAGCATTTGTTGGAACCCATAGACACCTTGCCTTCTCCAGAAAAACAAAGTTTGTAATGTTCTTCCTATAGAACCTTGATTGGTTTTTCGAGGAATGTGACCCATGTCAGTTTTGTGATATGCTCTGTCCATATGTCTCCACATGTATTGTCCATCTATTCCAGCCTTTGATCTGACAGCCCATGCAGTCCATCAGCTTTTCACATGTATGTTGACTCTTGCTGTTTTTTTCCACAAAGCTTGTGCCCTCGATTGCCAGGATTGGTTCTTTGAAACACTTCGGTTCTTGCAATCCCTCTTTACGGACCTTTTCGTCCGGCGGGAGGAGTTTCAGTTTTACTGTGTGCGCCTGAAAGGAACTCTTTATTCTGCATAGTGTGAGGTGGATGAGACATTGAGCTTCTTCTAAGGGGGCTTGAGGTATTAAGGAACACACGTAGCAGCTGCCATTGGTCATTCTTTTTCCTGTTGCACTCACATCAGAATACCAACTGTTAGACTGCCCCGGATGACAGAGATCCTCAACAGTACATACCCACAACCCATGGTAGGCATTGTATCTGTGTTGATGTGCCTGTCTTTTCTTTCTTTTATTACGCAAAAGAGAGTGCCTTTTCCCTGTTAACCTCTTACACAGAGTATAAGTAGTACATCGTCATCCTTTTACATTTGCGGGTTGCTGTCTGTCCATTGGGAAATCACCAATATCTACATTCATATTAGTATCTGTGGTGTCCTGTCGGTATGCCATAGGAGGAGAAGTGGGAACACATTTCATATTAGAAACTGGGGTGTGGAACACATTGTAGATTTCACCAAACAATTAAGTAAATACTGTGGTAGGTTGTGAGGTAGCTTTTTGAAACTTTAAACATGGTGGGTGAAGGCAGCATAACATGTAATACTTTTGAAATGTTTTCAGTTTCATTGTCCAAAACAAATTCAATTGGTGAGGTTAGTTTGGTGACATTCGTATACACAGTTATTACATTTAGGGATGTATTGCTGTCACCTTTCCATATCATCCCCTGTCCTCATTCTTTTATATGGGACCCCCAGATTAAAGATGCCGCTCAGTACATCCCCAAAACTAATATAGTTATTTCAAAAATGATTGTAACAAAATTAAGACCACCCTCATATCTATAGGCTTGTGTGGCGCTTATCCTATTCCTACAGCTACCTGACTGTACATTAAGTGGCGTCGACTCTATCGTACTGGCACCTGAAGAAATTATTAAAATGGGGTGGGAATTAAAAATGTGTTAGACGTGATGAGATATAGAGGTGAATTAGAGGGGGTATAGAGAGAGAGAGAGAGGGAGAGAAAGAGAGAGAGAGAGAGAGAGAGAGAGAGAGAGAGAGAGAGACAGAGAGAGACAGAGAGAGAGAGGGGGGAGGGAGCACTTTCTGTACTTCTTATTACTTTTAGTATTTGTATGTTTCTCCTGTACTTTTTATTTTCACTACCCCTCTAGGGTATTGCAACGTTAGCCTGATTGTTGTCCAATGTTTCAGGTTTAAACTGTTGTGTGCATTCCTGACATCTGAGAGGTGGATCCAGTACCTTAATCCCGTCACTTTTACAGTCAGGGGTGTACAGTAGATTACCTCGTAATGTCCATGGAATCTCAGGGAGTTCCATTTACTCAAAAAACTCTGCACATACAACAATTTGCCTGGCCTTAAGTGTTGTGCCAGGGCCTCTGTTGCTGCAGTGGTTGTGACTGTTTCATTCTCTCTTACAAGTGGTTGTGCAATTTGTTTGGCAATACATCCTACTGCCCATGTGAGCTGGGAAAGATATTCCTTCAACTCTTACCCTAAAACAGTTGCTGTTCTGGGTGCATCAGAAATTCTTCTCACTGGTGGCAATGGCATTTGCATGTGTCGACTAGTTAGGATCTTGAGGGGGACAGGTGGTGGTCCTTGCTAGGTTGTGCGCATAGCTGGACAAGGGCCAAAAGTAAGCAGTACACCGATTTCTTTTTTAGGGAGTGGCACAATTTTGATAACCTACTCTTAATAAGGCTGTTGATTTTCTCGACCATCCCATTTGCTTGTGGTGATAAATTTAGAACATTTTGTGTTTTATTCCTAGCAGTGAGGTCAACTACTTGAACAAATCATTTACAAAGTGTTTTCCGTTGTTGGAATGTATGACATCACATATTCCCAAATGGGGGAACACCTCTCTAATGAGGACTTTGGCTGCACACTTCGCGTCCGGGTGTGAACAGGGCCCTGCTTCCACCCATCGTGAAGTGAGATGCACCACCACAATGAAGTATTGGGCTCCATTGCATCTCTCTCCCATGTCTGCAAAATCAATATGCAGTTCTAGGAAGGGTCCTACAGGGCGGGGTACTTTTCCTCTTAGTGTTCTCAGAGTCATCCCTGAAGTGAACACTCAGCAAGTTGTACATTCTATTACCATTTTGTTAAAGTACTCCGGGAGGTTTGGGATAAACCAATCTCTTGGAGATCGGCACCAATGTGCTGTTTGGAAGTATGTGCTGGAAAGTGCAATTGTTCGAATGCCACACCCAATAATTCTATGAGCATGACTACTTTCCCTCTTAAGTTTTGTCTCAATAATAGATCATGTGCACCCTTGTTCAGTCCGTAACTCTTGCTCTGGGGCCGGGATCTGTTCTGTAATTCTATGATTTGGGCAATGGGTAACGAGTTTTATCCTTCTGCTTTGGATTCTTCTTATTTGGTTATCAGTATGCATTCTGTGCTCATAGATATAGGCAGGTATACCACCTCTTTAGCAGCCGCATCTGCATTTCCCAGAGATATTTTGTCATCATTATGGGTATGGGCTTGGCATTTCACTAGGGCTACTACAGAGGGTTTTGCAAGTGCCTCAATTAATTTATTCATTAATTCCACATACTGTACTGGGGACCCATCAGCTCTCCTGAACCCCCTCCTTATCCATTGCATAGTCCAGCATTTACCATAGTGGTCAAGCATGTGAAATCTGAATATATTGTTACTGCACACCCTTTTGCTGCATGGAGTACTTCAATCAATGCCACTAGCTCTGCGGCTTGAGCGGAATAATGCATGGGCAAATGTATCTTAACCAGCACCTCATATTCCCCATCTTCCAATCTCACTACAGCTTCTACAACATGTTTTTCACCTGTTTCTTGGCAAATGGACGCTGATCCATCTACGAAGAATACTTCTCCTTCCTGCAGAGAAATTTCCCTCACTTTAGGAATGTCATCTCCTTCTCCCTCATAGGTGATACAGAAACCCCCTTCAAGGGGGAGAGTTTATTCTGCAGCAGTCTCTTCATTCAACATGAGAGTGTACTCTGCTACAGATTCTTATGATAAAGGGGAAGAGTTGATTCTGCTATAGAGTCTCCATTTCAAGGGGGGGGTTATTTGGATAGAGACTTCCCGTTCAAAGAGGATTTATTTATATTGCAAAATGTCCCCCTTCATGTGGGAGAGTTTATTCTGATACTAAACAAAGGGGGGTCTGGGAATCTCTCTACCAGCATGAACACAATGATCTTTTCTTGGGTGAATAACCCCTGGGAGAGACTCTACCAAGTCTTTATCTCACTGTCCCTTTCACAGAGAAGAGATTCCCCTGCATATCAGTCTTTGTCCTGCCCAGGGGCAGTCCAGCACTGAAATACTAGGCAATTTTCCGCTGAACAAGAGTACCAACAGCAACCCCATACATGTGTTTCAGCCTTGTTGGGCATCATCAGTGAGGTGAAGCTGTGCCTCTCTAAGAACAGTGAGCAAGGGGTCCACGTCTGGATTGCCCTGGTAACTTAGGGTGAGCACCTAAGTTAATTTATGCACATCAAAGGGGGGTCTGGGAATCTCTCTACCAGCACAAACACAGTCCAATGACCTGTTCTTGGGTGAATAACCCCTTGGAGAGACTCTACCAAGTCTTTAGCTCACTGTCCCTTACACAGAGAAGACATTTCCCTGCATATCAGTCTTTGTCCTGCCAAGGGGCAGTGCAGCACCGAAATACTAGGCAATTCTGTGATGAACAAGAGTACCAACACCAACCCCATACACGTCTTTCAGCCTTGTTGGGCATCATCAGTGAGGTGAAGCTGTGCCTCTCTAGGAACAGTGAGCAATGGGTACACGTCTGGATTTCCCTGGTAACTTATTGTGAGACCCTATTTTAATTCATACTAAACAAAGTGGGGTCTGGGAATCTCTCTACCAGCACGAACACAGCCCAATGACCTGTTCTTGGGTGAATAACCCCCGGGAGAGACTCTACCAAGTCTTTAGCTCACTGCCCCTTTCACAGAGAAGACATTTCCCTGCATATAAGTCTTTGTCTTGCCCTGGGGCAGTCCAGCACCGAAATACTAGGCAATTCTGTGATGATCAAGAGTACCATCAGCAACCCCATACACGTGTTTCAGCCTTGTTGGGCATCATCAGTGAGGTGAAGCTGTGCCTCTCTAGGAACAGTGAGCAAGGGGTCCACGTCTGGATCGCCCTGGTAACTTGGGGTGAGACCCTAGGTTAATTTATGCAAAACAAAGTGGGGTCTGGGAATCTCTCTACCAGCACAAACACAACCCAATGACCTGTTCTTGGGTGAGTAACCCCTGGGAGAGACTCTACCAAGTCTTTAGATCACTGTCCCTTTCACAGAAAAGATATTTCCCTGCATATCCGTCTTTGTTCTGTCCAGGGTCAGTCCAGCACCAAAATACTAGCCAATTCTCCGCTGAACAAGAGTATTAACAGCAACCCTATACACATGTTTCAGCCTTGTTGGGCATCATCCATGAGGTGAAGCTGTGCCTCTCTAAGAACAGTGAGCAAGGGGTCCACGTCTGGATCACCCTGGTAATTTAGGGTGAGACCCTAAGTTAATGTATGCAAAACAAAGGGGGGTCTGAGAATCTCTATACCAGCACGAACACAGCCCAATGACCTGTTCTTGTGTGAGTAACCCCTGCGAGAGACTCTACCAAGTCTTTAGCTCACTGTCCGTTTCACAGAGAATACATTTCCCTGCATATCAGTCTTTGTCCTGCCCAGGGGCAGTCCAGCACCGAAATACTAAGCAATTCTCCACTGAACAAGAGTACCAACAGCAACCCCATACACATGTTTCAGCCTTCTTGGGCATCATCAGTGAGGTGAAGCTGTGCCTCTCTAGGAACAGTGAGCAAGGGATCCACGTCTGGATCACCCTGGTAATTTAGGGTGAGACCCTAAGTTAATGTATGCAAAACAAAGGGGGGGTCTGAGAATCTCTCTACCAGCACAAACACAGCCCAATGACCTGTTCTTGGGTGAATAACCCCTGGGAGAGTCTCTACCAAGTCTTTAGCTCACTGTCCCTTTCACAGAAAAGAAATGTCCCTGCATATCAGTCTTTGGCCTGCCCAGGGGTAGTCCAGCACCAATATACTATCTTCATCACCTCACTGATGATGCCTCACTAGACTGAAACACGTGCATGGGGTTGCTGTGGTACTCTTGTTCAGAGGAGAATTGCCTAGCATTTCGGTGCTGGACTGCCCTTGGCCAGGACAAAGACTGATATGCGGGTACATTTCTTCTCTGTGAAAAGAACAGTGAGCTAAAGACTTGGTTGAGACTCTCCCAGGGGCCATCCACCCAAGAACAAGTCAATGGGCTGTGTTTGTGCTGGTATAGTTTCCCAGACCCCCTCTGTTTTGAAAACCAAGTAACTTTGCGTCTCACCCTAAATTACCAAGGGAATCCAGACATGGACCCCTTGCTGACTGCTCTTAGAGAGGCACAGCTTCACCTCACTGATGATGCCCAACTAGGCTGAAACACATGTATGGGGTTGCTGTGGTACTCTTGTTCAGAGGAGAATTGCCAAGTATGTTGGTGCTGGACTGCCCTTGGGCAGGACAAAGACTGATATGTGGGGAAATGTCTTCTCTGTGAAAATAGCAGTGAGCTAAAGACTTGGTTGAGACTCTCCCAGGGGCCATCCACCCAAGAACAAGTCAATGGGCTGTGTTCGTGCTGGTAGAGAGTTTCCTAGACCCCCTCTGTTTTGCAAACCAAGTAACTTTGGGTCTCACCCTAAGCTACCAGGGGAATCCAGATGTGGACCCCTTGTTCACTGCTCTTAGAGAGGCACAGCTTCACCTCACTGATGATGGCCAACTAGGCTGAAACACGTGTATGGGGTTGCTGTGGTACTCTTGTTCAGAGGAGAATTGCCTAGCATTTCGGTGCTGGACTGCCCTTGGGCAGGACAAAGACTGATATTGGGGGAAATGTCTTCTCTGTGAAAAGAACAGTGAGCTAAAGACTTGGTTGAGACTCTCCCAGAGGCCATCCACCCAAGAGCAAGTCAATGGGCTGTGTTCGCGCTGGTAGAGAGTTTCCCAGACCCCCTCTGTTTTGTTTATTCTGATACTATCTCCCTTTGAAGGGGGAAGAACTTATTCTAACACAGAATCTCCCCTTTAAGCCCAACAGTTTATTCTGCTACAGAATCTCCTCTTTCAATGGGGGATGGGAATGTTCTGCTATAGAGTCTCATCTTCAAGGCAGAGAGTTTATTCTTCTATGGAGATTGTATTCTGTTACAGAGTCTCCCCTTCAATATTGAGAGTGTATACTGTTACAGAGTTTCCCTCATCAAGGGGGAGAGTTTGTTCTGCTATCAAGTATCCCCCTTTAAGCGGCAAGCGTTTATTCTGATTGAGAGTCTCCCCTTCAAGGGGGAGAGTTAATTCTGGTACATAATCTCCCAATCAAGTCAAAGAAATGGGTCTGCCATAGAGTCTCCATTTCAAGGGGGAATTTTATACTAATTCAAAGAACCCCCCTTCCAGGGTGATAGTTTATTCTGATACAGAGTCTCCCCTTCAAGGGGGATATGTTATTCCTCTATGGGATCTTTCTCATCAACAGGGAGAGTTTATTCTGCTATCAGGTTTCCCATTCAAAAGGTAGAGTTATTTCTGGTATAGAATCTCCCCATCAAGTGGGAGAATGCATTTTGTTACAGTGTACACCCATGAAGGTGTAGAGTTGATTCTGCTATAGATTCTTCAATTCAAGGGTGAGTGTTTATTCTATTACAGTCTCCCCCTTCAAAGAAGAGAGTTTATTCTGATACAGAGTATCTTCCTTCAAGAATCTCACCCATCTCAGCAAAACCAGGGACAATATCAGAGAGACCAACCACTAATTGACTAGGTGATCAGGTGACAAGAACATGTGCCATCCCTTGTGAACTTCCTAGGGGCATCCAACCAGCAGTGTCCCTGTGAAGGGCAGATCAGTGAAGACCAGCCATTTACCAGCCACTTTGCCTCTTAGCCTATCAGACTTTGCTTTTGCCTTTCCCCCTGTTGCACCAGGGAGTAACCAAAGACTCCTAATTACTGTACTGTCTGTTCATACTGTGCTACTCAGACTAAATGCATTAAATCCTGCCCCTCCTGCTTCTAATCACCTCTCCCTACGCATTCTCCAATCACTCTACAACATCCTTCTTTCCTATCCCTATAATAAAACTCACTACTTGAAACTCCCACCAGTCGATCTCTCTTCCATCTCCAACCAATAAAAAAATCTGACAAGCTAACCATACCTCCTCTAACACAGATCCACCTTGCCTCTCTTTTTGTGAGACTCAACTTCTCTACTATTCCTTACCTCATCATGTGAACATTGCACTATGGAATTCTCAGTCAGTATTCAACAAAACCTCCTTTATCATTGACTACTTTCGCTCCAGCTCTCCACCCCTAGACCTTCTTGCTATCAGTGAAACCTGGATTTCTCCATCTGACACTGCCGCTCTGGTTTCCGTACACAACTCCAAACTATTCTTCATTCGCTCTCCTCGTTTGACTGGCAAAGGTGGATGCTTTGCAAACCTACTCTCTTCCTGCCTCAATGCCTCACAAATCTACAATGCCACTTCATCTCCTACCTCTTTTGAATTCACCAGCCCTACAATTGCTCTGCCTCACTTGGTTCACATCATCTCCATCTATCACCCTCCTGGTCCCACTAGACCATTCTTTGATGCTCTTAGGAAACTCCTTGATTGTCTTTCCACTAAATAGCAACTCATTCTCTAAGGTGACTTTAACCTTCCCTCTCCCACCACTTCTCAGGAATTTGATCTTCATTCTTTTCTTAGTGACCACAATCTCCACTCTATCCATAACCTACGAATCCTCTCATATCTGATCACTCAGTTGTTTCCAGGCCTATCTCATTTACACCCTCTGACCTTTCCTTACCACTTGCTTCACCTATTACTAAAAGGACATTTAAACCTTCTGCCTTTCCCCCAGTTCTCTCTGACCTACAGTTCTCACCCTCCTCCTCCACAGCCAGTGTCTCTTCCACCAACAATGCCTTGTCCAGTATCTAATCCCTACTACATGATTCATTTTCCTCTTATTTCCCACTGCTTACTTTCCCCACTAAGTCACTGCATCCTGAACCAGGGGTCAACCCATTAATATGCTCTCTCCGCAGAGACATGTGTTGGCTGCTGTGCCAATGGAAACATACCCACTCGCATGAGGACCTGCAACTCTACCTCTCAGCCCTGATCTTTCTCAAGTCCACTCTGGATCGAGTGAAAAGGGAATTCTACTGAACTCTCTTTGACTCTCTCTCCAACCATTGTCACTGTCTACAGGGCACCCTAAACTCACTCCTTGCTCCTCCTTATACTATGAATATCAAGTTCACTCTCACAGCTAATGACCTAAATGAATACTTCACTGCAAACATTCATTTCCAAAATTAGAGACTCTCTCCTGACATTCCTCAAACTCCCTACTCCTACATTTTGGACTCCACTTACTCTACCGTTATACTCTGCCTTTATTTCCCATGTCAGCCACACTAATTAATACTGAGGAAGTGCTTCTCTACTGATGAAATCTAACCTCTCTTGTGCCCCATCAGATCTTCTTGCTTCTCAGCTAGTCATGGCTATTGCCCCTTTAGTGACCTCTCACCTCCCTGAACTCTTCAACCTGTCATGTAACTCTGCTTGCTTTCCCTCTGTTTTCAAAACAGCCATCGATCATCCCACTTTTAAAAAAGCAAGGGGATGACCTGCACTATTGGCGAACTTTTGCCCCATGTCCCTCCTTCTGCTCTGCTCTAAAGTGCTTTAAAGAGTTGTGTTTAACCATCTTACCAATTTCATAGATATCCACAACCTTCAAGACCCCTTACAAACAGGTTTCCAATCCTGTCACTCCACGGAAACTGCTCTCATAAATGTGTCCCACTTCATTGCATTTGCTAAGCACTCCAACCTATCCTCTATCCTAATTCTCCTTCACTTGTCTGATGCCTTTGACACTGTCGATCACTCTGATCTCCTTAATACTCTTTCTTCTTGGGATTCACGACCCAGCTCTTGCATGGATTGAATTCTAACTTGCATTTTGCCAATTCTCTGTCTCCTGGAGCAACAACACCTCTCAACTCACTCCTCTGACTGTTGGTGTTCCACAAGGGTCTGTTCCTCTTTACACTGTACACCTCAGTTCTTGGGGCACAAATCTCATCCTTTGGGCTCTCGTACCAACTCTTTGTGGACATCACCATCACTTTCCCTGTACTCACTTCTGATCCCTCTATCAAAATGTACAAATGTTTCTCTGTAATTAAATGGCTTCACACTGAAGTTAATCTCTACTAAGACTAAGGTGCTCAACTTCTCTACCAAAGGCTCTCTCTCATCTCTCATATCTTTTTCTGCCTATTCAGATCCCACCTGACATTCTCCCCTACTCATCTTCAGCTTGAAAAGTCAGGGTCATCTATGACCTTTCTCACACCTTCTCTACTTTCAAAACAGGAACAGCAGCTCGCCTCAACCTCCAAAATATTAGGAAAATCAGGCACATCATTCCTTTCAACACTGCCAAGCATTGCTTACCACTTGTGTCTTCTCTAAACTGGGCTACTGTACCAGCATCCTCCTTTGTCACCCCAACTACGCTTTCTGTCCTCTCGACAAGATTATTAACTTTGCTACTCTCTTGAATTCCCTCACTTCACACATACTACTTCATACCATCAACAGGCTGAATGGCTGGAGATGCAAAACAGGGCCAGATTTAAATTGCTTCTATTGGTTAACACATCTATCCACAGTAAGGCACCACTGTATCTATTCTCCTCGTTTCAATACTACAAACCTTCTTGTAATCTCTGCTCTTATTGCTCGACAACCCCTGTAACTCCTCTCCCTCCCTGTGCTTCTTCTCACTTCTGCTCTTTCTCTCTTCTTAATCCACTTGAATGCAATTCCCTATACCCCGGCATCTGAGAAACAGTCCACATGAATTTGTTCAAAACCCAACTAAAAGCATACCTCCTTGTCTCTGAGTTACCCTCCTAACCTACCTCTCATCTGTCTGCTAGCTTACATTTTGCCCTCGCCTCTAAACTACCTCTGTCCCTCACTTCCTCTGCCTCCACTCTAGCACTTCACCCACCATGGTCACATCGTTAGCACAGCTGCCAGTACCAGCTACCTGTACTTAAAAATGTCCAATGTTGGGTGTCCTTAATCTACGTGTGTCCAATTATGTATTGTCGCAGTGACTGTTCCATTTACTCTCCCCTTCAATCTGGTCAGAATGTGTCCCTTCAAGGGGGGGAGTTTATTTCTGCTACAGAGTCTCCCCTTCAAGGAGGAGAGTTTATTCTGGGACAGAGTCTCCCAATCAAGGGGGGGGGGGGGCGATTCTGCTATATAGTCTTCACTTTAAAGGGGGGGTATTCTGATACAAAGTCTCCTCCTTCGAGGGGGAAGAGTGTATTCTGATACAGAGACTTCCCCTTCAAAGGGAAGATTTATTTCATTTATGGAGTTTCCCCTTCAAAGATAAATAAATAAATGTATTCTGATACACAGTCTCCCACTTTAAGAGGGAGAGTGTATTCTGCTACAGAATCTCCCCATCAAGACGGGCGTTCATTCAGGTACTGAGTCTCCCCTTCAAATGGGAGAATGTAATCTGAAACCGTGTCTTCATTTCAAGGGGGAGAGTCTATTCTGAAACAGAGTTTTCTCCTTCAAGGGTGAGAATGTATTCCGATACAGTCTCCCCTTGCAGGGGAAGAGTTTATTCTGATACAGAGTCTCTCCATCAAGGGATATAGTTGATAATTTATTGTGATACTAAGTCTCCATTTCAAGTGGGAGAGTTTATTCTGATACAGTCTCCCCCTTCATGAGGGGAGAGTTCATTATGATACAGAGTCTCTCCTTCAAGGGGGAGAGTGTATTTTGGTGCAGAGTCTCCCAATCAGTGGAAGAGCAGCAACCGTGGACAATTGATTCATATACAGATGAACATTTATATCTTGGATTTTGTAGGGTTATAGCATGGTGGGGAGGCAACAGCAAGAGTCTCCCTATTGCCTCCCCACATTCAAAAAGTAAATAAAAGTCACTCAGTGAAGGGCCTGAGGTGCCTAGAACAGTGGGCAGAGAATGTGTATTTTAACCAGCTGTTCTAGCCACGTCATTCACTGTGCGACCTTCCTGGTGTGTTAATATAGGTTAACATGCACCTATGACTTCATTTAAGCAGAACCTTATGACAAGTGATTGATATACAGATGGACGTTTATATCATGGGATTCAGGAGGAGTGTAGGGAGGTGGGAAGGCAACAGGGAGAAGCTCTCTGTTGCCTCCCCACATAACCCCCCCCCCCAAAAAATGGCACCACCCAGTGAACAGCCTCAGGTGTTTAGAACAGTGGGCAGATAACGTGTATTCTCACTCGCTGTTCTAGCCACCTGATTGCCTGAGCACTCTTCCCAGGGTGCGAATGTGGATTAACACTCACATCTGACTTCATTTAAGCACCACCTTTCTACAATTGATTCATATTTAGATCAATGTTTATATCATGAGGTGTAGGAGGGGTGCATGGAGGTGGGGAGACAACAGCGAAAGGCTCCATGTTGCCTCCAAACATTTAAAAGAAAAATAAATTATGCCACCCTGTGCAGGGGCTCAAGTGCATAAAACAGCATGCAGAGAATGTGTATTCTCAACCGCTGTTCTAGCCACCTGATTGGCTGGGCACCCTTCCCTGGGTGTGAATGTGGCTTATCATGCACCTGTGACTCATTTAAGCAGCACCTTTGAACAAATGATTCATATGCAGATTAATGTTTATATCCTGGGGTTTAGGAGGGTGTAGGATAGTGGGGTTGCAACAGCAAGATGCTACTTGTTGCATCCCCATATTCAAAAAGAAAACAACATCATCACCCAGTGAAGGGCTTCAGTTGCCTGGCACAGCGGGTAGAGAATGCATATTCTCACCTGCTGTACTAGCCACCTGATTCACTAAGCACCCTTCCCTGAGTGCGAGTATGGGTTACCATGCACCCGTGACTTCATTCAAACAACACCTTTCAACAACTGATTCATATACAGATGAACATGTATATCCTGTTTAAGAGTTAACAAGCTCGATGATGCAAGATTCCTACCCTCATAATGAATCTTTGACACATAACTTCAATCACCTGACTGAGAAACATAACATGCTTTCACAGACACTGGCGTAACTGAAACAAAGGAAGGTCCTGGAATGGCTGAAAACACTTTGCTCAGGATCTTCAGACTTCAGAAGCTCATGAAGAAAACATTTCCAGCGATTACCGTTTGCACCTTTCCTATTCTGGCGCAAACCTGTTTTCTTACACAGCCAATTGCAAAATATGTTCCAAAAACATTCCCTGTAGCAACAGATTCTTTGAACTCTACCTCCATGGGCTGCAGTTCTACAAGCTGATGTAAAGCAGGCACTGGGTTAATCTCTCAGTGATTCGTCATTATCAACTTGTTTCCTAGTGTTTTTGGTGCACTAGATATGGATGAAGTTGGCACTACTCCTTCAAATGAAATTCATCCTGGATGGTTTAAAACAATGTTAACATCTAAAAAAGTAAATGTTTACAATTATTTATTTTAATCTACCTTGAATTTGTTCCCAATTACCCAATGATTACTACATGTTAATACAACAAAAGTGTATCATGCACAAATGATGTATAAAAGAGTAAATATAAACTACTGCTAATGAGGGTCAAAAAAGCAAATATATGTGGAAAACTGTAACTAATTATATTTTGTAAACTATGTACTACACACTTCCACACTGCTATCTCATAAGCCTCATCACACCTCCAACCCCAAAAAGTCTGCAAACAGGTGTTGGTTCACCTGGGATCCAGTCTGAGGTTCCCATTGGCCACTTCTCTCAGTTTTCCATTCATTGCATTCGTGGACATAGAAACAGGAAGTTAGTCTGCGGCCTGGACAGAGATATCACTAATTTTTTTAGACCTACTTTTTTGCCATTTTAAAAACATCTACTGGACACATTAACACCAATTTTGCAAAAGCACGTTTTTGGGACCAGGCTGCCGCTCCTCATGCAAGTTAAGTGCAAATCCATCTGGCGCTTTGGGCTGCAGCTGCGAGCAACATTTGTTTCTGTTCATGTCTATCTGGATTTCAAAACCTCTCGGATGCCCCCTAAAACTTTTCTCACCCCTAATGAAATTTCATGACATTGTTCACAATACTTCAGATGTGATGGTATACTTTCTTTGCAAAGTTTAATGAGGATTCTTTGAATGGCACCAAAGTTATAAGCCACCCAGAAACTGTTCTTCGCATTGATTGAGCAACTTAACTATAGCTACAGGGTTGCAGTATCAGATTTAATGCAACAAAACCCCTGAAATTCAGCAATCGTATTTCGAACAAGTCCACCATAGCTATGCGCCCCAAGCTGTGCAGCATATGACCACAATGATCACATATGACATCACTAGTGACATCACTAATTACATCATGCACGATATGCATGATATGACATGATATAAGTCATTTATAACGTGCCTGTACACAAGTGGTTCAACACGTGATAAGACAAGGGAGGGAAGACAGAGGGAGGACAAAGCAAACAATCTAAGTGCAGCCAGGGCAGCGTGGCTCTGGGTAAGTGCAAGTAGACAGGGGACTGTATGTTCCAGTTATAGTCCCTAAGTGCACAGTAGGCCCAGAGGCAGTGCAGGGGCTACTGGTCGTGAAGGAGTCTTGCACCCTGTGAGACTCTGAGGGTAACCAGGCAACCAGTCAGCACAGCAGACAGGTAGGTCAGCAGGGGAGAGGGAGGGAAAACATAGGTGAAAAGGAAGGTCTTGAGCAGTTTCCAGAACTTCAGGTGGTCTGGCTCAAGTTTGATGGGGGCAGGGAGGCCATTCCAGAGGGAGGCATCTGCAGAAGAGAGAGATCTACCCCTACTCTCTTCCTGGAGAAGCGACTGACCCTTAGAGATTTGGAGGTGGCTGAGCAAAGGGCTCGTGAAGGAAGGTGTTTAGGAAGAGAGAGTTTGATGTAGTACAGGTCCCAACCCCAGGAAGCCTTGTGGATGATGCTGAGCATCTTGACCTTGATCTTCCTAGCCACTGGGAGCCAGTGCAGAGATTTTAGGGCTGGAGAGATATCGTCCCTAGGCTTGATGCCAAGGACAAGTCTTGCTGGGGGAAAGTGAAAAAAGGAAGAATACCTCTGAGGAGGTGCAGCTGGGAGTTGGCAATGTCCAAGATGTGAGGAGAGAAGGAGAGAGTGGAGTCGAAGATGACTCCAAGGTTTTTTACCTCACAGGAAGGTGAAAGAAGAGGGCCAAAGGAGGGTGGCCAGAGTGAGAGAGGGAAACTGTCCCAATGGGAAGGATTGTATTCTTACTGGAATGAAGTCGGAGATTGTTGAAAGTGCATCACACCTGAATCGCAGATAGAAATTCAGGAATGAGCAAGCAAGGAGAGAAGGCTAAAGGGAGCCTGAAAGAGAGCTGAGTGTCATCAGCATAACACTGAAGGTTAGAGCAGAAGGGCTAGATAAGGTGGGCCAAAGAGGGCAAGTATATATTAAAGGGCAAGGGAGAGAGGTTAGAGCCCTGGGGGACACCACATGTTGGGAGAGATGTGGTGGAGAGGTGGTGGTCATCACAGATAACATCACTCTTAGTGTCACTAATTACATCATGCATGGCATCGCTGATGTCACTGGTTTGATTAATTGCATTTTGAAATATGAGAATTCTGTTTTTTAACATATGGTTACATATTTCACACTTACACAGTACAATCTATTCTGCCCTTACTATTAAACATGTTTCTAGTTCTATATAGTCTTATTTTATTTTTTACTACCGCACATACTTATTATATTATGTTTGAAATAACTGAAATAGATTTACCAGGAACAGGTATTTTCCCTTCAGTTAAGTATTCTAATTGTTTACTAATACATTACATTCAAACCATTTGTATAATGTTACATATTTGTACTAGAAACTTTGTAAGTTGATAAGTTCTACAAATGAATATGCCACATGTAATCATATAATACTTCTGTATCAGTATACTGTTCCATGCCATTTTATTATTGTTAAGTGTAATAGAATAAAATATGCATCAAAAAGAGGTCAACACAAATATTCTAACTTATTTAATCAGAAATGTCACATTTTAAGTAATTATTGATCTCATTGATGACATCATGTAGGATATAATTAGTGTCTCCAGTGATGTGATGGCATCTGTGATGTCATCATTGTGATCATATGCTGAATAACAGTGGGCGAATAGTGGGCGAATAGTTAAGGTGGACCTGCTTGAAATGCAATTGCTGAATTCTAGGGTGTTTGTTGCATTAAATCTTCTCACCTTAACTCTCTAAACCAATGAATTTTTCAATGAATATAAAATGCACATATGGTGAAGGGAATATACAAACTTTACGACAGGCCTCCCTGAGAATTTACTTTTCTAATCAGAAGCTGTATGGGCATTTGCATCAGTTATTCCAGTTGTGGCCCATCAAATAGACGCCGAGTGACTGTCATCTGGATGTGGGCATGCTTATAGCTAGTCATCTATTACATTGCACTACAAGCTAACCCTCTGTATTGGTGCTGAATTTCAGCAAGCACCACCGTTTTTTAAATGAAATGTTCATGAAGTGGGCACCAAACTGGTCAAACTAATCTATTAGTAAGTCATGAACAATTTAATTCACGTCTCAAGCTGCCCCTTTTGAAAAGACATCTGTGCTGTCTATTTTATTAAATATTTCTTTAAGTACCTGTGTTTTGGAGGAAGGCACGTTTGTACGTAAACACACATGTGTTCTGCCATAACTCTGCCTCACACACTATTCTCCTAGATTCGTGCATGTGAATGAAAGTTGACAAAAACGTATATTTGGAGTTTACATCTCTCTTCAGCATCATGCTACATAGCAATATAGACGGTTTCCAAGTTGTCATGAGCAATATTTTTGCTAGGACAAATACTGTGCAGAACTTTGTCACTTGGTGGCATTGTGAAGACGGCACGGAGGTGATTTTGTCTGAGTTAAAAACACCATGCTATTCTCAGTGACTCCTCAACATGTTTTTTCTTTGCCTGAAGCAAGCTTTGTTTTGAGAATATATTTGTGTCTGCACCAGGGTTGTTGCTAGGTCTGGAAAAGACCTGGGCTACGCTAATGTCGTAACTGTTGGGACTGGGGGCTAGCTATAGCCTTTTGGTTGTAGCTCCTGAGATTCTATCCGGGGCTACAACCAAAAGACCAGGGGCTATAGTCCCCTCCCCCCCCCCAGCAACGCCTCTGGTCTGCACCTAAGGGCAATGAAGTGAACATGAAATCACGGAGTCTTTGTTTAAACTAATTTGCAGCCAGTAATCGGTCGAATCTGTGTTGTTGTGAAACAACCATCATCTAGAAGTACCTGTGAAGAACAGGTGATCACACGCAATGACTCCACATCAAAGTCCCCCATCGTGAATGTTTTCTTCACCTGAAGACTGCACTCCTCCAACCAATCGTCATCATGTTTGTGAGATGCAGGAATGTCTTCGGCACTGCCTTCGACGTATTCATGATTGTATAATCAAATCTTCAGAAATATATAAATGTGCAGTAGTCTTGTTCTCCTGCACAGCCAAACCAATAGTCCAAGTACCATTTTCCATTATCACAACGGACAAGATATTCCTCTCTGTTCTATTAAAACACCACATAACCTCTAGCAGAAAATGCATATTATATTTTCACTACAACTAATTGAAAGTGAACTTGAAACATGTCTTTAATAAAAGTTATTTTAGAAAATCAGTAAAATATGGTTAGCACAATGTTTACTTGAGTTTCATCTATTTCGCCCCAAGCTTTTAATGGTCTTCAACTTATACATTTGTACTAGTCTTATATTTCACTTTATCCGGACACATTTTATGAGCGCCTTTTCTTGTGCTGCGTGTATGTATATCCAGAGCCAACTAAAGGAATAGCAAAAAGGGTCCTGCATTCACCTCCGCACATTGCTTAATTTGCATGTTCTGGAAGCTTCTGCATAGCGCAAGCTGTTCCTTTTTTCTAGCATTCCTACCCTAACAGCGACTTCTCAAACAAAGTGACAATGTACTTGTAATATTCCACATAACTAGAGGGCATTTGCAAATTCAGATAATCGCAAAAGACACAACTTATTTTTGAAATGTTCCGTTGTGAAAGCAAGGCCAACATGGCCCCTTCATGATTGGTTAAACATTTTGCCAATAATCTTTTATTTTTACATGTTTCCAACATTTTCAGTCATTTGGTCGTTGGAGTTTGTCAAAACATTTTTCACACAAACGTATAGCAACAGAACATTTGAATACAAGAAAGAACGAAAATTCCTGGTTCATATATACGATAGCTATATTGTATAACACACAGTGCAGTTCTATTAGTCGCATGAAAAAGTGTAGTGGCAAGGCCTGGTGAGAAAAAAGTATGAGTTGGAGGTAGAAACAGTTGAGAGAAGTTGGAGCCAAAAGAAACAAGCGAGAATGGAGAATGTAGAGCAATGGGGTTGGGAAAAAGTACTGAAAAAACAGTAAATGGGTAAACAATCATGGTTCATGGCAGAAACCGTTAATACAATTAAAACCAGTGAGGTGTCTGAGTAGAAATGAAGATTGAGAGAGACCAGAATTTTCTCAAGGTCAGCAGTGGAGAGTTCCAGAGGCCAAGCGGGATGCTGTTGTTTGATGGTGGACAAAGAGAATATTTAGGGTCTCCTGATATGTTAGGGTGTATTGGCAGGAGCAGGCAATGTAGCGTTTGGGGTATTTTGGCTATGTGCAATATAGAGATTTGAAAATGAAGTAGAGAACTTTAAAGTGGGTCTTAGAGGATCCTAGAATTATAGGATCATGGGATGACATAGATGGGTGTTTTCATTATGGCAAATATGATAAAACGGCAGCATTTTGTCCATATCAGTGTTTTAGAATTTGGTTTTTATGTAAGCCAGTGTAAAAAGGCATTGTTGTTGTCAAAACGGGAGTTGATTAAAGCACCCACCACTGTTGATTTTCTAGAGATGTGAAAGTACGGCTCTTGTTGTGGAGCTTTAACAGAATTCCTCTGAACATCATAGTGCACGTTCTAGACCCAGTTGATTCAAAGAGCTTTTGTTTAATGCAGACAATATCGCCAAAGAAAGTCAGAATAGATCATAGCAAGATTACTTTTTTTTTTATTAGCTGTAGCTCGAACTAATATTGTGTTATTTGAACCATTGAGATTTAAAACTGTTTTACAGATCCAGACTTTAAAAGGCATAAAATACTTGTGACACCATAGTGAATTTGACTTCTACTCGAGTAGAAAATAGACCAGTTCCATCAGCATACAATTGAAATAACAGGTTGATGTTACTGAGTAAGTCGTCAAGGGTTGCATAGAGATGCCAATCTTCAGGAGAGAAATAACAGAGATAACATTGACATCACAACTGATGGCTCACATAAATGAGATCATTCACCTAGGCACTTTACAGGCATTCGGAGAGAGAAGGGAGAAGACCCCTAGTAAAGCAAAATCTGAAACTCCAGCTGCAGAGGGAAATGAAAGATTGTATATGCTGTGCTCCACCAAGTCAGAAGCAGCACAAAGAACAAGCAAAATGATCATGGATTGGACACCAACATCATCAAAGTTTAGCAAAGTATACCGTGCATTAATGATGGCAGATTCTCTTACTTGAAGAGGATGGAAAACACTCCAATAATATTTTAACATGGCATGAATTTCGATGTGACATTGACATTGTGCTGTAACTTCTTTTTTAAGAAATCTAACAATCCAGGGCAGGCCACATGCCATAATTACTAAGCTTACTAGAGTCCAAGCTAGGCTTGTATAGGATAGAGGTAAGCAAAGGATATACAAATTGAATGGGGACAATGGGCCTCATTACGAGTTTGCTGGTCCGGATACAACGGTACCGGTAAGCTTGCAGGTACCGTTGTATCCGGACCAGCAAACTCCGAGTTGTGCTCGCGGGTGCCTTTCATTCCGCCAGGTCTGACCTGGCAGAATGAAAGGCACCCGCGAGCACAGCATTTCGGATGCACAGGCACTGTTGATAACGGTGCCTGTGCATCCGGCTTCCCCATTCCCATTGAGCCCTATGGGGCTCAATGGGAATGGGGAAGAATTTTTCCTGGTGCCAAGGAATGGGAAAATACCTGGTCTGGCAAGGCCGTAATGACCCGGTAATTGTCCATTTCTGGGTGCCGGAAAAAATGCAATTCCGGCAGCAGGCACGGCTACCGCCAGGGTTGTAATGAGGCCCAATGTCATTCTCAGGGAACGCTTGATAAAGGAGGTCAGCGGGCTGGCTATTTATTTTAGCATGGTCCAGTAAACTTAGACAAGGACATGGGTCAACAACATTTATACCTAAATCATAGAAAGCCAACGCATTGCAGCCCAAATCAAAAACAGATGCAGCTGGATCTATCTGATTTGTTTAATAGGGTAGCAGAGTCAGTACTCAGATATGTTCCCCACCACCATCACCCAGAGCCATGAAAATAACACGGTTGATAATAACCAGGTGTAAAATGTTTCACAAATGGCTTTTTGCCGTGTGCATACACTCCACCAGCAAGATATGTAATTGCAAATTGCACTAGGTACACACCCATTCTGAAGATTGACAATAGGGTCCAAACACATTAGTTATGTTGTATGGTTTGTAAGTGGAAGCGAAATTCTATTTGGGAAATGGCTTCATGCACAAAATGTATATGGTGTTACATTTCTTGAATCAAAAGGTTTGGTCTAGATTGGATGGAGCAGAAGGCAAGCTTATTATTGTGCACAAATAATGCCATATGCAATTGACCTACAAGTAAAGAAGGATGTTATCATTCCCGCTTTCATAAGGCAATTTGCAATAGCATTAAAGCACATGAAGGGACAACAGATGAAAGGGCTCAATGCATTTGTATGTCTCAATGAATCACAGAGACAGCAGGGGCTAGAAAGTGAATGTGCATCTTTTGTGGAAATTGGGATGGTCACATTCGGATTCTAGCAAATAACAAAAAATGTTGGGATATTCATTTGGAAGAAGTCACACCATTTGGGATGGTAAAGCAAGAATCCCACTATACTCCAGATTTAAACAACCCAGTCATTGGGAATATTCCCGAAAGTTACATCACCTTACAGGGTTAGCTGCCTGAATTTTGGATTCAATGCCAAAGGGGATTTTTAGAATTTAGTCAGCATACCCTTATGAACCAAAGGCTGTGATTTGTTGTCATGAGGATGTTTGCATCCAGTTTAAGGTGGAACATGAGCAGGAAAAACAGCAAATGGAAGCAGAGGATGAAATGCCAAGATACTTGAGAGGGGCATCTCTCAAAAGAGATACCACCATGCAGTTAGAAGAAAGTACTGAAGTTCCTCCCTTAAAGTATTTCTCAGAATTCTCTAAAATTATAGAGGATCAACTTCAAACTGCAGATGATGGCACCAATGAATAGGAGAAAGATCAGTTGAGTAAAATATTCATGGAATTCAAAGAGATATTTGCCAAAGACACCTATGATTGTGGGAACACTTATTTACATGTTGCTGCCAGAAGGATATGGTAGAGAGACTGTATTTGTGCAACAAAATAGGCTACCATTGGCCTGTTTAGAATACTTTGCAGAAATAATCAACAATTTAGAATCTAGATGCATCATTAGACCTATCCACAGTACCTCAAAAACCCCTATATTAGGGGTACTGAAGCACAATGGCCAATGGCATTTGTGTGCAGACTTGAGGGAACAAAATAAGAGGCTGCCTGCGTCAAGATGAACACTTCCATGTATGTATTGATCAAGGCCTTGCACATATTCAAGCATCAAAGTTATTTACCACTTTGGATCTTACAAAGGAGTATTGGGGTGTGCACCTAGCTGAATATATACAACATCTATTTGCTATTTTGTTTAACCAACTACAGTATGCATGGAATCATACTCCTTTCAGGTATGTCAATAGCGGGAGAGAGCTTGGGATATTTCTAAACAAAGCAATCCCGGATGCAGCCGAGAGGGGAACTGTAATTTATGTGGATCATGTCATAATCAAAAATGAAGATATTGAAATTAGACATGTGCTCAGCCAGTTGCAAAAGGATGGGGAAAAGGTGTCACTGCAAAATGTGCATTGGTGTAGAAGAAGGGTACATTTCTTGGGACATGAAGTGACGGAGCAAGTGCTAAACCCACAAATGAAAAAGGTTGAAGCTATCAAAAAATTCAAAGATTACACAAATCTGAGAGTCCTGAAGAGTTTGTTATGGATGACAGATTATAACAGGAAATGCATTGAAGATAATGTAGGAATCACACAACCATTGACTACATTACTGAAGCAGGGTGTACCTTGAAAATGGGGAAAGGGATAATATGAGGCAGTAAACAGATCAATGCCCCATGTTTAGCTTAGCCAAAGAATAACCAAGATGTCTTTATAGAAATAAGTTTCACAGATCAGTGTATGTCAGCAGTATTATATCAAACACATGATTCAAATAACAAAACCATTGCATATGCCAGCAAAGCATTGTCACAGATAGAAACAAAATTTAGTGAATTTGAAAAGGTACTGTTGACCACAGACTGGTCACTTCAACATTTCCATCCGAGTATTCAAGGGGAACAGGTAATTATTGAAACAACACCAGCCCCTGAATTTTGTGCAGAGTAAAAGAATCAGATCAGGAAACTTAGCTCAGTCGAGAATCACATCATGGACATTGGCATTGCAGTGATTTCCTGTGGAAGTTAGATGTGGACAGAACAAAAAGAGCCCTGTTGCTCAAGGGCTGACAGACTTACATGACTGTGCAGTCATGGGTGTCAGAGATGATGCAGAATTAGAAACAAATGTGGCTTCATTTCAACAATCCTCACACAAGGCCTTCGAAGAAGAAATGTTCAGGAATTCCCCCAACCGTGTATGTGGATGGATGTGCATATCACATGGGGGTTGATTCTGAAATATAATTGGTGGCAGGAATGGGGAATGTGTGGGTCAAATTAATGGCATCCCAAGAGTAAGCATGAAGCTCTGTTCCAAAAGCAGTCAAGTTGCAGAGTTGGCTGCCAAATATCTACAGCAGTAGAACATATATTTTAAGAAATTGTTTTCGTAACTGATTATGATTATGCCTAGAACAGTTTTGTAGAAATTGAGAGGGATGATTACATATAACAAAAAGCCACTCAAACATGGAAAACTGATTCAAGCCATTGATAGTCTGTTCTCTGAGAATGATATGATCATTCATTGGAGAAAGATACAAGGTCATTTGAAAACACCAGGGGAAGACAAAGAGGGAAATTGCAAAGCAGATCAGTTGGCCAAGATTGGGGCAATGATGGGGGAATTATTTCCCATTAGGCACCTGCTTGGTGAAGACCAGGTGAATGCAGTAACATGTTCCAAATCCCAGGAAACAAGCAATCATCCTGTGGTGCAATGGAGTTTTGATACTCTAGACCAGGACTTGATCAAGGCACAAAAAGAAGACACCATTTTAGGTATGTTCTACTACCATTTGTTAGATGCAGAGCAAAATCCTTTGACAGAGGAAGACTGGAAAGGGAGAGAAGAATTGAGGGTATTGTTAAAAACTAAAAGAAATTTCAATCGCAAGATGGACTGATGGTTTGGGAATCTGTGACAGTTAAAATCTAATGGGTGATCTGTTTGTTATTTTGGGGGTTGATGCTACATCATGTACATGATGTGATAACGGCAGGATGCAGAGGCACACAGAAAACAATGGAAATATTGAAAGAAAATGCCTGTTGGCTACATATGTCTCAATAAGTAGAGTTGTACACTCAGGGATGTTTGGTGCTTGCACAGTTCCAAACTGCCTCCCCTCCACATAGAGCACCAGTAATGAAATGATGTCTAACACTACCCTGGTCAGTCCTGCAAAATGATGTCATTGGTCCAGTCCAAAGATCAGCACATGAAAACAGATACATGCTGACAGTTACCTGTCTAATATCTAAGTGGTTGGAATTCATACCAACACCTGACTACAATGCGCAAACAGAACTGCTTTGTTAGTGAATCAGATTTTCTCAAGGTTTGGTTTGTCTCAAAGAATAGAATCAGACCGTGGAAACAATTTTACTAATGCAGTGATGACTAAAATGAGGCACATTTTGGGAGTGAAAAGGAATCTGCATATTTCCTGTCAGCCATCTTCTTTTGGTGGTGTCGAACGTTGCAATAGATCAAACATTGACATTTTGAAAATGCTTGTGGCCGAAACAGGTTAATGGTGGGAATTGTGACTCTATTTGGTGCTAATGGCCCTTATGCCTATTTAATTAAGGTAAGGCCGTGGGCACTGGCCTACATGATGACGCCAACACCCGCACTGCCATCTGCATCGTGCAACCATCTGAAAATATCCCTGCCGCCACGCGCTACACAACGTAGCTTATAATATATATGTGCTCGTTATTTTGGAGCATTCAACCATCCTGCAGCGTCTCGACCCCTCCATGCAACCCACAAGGGTGCACCATTCGAAGATGGCCGCCTCCACTCTCACCGTGGCTCTTTGAGCCTAATCTCCACCTCTGCCCCCGGATTGGCCAGCTTACGGCCCTTAAACCAATCGCAAACACCAGAAGGCGTAGCCGGTGCACCCCAAGGTGCAACTAAGGTGCCTGACTGAACCTGACCGAGACACGGTGCGTCTGCAAGGTCCCCTGCTCAAAAGATCCTCTGACTCAGCCAGCACTTGGACATTTGCTGACCCCTGTAACCAGACCCTGCTTCACCACCTTGCTGCCAATGGATCGGCAGAACCTTTTGTTAAGGGTCACTCTAACACGGTATGAACTTTTGTACTCTTACTCTGTCTCAACACAACCATACGGCTCGCGCATAGCTTACTGTGATATATTGTTACATCTTATCATGCCCCATTGCCCTCGCTATTCTGATATCTGCCTGCCCACTGTACTCTTGCCCCTGTTCACCCTTGCTGTTAGTCAAACTGCTACGCTCTGCCATAGTCAACGCCCTGTGCTGCTGCTCAGAACATAGCTATTAGACAGGCGCCATCTGCACATATATATGCAAACTTGGCCACAACGACCACATTGATGATTGGTCTTTATCCAGTGTCTGCCTCCTCTTTTACGGCCTGCGCATCAGTTTGTATACCCCTGACTCCCCTTGCCATCTGATAATTTCATTACCAGTTATAACATTTTTACTTGATAACTGTATTTAGCTTGCCCACCTTCGCCTGAATGCCTCGATTTCACCATTGCTTTGGCCCGATACCGCATCAGGAAATTTGGAGTAATGTACTTGCTCAGCACTTGTGCCCTGCATATACTGTTTTTACCTGCGATATTTATATCTCGTATTATATTTATGCATCCTTTGTGTTGTTGAGTACCCCCATCCTGCTCTGTGCCTGGTTGCTGGATTAGCATATACCATAGTCACATCACCCTCTGTCCAGATTATAACATACTATGCCTAACTTGCTTGTACGGCGCAGATTGCGAGTAGTTACAAATGTATCCTTGCATGAATATTATACCCTACTGTTTATATTGTCATCTAACCCATGCGCCTAACAGCATTGCATTACTGATGTATATTGATGGATTACTCTGACTGGACCTAATCGGCAAGCCTTAGTCTAGTTTCATATCTTATGCACCCCTTATCACAGCCCATTGTTCTAATCCTCACTGCCTATTTCGCCCTCCATTACTGACCAGACAGACTTGGTCCCAACGTGCTATCTTAATCACGACTACTTTCTTCCTGCCAAGCTGACTGATATATACCACTGTTTCTGCATTGACTAAGTGATTACTACGTTCTGTACCATTGTTTAGACGTGGCACATTTGGCCCTTTTTGGTCACTCAATCACGATCAGGCCCGTGTGTCCACTTGACCCCTAGGTACTGTACGCTGCTCCCCACACTGCTTAACACTGTGCCACTCAGTTACGACCCAGCACGCCCAGTGCCGTGCCATCTTGTGACCTGGGAATTGGAAAGATGCTCAATCTAGCAACATTGCTTTGCACCATGGCCGTCTCCTTGCAAGCTAACTCCAGAAGCCAAGATAATACTCACTCCCCGCCAGTTCCGTTCTCAGACCTTAGCCTGCCCACCCTCACAAACACTACTACCATTAGCCAACCCTTTCACAATAGGGCCCTAGAGACAGTATCCCACGCCTCTCTACCCTGTGCTACGACAAACAGAAATGATAGACTTCGCGCTAGATTAGCTAAGTTATATGAACCACTGAGAAGATCCCTTCAGGCCACTAACCTCAAAACGAACCACAAACTTAGTTTAACACCTAGCCACTTGAAGCTGACGCCACCACGGTCCACCTCGAACAAGTGTGCCTATCAAATCTATAATGATGAGCTCAAGACTTGCATTAATAATACTGGCAAACCTATACCAGCCTATAAAGCAACTGAGCCCCCCCTCAAAGGAGCACTGCTCAATGCTAGATCGATTGTCGCCCACACCACAGACGTTGCAGATCTAATCATTGAAGGAAATTTGGATTTCCTGGCAGTCACAGAAACATGGCTCCATGATGGAGCAGGACCTGCACTTATGCTAGCTATCCCCGATGGCTACACGATAGCTAGACAAGACCGAGACGGTACCCGAGGAGGCGGCATTGCCATTATTTCAAAATCAAGTCTCGGCCTCAGGCTAGCCCCTACCCAGCTATCACTATCATGTGAAACTCTTACTTCCAAACTCCAAATAAATAATTCACAAACACTTACCATTCACCTAATTTATAGACCGCCTGGACCCATTGGTACCTTTGAGGAGGATCTGATTAACACAATCTCAAATAACCTTAAACCCTCCTCACAACTACTCATATTAGAAGACCTTAACCTAGGTTTTAATGACCAAACAGAGAAAAATGCCACAGATATAGTAAATTCAATCAACACACTAGGTCTTTCCCAAAAAGTTAACAAACCCACCCACCTAAAAGGGAGAATACTGGACTGGATAGCGGACTATAACTGTTCAGCTACTATCTTATCCATCCTGCCACTATCATGGACAGACCATTCATTGGTGTCCTTCCACCTAGCTACTACAAGAACCACCCCATTGGCCCAGCCTTTAGCGTCACCATGCACTACTAGAAGCAAAAAAAGCATCACAGTAGAAAAAGTGATCTTACCTACTCTGAATGCTCTGCCAGTAAATCTTGATCCTAGCATCCTAGATCAGGAATTCAATAACATGATGCTCACTGCCCTGGACAAAATAGCCCCTGTTAAACTTACACCCAGTAAACCAACAGCCCACTTAAACAAATGGTTCACACCACAACTTAAAGACCTTCGTATCTTAAAAAGAAAAAGTGAAACCAACTGGAGACTTTGCCCATCCAGTGAGAATAAAGCTAAACTAACCTCACTTTCCTCACACTACAAGAAGGAAATCTGTCGGGCTAAACGAAACTCCTATGATGAGCGCATCGCTAATTCCAACTCTAGTATGAGAGAACTTTTCTCCATACTTAAAGAATTAGAGTCCCCAATAGCTATACCCGATGTTTGTACCAAAGACAAATCTTGGTGTACAGACATCCAACAAGCTCTAGGAAACAAAATTATCATGCTCCAAAACAAAATTCAGCAAAAGAAAGACGTATTGAACCTACAGCACTCTCCCAATAGTCTCTTGCCCAGTGTCTCACCACTGGCACATAATACGACTTTCCACTTCTCCAAAATGTCTACCCTGGAAGTAGAAAAAAGTATCCTGTCACTAAAGCCCTCGAACTGTAAAGGCGATATCTGCCCTGCTCAATTAATAAAAGATGCTGCCAGATAACTATCTCCTTTTATTACCAAACTGATAAATGCCTCCTTTGCCACAGGCACGATCCCTGCCAACCTCAAACAGTCATGGGTGCTCCCCCTGCTCAAGAAACAGACTCTTGATCCTCTGATCCCTACTAATTACCGACCTACCACTACAGTCCCATTTCTACTTAAAATATTGGATAAAGCTGCCAATATCCAAATTCAAAAACACCTTGAGCTGCACAAACTCTTAGGCAACAGACAATCTGGTTTCCGCCCACTACACGGAACAGAGACAGCACTAATTGACCTCAAGACCCAAATAGACGAGCAGAGAGACAAAGGTAAGACAGTTCTCCTGCTCCTACTCGATCTCTCCGCCGCTTTTGATCTGGTCAACCATAAGGTTTTATGCCGACACCTTGATTCCGCTGCCCGCTTCTCCCCAGGAGCCATCAAATGGATTGAGTCGTTCCTGAGCGAGAGAACCATGCGAGTCTTCTCTCCATCAGCAGCTGCAGACCCGACACCTATCCTGTGTGGTGTTCCTCAAGGTTCCTGGATCTCACCAACCCTCTACGATATCTTCACCAAACCTTTGTTCGATGATCTGAACCATCTGGGTATCACCTACACTAACTATGCAGATGATACTCAGATTCTCCTCCCGCTTTCTGGGGATCATAGTAAGGACACGGATTTCGTGAACAAAGTTTATCTTATCATTCAAGCATGGATGGCCACTCATGGCCTCTGCCTGAAAGATGATAAGACTGAGCTAATAATTTTAGGATCTCAGGCCAACATTAAAAACTGGGCTAAGAATTCTCCTCATTTAACATTGACGGAAACAATATTAAAGTTTCCAAGCAGGTGAAAACCCTTGGATTCTACTTGGATTCTACATTGTCTTTCGACAAACAGATCAAATCCCTTACCTCCTCCATGGCTTACACTGTTAAGTTACTCAGAGCTGGCAAGCCTTTCCTATCCAATGACAGTTGCTTGATTCTAGCCAGAGCCTTAATACTCTCTAGAATTGATTACTGTAATGCCCTATACAGTGGAGCTAACAAATCCACTATTCAAAAGCTCCAAAAACAACAGAATAATGCCCTTAGAGCAGCCTTAGGCATAAATAAAAAAAAAACATATTTCCTCCATTAGACGCCACAATAAGTGGTTATCCACGTCTAATAAAATACAATTAAAAACGCTCTCTCTGAGGCATAAAGCCCTCAACAACGGAGCCCCCAGCTATCTTACAGACTAACTCCAGAGAAGAGCTTCCCTTAGACCCACCAGAAGCGGGAATGGTAACCTTCTTACCACACCAAAGTATAAGCTCAACACTATCGGTGGTAATAGCTTCCCTGTAAAGGCAGCAAAATCCTGGAACTCATTGCCACCAGATCTGAGAGTTGACCAACCCCACCTACGCTTTAGAAGTAATTTAATAAAACACATCACCACCACAGACCCCTAGTCCCCCATCTGGCTCTGCCTGCTACTGAAGGGACCTACCCAACCTGCATCTACCATGCAATAGTGTGTTAACATCTGAAGAATTTGTGCAACTTAGTGCAAGCCTGAGCGACACAAGGTGGGCAGCACCTTTGTAACCCTTATAAAAGGCCATTTGTAGTTTGGCTCTTATCTGATATACTGATTACTGTGCATATCCTGTATATATTTTGTGCAGATATCTTGTATACTCTATAAGCATCCTTCACATTCTAGACATTGCAAACAAGGCCAGCCCTAGCTTTGCCTTTTATCTTGTATATTGTGCACTGTGCGTATCTTGGATATATTTGTGTATATTTTTGTATATTCTGTAAGCGTGTAAGCATTGTATTTGGTGTACATTTCACAACTTTGTAAGCTTTTATCTGATATATTGTACACTGTGCATATCTGTATATTATTGTATATTATTGTATATTATTGTATAATATTGTATATTTCGTAAACATGTAAGCATGGCATTTGGTGTACATTCCGCAACTTTGTAAGCTTTGCATTTTCATACTGCGGCGCCCTTCTACTTACGAGTCTGGTGCGCTTAACAAATGAATAAACAAACAAACAAACAAACCATCAAAATCCACAAACCTCAGTCCACCTTAAATTATGACAGGCAGGAAGATGCTTTTGCAACAACAGTCATTGTACAAGACAAATGAACAGGTCCTAGTAAATGCATCCACAATTCATGAATATGTTGAAGATTTGAGAAAGCACTCTCAGCATGAATTTGCATCTGGACAGCAGAATTTGGAAAGAGCGGCTGAGAGTGCCAAGTCATACTATGACAAGAAAACATCTGTAAGGGAATATGAACAAGGTGACCAAGTGTTTAAATTCAATTTTACAAAAGGAGAAAGTAAGAATGCCCGATGTCTAGCATCCTGGCTTGGCCCGTACAAAATTGTGGACACGTTGTCTACAAGATCTTTGTGAAGGAAGGAGATCTGACTGTGGAGCAATTTGTCCACATAAATCAGAAACCTGAGGTTAAAAAGCTGGAGCAGGCTGGAGAAACCAGTAGGGAGTGAAAAGTGCAACTGTTCCATCAGAATCATAGTGATTGAAGTGATAAGGAAAGTATTTCCTGCAAGCTAGCATTTTTATTTTGAGAGGGTGAAAAATATAAAAAAATAAAAAGTTAATGTTGTACTGATATGTTGTATAATTCACATTTTAGTTTCCAGGTGGTGGCACAGGGAGATGTGGTTTTACATTTTGTATGTGTATGTTGTTTACTGCACATATTTTTTAACAGGTATTTGCAAAAGGAAGTAGAATAACAAAAAAAGAGTACTTTACTTTATATTCAACCTGTCTGTTTCTCTTCCGATTTAGATTGGTAACTCACTTCCTTCAGCAGCATCTCTGGCGCCGGGTGTTACGCAGGAGGCCCCTGGTGAGTCCACAGGGTGGAGGGCCCTGGACCTGAATCTCCTGGACAAAAAAGTAGGGAGAAAGAAAGGAACTGGTGAGCGTAAAGAAATGATGATGTAGGGGATCTAAATCTGCACCCATATTGTGATGAAACTTGTGCAATGGACACAGGCCTCCCTGGCAAACAGACACATTTAGCAAAATTGCCGGATCGGCATTGAGCCTTCTGATGGATATGCCACCACCGGTCCAAAGGAGTGCTCAGTTTCCATGACTTCTTTACGATTCTTCCCATTTCTTTAACCTCTGTCTATTTTTGACCAATAAACAATTGCTGGAATTTGTGTTCTAGGTTTGGACATTGGTTGAAAAGCATTGCCATGTTTGCCTAAGTTTGGGCATTTATTGCCATTTATCCCTTGTCATTTATTGAATGTATGGACTATTTATTGTACCCATTCTTTAAATCTGTGGTCAACCGACATGTGTTTTTTTTTTAAGAAGGACTTGATTATTGCCATATTTAGCAGACCACATGCCTTATCTATGAATTACTGATCTATTTTTGAGTTATTAAGCCTGGTGAAAAGAGTTATTCAAAAACAGCAAACAAAACCTACGTGCAAAGCAAATGTACACAACGCATACCAACAGGTTATAAATTGTGAATGATCAAGTCTATGGACAGTTACTGCTGACTACTAATGAAAAGTTGATGTTCTCACCTTTTGTGCGGAGGATTACATGGGTTGGTGGAGGTACAGCTAGGATTACTGTTTCTGTAGAGGCCTTGTTTATTCAGGTCCTTACAGAAAGAAAGGGGGATGATGTAGGCATAATTGGATGAATTTCAACTTTGCACTAATTTTAGCAGCGCAACTGAATTCTATTGGGGTAAGGAGCAGCATGCAGAAATAGAGCTAAAGAAGGGGTGATTTGGGAGTTGGCTCAGCATAGTTAGCATAGGGTGTAACAATTACCATGACTAATTATTACCCCATTAATTAACAAACTAAACTAATTTGTGATTAGAATGGGGGTTAGGCTATAGCCCAGCTGCAGGCTGGGGGGGTGCATGAACTCGCACCACAATGTTCGTTTGGAAAATAAATGCACAAATGAAAAGTTGGTCTGCAGTGTCACGAGCGTGAGGAAGAGTAAATTGAACAGCCTTTTGTTCGAACAGGATGTTAGGATATGAAATGTTGCACATCCCGCTATGGAGAAAAGATCATGATGAAGAAGCAGAAGGGGTCTGGAAAATGACTCAGCATTTGCTAAAGTGGAGGAAATCTTTGATTGATTACATCACAGTAGGAGGGGGGGAAACAATGTGGATTGTGTAGGAAAATATAAGTAAGGGGGACGGAAGCAAAAGGGTTTTTAAAAGGTAGAGTAGGAGGAGTGTTCAGGTAGAATAGAATATTGAATGGTGGAAGAAGGAACAAAACAGAGAAAAAAATAAGTAAGTATGAGGTGGTCGGGGAATGGCTAGCTAGTCAGCTTTACAGCACTCATACTGGGTGCTTTAAAATGCAGTCTGGGCCTGGAGCCGGAGACAGTGGAGAGAGGAGGGGCAGGCCTGCAAAGCCCCACCACGCAGGTGGTGGTGGGAGAAAGATGGCCATTTGGACCAAAGGCATTTCCCAGGCAAACAAGTCCCATCAGTGGGCTTGGTGGGTATGAGTCACAAAATATTTAGAATGAATAACACAATTGATTAGGTCAAGCCCTGTTGTGATTTGGGAGGTGCCATATTGGGATATAGCACAAACGCTCCTCTTCTCAATGCGTTTTTCTCTCATGAAGGGATAGATTTCACAGGAGTGCTAAGGGTTTCTAGCTTGACTGCCAAGGTCATAGATAACTGTGTGTCTCCTGCCAAATTATGATGGATAAATAGTCTCGCTTAAAGAAAATTAAATTTCTATTGTGGGAGGGAATGTGTAAAGAGGGGCATTGAAGTGTGCTTGCCTTGCTGAGTTGCCTGTGAATATATTTCCCGCTTTAGTATAGGTCCAGCAATGATATATGGTAATTAAAACTGTTCAGCCTGGAAAAAATACAGAGTGCTTCTTTCCTATAGTGCACAATGTGAGGGCAATATTGTGAAAAGCCAGGTGTAGTTTGTTATTGTGTGATCTGTTTTTTTCATGATACATAGAGTGTGGAGCCTGGGGTATCTGTAACTATTTCAGCAGTCCAAAATTTAGTGTGCCCAGCGCAGCACTAGGTCCAGCATTGCCCTAGCTTGAGTGACCCGTATAAAATAATATTACAGTGAGCTGATTCCCCATGCTAAATATCAGAGAAACGCATTGTTACACTTTGCACCCTCTTGCATAAAATCACAGAGGCCTAGTAGTACAAAATATCCAACCGGCCTAGAGAGAGATGCTACTCCTCACTGATGACACTCAATGAGGCCGAAACATGTCTGAGGATGCTTTCAGTGTCCTGCAGAAGGTATGTGACCTATCCGTTTCGCCTGAACTGCGTTTTTGGGGGTGGGACCAAGTCTGATTTGCATATTGTCTTTCCCCTTTCTGTAATGGCTTGGAAGGCAAAGAACAATGGTCTAGAGGGTTGCCCAGAGCAATTACCAGAGGTTTAAGACTAATTCCAAACCTTCCGTCATCACCTCTTTGGCTTTGCAATGCCATTGCAGCACATCATGTTAGCATCCAAAGCAAAATCTAACAATATGCACTAAATGTTCTAAACATCTAATAAAGCTTGCGTTATGTATTATAGTAATGACAATCCAACAAGACAGCTCTGCAAGTTAATTGCTCACAGAAGGCATCCTTATTCAGCTCTTACAGTTTTTCAACACCAAAATGCCGAAATTTCATTTTTTTTTAATGTTTTTTTTTAATTTTATTTTTTAAATGGGGGGTTCCCCGAACCCCCATTTTTTTAACACTTTTTTTTACGAACAAAACCAAAATAAAACATATAAAATAAAAATAAAAATTAAAAATGTCGGGATTTTTTTTTACACAATGGCTTTTTGAAAAAAAATGTGTTTTCGAAAATTTGACTCGATACTGCTTAACCCATCTTCATTACTACGCCTAAAGATTGAGTAAACACCTAATATTATGTAGCTTAGAAGGAAGAGGAACCCAGCATGAAAAGCTATTAAAAAACATGGTATATTTGCAACAACTTTTAATTGGTGTTTTTGTACAGATGCCGCTAAAATGCTTATATGTATTTGTTATTTGGACATTATGTATTGTAGTAAATCATTGATGATTTTGTTATATTCATATCAAATATCTCCTGCTGTGAGTTTTGTTCTGACCTGAAAGTTCATGTCATCTTCTGGCATGAATGCTAAATGTGTAATCATTTGTAATTAAAAAGTCTGATTTCAATTAATTACTCCATTTTTGGATCAAGCAAGATAATCTTCTTTGAAATTATCTTTGAAATAGTTGCAGTAATTAAGAGAAGTGTGTGCATACCTAGTTTAGTGAAATGAAATGTCATCTTTTGGAGTGGTTGTACTGAATTTAATTTGGGTCTCTGAAAAACCTATGTTTTGTATGCACATTTTAAAGTACGAAATTGCCTCTACAAAGATACTTCCAGTGGTAAAACTGTTCAATGTAGGATCTGTGATAGTATTGTTTCCATGATGGCAATAGGTAAAACGCCTGTTCTGTAATGCTAGCTCTGGGTTGAGACAATTGGTCAGTGTGATTAATAGCAATAACGATATTTCTGTTATTTTCTCATTTCTCACATTGCATTTATTTGTGTTTTATTTTTATGACTCAGAAGAGTTGTGCTGTACATTTTTTTAAAGAAATTTAAAAAATGTTATTTTATGTTATGTTATGTCATTTTAACATGCGTTTATACCTCGTCAAATCATTATGGTAATAGTTTCAGAACACATAGGTTTGCCTGTGAAATAGTGTGCTGTGCCCCAGCAATGTTATTATTACCTTAGTCTTCTGGGGGAAAGAACATTTGCCAAACGAAGATAAGAGGGTTGAGAAAAGCAGAAAGTTGTTGCTGCAACGGGAGTGAGTGATGCAGTGGGAGGAAAACGTTTTGTAATCTTATTATGGGGGAATGTCAGTCCAGTTAGATAGGCCATAGTACTGCAACATTGAGGAGAAGGATATGTCCTAAAGCAGGGTTATCCAACTCCAGGTCTCGAGGGCCAGATCCATGTCTGGCTTTCAGCATGACCTTACTCATGAGATAAATTTGCATACCATGATTATAAGTGTATGCACATTTTTGCTCATGAATATTATAATCTGTGTGATTTTTCCACTGCTGATTTTCCCACAACGGAAATGACTGCATGGGAAATGTACACAACACAAAAATGTACATACATTTCCCATGCAGACATCCATTGAAATTCACATAGATTCAAACACATACCCTCACTCACACCCCCAACATACCCTCCCTCTCACTCACACCCCCAACCCCCTACTTACCTTTTCTTCCAACACCCTGTGTACCTTCGTGCCGGTTCCTTTTCACTTCCGTGATTGGGAACCAGCGCCGCAGGGTCCTTTTCTTTTTTGTTTTTGTTTTGCTCGGGTGAGATGAAGGGTGTCCCCCGAAATCCCTGCCTACTACACTGTGTAGCATAGTGAGAGGGGTGTTGCGGGAGACACTCCTGCAGCCCAGGCTTTTTTTTTCTTTTTTCGCTCGGGTGAGCTGCAGGGGTGTCCCCTGCAACACCCCGCTCACTATACTGTATATAGTGAGCGGAGTGTTGCAGGGGACACCCCCGCAGCCCCCACAGCCTTGTGTTTCTTTTTTTTATTTACCTACCCCACCGAAACACATACCACAAAATGTTGAACTTTTGGTAGTTCAAACTTTTGGTGATATGTGTTTTAGGTCTTCTTGTAAGATCGGTAAATTAGATTCAGTCATTTTGTCCTATTACAAATATTAATAAGGGATATCCTGAAAACCTATCGAGTTATTAGCTTTCAAGGCCTGAAGTTGGGCAACCCTGCCCTAAAGTGTTCTGATGATTGGGTTGGATTTGAAAGGCAGCTTTAAAGAACTTTAATTTAGTACACAATATTCCTCCTGATTCATGCAATTATTTGCGTGTAAAACTCAGATTTGCACACCTTTCTGCCCGAAAATCTCCATACCTCTGACAGGAATTTTCAGGCAGAATGGCATGCAAACCTGCATTTTACACGCAAATAATTCCATGAATCAGTACGAAAGTTTTGCATGGGTGTAGGACTCCAGAGACTGGGCACCTGAATGTCAAAACAGTTATTACTGATAGTTTACTCTGTTTCATGACATTCTGGACTTATATTTTGCTCACAGTGAGAAAGTGAAGTGCCTTACTTGGGAGTGGGCTATCAAAATATAGTATAGCACATATTATTTATAGTGGAAACACTTAATCGAAGCTCACTGTGTACAGACTGTGTTCTTAGACTGTGTGAGGGCAGATATGGTTCTGCATCAAACAGTGGAGGTAGTAAGAGAAAGGCCAGATCTGTCCTGTATTTAGTCAATAATCGGCACTCATTTTTGAATGATGTTGTCATGTCTTTGGCTTTTGGTATTAATACATGTAAACCTTCCACAGTGTCTGGTTCTCATTGTGATCCTGGGTGTGTTGAAAAAGTTACTTTTAAATGTTATGCTAATCAGCTTTTATATTGCACCAATCAACACCATATTTGCCTTATGTCACTGTGGCCTTGTTCAATCCAAAGTGTATTGTAGATATAACATCCTAAAAGTAGTCTAGAGTGAAGTGAATAGGGATGAAGACATAGGTAAGTAGGTGAGTCTAGTGAGTAGCAACATGGCAATGAGATATATGCAAAAAACGGATGAAAAAACAAGGAAGGTAAAGGGGAACAATTGAGTAACTATGTGTAGCTGTGTGGATGGTGCACAATGTCTGATTTATCCAGAATATTCGTGTTGAAAAAAGGAGTATTGATAGAAAATAGATGTGTGATGGACTAAAGAAGTGATTGTGCAGTCAAACTATGTGTTGATAGGTGCACCATGTTTTCCCACATATAGTGTTTGGGGCCTTCCAGGCCACATTATTAGAGGTACACCTTTCTCACATCCAGGAGTTAGATGTGAGAAAGGTGAATGCAGGTACATAGAAGGGAAGCTGAGAGATAAAGGTGAGCGGTTATTATCCTCTAAGAACATCCCTCATGGTATATGGGATTTCAACTGTGTCTCCTCTGGGCACAAGTCACTAATCACCAACCGTCCCGGGAGGATAGCCTAGCGGCAACGTGCGCACCTTGGAAGCAAGACAACACGAAGCAACACAGGTTCGATCCCCAGGACCGCGCTTGGAAAACTCTGGGTCTTTAAGCGCGTTATAAATAATCAACGAAGACAAAAAAAAAAAAAAATTCCTGTAACAGGGCCGCGATGCCCAAGGGCTGTGTGAGTGCTTTAAAAATGCTAAAAAAAAAAATAAAAAAATAAAAATTTTAAAAAAATCGGATCTTCTCAGGCTTCCTGAAATCCTGCTGGGAATTTAATGGCGATCATATAGTGATGTGATGGGTATGATTCCTCTAGGCTCAGGCTAGGCAATTCAGGGAGTCGATCTTCATAATCCACCTGTGTCTACCATTCTCAAAATGGGCTGTTAATGGTGTGAAACCAGTTTATTTATTATCATGGGCATTCAGTGGACCTTTAGGGGCCGATTCATGGAACAAACATGCGGCGAAAATCCATGCGCAAGCAGGCGCAAGGGAGGGCAAGCGTGAGAAACGCAGCACACGCGCACGCGTGCGATTCAAGAAAGACGCTGCGCGTGTTTCCCGCTGTCCGTGCGCCCAATCCAGCCATGGCACACGCAGGCATACACGGCGTGCGCTACGCGCACAGCAAAAGCGCACATAGCGCGGCGCACACAACCAAAGTGGGCGGAACAGTGGGTGTAACACGCGGAATGGGGAACAACGCGTGAAAAAGAAGGCGTAACTGGGGAAGTACTGCAGGGAACTACACGGAACGCCCACACGCACGCAAACAACCCGTATTCATGGATCCGAATACGGGAAACCCACGCACGGCAAAAGACGCACACAGACGTCAACGCGTCCGCCACACGAAGGCAGGCGGAAGCGTCCCCGCGCACAGTACAAAAGTGCGCGCAAACAACAAACACGTATATACAGCTACGATGAATGCCCCATTTGTCGCAGCACTGATTGTGGGACACCGCAGGAGGAGGAGAATAGCCAGGGCACGCATTTTCGCACCACGGACAAGCCCTTTTGGGATGCCTGATGACCAGGTCTATGGCAGGTAAGATCCTAGACCTGGTCAGGGAGTGGGAAGATGACCTTACATCCCCCACCCTTTGCTCCCAAGCATTGAGCCCTTTGGAGAAGGTGCTCAATGTCCTGCATTTTTTGGCCACTGGGTCATTTCAGCGGACTACTGCCATAGTGGGGGGGGTCTCACAGGCCACGCAGTCACGCTGCCTACACCAGGTACTGGCAATCATGACAGCGCGCCCCTCAGTCCGCAGGCACATATACATGCCCAGAACACCCGCAGAAAGGCAGGCTGTTGTCCTGGAGTTTTTCTGGGTGGCACACTTCCCCAAAGTGCTCGGTGCCATAGATTGCACCCATGTGGCCCTACGTCCACCTAGGGCCACTGAGCACATCTACCGAAACCGCAAGCACTGGCATTCCATCAATGTACAGGTGGTATGAGATGCAAAGGGAATCATCACCTCTTTCTATGCAAACTACCCTGGCTCCACCCATGACAGTTTCATATACAGAATGTCCGCCCTGAGCCGGGCCCTGGAAGCTGGGCAGCATGGCGACACATGGCTCCTAGGTGAGTACAAATGCCCTTGCACATGCATGCAAGTCACACACAGACAAATACCCAAACCCTAACAATCTCAACTATTATCACCTCCCCAGGGGACAGTGCCTACCCTCTGAGCAACCACATGATGACGCCAATCCGGAACCCCACCACACCACCCCAGGTAAGATACAACGCCGCCCATATTGCAACCAGGGCCATAGTGGAGCGCACATTCGGAGTGCTCAAGTCACGTTTCCGCTCCCTTGACCGCTCTGGCGGGCAACTACTCTATGCACCACCAGTAGTGTGCAGGATCATTGTGGCAGCATGTGTCCTGCACAATGTTGCAACACGGCAGGGCGTACCGGTGGACATGGTGGTGCCCCACATCCCCAACCACAGGCACAGGCGCTGCCCATGGGAGGGGACAGGGCACGTGGCGAGGAAGCCCAGACCCAGCTTGTGGCCACATTTTACACCTAAACTCCCACCCCTGCGGAGTGCACACAGGCCTGGCACATACTAGGTGACAAACGATGATGACAAAGAGACAGTCAACTGTCACAACCCTACCACCCAGAGAATGTTGCCATGGAAGTGCTGCATCGTCTGCATCCCTAGCTACTTAAACACAAGCTATCCTGTGTGACCAAAAGGCACACATATGACATATGACATGATATGGCCTATACACAAGTATTTCAAGGTGCGATGAGGCAGGAAGGGGAGAACAAGGGAAGACAGACAACGGTACAACTAGGCCAGGTGTCATTCAGATTGTGCAAGTGCAGGGGTAGGGGGAAGGGAAAAGTGCAAGGGGAAGGGGAGGGGGGGAGTGCAGTACAGGGGAAGTAGACCAAAAAACAAATACACAGGTCAGCTGGTGGCAACTGCAAAGGTACATGCAGACAAGTGCTGGGAAGGGGGGGCTGTAGGGATAGAGAGACAGTACCACAGTGCAGGGGTTGCCAGGGAGCCAGTGCAAGTGGAGAGTGGCTGGGCCAGGGACTGAGGTCAGTGAGAGTGGCCCAGTTGCAGATCCAGTGCAGTTCAAGTGAAGAATTCCGCAAGGGAGAGGCAGAGAGAAAGCAGAAGCAAAGAGGAAGGTCTTGAGGTGCTTCCCGAACCGGAGATGGTTCCCCTCAAGTTCAAGTGAGGCAGGAAGGCTGTTCCAGAGGGAGGGCACTGCCGCGGAGAGAGATCTACCCCCAGCTAGTTGCTCTAAGAAGCGGATGACCCTGACATGCAAGGTGTGCATCACACACACCTGCACAACAGGCCATGGCCATCACTGTTATGTCACTCAAACCCTCCCAAACCACAACATGACATGGCAAGCAATACCCATACACCAACACAGCAACAATAAGGTACACATTGCCATGTCCAAAATGTACAGTGGCATCAGACAATGATGCCTGACCAGGAATCAGATGAAATGACAGACCAACAACCTGCCACCCAAAATAAGTCATTTCCAAATGCATTACAAGAGTTGCAGAAGTAACATAACAATGAATGCCTGTCTACATGCACATTGTGCATTGCAAAATCAACACTGCAGCTTCTGTGTGCTGTGTCCTACTCCTGCAACACACTGCTCAGCGCACAGCACAGTGAGCAGCCATTGTGTGTGATGCACACCCTGAGCATCACATCTAAGCGACAGACCACATCAAAAACCAAATTAGGCATGTACAGGATCCATAATTGGTCACAGAACATGTGCTGCAGGGACACAGTGGCCACCAGAAGGCAAACAGTGTACACGTGGATATGCAAGGGTGGTAGTACATGTAGTGCATCAGAGTGCAACTGTGTGGGTCTGCAAGGACATGCACTCAACATATGCATGTGCACTCAAGTGACCATCAGTGTTCTCTACACATCACATGTGAACATTCACCATGTGTACACCCCAGCATGTCAAACCACAACTATCCCCTCGCACCTGAAAGCTAAACACAACACATTAACAGGCATTGATCAGCAGAACACAACATGTACATAGGATACCACCATTACAATGTCAGAGTTCCCATCACACTGCAGGGCAAGGCAACTATCAACATAACCCCCCCCCCTCCCTCACAAATGACCATGACCCACTGAACAACTGCACCTGGGTCATGGAGCCCTCAACCCTCAATTCCACCTGGCCACAGGATCACCTTTACCCTTCGTCACCATCTCCCACCTTGTGTGTAAAAAGATGCCTGCACCCTCAGAATCCACACTCATTCCAAAATCACAAAATCCAAGGCATAAAAACAAACCCGAACACCCTCCAGTAGATGACTTGACGTAGCAGTACCTCACAAAGGCCAAGTACTACCACAATGATGCAACAACCAAGGTAGCACAGTAAAACAATGTCACAACAGGATGTGAACCATGTGTGGTACATAACATAGGATGATGCATCATGAACGGATGTGTATTGTCACAGGTCCCGTGTACAGGCGCGGGAGTGTCACGAAACAACCACCCCCACCGTGTCACGGGTGCCTGCAAGGTCAAACTCACACAGGCCCCTGAGACCCTGGTGGGGAAGGAGGTTCAGGGATATGCAGTCGGGACAGGTGTTGGCACACTGGATAAATGGAATGAGTGGCAGGAGAGGGGAGGAGGAATGACACATGAAAGTAGGGAATGTACGAAAATGTACTACGTGCATGAACACATACACAATCCAAACAAACTTGGATATCATTGTCATGGCCTTCTGTAGTCCAGGCTTAGGAGTGGTACGAACCAACCACCACATCTAGGGTTTTGGCGCCTGCAAGTTCGGGGCTTACACAGGCATCCGCAACCCCAGCGGGGAAAGAGGGTTAGGGAACGTTGCTTGGATAGGTACGGGAAGCAGGAACACCGGGTAGAGGGTACAGGGTTCAAAATTGCATAGGATTCCGGGTGATTAGGGGGAAAAAAACATACCAAATTGAATCACACATACATCCATGCATTGGTGCACCCCCCAGCAAGCCTATGCAGATCAGTTTGAAAGAAAAACAACAAGACACTTAGCTCTGGTTTTGAGTGCTGGCCTCCTGCCTGCGCACTCTCAGGTCCGGTTACAGGAGCACTGCAATGCTGCAAAGAGAGCCCCAGTCAGCAACCTGTACGTGCCAATTACACAAAAACACACCACCAAACATGCCCCATAGCAACAAACTACTCTACAAACAGACAATCTGGTGTAGATGCTTCGTACCCATATATAACATTACCCCTGTGATGGGTCATACACAGTCAATGCAGTAAGTCAGCCGCCGGTGGGTGCGTGGCAAATGGAACACCAATGTGTCACAATTCACACAACATGCAATGTTCCCTGGGTAAGCAGACAGACCCATATAGCAAGCCATGACTTCAGAGCAAGTTGCGTACCACCATGCCCGAAACAAAGCTGGCAGTGCATTTATCATAAAGTACATGGAAATGAAATGCACTGCACCCGAGTATGTCCCTTGCTGTATGTCCCTGTGAGCTGCCCCTTTTCATGTCTCGGAAGGATACATGGTTGATACAAGTGCCTCAATGGACCTTGGTATACCGGAGGGCATGTGCCACTGCCCCTGCAGGTGTCCCAGACAACCCTACAATCAACAGCCATCATACCATCAACACATCTGAGCTGCATTGTGTGCTTCAACACCAATATTCGTCCAAGCTCACCCTCAGTGCTGTGACTAAGCCTGCATGTGCAACTCGCCTGGTGCAAGCTTTGCTGCGTAGTGGCCCCCCTGTGCTGCTCACCTTGCCTGGAGTTCTTTGGAACACGTCAGCAGTTCTAGGATGTAGGTCTGCAATCCCTGTGCCTCTGCTTGTGCACACATGTGCATGTGGGCACCAACAAATGTGTCCAGAATTCCGTCGTCCAATGGGCCATGTCTGCTGGCTAACGTGCTCTGGAGGCTCATCCCCCTGCAGAAAGGGCATGAAACACATGATTAATGCTTCAAAGTCATCTGTGTGTGTCTCTTCAGGCATCTCATTACTTGACCATGTCAGAGAGTCACAGCATAAATCACACCATCAGTCCGTCTTTCACATCCAAAGTGTGTAACACTATCTACAGCATGAATTGCAACAAGCACATGTACAGTAAAGATAAGAAACATACTACACAATGCATAGCAATGAATGTACACATTAATCATGAAACACCCCATCTAGCAAAAGCTGAACAGTGGACAATAACACCAAAATCATCCCCACTAGGGGTGTAAACACAAGTCACACAGCACCAGACATGCCACAGATATGACAGTCCAAGGCCCTTGTGTAAAATTTTGTAACACTGAACCATCCTTGCGAGCCCATGGATAAGGGAGGCAGGAGTGGCGTATGTGAGTCAAGGACCCCAAGCAGCAAACACATACACAAGACAAGCCTGAAGGGCCCAGCTGGAACAGACAGTGGATGCCTTCAAAAGCCACAAAGCACCGCACCGTCACATGAAAGCACAATAGACGGGCAATTTTAAACTATAGTAACTATTAACTAATTACACTAACTATGGAAAACCTACATTACCTAATTAAACTAACTATCAAACAGAAACTTAACTAACTAAACTAAAAGAAAAATCAAAAATGGCCACATATGACACGGGGGGAGGGGAGGCACCCAGGAGGCGGAGGTACAGGGTGCTGGTCAACATCCACATGCGATGATGCTAAGCCAAAAAAAAAACCTCCATGGGCTCAACGCCTGCACAGCCCGACCTATGTGGGAGATAGATGGTCGTCCGAGTCTGGCTCATCCTGGAAAGGAGGACGTGGCACAGTAGCCTGGCCACACCTAGCCGCAGCTTGCCCCTCGTCGGCAGCAAGTCTTCCGGACGGGTGAGCCTGGTTCTGTGTGGCGATGTGACGTAGGTCTGCATGCAGAACCTCACGTGATACACGTGCTTCCTCTTGCAAAGTAGCACGTGTAACACGGAGTTCCTCCTGCAAGGCCTGGCTGGACAACCGCTGCACCTCCCGGCAAGCCTGTAGCTCAGCCGAGATGGTAAGCTCAAGCTGTGCAAACCTCTCCTCTGCCTGCTGCCTCTGGGACATCATAAGGACACCCAGAGTGGATCAGAGGGAAGCATACTCCTCCCTCAGGGCATCCATGTGCGCCTCTGCGTGAGCAGCAATTGCTTGATGCAGAGACGACGTTTCAGCCTGGCGTGCCCTGTCTGAGGCCGCCATGCCCAGCCTGAGCGAGCGGGCCGTGGACCGTGCCGCCTGCTGCTGGAGAAGCACCTGCCTAGCAGGGGGGAGCACAGATCGGGCCACACGCTACATGCTCTCAGCGATGTTCTCCATTGCTGCCCCCTGCCGTTCTGAATTGGCAGTCATGCCTTGCTCCCACTCAGTATACTGCGGTTGCACGCGGCGACCGCGTTGCCGGGCTTGACCCCTGCGGGACCCAAGGACCGGGGGTCCTCGCTGTGTTGGCACGGCCCGCGGCTGCGCGACTACATGCCCCCGTCGACGTGATGTCCCAGGCACATCAGTGACTGGTGTGGAGGGTGACCCTGCGTCCCGATCCACCACGGGCGGAGGAACCAAGACTGTCTGATCCCTCAGTGCAGGTGTTGCAGACAGAGGAGTGTCCACATCAGAATCACTCACCCCTGACACATGGACTTGATGCTCATCCAACTCAACATGGATGTCAGAGTCGTCATCAAGGCTGGACTCATAGGCAGCCAGAGACAAGATGGAATGTAGCACTTGGGGGTTTTCGTGGCCTACCACCCCACGACCCCCACTAGTGCCGGGTTGATGTAGCGGTACCAACCCTGTGTCTGGCATGACAACACCATCCTCTGCCTCCATTGTGTCATCACCTGAAAAAATAGAGAGAAAAAAGGTCACTACACATGTCAGAAGCACACAACACACACACACACACCGACAGCAAACGCATCAGGCAGACATGTGTCACACAACATATAACCTGCCATGCATGCTGGGTCAACTTTGAATTGCTTCTGTGATCAGACCTGTTGAAAGTTGGCAGTTTCCATGGAAGTGGGTCTATGCAGTGCAGAAAATGTGTACGCCACTCACTACCTACATGTACAAGGACTCCATGGTGTGTGCCAGGAAAGGTGAAGGCAGTGCAATGTCAAATTCAGACATCACGTGCATTGTGCATTCAATGTGTACCATATCTAGAAGCCAAGCACCCCTCCACCCCAGTACCAAAGCAGGGATGCCTAGCATGGTATCAAAAGGCTGACCATACACCTGTGTATTGACAGGCAGTGTTGACTGGCATCAACAGCTGAATGTGATTCAGGTGACAACACTGCAAATGATGCAGGGACAGCAAGCAGGACACATGATGAAAACTCTGGATTCCGCCCATGTGTGAAGAAGACACAACAACAGTTGGACAGAGTCATTGGCCATTGAACAGGATGAGGCCTGTGAGCCACACAGATTGTCAGACCCTAAACATGTGTGCAACGCAGGACTGAGCCACAGTTGACATGGGAAGGCTGATGAGATGGCAGGCAATGTATGTAACCAAGGACTTGTATTACAGTGATCATCCAGTCAAGGACACATAGGGGCATGCATGCAATGCACATGGAGCATGAATGGGCACTCATGTCCCTGCGGGAGATCTGACCTATGCACAGTACAAGTGAGATACCCTGCATCAAGTACTAAGGCTGTACCACACGGCATATGTTTGGCAGATTCTACGCTGGAAGTTAGCATCTACACAGGACGCATGAACAAGAAAGTACACATTGGCAAGATTGAAGAACACCAGTGCAAAGGTGGAACTGGGGTGCAGAGTGGCGGAGGAGGGGCAAGGGAGCATGCCTACATGGAGTCCCCGCATGCAGGCAGAGGAGACATGCATGACGGAAGCATATCATTACTTACACATCAGAACCATGTACACGACACATGTAGCGGCAATCATGCACAACACATCCCACAAGTGAAACACACACGTCCTCACCAAACACGCATCAACACTCACTGGACTGGGCATCAAAGTCCAGCATCTCTCCCACTCCTTCGACCAATTCAGGTTGTATGAACTCCGCAACGAGTCCCTCATGCGGAGTGAGCTCTTCCTCCTCTGGTGCAGGCCCACCGCCAGTCACCAGAGTCAAGTTGTAATTAGAGGCACGCTTAGCCTTAGTGCTGCGTTTGATGTCATTCCAATGCTTTTTGCACTCTTGCACCGTGCACACCTCATGGCTGAACGAACTGAAATGTTCCGCAACATGCTTCCAGTGGGTGTCACGTTGGGCAGCCGTAGTCTGACTATTGGCACCCACTAGCATGTCACGGCAGTGGCCCCGTACGTAGTCCACGAGGAAGTCCAGTTCCTGCTTACAAAAAGGCTTCTTCCTCGACGTGCAGGAGGTCGTGGCTGTGTGTGGGGTCCCAGCCTGTGCTGCAGGTGCAACCTTCCTCCTCTTGGACTGTGGCGCAGACCCTGGCTGGCTAATGCCGCCCTGACCAGTATGCCCAGTGGGTTCGGTGGATTGAGCCAAGGGAGTGGCAGGTGGAGGGATGACCAAAGGCCTGACTTGTGTCAGTGGCAGCTGGGTGCCCACTAATGGACCCTGCGCAGCAACACCAGCTGTGGCAGGGTCATTGACCGCAACGGTCCTGGTTGGCAGACTCACAACCGGGGTGCTGTTGGGTGCATCTGCCCCTGCACTTGCCAACACCCGGCTGTTCGGGGCAGCAGATGACATGACTGCCCCAGGGACACGTGTCTTGGTCTGAGCAACCCGGCTTGCCCCTATGGTTTCCCCCCTGGCCTGTTGGAGATCTACCAAGGGCTCTTCAAGTGCCAATGCAGCCTGCGCTGGCTGGCCCGAGCCTGGGTGGTGGTGTCCACAGCTGCACCTGCAGCTACCACTACCCTTGGGCCCGTGGCAGTCGATGGAACGGACTGCCGGGTCACACGGGCGCCAGTGCCAGATGCAGAAGCTGCATCCCCCTGAACCACAGGGGGTGGTGGCATGACTGCACCGACACATGGCACAACATTGTGCTCAAGTGGCGCACCCCTGCCTCTTCCCCCTCTGTGGCCGCCCTGGACACCCTGGAGACCCCCTACTCCCTGGTCACCATGGCAATGTCCCCGACCACGCCCGCCATGAGGAGGACGCCCAGCTGAGGCGCCCCTCACCTTTGGTGCCCTCCCAACCATGGCACAGATGTAGTAGTGCTGGCACAGATGGAGTGGTGCCAATGGGAGGTGTACACCACAATTGACCTGGGCAATTGGGGTGAAGGGGGTGGGAAGCAAGATGTTAACAGCCCCCCTGCACCTGCAAGGCTGTATGTGACCCCGGTGATGTGGTGACGGGTCACGCAATGCTCAGGCACCCCAAAACTGCAGTAAAACCGTGCATGCAACCCTGCAGCCTATGTGCGTGGAATCAACCTCCCGCAGTACGCGGTGGCACCCAGTAACATGAATAACACGTACGCGTGGGACACGCAGGCTACTATGACATCGAAAATGGGTGTGATACACAGGGGCACCCGCAGTGGGAAAAAGAGCGTGTGCGACTCACCGTCTGACTAGCGCGATGCAGAAAAACACGCGTAGCCAATACCCTCGCCAAAAGAAGAGATACGTCCTTGATAGCTGTGAAGTTGTGATGGCGCACAAAACAACAGGAAGCAGTAACACACGTCGGTCTCCACGAAAGGCACGTACAGAAAACTACTGGGCCCGCTCACCTTTAACCTGTGCTGAGGGAAACGCATGCGCGCGTCACGTCACTTACGCGCATGGGCCCTTTCCTCGTATTACACGCGGACGTGCAGTTTTTCACGCGCGCTGAAATGCCCATGCACGCCTGTGCGCGTCACGTCTCAGGGGCGCTTGCGCTTCAGGGGCCTTCTGTCCAATGAAATTGCGTATGCATGCAGACGCGCTTACGCGCTAAGGGCCTTTCCTCGAATTACACGCTGACGTGCCGAATTTTCACGTGCCAAATCACTCCGTATCAAGCTAGCCTCAAGTAAGCACACGGAAGACCACGCTCCTGCCCAGAAGGCCGAACTACTCCCCCCAGAGCCCCGAGCACGCTCCCACCTGCCATCTGCTGCTGCCTGACTGCCTGCTGCCCACGTGCCCTGCCATTTGCTGCCTGCACATCAGCCAGGGGTGCTGTTGCTGTGACCAGCCCTGCTGGAACTGAAGACTCCCGACTGGGATTCCATCGCTCCACAGCCCAGCCCCAGGACCCAGTTGCCCACCCACTCCTGCCTCTGGGGTTGTCATATCGGGCAATGCAACATCTGGCACCACTGACAACCCCCGGCCAGAGAGGTAGAGGGGCACCAGCTTCAGTGCCACCGAAGTTGGTGTCCTGGTGGAGCAAGTCCTGGGGCAGTATGATGCCCTCTTCGGAAGTTCCCGCGCCGACAAGGAAGGACGGACTCGGATCTGGACTGACATTGTGACTGCCATCAACGCAGAGGGGGTGGCAGTCCGCGACTTCCAACATGTCAAGAAGCGCTGGGAGGACTTCAGGTCCAGGACCCTGAACAAGGCCTGGCGCCTCTTGAAGGCAGCGGATGCCAAGGGGCGCCGGGGCCACTTGTCGGAAGATCAGATGAGGGTCCTGGAACGCATATCCCCAGCGCTCCACGTCCAGGTCCTTGAGAGGCAGACCCGTCTGGAGTCGAGCGGTAAGTGTACATGCATCCTGATTGTGAGCTGTGCGTGTGGTGATGTTTCAGTAGTGTGCAGGTTGCACATCTGTTTGTATGGGGTCGAGTATGGGTAGGGGTGTACAGGGCCGTGGTGCTAACACATGCGAGGGCTGGAATGTGTGAGACATGGATGGTGCTTGTGTGTGTAGGCTTGCATGCCAAATGCAGTTGTGTGGGCACACATGTTTGGATGAATGTGTATGTAAGTAGACATGTCCGTGATGTCACGCATGTATGTTGTTTTCAGCTGCATGTATCAGCACTGTGTACATGTGCATTTGTGTGTATTTGACAAGGATGCAACAGTGATGCAACATGGATGCATGTGACAGCCGGATGTGGAAGCCTGATTGGCAGATGTGACATGGATGCCCATCTGAACACTGCGACACTTGGCAGAGGTGTACACATGCATGCAAGTGTGGTGGTGTGTGTACATGTGTGGTGCACTTCCTGTGTTGTATGTGATGTCTGGCTTAGCTTTGCCTGCTCATGCTGTTGTATGGGTATGGATGGTGCTGGCAGTTGCGATATGGCTGTGGTATGGCCCATGTGTGGGAGTTGAAATGACATTTGTGTTGGGGATTGTGATAGCATGTCTGAGGTTTGCCAATGCCACTCATGTACAACTGTCATGTGTGTATGTGTCCATTGTACAGTGCCCTGATGCCTGTGTTTCATTTCTCCCTGTCTGTAGCGTCAACTGATGAAGAGGGCGGAGAAGGTGCTGTGGAGCACAGCGGCGGGGATCCCACCGCCAGCCGGAGATGCAAGGCCCGGCTCCCCTCCCATGTTGTCATCTCGTCGGGGAGTGAGGAGTCCGGTGCCGCGTCCCAGGCCGCAGCTGCCGTGGGGAGGTCCAAGAGGCAGAGGTTGGAGTTGGACTCCTCGGCAGCAGAAGGGGCAGCTGGGACCCCACAGGGCTCAACGGGGGAAGATGGCACGGAGTCATCCAGGTTGGTGGGGGGTTTGGTGGAGGCGCAGGCCGTGCAAGCAACAGAGACGGGGTCTAGAGGTGGGGATCCCACTGGTGCTAGTGGTGCAGTGCAGGACCAGGGACAGGAGGCAGCACAGGCCGCCGCGGAGGTGCCTGTGTGCAATCCTGTCCCTGATCCTGTCCCTGCATCATCTTGCACCAGCAGGGATGCCTACGTCCAGACCCGTTTTCAGGCAGGGGATGAGCAAACGACAACTGGCCTTCCTCTGCCTGCGGACGTGGCTATCCGGGTCCGGGTTGAGCCTGTCCTGACTGGTGTGGCGTTGCGTCAACGGGCCATGCGAGGTGACCTGCAGTCTTTTCATGAGGAGACTGCACGTCATCTCGAATGGCTCGTTGACCACGTCAGCCTGCTGGGACAGGTCACCCATGCCGGATTCCTCCGTTTGATGGGGCTTGCTACGACCCCCTCCTCAACTGAACCCCCTACGTGCCAGTCGTCCTCCGTGCCATCTTCCCACCCATCAGTCACCTGGGTGCCCTGTGGAACTGCCTCTGACGGCGCGGCCAGGCTGGTGGAGGAGGCATCCCTGCCACAGTCGGGAGTCGGACGTCCAGCAGGGGTGGCCACATCAACGACTGCACCCCAGCCGGCGGAGGATGTGCAGGCAGCAGGAGGCAGTGCACGGGCAGAGGCACAGCAGCAGCAGCAATGTGGTGGGAGCCATGAAGGCTCGGGGCCTTCAACATCGGAGGGGCAGGCATCGGCCGGAGGGCAGGAGGACCCAGGACAGAGAGTGTCTTCCGTGTGGCAGCGGTTGGGCCACGCCATAGATGCGGAGCGGCAGCGGGCGGAAGAGGCACGGCTTACAATGGTCAGGGCGGAGAACTCCATGCGGAGGGCCCTGAGGTGGGCCGAGTGCCTCGAGGCAATCCGCAGGGGGTTGGAGGTGGACACGTGGACGGCCCTGCAGACCCTCGGGGCCATGGAGGAGGACCGCCTCCGATACATTGAGCAGGAGTTCGATGATGCCCTGGCCCGGGACATCCAAAAGTGAGCCGTCAGACTAGCCTGCTGCCCTTGTACATAGTTATGTAGGTAGTGTTAGGTTTCCTTTTTTTATTTATTTATTTTGGACCTTTTGGACATTGGCCACATTTTTGTATATAGTTTATTTTATTAGTTGGTGTAGTTAGATAGGTTTCATTTCTTTTGTTGGGATAATGGACCCTGGCTTGTTCATATGTACATAGTTCACTGTTGGATTGTATTTTTCTTTCCCAATTTACCCATGGAGCAATGGCTTTCAATTAATTTTTCCCATTGGATTTTCTTTTGTGGACAGTGACTTTGGACACCATTACTTTGGATTATGATTTTTGGTTTTGCTTTTTTTCACGGACATGCTTCTTTTCATTTTTGTACATTCCCATTTCTGTTTCTTTATTTTTTATTCTATTTATGTTCCCTTTAATACATATTTTTTTTATCGAACTTCAATGTGTATTATCTCATTGGTTTCATGCATATCATGATATGGGTTTTGAGACTCACTGACACCCATTGGGTGTATGTGAGAGAAATGTGTTTGTTTCGAAACTTGCAATTGTTGTTATGTCATGTAATTGCCAATTATGAGTGGGTGGATGCAGTACTCGGGTGGGTGTTTTGCATTTGGAGGCTGACCATAGGGACCAGGGATCTAGATTGTGATGACATGTTGGCTGGGGAACATGAGTTGGGGCCTGCTGGCAGGTGCCCCACAGTGCTGGGGGGGTGGGGGTGGTGGGGAACATGAGTTGGACATAGGTGGGGGCCTGCTGGCAGGTGCCCCACAGTGCTGGGGGGTGGGGGTGGTGGGGAACATGAGTTGGACATGGGTGGGGGCCTGCTGACAGGTGCCCCACAGTGCTGGGGGGTGGGGGTGGTGGGAGACATGGGTGGGGCCTGGTGGAGGGTGCCCCTGCACTGCTGGGGGATGGGGGTGGTGGGAGACATGGGTGGGGGCCTGCTGGCAGGTGCCCCACAGTGCTGGGGGGTGGGGGTGTTGGGGAACATGAGTTAGACATGGGTGGGGGTCTGCTGACAGGTGCCCCACAGTGCTGGGGGATGGGGGGTGGGAGACATGGGTGGGGGCCTGCTGGCAGGTGCCCCACAGTGCTGGGGGGTGGTGGGGAACATGAGTTGGACATGGGTGGGGGCCTGCTGGCAGGTGCCCCACAGTGCTGGGGGTGGGGGTGGTGGGAGACATGGGTGGGGGCCTGGTGGAGGGTGCCCCTGCACTGCTGGGGGATGGGGGTGGTGGGAGACATGGGTGGGGGCTTGCTGGCAGGTGCCCCACAGTGCTGGGGGTGGTGGGAGACATGGGTGGGGGTCTGGTGGAGGGTGACCCTGCACTGCTGGGGGGTAGGGGTGGTGGGAGACATGGGTGGGGGCCTGGTGGAGGGTGACCCTGCACTGCTGGGGGATGGGGGTGGTGGGAGAGACATGGGTGGGGGCCTGCTGGCAGGTGCCCCACAGTGCTGGGGGGTGGGGGTGGTGGGAGACATGGGTGGGGCCTGGTGGAGGGTGCCCCTGCACTGCTGGGGGATGGGGGTGGTGGGAGACATGGGTGGGGGCCTGCTGGCAGGTGCCCCACAGTGCTGGGGGGTGGGGGTGTTGGGGAACATGAGTTAGACATGGGTGGGGGTCTGCTGACAGGTGCCCCACAGTGCTGGGGGGTGGGGGGTGGGAGACATGGGTGGGGGCCTGCTGGCAGGTGCCCCACAGTGCTGGGGGGTGGTGGGGAACATGAGTTGGACATGGGTGGGGGCCTGCTGGCAGGTGCCCCACAGTGCTGGGGGTGGGGGTGGTGGGAGACATGGGTGGGGGCCTGGTGGAGGGTGCCCCTGCACTGCTGGGGGATGGGGGTGGTGGGAGACATGGGTGGGGGCTTGCTGGCAGGTGCCCCACAGTGCTGGGGGTGGTGGGAGACATGGGTGGGGGTCTGGTGGAGGGTGACCCTGCACTGCTGGGGGGTAGGGGTGGTGGGAGACATGGGTGGGGGCCTGGTGGAGGGTGACCCTGCACTGCTGGGGGATGGGGGTGGTGGGAGAGACATGGGTGGGGGCCTGCTGGCAGGTGCCCCACAGTGCTGGGGGGTGGGGGTGGTGGGGAACATGAGTTGGACATGGGTGGGGGCCTGCTGGCAGGTGCCCCACAGTGCTGGGGGGTGGGGGTGGTGGGGAACATGAGTTGGACATGGGTGGGGGCCTGCTGGCAGGTGCCCCATAGAGCTGGGGGGTGGGGGTGGTGGGGAACATGAGTTGGACATGGGTGGGGGCCTGCTGGCAGGTGCCCCACAGTGCTGGGTGGTGGGGGTGGTGGGAGACATGGGTGGGGGCCTGGTGGAGGGTGACCCTGCACTGCTGGGGGGTGGGGGTGGTGGGAGACATGGGTAGGGGCCTGGTGGAGGGTGACCCTGCACTGCTGGGGGATGGGGGTGGTGGGAGACATGTGTGTGGGCCTGCTGGCAGGTGCCCCACAGTGCTGGGGGGTGGGGGTGGTGGGGAACATGAGTTAGACATGGGTGGGGGCCTGCTGGCAGGTGCCCCACAGTGCTGGGGGATGGGGGTGGTGGGAGACATGGGTGGGGGTCTGCTGGCAGGTGCCCCACAGTGCTGGGGGGTGGGGGTGGTGGGGAACATGAGTTGGACATGGGTGGGGGCCTGCTGGCAGGTGCCCCACAGTGCTGGGGGATGGGGGTGGTGGGGAACATGAGTTGGACATGGGTGGGAAATGTGTTTGTTTCGAAACTTGCAATTGGTGTTCTGTCATGTAATTGCCAATTATGAGTGGGTGGATGCAGTACTCGGGTGGGTGTTTTGCATTTGGAGGCTGACCATAGGGACCAGGGATCAGTGCTGGGGGGTGGGGGTGGTGGGGAACATGAGTTGGACATGGGTGGGGGCCTGCTGGCAGGTGCCCCACAGTGCTGGGGGGTGGGGTGGTGGGAGACATGGGTGGGGGCCTGCTGGCAGGTGCCCCACAGTGCTGGGGGATGGGGGTGGTGGGAGACATGGGTGGGGCCTGCTGGCAGGTGCCCCACAGTGGCGGGGGGTGGGGGTGGTGGGAGACATGGGTGGGGGCCTGGTGGAGGGTGACCCTGCACTGCTGAGGGGTGGGGGTGGTGGGAGACATGGGTGGGGGCCTGGTGGAGGGTGACCCTGCACTGCTGGGGGATGGGGGTGGTGGGAGACATGGGTGGTGGCCTGCTGGCAGGTGCCCCACAGTGCTGGGGGGTGGGGGTGGTGGGGAACATGAGTTGGACATGGGTGGGGGCCTGCTGGCAGGTGCCCCACAGTGCTGGGGGGTGGGGGTGGTGGGGAACATGAGTTGGACATGGGTGGGGGCCTGCTGGCAGGTGCCCCACAGTGCTGGGGGGTGGGGGTGGTGGGAGACATGGGTGGGGGCCTGGTGGAGGGTGCCCATGCACTGCTGGTGGGTGGGGGTGGTGGGAGACATGGGAGGGGGCCTGGTGGAGGGTGCCCCTGGTGGCTGGGGGTGCAGGGGGACATGCGTTGGTGGGCAGTAGTGCAAGTTGACATGTGGGTTGGCTGGGGGGCATGGCCATGGTGGATGGGGTGCCTGCAGGACATGTGCAGGGTAGGCCCCTGTGGTGTGAGCCCCTGCAGGGGCCGTGGAGGGTGTAGAGGGAACACCTGGGAGGACCCACACGTGCAATTCACGTGTGGTGCTCCCCGCGCACCCCTGTAATACACGTACCCTGATGGAATAGCATGTGGAACTTCAAGCGCACCCCTGTGATACACGTACCCTGCTGAAATCGCGTGTGGAACTTCTCGCGCACCCCTGGAATACACGTACCCTGCTGACTTCACGTGTGTGTCTTCCCACGCACCCCTGGAATACACGTACCCTGCTGATATCGCGTGTGAAACTTCCCGCACACCCCGAAATACACGTAGCCAGGACATTCGCGTGTGGAACTTCCCGCGCACCCCTGATATGCACAGACCCTGCTGAATTCACGTGTGAAAATTCCCGCACACCCCAGATGTACACGTACCCTGATGGAATCGCGTGTGGAACATCAATACACGTACCCTGCTGAAATCACGTGTGGAACTTCCTGCGCACCCCTGGAATACATGTACCCTTCTGATATCGCGTGTGAAACTTCCCGCGCACCCCGAAATACACGTGGCCTGGACATTCACGTGTGGAACTTCCCGAGCACCCCTGGAATACACATACCCTGCTGATATCGCGTGTGAAACTTCCCGCGCACCCCGAAATACACGTGGCCTGGACATTCGCGTGTGGAACTTCCCGCGCACCCCTGGAATGCACATACCCTGTTGATATCGCGTGTGAAACTTCCCGCGCACCCCGAAATACACGTGGCCTGGACATTCGCATGTGGAACTTCCCGCACACCCCTGGAATGCACGTACCCTGCTGATATCGCGTGTGAGACTTCCCGCGCACCCCGAAATACACGTGGCCTGGTCATTCGCGTGTGGAACTTCCTGCGCACCCCTGGAATACACGTACCCTGCTGATATCGCGTGTGCAACTTCCCGCGCACCACGAAATACACGTAGCCAGGACATTCGCGTGTGGAACTTCCCGCATACCCCTGGAATGCACGTACCCTGCTGATATCGCGTGTGCAACTTCCCGCACACCCCGAAATACACGTAGCTGGACATTCGCATGTGGAACTTCCCGTGCACCCCTGGAATGCACGGACCCTGCTGATATCGGGTGTGAAACTTCCTGCGCACCCCGAAATACACGTAGCCAGGACATTCGCGTGTGGAACTTCCCGCGCACCCCTGAAATGCACGTACCCAGCTGAAATGACGTGAGGTACTTCCCGCGCACCCTAGTGATACACATAGCCCGCTTGCCGTGCTGGTACATGGTTAGCGCAGCCCTTTGCACTGGATTGGGGATTTTGATGGCTTTTCCCTGCGCGAGAGGCGTTCTTGGGGGCGTAACTGGCGCTGCTGCAGGGTCGCTGCGCCACTGTGCGCCACGGCTGGTTTTGGTGGCTGGTATCCATGAATACGCTATGCGCGGAAATGGGGTTTGGCGCACGCGGCTGGCGCAGGGATTCGCACGCGCACACTGTGCGCCAGCCGCGTGCGCCACTTGTGCGCTGAATTCTATGAATTACCCTCTTAATGTTCTTTTAAGTTTATGTTTTTGATGTGCTTGAGAATTTACAAAATGTTGCATTTTGAAGTTGTTTTCGGATTCATGTTGTTTATTCTACCTTCACCCATATGTTTCAGTTGGATGGAAACGCTTTCCACCCAATTAGGCAGTCATACCATCAGAGGAGGCAGCCATAATTATAATTTATTAACTCTAGTTGCCCTTGTGTAACAACATTTTGGTTTCCTTGAGGGTTTTTTTGGTGGAGCCGTGAGGGACTAATCGAATTTTGAGGAGCTTTCAAAAGTTCTTCTAACAAAGTCTAATTAACTGCAATTCACCCTTCTTTTTTCTCAACAACAAGATTGTGGTGGCATCACTCCGGGATGTGGCAGTTGCTTCTCTATAGAGGGAACAAGTCTTCAAGTGAACAGATGTACTTATTAATTTCAGCATATTGGGGTAGAGTTAGCCATACTCTATCTGGTGAACTAGTCGGTATAGTAGCCTGTTAATTGCAGAAGATCGCTTTAGCCCTTGGTAAACTCTTCGACAAGGTATGAGTTGCCTGATGACTAAGCATCTGCAACCAACAAAAGCAACCAACAAACAGAAACAAATATATATTTCTGGACCATACATGATACATTTTTAAGCACACATGTCTGACTGAATTGTGCTTGGTACAAACAAAAAAAAACATATCTGTCCACATATGATATAATGGGTGTATAGATATAGAAGCAGTTCATTCAAACCAGTGTTTTTTCACCATCCATTTGTATAGAGGGCATGTGAATATGTTTCTACTAGATCATATCTACCTCTTGAATCGAACAAAACATGTTTGTCATTATCCATACCTAATAACACTGTGTATTTGATAGCCATTTTGTGGGTGGATTTATGTTCAAGTCATATCAGCAGGGTATTCATGCAATTGTGTTTACTTTAACAAAAGTTGTGCCTTCCAAGTCAAGTTGAATTTGGAAATTCCCCTTCCCACGGCCCAAACTTTCTCCCAAGGGTGGGATTAGAACTCACACATGAAAGGACAGTGGTTCTCAATTAATGCAGAAGAAGCTCAGCATTGGTCTCTGACCATTTTGTTTTGGCTCTTCCTCCTGAGAATCAATTTATATCTCTATGCGGCAAAGGTTCAAAGAGGATGAAAAGGAATGATTAGTTAAGAATACCAGGAAGTTCAGCAAGGTTTATGAAATCGAGATCTGTTTTGGATATTTCTGCTTTCACACAGTTGTATACACATTCCAAACACAAAATGCATGTCAAGTTGATTACATGTAACAACCAGTGATAGGTCTTCACTCTTCTGCTACCAAATATAAAAAATCAGTTTTATTGTCAAAGGCATTCTCAATTACAATAAACAATCCTGATGCTATTTTATTAATCTCATAACGACCAAAATCACCCAATTCCATAGCCTTTTAGCACTTACCTACTTGCAACAAATGGTGAGGGGGATTTAGCTTATGTGGGATGTTAGTAGAAGAAGAGAAAGTTCACACAGATTGCAAGCAACCAGGCTTGTCATGTAAGTAATTGTATAGGAGATTTTCAGAGACCTAACCCTGATTATGGGTCTCTTCGATATCCCATTTTGCCCATCACCTCAATTTCAAACCCTCTGGCAAGAGAGGCCTAACTATGACAAATTCCAATGGGCTGAAAAAGTGTAGCAAAGGCAACAATTGGCATGGTAGATAAACTTGTATAGCTCAAACTATCACCTTGAAAAGGGATCTTGGCACAAAATGGGCCTGAGTACGAGTCAGGCGGTAGCCGTGCTAGCCAGAAAAACCGGCATGCTGCCGCCGGACCTGTAATGCATTTCTGCCTCCGGGGCATTACAACCTCGGTGACCCGGTAATTCTGGAGGCAGAATTCTGTAAATCCCAATTCCCATGAAGTCCCATAGGACTCCATGGGAATGGGGACCATGGAAACACCGGCTCTGTTGGTGACAGAGCCGGTGTTTCCATGTCTGCCTGCAGGCGGGTGGTGTTAATCCCACCAGGTCAGACCTGGCAGGAGTGACACCTCCCGCCTGCAGGACTCTGAATCAGCCGGTCCCGAAACAATAGTGGCAGCAGTTTTACCACCACGGTTCTTTCCGTACCGGCAGTGTCGTAATGAGGCCCAATATCAGAACAATGCAAAAGGGGTGAAGGTCTTAATGAGGAAACAAGACAGTCTTCAATGTCTGCATAAACTCCAGATGGTTTGTACCAAGACAGAGGTAGGTAGGTAAGGCCTTGCACAGTTTGGCTGGTGAACTGAAAAGGTGCAACCAGACCAGCTAACATAGCTGAACTTCAGTACAATGTGAAGGTATGCTGATGCTGAATGCACCAACTGAGAAGGAGTCTAGTGGACAAACCAATTGCTAAAAGTAAGCCTTGCTTGATTATGACAGTACTTGTACACCAGGCATAAAGCCTTAAATTGCACCTGCAGCTCTACTGTAAATCAGAGTAACAACTGCAGGACTAATGAAATGTGGGATCTGTGTTCCAAATGCATCTCCAGTCTGGCTGTGGCATTCTGAAAAATGCTTGTTTTTTTGCAATTTGATTAGGCAGCCCCAAAATAGACTTGCACAAGTCATACTAGCTAAATACAAAAGCATTTAACAATTGAATTTTGTGTTAAAGAGACAAATAATACATACATCCTTTTAAGGATCACTGATGAAAGCAACATATGTGAGAGTGCATACTAATTTAAGAATCAAGCGCAAGTATCGAGGCAAGCCAGAGACCCAAATCCCTGAGTTTCTGCACTGGTGCAGGACAGCTGGAAAGAACATTGGAGCAGAAGTGGTCAAACCCGGCCTCAGAAGCTATTTGCTCAGCTATGGGGTCTGAAGTAAAACTAGCTAGTGAGCTACAGGGTGAGAAGCAGCTGTTGGGATTCATGTTAAGGTGCCAGTGCCTTCCAAATGATTCAGGTTACAGAAAGTGTACTTACCCGTGGGAAATACGCATAAGCAGGCACATGAGGGAGGGGGCACACTTGCAGGCATAAGTGAATGGCATGGGGCACGCCTATTATAGGACCTCAAATGGCAAAATATTCATACTCTTTACAGAATATTTGGTGAATATATTGCATGAGCACGATATACATATTGAATGGGTTTTGACACCATATTTGGAAGTAGACCTTAATCCCCACATGCTGTGCTGGGAGCATGAAACAACGAGGTCCTGCGGTTGAATATTTCACCCTCACATCAGTGGGAGCAGAGAACACAAACACACACATTTCCCTGCACTTGCACCATCTGAATGGCACGAGGCCTAGTAAGATTGTTGTTTTGGCCTCCCTATGTCTCCCCCTCCTTGTTTTATCGCACCCGGAAACACATGTGTACAGGCGTGTTATAAATGCCATATCATATCATGTCATACATCTTGTTAGTGCCTTGCAGAATTAGAATGGAATGTGAACAGCCCACCATGAATAAGGGATGCAGCTGCTTGTGAAGTACAGACCCATTGGAGTCATAGTAGTGGTGCCAATATACACGCAGAGATTTAGGACACTAGCACTGCCCAGAATAATGACCATCCCATTTGAACTACCAGATGCCCATGAGTAAAACTCCTAAATACTTGACTATTCAGATTAGTGGGACTTGTTGGAAACCCAGGCCTGCCCCTTTGGAGGTGAAGCTAATAAGGGGGAGAAGAAGACAATAAAGCAGATGATTTGCACCAGTGAGAGTAAAGGATAATGCCAACTCTTGGAAGATCTTGATTGGGGAGGCACAATGGGGGCACCTGTGTGTCAGGGATGAGAAAATTGATACTTTATTTGTAAAGACCAGACTGACCTTGAAGTTATCTGCTGAACTCATGTTGCTGGCCAGGTGCATATCATGTGATTAGGACTCAGGGCACAGCTGTTTTCTCAGGAACCTAACCAATCATTTTAGAGTGACCCAAGGTGAAGACATTGTCACCCACATGTGAAGGAATTGGAGTCAGAGACTTTGTGACCGATAACCCAGGGGTCTATTCTATTTGATATTATTAGCATGTAAATAGGTGGTAGCAAATGAGGGTGAGAGATGAACATTTTATATTGTACACGTCACAAAGGACGACTCTTGCAGTTATAATGTAATGGAGGATGGAGAGAGCTCTACAGCAGCAGACTTATAATATAGCCTATTGTCCCCTTTTGCTTTTGGTATGTAAAATAAAGTCTTGTTCTTCTCACAAACGGGTGCACCAAACCTTTTTGCTTAGAGGGTTGTCATTTCTTGAGTTGGGTATGGTGAAGTTACTTTACAAATTGGTGACCCCGAAGTGATCCCAGACTCCACCTTGAGGATGGAGGATTCCTGGCCACACATCTGGAGGGGCAGCACCCACCTGCAGTTACTAGTCCTTTTGTGCGTACCTTGGAGAGGTTTACAGGAGCCATGTTATCAGAATTCCTGTCATTTCTTCGGAGCCGGGCACTATCCCTGGATTGTGCAGGCCAACAAAGGGACCACATGACAGAGCATTTTGGGAGAGCATGTAGATGTAAGTGCACCTTTTGTGGAGAAAAACATGTGTGTTCAGGGAGGGGATGTGAGTGTTTGAGGTTATGTGTAATGGTGTGAGTGCAGGAAGTGTGGTGTGAGTGGAAGACCAGGTGGCACTGTATATTGGTTGGTTTGATTATAATATAGAGGATTGTGTTGGAACAGGACCCTTTCCTATTTTATAAGGGAGGAAGACAGCGCTGTATAAAAAGGATAAAACTATATGGATAGAGGCTCTGTACATTTAGTAGGCCTGGGATCCCTCTGACTCATGTAAGGGGGCCATGAGGATGAGAGGTAACTGTGGTAGAGGCCTACTGCACCCCCGCTGCCCATAACGACTCAGTATCATAACCTCCCTAACCCTATAGTGACAGGAAGATATACACACAAAAAGTAGAAGGAGTTAGAAGACACAATGAGAAAGGCGGAAGCAGAATTAGCCAAGTTGCTTTTAAATAGAAGAGATGGGCAGCAAGTACCTGTTCGAATCAATGAATGGGGCACGGGAGACATTTTGTTTGGAATAGACAGTACCGCTATCAAGAATGTTCATATAGAAAAGGAGAAGGAAGACAGAAGGAGAAGGTGTCCAGATACTATGTATTACGGGATGGTGCAATCTGATGATGAATACGACAACAGACAGGCAGGGGAGGAGGAATGGATTACTGTCGATGAATTGGTGGAGGTGGAGGAGCAACCACCTGTGATCTCTCCACCAGTTGAGAGTTTATGGGGGCCTAGGTTGAGTAATAGGTACGGGCATATGGAAGTGGCAAAGAAATTGCTGATGGGGAAAAGAAAAGTGACTGAGATTGTGGGGGGCACAGTTCCCATTATTGCAAAAAGGGTCAGGGAAATTCCTGTATATACCATGGGCCCACATGGACAAAAATAACCTAACAAAGGCACTCCTGTATCTCATTGCTGGAGTGGGTAAATGGATATATGCCTTTGAGAAGCAGATGGCCAGCATGAAACTGGATGTAGGGGATTCAACGCATTTGTTTGTTTCAATATTAGGGTACCAGGTGTGATGCTGGAAATGCATCGGAGGGACAGGGCCTCCGTATCCTTGTCCTTTACTGCTTTTTATCATGTGTTCTGTTGTATTCTCCCGTGACTGGCTGTTGGGTGGAAGTTCCATATATAGTAGTGTGGGGAAGTGCTGACCAGACTGGCTGGAGCCTTCCCAACAACTGTATGTTGTGGGTACGCCTGTGGGTGGGACCTGGGAGAATGGAGTGTGTGACGAATATGCATTGTATGTTGTGGGTGCCTAGTATCTGGTGGCTGACACAATGACTGAGACATCCCTGCCCGAAACTGGTATGAATGCAGTGTGGAGTGTTGAATAGCTGGGTACTTGTCCCAATACATATAACTTGTTGTGAGTGTCTGGAGAGGAGTGAATGGCCTGAATGCACTATGCACCTGATTGGATGCTTGCCTGCATGACTGTCCTTCTGACCAATTGGTTGCCTGAGTGTGACCAAGCAGAATAAATGGGAGATCGACTAGTATATCTGTGGGCCTCTCACTGCTAGAATTCGTGTTCAGAAGCTGAAGAGAAACTGGAGTTGAAACTGAAGCTTAACCTTGAAGCCCTGCTGGAAGAGAAGAATTGCTGTTGCTGTCCTTCACAATCTGAAAGCTGCTGTGTGTCCAAGGACTGACCCAGAGAGGACCTGGTAAGGCACCCTCTTCCCGAGCTATGAGGGACCATCGTGCACCAGCAGATCTTTGCCAAAGCTCCCTGGTAGACAGACCTTTGACAGGCTGCCGACCGAGACAGGGACCGCCGCGGAATCACAACGAGAAGCGCCTGGACTGTTGTCCGCCACTGTTGCCGACCGCCGTCGCCGACGGAGCCCTCGTGCTCCCGTTTGCCTAAGAACTTTTGAATCCAAGGAAGCTCCCATCCGCATCGTCGCTGCTGTATCCTGCTGGAGAAGGCCTGACCGTTGACCCGCCGAGGAGCATCCACCAGTGGTTTTCCCACCACCCAAAGATCACAGAGACGCTGACGACTCGATGCCCTTGCTGCGACACAGTTCTTCGAACTCTTTGAGGTCCAGAACTATCAACACCGAGGTGCCCCGCACGCCTCTTCCTTGAGGACGGTTACGCTTCCCTGTCAATGAGCACCCGTAGGAACGAAGCTGCCACTTCATCGTCATAGCTCACCCTGTCCTCCGTCGGACGTTGGATGACCCGTGATTCCTGCCTTAAAGGGAGGGCACTCAAGAAGGGCCGTCGATTCCCCGCCGAGGAACGCTACAACGCCAGGTACTTCGGGGTTGCAGAACTATTGAAAAGTCTATGGGCCTCATTACGACCCAGGCGGTAAGGGGTTTACGGCAGCGTTAACAGCGCCGACCCTTACCGCCTGAGTACGAGGTCCCTTAGCGCCATGGCGCTTTTAACACCTGCTTTTAGCAGGTGTTAAAATCCATGGCGCTAAGGGACCATGGAGTTAATTACGCCACCGTAATTTACGGTGGCGTAATTAACGCCTTCCCCACTCCCATTATGCCCTATGGGGCAAAAATGGGAATGGGGAAGGGTAAATGGGGATTGGGGACTTACCGCCCCCGCCAACCTCGGAATGGGGCGGTAAGTCCGCCAACCACCATGGCGTAAACGTAGTTTACGCCATGGTGGTAAAGTCACGGCCCAGGCGGTAACTTACCGCCTGGGTCGTAATGAGGCCCTATATGAACAATATATGGACTAGGCTTGTATCTTTATTCTACAGGTTGCCCAGATGGGGGGATATCCACACAGAGCTGTGTTTAACGGTAGTGACCAGTATTCTGCCAATTGTTCAACCATCTTGATTTCCTTCCTCTCTCTACTGCTGGTTTCCTCTTTATCGATCTGTGTGACATTTTGACAGTATAGTTGATGCACTTTAATGAGATCTGATAATATTTGTGGTACCACTATAGAACAGTATATATTTACCATTGTTGATTTTATGAGCACAAAGTGAGTTATTGTGATAGTGTACATAACCATGAATATTAATTATACAAAGACTGTGTTTTAACCGATACAGTGTGCCGACATTCCTTTGTGGGTGCTTGGGGACTACACTGTACTTAAGAACCAGCCTGCATCACCTCCTGAGAATCTGGGCCTTGATTGCTCGACCATATACCAATAATAGAGAATCTTGCCTGGGGTCCCCTGTGCCTCTCCTCTACCATATGGAGAGCGGAAGTACAGACACCCCCCTCCAGTCTTTATATTGGTGGCAGTGGTGGGATGCTTATGGTTTTAAGTATCAGTGTATAACCGTGCCACTTACAAAAATATCTGCACTTTATTAAATTGAGATTTAATTGTGTACAAGATAACTGCATTACAAGTAATGGAATCTATTGCAAATGGTAAATTGACTCGGATGAGCTTAGAGCAGGGGTCTCCAACCTTTACGTTGGCATAAGCTACTTGTAGTTAATAGCCAATAGGCGGGAGCTACTGGCGAGAGTTACTGGGGTGGTGTTGTCCATGAGTAGCAGAATTTGGACCAAGGCGATTTTGCGCAGCTCTTTATATAAATGAATAACATATGTATTTACCATGATACTCATATATTAATACCTTCCAATGCATGTTTATTTCATTATTTTTTATTAGAAGCTGTCTCCTAAAAATTGTGAAGTATATCAGAATGTAGGAAACCAATCGGGACATTCAATCTGAAGGCTGGCACTGCATGCTATCACTCCGATGCTGTCAGACACGATCAAAGTTTTGATTACAGAAAGTTTGACTGAAAAAGACAGATTCACAGAGATAGGCAATCACATTGGTAGATGGTGCAGGTACCTTTCTTGTCCTAGTGTTTGCAACTGCACACCTGGCATGTCAGGCATGAATTCAGGACAGTTTTTAAAATACGTATAACAGACTGAGCCATGGGAGTCACTGCACCCTTCACAATTGCATCATCTATAAAAGTACATTTGTTTTTCATCAACTAATTAGCAACTTTGAAGGTTGCATCTAACAGCATTTGGTTTGCAGTGTTTAGTTCACCTACATTTTAGGGTCACAGAAAAATTCTTATTTTCTCAATTTGTGTCCATTATTGCAAACGTTACTAATCTTTTTGCACTGTAAATTGGACACTCTAGATTAAAGATAAACATTTTCTTTTTACACTGGAAGAAAATTAAATTGGATTTCCTACTGTGGATGGAAATGGTACATCTTTTGCCATTTTTTGAATGGTGCGTCTGTATACAGGATTTCAACAAGGCAGGGTTTGACATTGAGGGGAGCTATTTAGCTCTTACTTCTAGCATAGTAGAGCCTGTTTAGCTTGAAACCAACAGCTACCAGGAGATACCTTTGGCTCCTAGAGCCCACTGGGGTCTTCCAAACATGTAAATGTGGCATTACCTTTGATCATTTGAGAGTGTTAATAAAGAAGAATTAGAACATATCTAATACACATTTAAATACAATGGTTCATACAAAATGAATAAAAAGTTAAAGGGGCATCTCTGGTAGCTCCTGGTGCCCCTGCGGTAGCTCCTGCCTACAGGGGGATGCCTGACACCCAAGAGCTGATTTTAGCTCCTGCTCATCGAATCTCAATTTCAAATCCTGAAGGACAGTTTATTTGTTTGTTTTGGTGCAGCATGTGCAAAAACAACCTGGAGTATTTCAACGTGGTATACTGTTTTAAAACAAAAAACAGCATATACTGCATCCTGCTTTTAAAAAATAAACAAAATCCACTGCCAGTTTAGCATCTCCCCAATTCATGCAAATTGCTCACATGCAGGCCACAGAATACCGCCAGGGAAAAGTAAGCTAGTGCCTACTTTGTTGTTTGCCATTAAAAGTTGTATGTCAAAAAAATTTGCAAGATTGAAAATGATGAACATGTGGAAACCATGTAATCAAGTTATATCAGTGGGCTAAAATACCATTCAGTCATTCAGTTTTATAGTGAAGACCTGAGACATGCACGAATCATAACAACGTAATGAGATAACATAGGAATCATTATATTAACATTTTGAGCAAAGAGAGTATGGTTGTAATGAGGGCCAACTTATTCATAATGGATGACGACTTGGCATCCGGCTCCCCTTTATAAATGAGGCTGTATCACAGAGCAGCTCACGGGAAAATCGCCCAGGGACTTAAGACACCAAAATAAATGCACATTGGTAATTTTAGGGTGTGATGCAAAGAGCTACTGGGAAGCCTCAGGCGAGCTACCAGTAGCTCGCGATCTACTGGTTGGAGACCCTGGGCTTAGAGGCTCTCCAGAGTGCTTGTGAAGCCAGGGAGTTAGACTTTGTGGATAAGTCTAGGGCTGAGCTGATAGCTGCCCTGGTGGACTACCAGATCCGTTTTGAAACTCTTGAAGGGGGGGATGCAACCAATGAGGACTCTACCCCGAGGGTTGTTGCTGAATCTGATTCTGGGAATGCCACCATTCCTGCTGCCTCTGCTCCAAACCCTAGCACTTCCTTGGAGCTTGAGTTATTAAGGATGAAATTGGCATTTGAATATCGCAAGTTGGAAATAGATGCTGAGTTTAAGAAAGAGGAGTTGGCACAGCAAGTGGAACTCAAGAATAGGGATCTTGAACTCAAAGTCAAGGACACTGAATGTCAGCGACTCCAGTTAGAGAAAGCTTGAGTGGAGACTTCATCAAAACCAGTTGAGAGTGTCATGTCCCCAGCCACCAAGTTTATGAAAGATTTGGTTGGTGTGTATGCAGAGGTTTCTGAAATCCTCCAATGGATTGAAGTGTTTGAAATGGCTTGTGCAATTCATGATGTTGATAAGAGATATTGGGCTAAGTGTTTGTTAATCAGAGTGCCTCAAACTGGATATGACTGTATTCTGAAGCTGAGTGTGGAATAAAGGGGTCAGTATGAGTGCATGAAGTCTGCTTTAATTGCCAAGTTTGGCAAGACACCTACGCAGTACCTTGAGAGGTTCAGGGATTTTAAGAAAAGAGAGAATGTGTCTTGGATCGACTGGGTGAGTGCTGCACACATGAACATGATGGGGTGGATTGATGGTTACAAAATGAAAACGCTTGTTGAATTGTCTCACCTTTAGTTTTTGGAACATTTTTCTGAAGCCTGTTCACCAGAGCTGCATCAGTATGTTGCTGACCAGAACATTTTGGACCCCTTTAAACTGGCTAGGTTGGCTGACAAGTGGGTCTCCCACCAGGTGTCCCCTAACGACTCCAGTGGGAAGGACAAGGACAAAGAAAAGGGGGCCTCTCAGAAAGCTGAGGAGTCCCAAAAGCAGTCGGGTAAACCAAAACCTTCCTCTCCGAAGACCCAAAAACCTGGTCGGGATAAGTCTGTTGTGGGTGGGAGTAAGAGTAGTGGTCCGCCTGCAGCAAAGCAGGGTCCCAGTGGTTCCAGTCCCGTACCCCGCACACCCGGCACCTTTTGGGATTGTGGGGCTCTGGACCACCCAAGGGGTGACCCCAGGTGTAAGGGGAAGGTACTTGGAGTCCAGGTTGTCAGCCTGACCTATCCCTACTCCGTACCTGAGGTGGAGGCCACTGTACTCCCCTCCTCTACTGGGATCACCTTTGGTGCTCCTGTAGAGATTTCCTTAGTGTCCCTTGGGGCCTGGGACCAGTACGCAGAAGTACTGCGACTATCCCACAGAACACTCGTAGGTTTTTGAGCAGCGTCCTCTTGAATGTCCAGCCTTCTACTGGTTTGAGAGACACTGGGGCAGGCATGACAGTGGTGGACAGGACCCTGCTCAAGCCATAGGACTATGTAGGTGCTCCTCTGAAAACCACCGGGTTAGCTGGTGGGCCTCCGAAATTATCACCTGTAGCCTTATTCAACAATACGATTGGAGACAAGACAGCGAAGCTTCCGGTCCTGGTTCAGGAAAACGTGCCTGCAAACATTTTGTTAGGAAATGATTTGGTCGAGTTGGGGATGATCACGGATGGTATACCCATGGCTGCTGTGGTGGTCACCCATTTGCAGATCACACAGGGTCTGGCTGCAAGTCTGGTACCCTCGCCGGTGGGAAAACCCAAGGCGCGAAGGAAACGGAAGAGTAAGAAGGCCACCTCTGTGGAGGGAGCCCCTGCTCTTCCTGCTGTTCTGACAGCACCCATTGGGATCCATGCTCTGGACAGGCTGGATCCAGTGCTAAACCCAATCTCAACTCCTGTGGGAGAAGAGCCAGAAGACTCTCCTTTGGGAGAGGTTCTCAACCCGGAGGATCATCCTGACCTTCAATGCTTGTTAGCTGAAGGGGGACCCTCCCGGGTGGACTTCTGTAATGGACAGAGAGAGTGCCACTCTCTGGAGGGTCTGAGGAAACAGGCCCTGTCCCAGGAACACGGAGAAGTGCCTAGGACATTCTGAATCTATTGGGAGGGTGAGCTCCTTGTTAGTGAGCCCACTAAGCCTGAACCTGGTGCCCTCAAGAAGTTGGTGGTACCCCAGGTTAACAGGCCCTTTCTGCTGCAGCTGGTGCATGAGGTGCCCTTAGCTGGTCATCTTGGGACCAATAAGACTAAGCAGAGGCTCTCTGCCCATCTCTACTGGCCCCAGATGGGAGTTGAAGTGGAGTCCCACTGCAGGACCTGCCCAACTTGTCAGTTGTCTGGCAAGACTGGAGGCAGTGTCATTGCCCCACTGCAGCCATTGCCAGTGGTTGGCACACCGTTTGAGAGGGTGGGCATCGACATTGTCGTCCCCTTGTCCCTTCCACTTCTTGTGGACATCAGTTCATCCTGGTCTTGGTCGATCATGCCACCAGGTACCCTGAGGCTACACCCCTTCGGACTATTACTGCCAAGGTGGTTGCCAGGGCTCTCCTGGGAATTTTCACTTGTGTTGGATTCCCTAAGGAGGTTGTCTCTGACAGAGGATCCAACTTCATGTCTAGTTACATGAAAACCATGTGGAAAGAGTACGGGGTAACCTACAAGTTCTCCACCTCTTACCATTCCCAGACCAATGGTCTGGTTGAGAGATTTAATAAAACTCTCAAGGGCATGCTAGTTGCTTTGGAAGAGCCCCTAAGGAGGAAATGCGATCTCCTCCTGCCATGCCTGTTGTTTGCTTACAGAGAGGTACCTCAAGAGGGTGTTGGTTTCAGCCCCTTTTAGTTACACTTAGGACATCCCGTGAGGGGGCCCCTTGCCTTGATCAGAGAAGGTTGGGAGGCCACCCCTCCAAGTCCTGCCAAGCAAGTGGGGGACAATGTGTTAGGCCTCAGACAGAGGATGACACAGATAATGGGTCAGGCAACAGCTAATCTCAAGGCCAGTCAGAAATTGAATAAGTACTGACATGACCTTAAAGCATCGCAATTGGATTGGACTCCAGGACAGGAGGTCCTCGTGATGGAGCCTACCAAGCCTCGGGCGTTGGCGGATACATGGGCCCTCATTACGACCCAGGCGGTAAGTTACCGCCTGGGCCGTGACTTTACCATCATGGCGTAAACTACGTTTACGCCATGGTGGTTGGGGGACTTACCGCCCCATTCCGACCTTGGCGGGGCGGTAAGTCCCCAATCCCCATTTACCCTTCCCCATTCCCATTTTTGCCCCATAGGGCATAATGGGAGTGGGGAAGGCGTTAATTACGCCACCGTAAATTACGGTGGCGTAATTAACTCCATGGTCCCTTAGCGCCATGGATTTTAACACCTGCTAAAAGCAGGTGTTAAGTCCGCCATGGCGCTAAGGGACGTCGTACTCAGGCGGTAAGGGTCGGCGCTGTTTACGGCGCCGTAAACCCCTTACCGCCTGAGTTGTAATGAGGGCCATGGACTGGACCCGTCAGGATAATCTCCAAGATGGGTGAGGTCAATTATCTGGTTGACATAGGAGCCTCGGGGGTAGCCCCTCAGGTATTCCATGTTAACAGGCTCAAGCCTTTCCACAGGTGAGCCAAAGTCTTATGTCTATTGCTAGCCTCAGAGCGAGAAGTGGATGAGAGTGAGCCCCTTCCTGATTTCCTGCATAGCAACCCTCAGGATGGCTCGGTGGCGGGAGTACATCTCTCTCCCGATCTGACGACAGAGCAGCAGAAGGCCTGCAGGACTTTTCTCCGGCAGTATGCCTCTCTGTTCTCACTGACACCAGGCCTTACACTGTGGTGTAGGCACGAAATTGACACTGGTGACAGTGTGCCTGTCAAAAGCAGGTGCTACCGTATGTCAGTTAAAGTTAAGAACCACATCCAGGCTGAGGTCGCCAAGATGTTGGATCTGGGTGTTATTGAATCCTCAACCAGTCCCTGGTCCAGTCCAGTGGTCCTTGTCCCCAAGGCAAGTTTCCAGGTGGGTACCAAGGATTGGAGGTTCTGTGTGGACTAACAAGGAGTCAATGCCATCACCAAAACCGACGTGCACCCATTGCCCAGGGCTGATGAGCTTGTGGACACCATAGGTGCTGCCAAATTTGTGAGCACCTTCGACCTACCTCAGGCTATTGGCAAATAGCTCCCATGCCAAGGAAAAGGCGGCATTTTCAACACCAGAGGGACTCTTCCAGTTTAGGGTCATGCCTTTTGGGTTGAAGAATGCCCCTGCCACTTTCCTTCCAGTCTTTACACCAGGATGATGACATTTGGTTTACAGCTGGGTATCTGGGAGTGAAGCTAGGAGATGATAGCCATGATGGGGCTCATATAAATGATATAAGGCCCCAAGTGTGGCTGATGCTTTGGTGCAGATATCCAGACATGCATGATCTACAAACAAGAATGGAGTGGACAATGCAGGACATTGAGGATCCAGCAAAATACATTTTGCAAATACAGGAAATGTGGAGGGCAGAGAAGGGATACTCTTGGGACCAGGCAATCCCATTATTTTATTTAATGGTGAAAATGGGACTTCTCAAGGAAGTGCAGAAGCCTTTTAATAAGATAGTGGGGATCGAATTTAAAGCATGGACAGAAATACACTCTATTGTTGTACATCAGTGCAAACAGTTAAAAGAAAAGCAGAAGGACATGGCTCAGAGAGCACAGAGAGAGGAAGGGAAACTTGAGAAAAAATGTTAGCTAAAGTTGTGGTGGAAGGGGCAGTGACAAAGGTACAGACAGAAGGACAGGTGGAGCCCAGAGCATTCAGGTAGATGTACGAGTGGTGCCTGGCTGGGGTAAATATGACTGGAACCATGGATACCAGTCTCAGAATCAAGGGAGGGTTTCCAGGGGGATATCAGCAAGGAAGAGAATTAGTACAAATTGTACTAATGGATTGATGCCCTTCAATGCAAGCCACAACCCACACTAAAAACTATATTGAGTGGTGTTTGTGTTGAAATGATGGGAAAAAGTGCTGGTGAGCCGTGCAGCAGGGAGGTTTGGCAGGGTTCGGAGAAGAAGTGGTCTGGAATACTAACAAGAACTGTTTCACAACATGGGCTACATAAGTCTCAAAATTGACATGGATTGAGACATGAGAAGTTCTATTGAAGGTTCAAGCAGTGGAAGAATATTAGTTTTGTTTTCGAGTTCCCGTAACAGTTCCCATTGGCACAAATGTTAAATGTAATTAAAAAAACTGTTCATTCTAGATCTCACAAAAGGAATATTGACCCTTATGGACCTCTACTGGGTGTGCAACCAGCAAGTATACCTGCCTCTCCCACCATCCTGGTGAGGCACATGTGCATTGACAACATTGCACTCAGTTAACCTACTGGTGCCCGAAGCTCATATAACAATTGCATCTAAGTCTACCATGCAACAACAGAACCAATTTCTGACCCAACCCCCACGAGCAAATAGGAGGGAGCTTTCACTGAATATCCAGAAGAAGAAGTCAAACTACTTGTCTGAAGATTTGTCTAAACTGCTTAAAGCGGTTCTAGACAAATATTGCCTGGATACCAAGATGGAGGTGTTCTTCACCTCCCTTCTGATTCCAGTTTAGGCTGCAGCAAATGTAAAGTGGCTGCAGCTCATCAGGTGGGAAATGAGCCAGTCGGCAAATGACACTGAACAAGGCCTGAAAGCTATCAAGATTGAGCTGAGGGTGATACGGTTAATGAAGGTGTACGTCCTGGCTCTTTTGACAGCAATGGAGGGGGGTGTGTGTAAACAAATAGGACTATCTTGCTGCACATATTCACCCAAATCTACTCAGAGAATGGGTCCTGACATATCATAGGTGCTCTTCACAAGTTGAAGACTGACATGGAAAGTGAGACAGGGGTCCAGGCTGAAGATTGGTTTGACAGCCTATGCTTGTGGGCACTGACATGACTTGGATTAGTCGTGAAAATATTGGTACTGAATGTGGTGTTTCTATTGGTGTTATTTTGTACCTGACAAATGATGTCTCAGTGTTATGCCAAGACTCTCCCAAATAGTGCAATGATGATGGTTACTATTCAGGAAGGAAGGGCTCTCCCAGGAACAAATAATGGGCAGGTACAGAGGGAGGACCCAAGCAAACAACATATGGTTAGAGTTGAACAAGCAATACATCCCCCAGGGACCCTGACTTCACACCCAACAGACCGGAAAACCACACAGAGCATTAAGTTGACTTTGCAGGATATGGGGTGTATTTACCTTCATGCTCTCCAGAAAAATATGCCCGGGATGGGGAAATCTTATGTCACGCATGTATGGTGTGGATCCCTAAAGGTGAAGCAGATAGGGAGAGAGAGAAGGAGAAGTTAGTTAATGGAGGATTAACTAAAGTGGGGAATGTTGTAATGCACATTCAGGTCCCAGTCCCTTCCAAACAATTCAGGATGCAGAAAGGGTACTAACATGTGGGAAATAGACATAAGCAAGTACAGCGGAGATGGGACACTTTCGAGCATCAGTGAATGGCATAGGGCATGCCTATTATAGGATGTCATATGGCAAATTATTCATAAGCTTTAAAGAATATTTGGTGAATATATTGCATGCAAACGACATACATATACAATGGGTTTTTGACTCCATGTTTGGAAGTAGGCCTGAATCCTCAAAGGCAATGCTGGGAGTATGTAACAACAAGGCCCTGTGGTTGAATACTCCTCCCCCACCTAAGGGGAAGCACAGAAACACAAAAACACACATAGATGCATCTTGTGAGTGCCTGGCGAGATTAGAACGGAATGTGAACAGCACACCATGAGTAAGGGCTGCAGCTGTTTGTGAGGGACAAACCCAAGGCAGTCAGAGTAGAGGTCTTGAGCTGCCAAGATACACGCAGAGATTTAGGACACCAGCACCGCCAAGAATAATGGCCATCCCATTTGAACTACCAGATGACCATGAGCAAATCTCCTAAATCCAGCACTATTCAGATTGATTAGTGGTACTTGTAGGAAACCCAGGCCTGCCCCTTGGGAAGAGAAGCTGTTAAGGAGGATCAGAAGACAACACAGTCTGTGATTTTTACCAGGGAGAGCAAAGGATGATGCCAGCTCTTGCAGATCCCGACACAGAGGCACGATCGGGTGCCTGTGTGTCTTGGATGAAAAAGGGGATGCTTTATTCGTAAGGACAAGACTGATATCCAAGCTATCTGCTGAGCACAAGTTGCCAGTCAGGTTCACATTGCGTGATTAGGCCTCAGGGCAGTGTTCTCAGAAACCTAAGCAATCATTTTTCAGTGACCCAAGGTGAAGAGATCGTCACCCACATGTGAAGGCGTTGTAGTCATAGAAGATGTGACCAATAACTCAGGGGTCTATATGGTATTGTTATCATGTAAATAGGTTCTAGCTAATGATGGTAGAGGATGAACACTGTATACTGTACACATCATGAATGACGATTCTTGCAAGTTATAGCATGATGTTTGTTTTGAAAAAGACAGAGAGATTCTACAGCAGCGGAATTATAATACCCTGTCATCGCCTTTTCCTTTTTTGTATACAAAATAAAGCTCTTGTTCTATTCACACAAGAGTGCACAGGACATTTTTCCCTAGAGGATTATAATTTCGTGAGTTGGGTGTGAAGAGGTTACTCTACACAACACAACAACATTTAACTTTTTGTGATTCATCCAAAGTCTCATATTTTCCAAACAGTGCTTAAGACACCCTTCCTGCTTTCATTCTGAAAAACATAGCCAAATATTCAGCTGAGTATTTTAAGCATTGTTAGGGAGAATTCTCAAGAATGTGCTAATGTCCCTTACCTTTTGAGACCCCCAGCAACTTTGCTGGATTTCTAGGATTTGATTTTTTAGCTGGGAAGAGTGTGAGCCTTTTTTTCTCACTCTTCTATTTTGATGTGTGTTTTACTTTTGTGTTCTTTGGTTATGGAGTTTTAAAACAACTCCAGAGGCATCATCTTTTTCTGTGTGTCACACAGCACCTTCAGTGCAGTGGCACAGGGAGGTATTTTAGATTTCCCAAGGTTTAAATACCTTCTCTAGGACTGACTACTGTCTCCCAGAGCATGCAAAGTTAAATTGACTTTACTAGTCTTTTTAAATTTACAGGCCCAGCATACACTATCTTCCTATAAAGTGCTAGAGGGGGTGCATAGCATCCCCTGCGTCAAAAGACTCATGTAATAGTCAAATTGTACACATTCCTACTTGAAATGGCTGGTGGCAGTGGTTTAGATCAAAATACCATGAATTTTCCCAACCACGAACAATGGTAGCTAACGATCGGGTCAGCCATGTTTTTCAACATGGCGCCCCAGACCTATCTGTAAAAACAGACTTGGTCAACTTTTGTTCGCCATTTCTTTTTGGAAAGGTCCTTCTTGTGTTTGTCTCTGTGCGGCAAACACGGTTTGGTCCCTTTGTTTGTTGGCCTTCGGCGGGCTTCAGTGCTGAATCCCTCCTCTGGCGCCTGAGTGTCTGGGGTGGACAGGATGTGAGGGAGGTGCCCAAACTACCTGTACTTAGTCTCCTAGGAGACCTGAATGCACTCTGGTGTGATTGGCCGGCTGGCTGTCCGGCAAGGACAGCCACCCTGCTGTCTGAGTGACAGCCAGGTTGAAATGAATGGGGGAAAAAAAACTGTTTAAAAGCAGATCTCTAGGATTTGGAAAGCAGAGTCGACAACTGGAACAAAAGACCCGAAGACGAGCTGAAAGAAGACAACTGCTGCAACTCCTGGATGACCGGTGAAGCCCTGCTGCAGGTCCGAATTGCCTGAAACTCCATCGACAGAGAAGCCCTTAAAGGTTAACTTCTTTCCTTGAGTTTGGTGGGAACAACCAACTCGCAAGCCACCTGGACACTGTCCCCACCTGGTCGAAGTTTCTACAGAGTGCTGTAGAAAACCAGATAGCCAGTGGGAAGGATACCAGTTTGTGGTCTTTAAGGCACTCACACCTTAAACTGACGTTTTGTCAAGCTTGTGGCCTCTTCCCTGGGCAGGGCAGGAACCTCCCAACTTCCTCCTTCTTGTCCCCATGACTGAAGCTCAGGAACAATGAGATCTGCTTAAACTACCAGGAACAACTGCCTCAGCTACAGCTCTTCTTCACTTTAAAGGTACTGTGCAAACACGGTCCAGAAATCCTTTCGCCCATGGTGAAAGTTTGTGAAACGAAGGCTTGTCCTTCCCTAAACCAACATCTAACTTTTCTTCTGACCAAATTCTTCTAAGATCCGTGCCAAAGATTTAACTGTTTACTACCAGAACTGTGCTATCCTATACAAAGACTCTGAACCATTGACTTTGGCCCAGGCCTATGAACTGAATTGCTGGCTGTAGTTTACTGAAACCCTTTGCCCTGCCTATGAAGGTATTTGTACTGTTTATTCTTTTAACCTTATCTTTTTACCCCTTTTTAAAGTAACTGAAGTGCCATTTTGATCCCACTTCAGGGGAGCTGAACTTGTTCAGTAACTTATTGGTTGTGGATTTGTAGTATATTAGTATATGATATTGAGATACTCTTGCTAGTGTAATGTTTTACAAATGACTGGGTAAATACATGTATATTCTTTTACCAAGAAACCTTGAGTAAGTGTTTGTTTGAATCACTGTATTTGTTGGTCCTTTGTGTAACTTGATCTACTGCTCACTTTACTCTTGAGATAAGTTTGGCTGCCCAGCCACTGCTACCACATTACTGTGTAGTACAGGCTTGTACCAAAGGTGAAATTGTACTTACACTTGTAGTCTTAATTGCATGTAGTGTTCCCAAAGGGTAATGCATGTGATTCTGCCTAACATGCATAAATAAAGAATATTGCCCCAAAAGACAGGATTAAATTGGCCAACTGCCTCATATAAAGAATTAGTAGAAGAGGGCTCAGAGCACAGTCCTGCGGGACCTCACATGCAACATACTTTTTGAATGATTCAAGCAAGGGTAAAAATACAGATTGGAATCTGCCAGTGAGATAAGAGATGAGCAAACTAAGGTTGTGTCTCTGATACCTAGACTGCAAAGTTAAGAAGATGAATAATATACAATAATAGGTCTCATGTCATCCCTTGAACCAGGTCATAAACATTCCTAGGTATCATCAAATAACCCATATTTTTAAACAAAAGATTGAGATTGAGACGTTGTGACTACGTGCATAAATTTACTTAGATGTGAGAGCATAACAATAGGGCAAACATGTGGCTGGTTCCCAGACCCAAGAAACGCTTTTTTAGGTAGGGGAAGATCAATGCTATTTTAGGCCTGCCAGGGACCAGACCAGATACAAAGGTGCTGTTGATCACTTGACAAAGGTCACAGACAACCAATGTGTTCCCTCTTTTAAGATTAATGCAGGACATGGTTTGTGTGGAGAAACAGTCAGATAATGGGCGGCCATAATCTCCACCAAAGCAAATTCTGATATGGGCTGAAAAGAGGAACACATTTTCTGAGAAATCCTATCCTCTAACAGACGCTCTGAGGCAGATGGCCGGTTAATGCTCATATGAAGATAAGCTTGCCCTTTCTGTATTGCAAGAATTGTATACAAGAAATATTGGGCGTAATCATCACAGAATGAGAAATTTGATGAGGGCTTTAGGAGAACACAACTCTGACAGCACTGTAAACAGTTCCTGAGCAGTGTTAGGGCTACAGAAAATGCAGCCTGCATAATAACAGTGCTTAGCCCTAATCAGCATCTTATTGTAAATCCAAAGTTTCTGATTTCTAGTTAGTTCAGGCTTTTAAATGATACCCAGTCATTTTACCGAAAATAAAACTGAGTGGTAAATTTTACAGAAAGCCAAAATACCGTAAAAATACAGAGAAATGTTAATTACATATATATTGTAGTGGTGTAGAGTGTTAAAATTGGTGGGATGGGGCTGGGGTGGGAACAGGATAGAAAAACAGGAGTTTTGGGGGGACCCACAAATAAAAAATAAAAAAAAAACAATTCAGTATATTTTCGGTATTTTGACCCCTCTGAAATGTACTACTCTGATTTTACCTTTCATAAAATCACATATAACCTTTTAAATCATAATGTTTCCGCCACACCCATACTATATGTCTAGATTTCTTGTTTTCTAATTTAAGTGCTGTAGAAAAGCATTCGTTCTGCTTCTGACCTAGCTAAACTAGGTGCACGCTGATCCACAGCCTTCAGAAACATTTTGATAACATTTGTCAACAATAATTAATGGGGTGGAGGGTGGGATTTCATGTTCTCTACAGGCCCCAGGGGGAGTGAAGGGTGGTGCTAGACTCCCTACGTGTGTGCCATCCCACATGTAGATAGCATAGGTCGTAAACCGAAAAGTAAAGCTATCGTCAGATAAATGATTATAAAAGAAATGTCAGCATGATCAGTGCATGGGAAGAAGACAGGAGTTTACTAGGCCAGAATTACCAAAAATTCAATTCAAAGTGTGTAATATTACTCGAGTAGGAAATGACACAGGCTGGGTCAGACCTAAACAAGATACAATATCAAGAAAGGATTTGGTTTTGATGTTATGAGCATCTTCTACCCAGAAAATAAAAACTCCAAAGATCAAAAGACGGAAGTGAAAGAATGGCATGACAGACTGTCAAGAAATCAATTGATGTGGAAGGGTTCAGTATACATTTGATAAGAAGCATTTCAGCTGACCTAAATCAAGGGTGCAATTATCAACCATTTCTAATGTGGCTTTAACAATTATGGCAACTCGGCCCCCTTGAGTGGCTGACTGATTATTAATAATAGCTGAAAAGTCTGGAGGAGCAAGATGATTTTAGGCAAACCCAGTATTGTCCTCCAAACCCAGTTTCTGTTTTACAAGTCACATCCAAGTCAAGTTCCAAAATAAGGTTGCAAGGATTTAACAGCTTGGCATGAAGCTTGGGATAACCTCTAGGTGCCCATAACATAGGAGGAGTCCAGGGATCCAAAACTAAGCTCGCAAGTGTATTCTCATCTGCTATAGTTTGATAAGTGCCTTAATCCTTTGTAGACTCCTTACTACCAGAATGTTTGTGTTCATACAAAGTCCAGTGTTCTACGGAGTCTGGGGGTCTACACATCTATTCCCCAAGGGATCTGATTGGCTGTGGCTCTATCATTGGGAGAATAAAGGGCTGAACTGAAGGAAAGGTGTCAGTAACAGGAGAAAAAGCTTGCAAGCCCTGTATAGGTGACATTAGTCTTGGAGTATTAGTTTCTGATGCTCTCAGTTTAACTACAATAGCATAGTTTCTGTGAACGGAATAGAAAGACCTCTACAAGTGAGGTCACTGTATTTCTCTGAGACCTTTGCAATTCATGGTGGTGTAACGGGATCCACCAGGACAATGCAAGAACTGCCTCATACACAATGAGATAAGACATGTCAAACCTGAACTCAAATTAGAAGGGCAAGCAGGCTTCGAAGGGTGACAGGCAGGTGAGGATGAAGGAAGGGGCGTGCCCACATATCACCCAGCACAACTACCACAAAAGGTTTGAAGAGTAACATGTAGTCTGTGGTCTGATTTTTTGTTTGTGACTGTTTTGAATTGGAGGAGTTGTGCTGATCAAGTGCTACCATATCTTCACAGGTGATGGCTGCTTCTACTTATGCAGATAGCTCTTGGGAAGAAGACTTTGGAGAGGTTGGATTCTCCGACCGTTCCTTTCTCCTTTGCTGCCTAGTTAATTATGCCCCTGTAAAAACAAAACTGCTGTCTGCATTGAGTAGCTGGCTTAAAAGCATCCACCTTCCAAGTACCTTTCACAGACATCACAATTCTCTGCAGCGCATTTTAACACTCCATCGCGCAGAGACATTGCTGTGGGTGGGTGGCAGAGGGGGCTATAGCCCCTGATCTTTCAGTTGTAGCCCCGGATAGAAGCTGAGGGGCTACAGCCACAAGGCTAGCTAGCCCCGAGTCCCAACAGCCCCACGTTAGCGTAGCCCCTGCTCTCTTCCAGATCTAGCAACACCCCTGCCATCGCGTGTTTGTTATGGACACCTCCGGTTCGCACGTTGTGTATCCATGTGGATAATTTAAAAGCCAAAATAATCTCCACCCTCCAAGACATCATGGGTCCCTGTTGCTACAGATCAACCGATTGCCATTCACACCACAAAACTAAACTGAGCAGTACATTTAACAGCGGGAAGTGTACAGATGACAATTCATACACTGAAGAAAGACAAAAAACGTGTTGCTCACAATATGTCACATCAAGTCTGGCGTCTTCCTGCCTGCACTTTGCACTCGCTAAACCTGTTCAATACGTCATCGGAATATGGCCTCTTGGATAATTCTATGTTGACATGCTTTGCACGGAGCGTGCCTTTCATTTGCATTGCATAAGAATATCTTGCAACATTCCAAATGTGCCTACCCCTGATTTGCTTGTATATCCTTTAAAACATCCTTCTACATCATTAGCCACTCATTCTCTGGTGACACCCTGTGGGTTGGGTTGGGTGCAGTTACTCTGCCAGGTTTCTGCATGCATGTCAAGTGCCTTGAGGTTGTGGCCCAGAGGGTTAGGCATGATGTATGTCAGGGTGTTGGCGCTGTGGAGGGTTATATAGGGGCTGGTGTGTGAGGCTAGGCGGTTAGTTGGTAAATTGTATTGCCTTTTGGTGAGGCAATAGAACGTGATGTTGCCATGGCTGCTCTCCATCCATCTGTTCCAACTCTGCATAATGGGTGGCATTGAACATGACTTATCGCAGCTGCAGAGCAAGTGCCCTTGGACAGCATGAAATTGAAACACAAATGGCATCAGCTACTCTTTTGATCCATTTGGAGATAACTGAGAATGTTATCGCAGTCTGGGATAAAGAAAAATCTGGTAGTGTTCTGTACACATGCGTTTTAGAACAGGTGCTCGGTATCCATCATTTTCTAAGTCAACATTTGCGGCCCAGATCAGAAGTGCATTGTTATGCAATATGTCATCATCTCTCCATCAATGTTGCCGTCAATCTTGCCATTTTGACTCTTGCCACTTTGACTCTGATATGGGCATACAACCCTCATTAGAAATGCACAGACTGCAAATGAATCCATTATGCCCATGGCATTGTAAGTGTTAATGGGTCTGCTCTGAACTACATGACAAGAGAGTCCATGGTATTATTCAGGTAAGTCAGACACGGTATACCACATCCCAAGTGGAATTAATAACTGTATTGCCAGGTACAGACACATGTACATATGTTCCATTATGAGACTATTACACCCAATGCAAACAAGTAAGCCCTGAACAGCAAATTGTATAATTATTAGGTGTTATCCAAGAGACCTTGTGTGCCCATTTGCAATACTTAATTGTCCGCACGAATTATTCCATGCACGTTGTATACATTATGTCCAATTTCCCAAAATGAAGCTCTTATTTTGTCAGTACATTTGGAGCCCACTGTTTTAGACTAGTCTGCCCGCTTAAGATAAACACAGTAGCACAAGAGGCGTTGGGCTATTGTTAATTTCTGAATATTAAGTTCCCATTGTCAGGGCCCAAGCAGCAACAAAAGTAAGAACAATCACAACCTTCCTGACATGTTTAAAATGTATGGATTCTGTCTAAAGAAACACATAGAGAAGTCGGAAGCGTTTTCTTGACAACTATTTGAATATGCTGAAGTTGAAAGGTACTTAAGTTTATGCACAGTAAGACATTGCAGGGACCACATGTCCTGAATGTGTGTATAGTAAGCCTGCTACCTAATAGGCAATTAGCAATAAAAATGGACGAAGACAAGAAAACACATTTCTGTAAAGGTTAGAAAGGGGACAGCTAGAGAGTGCTGCTATGCAATTAGTGGTCCCATCTTAGGGGATGTCACTACAGGCACCAGAAATTGTTTTGTATAAAAATGTAAATTACCCGTGGGTTTCATTAAGTTCTGGAACCGTTGCAAGGTCACAGTGGGAGCATTCGAGTTATATTTTCATTCATCACACACTAGAAAGGACACTCTCTTCACTGCACGTCACTGTTGTTACTTTTTAAAATGGTGTGCTTCATTAAAGGTTGGTTTGAACGGAAACAAGTGTGCATCCTGTCTTTGAAATGGAATTCCAGTTATTGATTTAATTTTATAGGCATAGTCCATGTTCTCTTAATGATACTTTCAAGTTGTATGCAGAACACTCTAGGCCGGTATTAAATGCAAGCCACTTACAAACAAGAGAAGTACATTGGATGATGTAGAAAGGTAACGCTGTCCTACTTTTTGAAATCATAACCTTGTTAGTGAGATGCATGGAATTAACTGGGCAGACCAACCGCTCCTGGCAGTATATTAATAAACTTTCAAGGAATTAGCAACCAAGTATGTGTGTTGATTCCATCCACCCCAAAAGTCATACATCAAATTAAGAGAGTTTAGTCAATTGCGGGTGCTCTATGTGCATGCCTGAACATTAAAGCCACTAATGGGTGCGCATTCAGGTTTCACAATGTAAAGAAATGAGTGAGTAACAAGAGTTGCATTCAGGAGTGTTACCAACATGATCAATAGGGTATTTTTACTGTTTGAATTTCGATATTGCGATCTTCGTGAATGCTCGGTTTTTATCTTATTTCTCACAATCTGAATGTATTCAATTAACTCTATTACGTACACAATCACAGTATTACATTTTTTAAGTGGTTATTACTTTGGCTCGTGACATACTGGGGGTTTCAGACAGTGCAATCCCTAGTTATGCTTCATACCATGGAATGGAAGGCACTTTAGCAGTTGTACTGCCGCCCCTTCCATAGTTGGCTCTGCAAGCACTATTAGCAGGCCTGATCAAATGATCTTGGGAAGATGAAATATAGGACCAGGTAAACAAGACTAGCTTGACAGGCAGGTTCTTCATGCACATAATGTTCAGACTGAGGGCCTCATCACGAGTTGGGCGCTAACCGCCGGGGCTATTAGCCTTACCGCCAACCCCCCCAGCGCTATTACCACTGGATAACGGGTTTGGCAGAATGGCAAGTCCCCTTTCCCCATTGGGCCTATTCGTGAATTTCCCATTCCCCAATGGGCCAATGGGGAATGTTCGGCGTTATTACCATAAATCGGCAAAATTGCAGCAGATTTGCCCACAGCTTAGAGCTGGGGGTAAATCCACCAAGCCCATGATTTGGCAGACCCTTAACTGTGCGGTAATAGCATTACCACTGCATTTAAAGGTTACAACAAACTCGTGAGGAGGCAGTGAGTCTGGACAAAGTTGCACTACTGCTTAAATATTGATGAGTGAAGCTTCTTCCATTCTTCCACCAAACAATTTGGAACTTGCTCGGCTTCTTTCACTCCAACTGTGGCCTTCACCATTTCACATGGCACCATAAAGCACAACAAACTACCATGCAAACCTCAGTTTCATCAGGTGTAGGAAGGACTTTCATGTATATCTTTTTTAATTAGGAAATGTAGCAAATCGCACAGGGACTCTATGATCTGAGTGGCAAGAGTATTTTGCTTGTATAATGCCGAAACAATCCTTAAAGAGCTACCAGCTAGAAAAGGGCACCCATTACGCGATGACCCATAACAACGCTTCTAGGCTGGTTTACTCCTCAAACGCACTCCTGACCATTTGAATACATGGATTACTTCCCATTCAATTATGGATTGAAATGTTAATCTAATTGTTTTAAACTCTTTGAATTCTAGAATAAAGGACCAAGGCATCTAAGACGTTCAATTTTTAGATAACCCCAGGCACTTCCACCAGACTCGGATTTTCACCCGTTCTGTAACCTGCAGTTCTTTGGAGGCACATTTTAAACATTCAGATTGTCAGCCTTTTCAAATGCCAAACTGCACATTTAAGTGCACATGTTCCTGATAACATTTTTGGAAACACATATGATATGATAAGATATGATATGAGTCATTTATAACACAACTGTACACAAGTGTTTCTAGGTTTGACAAGGTAGGGAGAATAGGGAGGACGTACCAAAGATCTTCCTAGGCCTCCTTGTGTCATTCAGATCGTGCAAGCGCAGGGGGGGGAGTGCCAGGGATGGGAGAGGGAAGTGCAGTCAGGGCAGCAGTAGCTCTGAATAAGTGCAGCCATGGGGTGTGTTAGGGAGAATTCTCTGTTTAGGCTGAATTTCCTAACCTAGTGAGTCCCCCAGCAGCTTCGCTGGATTTCTGGAGTTGTTTTTTCCATCCTGCCAAGAGTGAGACTCCTTTTCCTCCCACTCTTGGACATGAATGTGTGTAATTCCTTTGAATATCAATGTGTTCTATGGGCTATGGGGTCTTTTACTCCATAGGGTCTCGTATGTTTTTCTATGTGTGTTACACCGCACCCTACGTGCCGTAACACTGGGGCGTACTAGCGGACCTCCACCATAGACTCCATACCGAGGACTGACTACTGTCTCCCCGGGCATGTAAAGTCACCATTGGCTTTACTTGACCTAAATTTACTAACAGAACTAGTACAAACCATCTTATTGTGGTCGTACTAGTAGGGGTAATTCGATTACTCCTGTATCTGTTACTCGAGGGGGCACTGTCCCGTCCCCCCTCGTCGAGTTTTGGCTGGTGGCAGTGGAAACTACTTGTTATGTTCGACCCCGAACATAACCCTATGGGATTCGTCCCATTGTTAGAGATTGATACTTTTCCTCGTTAATTTCTAACGTACCACCGGTCTACTTATCTTAAATAAGTTTATTGGATGGTATTTTCTGCCAGAACTCGGTTTTTAAAATGGCGTCTGTGTTCGTCTCTGTGACTCCTAAACCAAAGGTTGAGCCCTTTGTTCCACTTTTGGCGGGCCTCTGTACAGAGACCCTCCAAAGTGGTGCCATTCTGTCTGGGTTACCACAGGTGTGTGGGAGGGGGTTTAGGCACCCTGGACCGAGTTGCCTTGCCAACTCCGTTCGCACTCTGGTGTGATTGGCCCAAGTGGTGAGCCTCCCCGCTCACCACTTAGCATGTGTTGATTGACAGCTAGGCTGAATGAATGGGGGTTTTCTGCATAAAAGCAGGGCTTTTGGGACTGGATCTTCAGAAGTCGCCAGAGGACCTAAGAATCCGACGAGGGTAACGCTGAGCCGACCTGCACGACGACACCTCCGGTGGAGCCTGCGGAACCGACTCACCACTTCCCGACGACAGAGGAGATCTCCCTGCCGGAGAGTCTCTTCCCCTGACTGGTGGGAACAACCAGTCCCCTTTGCTTTTTCTTCGCCTCAGGACGCAGTGGTCGAATTGCCCGTGCAGAGCACCTCGGCAACCGGATAGTCACTACCCCTGTACCGCAACCAAAAGGTGGTGCCTTGTGACGAAGCACTCCGTGGCTGGTCTCTTCCCTGGCGGTGCACCGGACATCACTTTTCTTCGACGACGAGATCATCTCTACTCTTGGCAAAGACCCGACGTGCATCCACCACCAGGAACAACTGCCCCCGCCGGAGCTGTCTCTCCACAAACAAGGTACCGTGTCCGCCTGGCTTCCCTTTCGATCGGTTCGAGTGAGGTGTCTTAATCCTCTCCTTTCAGTTGGGTCGCCTCCAAGCTTTCTCACGTATTGTTCTGAACTGTTTCAATCTGCTGATAACAATTTGCTATAAAGACTCAAACGCATTTCCACTAGAGACTTTTTGGGACATATCGCCTTGCCTCTCTCCGAGTGGGCCTGGCCTCTGAACTTTATGATCTATTGTGGTTCTTGCCTTCTTGCCTTGCATTTTTCCCGTGAAGTATTGAACTGTGTTGATTTCGTAACCTGCTTATTTTTCTCTCCCGTCCTAACTAATATTAGAGTGGCATCTAGGTTGAGGCATACACCTCTGTCTGCAAATAAGTGATGCTGGTAGAACCTAGACTTGCCGAAATATTGTTAGAGGGATTGATCGTTTCTTCTTCGAGGAGTAATTGTGATTGATGTGTTTGCCATGATAGTGCCATAGTGTTTTCCATAGATGTTCCGTATAAATAAATACCTTAATATCTTTACACTGAGTCTCGTTGCGTGTTTGCTTGTGTTACTGTGAAGAATTGCCCTATATTGTATACTCCACATACTGCTTAACTCTTCTTGAGGGAAGTCTGACTGCTCAGCCACAGCTACCAAGTGAATCTGTGTGATACAGACTGCTACCAAGTGGGTTTACTACCAAACACCTGTAGTCCTAAATCTTTTGCAGTGGTCCCAGAGGGAACTGCACAGGTTTCCGCCTAACACTGGTGTACAGCGGTGGGATTTGTATCGAGTATACAGTTTAGAGTGCTTTTCGACACTTTAGGATAAATAACCACAAAACTTAGCACTAAAAAGCAACTTTCAAAAACATGTCTACGATGGAAACTTACAGTCAAGAATCCTTGTCAGGAGAAAATACTGAGAGTTTGCGAGCTCTCTGTAGGCAAGAGAATCTTTCTGTAAGAGGCAAGAAGTTAGAATTAATAGAGAGATTGCTGGCGAACCAAAGTCTGGGTACTGGTTCAGAGGAACCAATTTCTCCAGCAAATGTAGATAACAGTGATGGTGTTGATCTGAATCGTAATTCTGATGATAGCGATGAAGAGGCTGACGAGGACGGAGATGCTAACGAAACTGTCTCCCCTGCTCCTCTACCTGCCTTACCCGCTGAGCCTACGGGGCCCATACCAGGTCCCACAAGTAACCCTGCTTATTTTGAACTTGAAAAAATTAAGCTCGAATTAGAATACAAACGGTTCTTGGCTCAATCTGAACGAAAGCAAGAGCTCGAGTTCAGACGGATGAATGCCCAGGCTGAGCAGAAGCAAGCTGAGTTAAGACTCAGGGAAATAGAACTTAATCACGAGTTAGAGATGAAAAAGTTGTCTATCGAAAATGCTTCTCTCTCCTCTGGTTCCTCTAGGAGCTCCAGTCCCAAAAGACCCCCGATGCCGAAGGAATTAGTGGGTATGTATGAACCGAGATTGGATGTGTTGGATTGGTTAAAACTGTTTGAGTACAATCATGGGCTCCAGGACATCACGGGAATGATTTACTTCTCTGGTTGTTCTCTAGGCTCCCTCCTGTTGCGACTTATGTGGTAATGGAGTTGGGGGAGGCGGATAAGACGGATTACGAAAGTGTGAAACTAGCTTTAATAGCTGGATTCGGGAAGACCCCTTCCCAGTGTCTTAAGAGGTTTAGAACCCTCAAAAAGCATGATGGTACCCCTTGGGCTACCTGGGTGAGTGAAGGGTTGAAAAACTTAGAGGGATGGATTAAGGGTTACAAAGTGAACACTTATGAGGGTATGAAGAATCTTTTTATGTTGGAGTCGATTTATGATGCCTGTTCTCCTGAGCTCAGACAGCACTTGGCTGATTCGAAGGAATTGGATTCCCGGACACTAGCTAAGGCTGCTGACTTATGGATTGCCAGCAGGGCTACTCATAAGGATTCTGGGGCAACTCAGAAAAAGGATGAGGGAAGACAGCCTAAAAAAGACTCAAAAGAGAATTCGAATAACGCAAATTCCAAACAGGGCCCCAAACAAAACCAGAAGCGTAAACCACCGGGAAAACCACAGCAGAATAGTGTGTCTTCTGGTGCCAAACCGGACGGAGGTCAGAACAAGCCACCATTCCAAAAAGCATTCAGTAAATGCTTTGTTTGTGGCTGGTCTGACCACGTGAAAGGAGATCCCAGATGTAAGGGTAAACCTTCAGGGGTCCAGCTTGTCTCCTTAGCCTTCGCTCCAGAGGAGGAAGTCCAAATGGCAAGTGGAAACTTTCTACTGCTAGCTGATGAACCCATTGGAGTCTCAGCCAGCATTTCTTTAGTATCTCTGGGGTTGTGGGAACAACAAAATTTAGATGTCTATAATTATATCCCCGATAATACTAAAGAGTATTATAAGGACAGTGTCCAGGTGAATGGTCAGGAGACTCCTGCCATTAGGGACACTGGGGCCAGCATAACTGTGGTGGATAAATTGTTTTTTCAGGCTGAGGATGTTGCTAAGGCACCCAAACGCCTCACCAAGTTAGCTGGAGGGCCTGTGCAGATGCTTCCCCAATTACCAGTCTCATCCAGTGTAACGACATGACTGTAAAGATACCTGTCAGCATACAGAGTGAGGTACCAGGACACAAACTGTTGGGTGACGATTTGAAAACTCTCGGAGTTGTATCGCATACTCCCAGACCTCCTAGTAAATGGTTACAGGAGCTAACCAGACCCGCAAGAGAGAGGACTATGCGCGGTACTCTCCAGGAGATGATGAAGAAGGAAATCACTCCTGCTCCACTGGAATTGTCGGCAGCTGTCTCCAAGAAAACAGAAACGAAAGGGAAACCTAAGACTTCTCTCCCGAAACCAGCAGCCAGCAATTTCAGTGCAGCCAACACGGACTTCCCCGCGGTTGTCCAAAGTTACACCCGTAACTCCACCTCCAGCTGAGGCTGAGAGGGAGGTACAACCCTGTGTGGTAGAATTAGACTCTGAGGAAGAGCTAATGGAAGGCCAGGAATTCATTGGAGATCTGGATCCTGTTGACCATCCTGAGCTGCAGTCTTTACTGGAAGAAGGTGGACCCAGCAGGGCAGACTTCAGTAAGGGACAGAGAGAATGTCCAACTCTGGAAGGTCTTCGCCACCAGGCAGAAGCTCAGGCTGAAGGGCAAGAGCCTGGGAAATACAGGTTGCCCTGGGAAGATGGCCTCTTCTACAGCGAACCGACCGAGTCTGCACCTGGAGAATACAAATGACTTGTAGTACCCCAAGAGAACAGACCACAGTTCTTGCAGTTATCCCACGAGATTCCTTTGGCTGGTCACTTGAGTTTCAAGAAGACTAAGGAAAGGCTCTCTCTCTACTTCTATTGGCCAAAGATGGGGGCCGAAGTAGAAAAACACTGCAGGAGCTGCCACACCTGCCAGACCTCTGGTAAGGTTGGCTCCAAGAATGTGGCACCTTTAGTGCCTCTCCCAGTTGTGGGAGTCCCGTTTGAGAGAGTAAGGATTGTCATCGTTGGTCCCCTTGATCCTCCAACCTCCTCAGGCAACAGGTTTATACTTGTTGTAGTAGACCATGCTACTGGGTATCGTGAAGCAATTCCTATGAGGACTTTTACAGCTCCGGCTGTGGCTAAGGCCCTCCTTGGTATTTTTACTAGGGTCGGGTTTCCTAAGGAAGTAATCTCTGACAGGGGGTCAAACTTTATGTCCCACTACATGAAAGCCATGTGGAAAACCTGTGGAGTTACTTACAAGTTCTCAACAGCTTACCACCCACAAACCAATGGGTTGGTAGAACGGTTCAACCGAACCATGAAGAGCATGATAGGTGCCTTAGAAGAACCCCTTAAGCGTAAATGGGACCTTCTACTGCCATGCCTTCTCTTTGCTTATAGAGAAGTCCCTCAGGAGGGAGTAGGTTACTCTCTCTTCGAACTTCTCTATGGTCATCCCGTCAGAGGTCCATTGGCCCTGATTAAGGAGGGGTTGGAGAGTGCTCATTCCCCCAAGCCAGTCAGAGTGACTGACTACGTGATAGGTCTCCGGAGGAGAATGTCGCACATGATGACGGAAGCAAGCGATAACTTGAAAGCTGGACAAGCATTGATCAAGCACTGGCATGATCAAAAGGCTAACATGGTTGAGTTCGCTCAAGACCAGCTCGTTCTCGTTATGATCCCAACAAGGCAGAGGGCCTTGCAAGATAAGTGGATGGGACCCTTCCGAGTTGTGGGTGAACTCGGAGAGGTTAACTATCTGGTGGACTTGGGCAATCCCAAGGAGGCTCCGACAGTCTTCCACACCAACCGCCTCAAAGCGTATGTCTCACGACCTGATGTAGGAGCGTTGCTTCTAGCATCATCCGAGGAAGAAGAAGAGAGTGAAGCTCTTCCGGATCTCCTCAGAGGCTTACCTTTAGACGAACAAATTGAAGGAGTAAATCTCTCCTCCAATCTGACACCCGAGCAACAAGAAGAGTGCAAATCCATGTTGAATCAGTTTGCCTCTCTGTTCTCGCTTTCACCAGGCTTGACCCCTTGGTGACATACTGACTGGTGACTGTCTGCCAGTCAAAAGCAGAGGATACAGAATGTCAGAAAACGTACATCCCACATCAAGGGTGAGGTCAGCAAGATGCTTGATCTCGGGGTAATAGAGCCCTCTACTAGTCCATGGTCTAGCCCAGTTGTGTTAGTACCAAAGGCCGGATCTAAAGAACTTAGATTCTGCGTGGATTATAGAGCTCTTAATGCAGTCACCAAGACTGATGCCCACCCTTTGCCAAGAACAGATGAGTTGGTGGATAAACTTGGCGCCGCCAAGTTGCTCAGCACATTTGACTTGACGTCAGGCTATTGGCAAATAGCCCTGACAGACCATGCCAAGGAGAAAACTGCATTTTCTACCCCCGTTGGCTTATACCAGTTTAAGGTAATGCCTTTCGGATTGAAGAATGCACCTGCTACGTTTCAATGGATGGTAAACCAGGTTCTGAATGGGATGGAGGACTTCTGCATGGCATACTTGGATGACATCGCAGTGTTCAGCAATTCCTGGGAAGAACATGTAACCCACCTGAGAGATGTTTTGCAGGCTCTTGGACGAGCCAATCTGACCATAAAGGCGAGTAAATGCCAAATTGGACAGAGTAAGGTAGTCTATCTTGGACATGAGGTAGGAGGTGGAGAAATAAGGCCTTTGCTCAGTAAGATTGAAGCTGTGCAAAATTGGACAACACCTACTACTCAAACCCAAGTGAGAGCCTTCCTAGGCCTCACTGGGTATTACAGGTATTTCATAGAGAACTATGGGACCATAGCTTCTCCACTGAATGTCATCTCCTCGCCCAAATTTCCTAAAAAGGTTAAATGGAACGAGGAGTGCAATCAGGCTTTTGAAAACCTGAAAAAGGCTCTTTGCCTAGCCCCAGTACTCAGAGCTCCTGATTACTGCCAACACTTCATTGTGCAGACAGATTCTTCAAATGTAGGGATAGGTGCCGTACTCAGTCAACTGGATGGGAAAGGTAGGGAGCACCCCGTTTGCTTCATCAGCCGCAAGCTGAAGGATCCTGAAACAAGGTGGGCAACAATCGAAAGAGAGTGCTTGTGGGCTCTGAAGAAGTTTAGGCCGTACTTGTATGGTTCTACTTTTGTCATTCAGGCTGAACACCAACCCTTGAGATGGATAATGCAAATGAAAGGGGAAACCCCAAAACTATTGAGATGGTCGATCTGCCTGCAAGGGTTTGATTTCACCATTGAGCAGAGGTCAGGATGTCACCACCAAAATGCTGATGGTCTCTCTAGGATGTATGTCATCGACTAGAGGTATGAGATTCATCCAGGAGTGGATTAAATCCTCCTGTCCCTTAGTCTGGGGGGGGGGGCGAGTGTTAGGGAGAATTCTCTGTTTAGGGGAATTTCCTAACCTAGTGAGTCCCCCAGCAGCTTTGCTGGATTTCTGGAGTTGTTTTTTCCATCCTGCCAAGAGTGAGACTCCTTTTCCTCCCACTCTTGGACATGAATGTGTGTAATTCCTTTGAATATCAATGTGTTCTATGGGCTATGGGGTATTTTACTCCATAGGGTCTCATATGTTTTTCTATGTGTGTTGCACCACACCCTACGTGCCATAACACTGGGGCGTACTAGCGGACCTCCACCATAGACTCCATACCCAGGGACTGACTACTGTCTCCCCGTGCATGTAAAGTCACCATTGGCTTTACTAGACCTACATTTACTAACAGAACTAGTACAAACCATCTTATTGTGGACGTACTAGTAGGGGTAATTCGATTACTCCTGGATCTGTTACTCGAGGGGGCACTGTCCCGTCCCCCATCGTCGAGTTTTGGCTGGTGGCAGTGGAAACTACTTGTTATGTTCGACCCCGAACATAACCCTATGGGATTCGTCCCATTGTTAGAGATTGATACTTTTCCTCGTTAATTTCTAACGTACCACCAGTCTACTTATCTTAAATAAGTTTATCGGATGGTATTTTCTGCCAGAACTCGGTTTTTAAAATGGCGTCTGTGTTCATCTCTGTGACTACTAAACCAAAGGTTGAGCCCTTTGTTCCACTTTTGGCGGGCCTCTCTAGAGAGACCCTCCAAAGTGGTGCCATTCTGTCTGGGTTACCACAGGGGTGTGGGAGGGGGTTTAGGCACCCTGGACCGAGTTGCCTTGCCAACTCCGGTCGCACTCTGGTGTGATTGGCCCAAGTGGTGAGCCTCCCCGCTCACCATTTATCATGTGTTGATTGAAAGCTAGGCTGAATGAATGGGGGTTTTCTGCATAAAAGCAGGGCTTTTGGGACTGGATCTTCAGAAGTCGCCAGAGGACCTAAGAATCCGACGAGGGTAACGCTGAGCCGACCTGCACGACGACACCTCCAGTGGAGCCTGCAGAACCGACTCACCACTTCCCGACGATAGAGGAGATCTCCCTGCCGGAAAGTCTCTTCCCCTGACTGGTGGGAGCAACCAGTCCCCTTTGCTTTTTCTTCGCCTCAGGACACAGTGGTCGAATTGCCCGTGCAGAGCACCTCGGCAACCGGATAGCCACTACCCCTGTACCGTGACCAAAAGGTGGTGCCTTGTGACGGAGCACTCCGCGGCTGGACTCTTCCGTGGTGGTGCACCGGACTTCACTTTTCTTCAACGACGAGATCATCTCTACTCTTGGCAAAGACCCGACGTGCATCCACCACCAGGAACAACTGCCCCCGCCAGAGCTGTCTCTCCACAAACAAGGTACTGTGTCTGCCTGGCTTCCCTTTCGATCGGTTCGAGTGAGGTGTCTTAATCCTCTCCTTTCCGTTGGGTCGCCTCCAAGCTTTCTCACGTATTGTTCTGAACTGGTTCAATCTGCCGATAACAATTTGCTACAAAGACTCGAACGCATTTCCACTAGAGACTTTTTGGGACATATCGCCTTGCCTCTCTCCGAGTGGGCCTGGCCTCTGAACTTTATGATCTATTGTGGTTCTTGCCTTCTTGCCTTGCATTTTTCCTGTGAAGTATTGAACTGTGTTGATTTCGTAACCTGCTTATTTTTCTCTCCCGTCCTAACTAATATTAGAGTGCCATCTAGGTTGAGGCATACACCTCTGTCTGCAAATAAGTGATGCTGGTAGAACCTAGACTTGTCGATATATTGTTAGAGGGATTGATCGTTTCTTCTTCGTAGAGTAATTGTGATTGAAGTGTTTGCCGTGATAGTGCCATAGTGTTTTCCATAGATGTTCCGTTATAAATAAATACCTTAATATCTTTACACTGAGTCTCGTTGCGTGTTTGCTTGTCTTACTGTGAAGAATTGCCCTATATTGTATACTCCACATACTGCTTAACTCTTCTTGAGGGAAGTCTGACTGCTCAGCCACAGCTACCAAGTGAATCTGTGTGGTACAGACTGCTACCAAGTGGGTTTACTGCCAAACACCTGTAGTCCTAAATCTTTTGCAGTGGTCCCAGAGGGAACTGCACAGGTTTCCGCCTAACAGGGAGCCAGCTATGAGAAGTGCAATGGGGAGGGAGAGCTCTGTAGGGATGCAGATGCAGCCTCTTAGTGTGAAGAGGCCCAGAGGCAGTGCAGGTGCTTGCAGATCATGGAGGAAGTCTGGTGCCTATTTAGTTCAGAGGGACGCCAGGCAACTATATAAGACAGGTGGTCAGCAAGGGAGCGCAAGAGAGAAAGCGGAAGCGAAAAGGAAGGTCTTGAGCTGCTTCCGGAACCTGAGTTGGTCCTGCTCGAGTTTCAGAGGAGCAGGCAGGCCATTCCTGAGAGAGGCCCCTACAGAGGAGAGGGATCTACCTCCAGCTCTCTGCCTGGAGAAGCATCTGACCGTCAGAGAGGTAGCTGAGCAAAGGGCTCGAGAAGGAAGCTGTTTAGCAAGACAGAGTTGGATATAATGTGGGCCCTGTCCCCAGACAGCCTTGTGGACAATGCAGAGGGTCTTGAACTTGATCCTAGCAGCCACGGGGAGCCAGTAGAGAGATGTTAGGGCATGTGAGATATGATCCCTAGGGTTGAGGCCAAGGAAAAGTCTTGTGGGCCTGTTCTGGATTAGTTGCAGATGGCAGAGAGTAGAGGAAGGCATGTTGAGATACAGATTGTTGCAGTAGTCCAGCCTAGAGTACCAGGGCTCTGGTGACATTGAGCTTCTGGCTGGGGCAAAGTGAGAAAAGGGAGAATAACTCAGAGGGGACTTCTTCGTGAGGTCCGTGATGTGAGAGGAGAAGGAGAGAGTGGAGTGAAAGATGACCCCAAGATTTTTTACCTCAAAGTAAGGTGCAGGGAGAGGGCCTAATGAGCTGGACCAGAGTGAAATAAGGAAAGCAGGAGCAGGAGTCACAATGAGGAGGATTTCTGTCTTACTGGCATTGAGGCAGAGATTGTTGCAGGTGCACCATTCCTGAATCACATATAGACAGTCAGGAATAAGTGAGAGAGGAGAGGAGGCAGAATGGGGACTGAATGAGAGCTGAGTGTTATGCGCATAACACTGAAAGTTAGAGGATAAGGTGAAGATGAGGTGGCCTAAGGGGCCACATCGAGTATAAAGAGCCAGGGAAAGAGGTTAGAGCCCTGGGGAAAAGCACATGTGGAGAGAGAAGTGGTTAAGCGAAAGGACACCAGTTGGACCTCTGAGGTGCAGTCCAGGATGAAGGAGGTCAACAGGCAAGGGCCTGATCCGTGATGCCCAGGTTGTCATAGAGACGATTGATCAGGATGGCATTGTTGACCATGTCAAAAGCAGAGGAAAGATCAAAGAGGATGAGGACAGAAGGAAGGCTAGAATCAAGATTAGTGAGTATATCTTCATGCAAGTGATTTCCAACCAAATACATTCATGCTCAATGATCGTCCCTCTTGCTCCCGGATAGCATGATATTTCTGCAGTAAGCACAGCCTGAAGCCTTGGCATTAGATGTGTTATTAAACAATAAATAAAATAACAGATTAACCTGCATTGGATTGACATTTTAGACCAAGAGGTGTTCACAATAATTAAGGAGAAAATGTGATGTAAGAAAGGGTTTAGCGCTGAAGCTGATTGGTAGGAGGTACATATGGAAGCATCACATTTTCATTTGGTGGGATGGCTCACACTTTTAAAGATTGTTTTCAAAGACATGCCTGGTCAAATCTGTAAAGTGCAACAATATATACACATATTTTCCGGATATTTTTACATTGTGGATCTATGCAAACTGCCCAATAATGTCCATGCAAAGGAGACTAACATTTCTTCCCTACAAAGGCCTAATCACATACATAGTGGCAGCTGTGACAATATATTGACTATTTCCAGTCTAGCATTTGTTTTCTTAATTCATTAAGATAATGTGATTAAGGTAGTATGTGAATGTGGTGGATACAACAGTGTTCACGTTGGCAATGGCCATGATTTGTTTAATATCCCTTCTGTGCTTTTACTGGACAGGACCAACCATGTGTACATTAGTCTTGGTACTGTCACACTTGTGAGGGGTCCTGTGTGGAGAGCTACTCCAATGTGGAAATATAATTACAGGTAAAAAAGTGTAATCTACCAGCGACAAGGAGGCTCCGACAGTCTTCCACACCAACCAGACCTCTGGTAAGGTTGGCTCCAAGAATGTGGCACCTTTAGTGCCTCTCCCAGTTGTGGGAGTCCCGTTTGAGAGAGTAAGGATTGTCATCGTTGGTCCCCTTGATCCTCCAACCTCCTCAGGCAACAGGTTTATACTTGTTGTAGTAGACCATGCTACTGGGTATCGTGAGGCAATTCCTATGAGGACTTTTACAGCTCCGGCTGTGGCTAAGGCCCTCCTTGGTATTTTTACTAGGGTCGGGTTTCCTAAGGAAGTAATCTCTGACAGGGGGTCAAACTTTATGTCCCACTACATGAAAGCCATGTGGAAAACCTGTGGAGTTACTTACAAGTTCTCAACAGCTTACCACCCACAAACCAATGGGTTGGTAGAACGGTTCAACCGAACCATGAAGAGCATGATAGGTGCCTTAGAAGAACCCCTTAAGAGTAAATGGGACCTTCTACTGCCATGCCTTCTCTTTGCTTATAGAGAAGTCCCTCAGGAGGGAGTAGGTTACTCTCTCTTCGAACTTCTCTATGGTCATCCCGTCAGAGGTCCATTGGCCCTGATTAAGGAGGGGTTGGAGAGTGCTCATTCCCCCAAGCCAGTCAGAGTGACTGACTACGTGATAGGTCTCCGGAGGAGAATGTCGCACATGATGACGGAAGCAAGCGATAACTTGAAAGCTGGACAAGCATTGATCAAGCACTGGCATGATCAAAAGGCTAACATGGTTGAGTTCGCTCAAGACCAGCTCGTTCTCGTTATGATCCTAACAAGGCAGAGGGCCTTGCAAGATAAGTGGATGGGACCCTTCCGAGTTGTGGGTGAACTCGGAGAGGTTAACTATCTGGTGGACTTGGGCAATCCCAAGGAGGCTCCGACAGTCTTCCACACCAACCGCCTCAAAGCGTATGTCTCACGACCTGATGTAGGAGCGTTGCTTCTAGCATCATCCGAGGAAGAAGAAGAGAGTGAAGCTCTTCCGGATCTCCTCAGAGGCTTACCTTTAGACGAACAAATTGAAGGAGTAAATCTCTCCTCCAATCTGACACCCGAGCAACAAGAAGAGTGCAAATCCATGTTGAATCAGTTTGCCTCTCTGTTCTCGCTTTCACCAGGCTTGACCCCTTGGTGACATACTGACTGGTGACTGTCTGCCAGTCAAAAGCAGAGGATACAGAATGTCAGAAAACGTACATCCCACATCAAGGGTGAGGTCAGCAAGATGCTTGATCTCGGGGTAATAGAGCCCTCTACTAGTCCATGGTCTAGCCCAGTTGTGTTAGTACCAAAGGCCGGATCTAAAGAACTTAGATTCTGCGTGGATTATAGAGCTCTTAATGCAGTCACCAAGCCTGATGCCCACCCTTTGCCAAGAACAGATGAGTTGGTGGATAAACTTGGCGCCACCAAGTTGCTCAGCACATTTGACTTGACGTCAGGCTATTGGCAAATAGCCCTGACAGACCATGCCAAGGAGAAAACTGCATTTTCTACCCCCGTTGGCTTATACCAGTTTAAGGTAATGCCTTTCGGATTGAAGAATGCACCTGCTACGTTTCAATGGATGGTAAACCAGGTTCTGAATGGGATGGAGGACTTCTGCATGGCATACTTGGATGACATCGCAGTGTTCAGCAATTCCTGGGAAGAACATGTAACCCACCTGAGAGATGTTTTGCAGGCTCTTGGACGAGCCAATCTGACCATAAAGGCGAGTAAATGCCAAATTGGACAGAGTAAGGTAGTCTATCTTGGACATGAGGTAGGAGGTGGAGAAATAAGGCCTTTGCTCAGTAAGATTGAAGCTGTGCAAAATTGGACAACACCTACTACTCAAACCCAAGTGAGAGCCTTCCTAGGCCTCACTGGGTATTACAGGTATTTCATAGAGAACTATGTGACCATAGCTTCTCCACTGAATGTCATCTCCTCGCCCAAATTTCCTAAAAAGGTTAAATGGAACGAGGAGTGCAATCAGGCTTTTGAAAACCTGAAAAAGGCTCTTTGCCTAGCCCCAGTACTCAGAGCTCCTGATTACTGCCAACACTTCATTGTGCAGACAGATTCTTCAAATGTAGGGATAGGTGCCGTACTCAGTCAACTGGATGGGAAAGGTAGGGAGCACCCCGTTTGCTTCATCAGCCGCAAGCTGAAGGATCCTGAAACAAGGTGGGCAACAATCGAAAGAGAGTGCTTGTGGGCTCTGAAGAAGTTTAGGCCGTACTTGTATGGTTCTACTTTTGTCATTCAGGCTGAACACCAACCCTTGAGATGAATAATGCAAATGAAAGGGGAAACCCCAAAACTATTGAGATGGTCGATCTGCCTGCAAGGGTTTGATTTCACCATTGAGCACAGGTCAGGATGTCACCACCAAAATGCTGATGGTCTCTCTAGGATGTATGTCATCGACTAGAGGTATGAGATTCATCCAGGAGTGGATTAAATCCTCCTGTCCCTTAGTCTGGGGGGGGGGGGCGAGTGTTAGGGAGAATTCTCTGTTTAGGCTGAATTTCCTAACCTAGTGAGTCCCCCAGCAGCTTTGCTGGATTTCTGGAGTTGTTTTTTCCATCCTGCCAAGAGTGAGACTCCTTTTCCTCCCACTCTTGGACATGATTGTGTGTAATTCCTTTGAATATCAATGTGTTCTATGGGCTATGGGGTATTTTACTCCATAGGGTCTCATATGTTTTTCTATATGTGTTGCACCACACCCTACGTGCCATAACACTGGGGCGTACTAGCGGACCTCCACCATAGACTCCATACCCAGGGACTGACTACTGTCTCCCCGTGCATGTAAAGTCACCATTGGCTTTACTAGACCTACATTTACTAACAGAACTAGTACAAACCATCTTATTGTGGACGTACTAGTAGGGGTAATTCGATTACTCCTGGATCTGTTACTCGAGGGGGCACTGTCCCGTCCCCCATCGTCGAGTTTTGGCTGGTGGCAGTGGAAACTACTTGTTATGTTCGACCCCGAACATAACCCTATGGGATTCGTCCCATTGTTAGAGATTGATACTTTTCCTCGTTAATTTCTAACGTACCACCGGTCTACTTATCTTAAATAAGTTTATCGGATGGTATTTTCTGCCAGAACTCGGTTTTTAAAATGGCGTCTGTGTTCATCTCTGTGACTACTAAACCAAAGGTTGAGCCCTTTGTTCCACTTTTGGCGGGCCTCTCTAGAGAGACCCTCCAAAGTGGTGCCATTCTGTCTGGGTTACCACAGGGGTGTGGGAGGGGGTTTAGGCACCCTGGACCGAGTTGCCTTGCCAACTCCGGTCGCACTCTGGTGTGATTGGCCCAAGTGGTGAGCCTCCCCGCTCACCATTTATCATGTGTTGATTGAAAGCTAGGCTGAATGAATGGGGGTTTTCTGCATAAAAGCAGGGCTTTTGGGACTGGATCTTCAGAAGTCGCCAGAGGACCTAAGAATCCGACAAGGGTAACGCTGAGCCGACCTGCACGACGACACCTCCAGTGGAGCCTGCAGAACCGACTCACCACTTCCCGACGATAGAGGAGATCTCCCTGCCGGAAAGTCTCTTCCCCTGACTGGTGGGAGCAACCAGTCCCCTTTGCTTTTTCTTCGCCTCAGGACACAGTGGTCGAATTGCCCGTGCAGAGCACCTCGGCAACCGGATAGCCACTACCCCTGTACCGTGACCAAAAGGTGGTGCCTTGTGACGGAGCACTCCGCGGCTGGACTCTTCCGTGGTGGTGCACCGGACTTCACTTTTCTTCAACGACGAGATCATCTCTACTCTTGGCAAAGACCCGACGTGCATCCACCACCAGGAACAACTGCCCCCGCCAGAGCTGTCTCTCCACAAACAAGGTACTGTGTCCGCCTGGCTTCCCTTTCGATCGGTTCGAGTGAGGTGTCTTAATCCTCTCCTTTCCGTTGGGTCGCCTCCAAGCTTTCTCACGTATTGTTCTGAACTGATTCAATCTGCCGATAACAATTTGCTACAAAGACTCGAACGCATTTCCACTAGAGACTTTTTGGGACATATCCCCTTGCCTCTCTCCGAGTGGGCCTGGCCTCTGAACTTTATGATCTATTGTGGTTCTTGCCTTCTTGCCTTGCATTTTTCCTGTGAAGTATTGAACTGTGTTGATTTCGTAATCTGCTTATTTTTCTCTCCCGTCCTAACTAATATTAGAGTGCCATCTAGGTTGAGGCATACACCTCTGTCTGCAAATAAGTGATGCTGGTAGAACCTAGACTTGTCGATATATTGTTAGAGGGATTGATCGTTTCTTCTTCGTAGAGTAATTGTGATTGAAGTGTTTGCCGTGATATTGCCATAGTGTTTTCCATAGATCTTCCGTTATAAATAAATACCTTAATATCTTTACACTGAGTCTCGTTGCGTGTTTGCTTGTCTTACTGTGAAGAATTGCCCTATATTGTATACTCCACATACTGCTTAACTCTTCTTGAGGGAAGTCTGACTGCTCAGCCACAGCTACCAAGTGAATCTGTGTGGTACAGACTGCTACCAAGTGGGTTTACTGCCAAACACCTGTAGTCCTAAATCTTTTGCAGTGGTCCCAGAGGGAACTGCACAGGTTTCCGCCTAACAGGGAGCCAGCTATGAGAAGTGCAATGGGGAGGGAGAGCTCTGTAGGGATGCAGATGCAGCCTCTTAGTGTGAAGAGGCCCAGAGGCAGTGCAGGTGCTTGCAGATCATGGAGGAAGTCTGGTGCCTATTTAGTTCAGAGGGACGCCAGGCAACTATATAAGACAGGTGGTCAGCAAGGGAGCGCAAGAGAGAAAGCGGAAGCGAAAAGGAAGGTCTTGAGCTGCTTCCGGAACCTGAGTTGGTCCTGCTCGAGTTTCAGAGGAGCAGGAAGGCCATTCCTGAGAGAGACCCCTACAGAGGAGAGGGATCTACCTCCAGCTCTCTGCCTGGAGAAGCATCTGACCGTCAGAGAGGTAGCTGAGCAAAGGGCTCGAGAAGGAAGCTGTTTAGCAAGACAGAGTTGGATATAATGTGGGCCCTGTCCCCAGACAGCCTTGTGGACAATGCAGAGGGTCTTGAACTTGATCCTAGCAGCCACGGGGAGCCAGTAGAGAGATGTTAGGGCATGTGAGATATGATCCCTAGGGTTGAGGCCAAGGAAAAGTCTTGTGGGCCTGTTCTGGATTAGTTGCAGATGGCAGAGAGTAGAGGAAGGCATGTTGAGATACAGATTGTTGCAGTAGTCCAGCCTAGAGTACCAGGGCTCTGGTGACATTGAGCTTCTGGCTGGGGCAAAGTGAGAAAAGGGAGAATAACTCAGAGGGGACTTCTTCGTGAGGTCCGTGATGTGAGAGGAGAAGGAGAGAGTGGAGTGAAAGATGACCCCAAGATTTTTTACCTCAAAGTAAGGTGCAGGGAGAGGGCCTAATGAGCTGGACCAGAGTGAAATAAGGAAAAAAGGAGCAGGAGTCACAATGAGGAGGATTTCTGTCTTACTGGCATTGAGGCAGAGATTGTTGCAGGTGCACCATTCCTGAATCACATATAGACAGTCAGGAATAAGTGAGAGAGGAGAGGAGGCAGAATGGGGACTGAATGAGAGCTGAGTGTTATGCGCATAACACTGAAAGTTAGAGGATAAGGTGAAGATGAGGTGGCCTAAGGGGCCACATCGAGTATAAAGAGCCAGGGAAAGAGGTTAGAGCCCTGGGGAAAAGCACATGTGGAGAGAGAAGTGGTTAAGCGAAAGGACACCAGTTGGACCTCTGAGGTGCAGTCCAGGATGAAGGAGGTCAACAGGCAAGGGCCTGATCCGTGATGCCCAGGTTGTCATAGAGACGATTGATCAGGATGGCATTGTTGACCATGTCAAAAGCAGAGGAAAGATCAAAGAGGATGAGGACAGAAGGAAGGCTAGAATCAAGATTAGTGAGTATATCTTCATGCAAGTGATTTCCAACCAAATACATTCATGCTCAATGATCGTCCCTCTTGCTCCCGGATAGCATGATATTTCTGCAGTAAGCACAGCCTGAAGCCTTGGCATTAGATGTGTTATTAAACAATAAATAAAATAACAGATTAACCTGCATTGGATTGACATTTTAGACCAAGAGGTGTTCACAATAATTAAGGAGAAAATGTGATGTAAGAAAGGGTTTAGCGCTGAAGCTGATTGGTAGGAGGTACATATGGAAGCATCACATTTTCATTTGGTGGGATGGCTCACACTTTTAAAGATTGTTTTCAAAGACATGCCTGGTCAAATCTGTAAAGTGCAACAATATATACACATATTTTCCGGATATTTTTACATTGTGGATCTATGCAAACTGCCCAATAATGTCCATGCAAAGGAGACTAACATTTCTTCCCTACAAAGGCCTAATCACATACATAGTGGCAGCTGTGACAATATATTGACTATTTCCAGTCTAGCATTTGTTTTCTTAATTCATTAAGATAATGTGATTAAGGTAGTATGTGAATGTGGTGGATACAACAGTGTTCACGTTGGCAATGGCCATGATTTGTTTAATATCCCTTCTGTGCTTTTACTGGACAGGACCAACCATGTGTACATTAGTCTTGGTACTGTCACACTTGTGATGGGTCCTGTGTGGAGAGCTACTCCAATGTGGAAATATAATTACAGGTAAAAAAGTGTAATCTACCAGCGACAAGCCTCTCTCCATCTGCAAGAACTCTATATGCTATGTCTGTCCTGGCTGGAGGATTTATAAAGGGCGGCTAAGGTTTACTATGCCATATTACCCAACTAGAACCACAACTTTGCTCAGTGTATATCAAACATATGTAAAGGCCTCCTGGACTTCAAATTTGGCCTACTATATTTGTTTACACCCTGGATTCACGACGCTGTCCCCGGTCCCATTTCCTCATTTCCCTGCCTCCAACCCCCCTCCCATCCTGCCCCCTGCCCTGATTGCCTCCTTCATCTACCTTGCCTGGCTTGATGCCGTGGCTATCCTCCCTGCACATCACTTTGATCCTGCCGCTGCAGTTGAGTCTAGGCCTCCTGTGTTTCAAACGTGGCCTGCATTTTTTTTTTGTGATGTACTGCCCCCGTTTGCCCCTGGATTCGCAACCTTGTCCCCGGTCACATTTCCCTGTTTTGCAGCCTCCACCCGCCTCCCATCCTGCCCCCTGCCCTGTTTGGCTCCTTGTACTACCTTGCCTGGCCTCATGCAAAGGCTATTCTCCCTTTGCATGCCACTTCAATCCCAGCACTGCATGTGAGTCTAGGCCTCCTGCATTTCAAATTTGGCCTGCTATTAGTTTTTTTTTTGTGATTCCCCACCCCGTTTTCCCCCTGGATTCACGACCCGGTCCCGTTTTGTAACTTCCAGCCTCCAATCCTCCTCCCATCCCGCCCCATGCCCTGATTGGCTCCTGCTGCTACCTTGCCTGCCCTGGTGCCGTGGCTATCCTCCTTACACACCACTTCGATCCTGGCACTGCCGGTGAGTCTTGGCTTCCTGGGTTTATAATTTGGCGTTCTATTTGATCTCATTGTGATCCCCTGCCCCCGTTTGCCTCCTGGATTCACAACCAGTTCCCCAGTCCCATTTCCTCACTTCCCAGCCTCCAACCCATTTTGAATCTTGCCCCCTGCCCTGATTGGCTCCTTCTACAACCTTGCCTGGCCTGGTACCACTGCTATCCTCCCTGCACGAAATTTAAATCCCGGCACTGCAGGTGTGTCTAGGCATCCTGGGTTTCAAATTTGGCTGGCTATTTGTTTTTTTGTGATGCTCTGCCCCTGTTTGCCCCCTGGATTCACGACCCTGTCCCCGGTCCCATTTCCTCGTTTCCCGAACTCCAACCCACCTCCCATCCCACCTGCCACCCTGATTGGCTCCTTCAACTACATTGCCTGGCCTGGTGCAGCAGCCCTTTTCCCTACACAACACTTCTATCCCGACACTGCAGGTTAGTCAAGGCCTCTTGGTGTTTCAAATTGGCCTGCTATATAGTTTCTTTGTGATGCTTTGCCCCTGTTTGCCCCCTGGATTCATGACCCTGTCCCCGGTCCCATTTCCTCGCCTCCCGGCCTCCAACCGCCTCCCATCACGACCCCTGCCATGATTTGCTCCTTCTACGACCTTGCCGGTCTTGGTGCCACGGCTATCCTCCCTGCACACTACTTCTATCACCGCACTGTAGGTGAGTCTAGGACTCCTGGGTTTCAAATTTATCCTGCTATTTGTTTTTTTTTTGTGATCCCCTCGCCGCGTTTGCCCCTGGTATTCACGACCCTTTCCCCAGTCCCATTTCCTCGTTTCCCAGCCTCCATCCAGCCTCCCATCCTGCCCCCTGCCCTGTTTGCCTCCTCTACTACCTTGCCTAGCCTGATGCCACAGGTATCCTCCCTGCTTGCCACTTGGATCCCGGCGCTGCAGGTGAGTCTAGGCCTCCTGTGTTTCAAATTTGGCTTGCTATTTGTTTTTTTTTAATCCCCCACCCCTGTTGTCCCCCTGGATTCATGACCCTATCCCGGTCCCATTTCCTTACTTCCCAGCCTCCAACCAGCCTACATCCCGCCCCCTGCCTTGATTGGCTCCTTCTGCTACTTTGCCTGACATGGTGCCCTGGCTATCCTCCCTGCACGCCACTTCGATCCTGGTGCTGCAGGTAAGCCTAGCCCTCCTGGGTTTAAAATTTGGCCTGCTATTTTTTTTTTTTTTTGTGAGCCCCTGCCTGTATTTGCCCCCTTAATTCACGACCCTGTCCCTGGTCCCATTTCTTCATTTCCTGGCCTCCAATTCGCCTTCAATCCTGTCCCCTGCCCTGATTTGCTCCTTCTACTACCTTGCCTGGCATTGTTCTGCGGCTAGCCTCCCTGCACGCCTCTTCGATCCCAGTGCTGCAGGTGAGTCTAGACCTCTTGCATTTCAAATTTGGCCTGCTATTAGTTTTTTTTGTTATTTTTTTTATCCCCACCCCTGTTGTCAACCCAGATTCACGACCCTGTCCCCGTCCCATTTCTATACTTCCCAGCCTCCAATCAGCCTCCATTCTGCCCCCTGCCCTTATTGGCTCCTTGCTACTTTGCCTGACATGGTGCCGTGGCTATCCTCCCTGCACTCCACTTCGATCCTGGTGCTGCAGGTAAGCCTAGCCCTCCTGGGTTTAAAATTTGGCCTGCCATTATTTTTTTTTTGCTGAGCCCCTGCTGGCATTTGACCCTTTGATTCATGACCCTCTCCCCGGTCCCATTTCCTCATTTCCTGGCCTGCAACCCGCATCCCATCCCACTCCCTGACCTGATTGACTCCTTCTACTACCTTGCCTGGCCTGATGCTGCGGCTATCCTCCCTGCAGGCCACTTCGATCCCAGCACTGCAGGTGAGTCTAGGCCTCCTGCATCTCAAATGTGGCCTGCTATTAGTTTTTTTGTGATCCCCCACCCCCGTTTTCCCCCTGGATTCATGGGCCTTGTCCTGGTCCCATTTCTTGCTTCCCAGCCTCCAACCATCCTCCATGCTGCCCCCTTTCCTGATTGGCTCCTTCTGCTTTCCTGCCTGGCCTGGTGCCGTGGCTATCCTCCCTGCACGCGACTTTGATCCTGGTGCTGTAGGTGAGCCTAGTCCTCCTGGGTTTCAAATTTGGTCTGCTTTTTGTTTTTTTTGTGCGCCCCTGCCTGCATTTGCCCCCTTGATGCACGACCCTGTCCTCAGTCCCATTTCCTCATTTCCTGACCTCCAACCCGCCTGCCGTCTGACCCCCTGCACTGATTGACTCCTTCTACTACCGTGCCTGGCCTGATACCGTGGCTATCCTCCCTGCATGACCCATCAATCCCGGCACTGCAGGTGACTCTAGGCCTCCTGTGTTTCAAATTTACCCTGCTATTTGTTTTTTTGTGATGCCCTGCCCTGTTTGTCCCCTGGATTCACAACCATGTCCCCGGTCACATTTCCTCATTTCCTGGCCTCCAACCCGCCTCCTATCCAGCCCCTGCCATGATTGACTCCTTCTACTACCTTGCCTGGCCAGGTCCTACAGCTATACTCCCTGCACACCACTTCGATCCGGGTGCTGCAGGTGAGTCTAGGGCTCCTGGTTTCAAATTTGGCCTGCTATTTATTTTTTTTGTGATCCACTGCCCACGTTTGCCCGCTGGATTCACAACCCTGTCCCTGGTCCCATTTCCTCATTTCCCGGCCTCCAAACCGCCTCCCATCCCGCCCCATGCCCTGATTGGCTCCTTATACTACCTTGCCTGGTCTTGTACCGCGGTTACCCTCCCTGCACGCCTCTTCGATCCCGGCACTGCAGGTGAGTCTAGGCCTCTTGCATTTCAAATTTGGCCTGCTATTGGTTGTTTTGGTGATTCCCACTCCCGTTTTCCCCCTGGATTCACGACCCTGTCCCGGTCCCATTTACTTAATTCCCAGCCTCCAACCAGCCTCCATCCTGCCCCCTGCCCTGATTGGCTCCTTCTGCTACCTGGCCTGGCCTGGTGCCGTGGCTATCCTCCCTGCAAGCCACTTCGATCGTGGTGCTGCAGGTGAGCCTAGTCGTCCTGGGTTTCAAATTTGGCCTGCTATTTGTTTTTTTTGTGAGCCCCTGCTTGCATTTGCCCCCTTGATTCATGACCCTCTCCCCGGTCCCATTCCCTCATTTCGTGGCCTGCAACCAGCTTCCCATCCCACCCCCTGACCTGATTGACTCCTTCTACTACCTTGCCTGGCCTGATGCCGCAGCTATCCTCCCTGCATGCCACTTCGATCCCAGCACTGCAGGTGAGTCTAGGCCTCCTGCATTTCAAATTTGGCCTGCTATTAGTTTTTTGTGATCCCCCACCCCCGTTTTCCCCCAAGATTCATGACCCTTGTCCCGGTCCCATTTCCTTGCTTCCCAGCCAGCCTCCAACCATCCTCCATCCTGCCCCCTTTCCTGATTGGCTCCTTCTGCTTCCTTGCCTGGCTTGGTGTTGTGGCTATCCTCCCTGCACGCCACTTCGATCCTGGTGCTGTAGGTGAGCCTGGTCCTCCTGGGTTTCAAATTTGGCCTGCTATTTGTTTTTTTTGTGAGCCCCTGCCTGCATTTGCCCCTTTCATACACAACCCTGTTCTCAGTCCCATTTCCTCATTTCCTGGCTTCCAACCCACCTCCCGTTCCACCCCCTGCACTGATTGACTCCTTCTACTACCGTGCCTGGCCTGATACCGCGGCTATCCTCCCTGCATGACACTTCGATCCTGGCACTGCAGGTGAGTCTAGGGCTCCTGGGTTTCAAATTTGGCCTGCTATTTATTTTTTTGTGATCCACTGCCCGCGTTTGCCCGCTGGATTCACGACCCTGTCCCTGGACCCCTTTTCCCAATTCCCGGCCTCCAAACCGCCTCCCATCCCACCCTCTGTCCTGATTGACTCCTTCTACTACCTTGACTGGCCTGGTCCTATGGCTATACTCCCTGCACACCACTTCTATCCGGGTGCTGCAGGTGAGTCTAGGGCTCCTGGGTTTCAAATTTGGCCTGCTATTTGTTTTTTTTGTGATCCACTGCCCGCGTTTGCACGCTGGATTCACGATCCTGTCCCTGGTCCCATTTCCTCATTTCCCAGCCTCCAAACCATCTCCCATCCCGCCCTCTGCCCTGATTGCCTCCTTCTACTACTTTGCCTGGCCTCGTGCTGTGGCTATCCTCCCTGCATGCCACTTCAATCCCGGCACTGCAGGTGAGTCTAGGTCTCCTGCATTTCAAATTTGGCCTGCTATTCTTTTATTTTGTGATCCCACACCCCTCTTTTCTCCCTGGATTCAAAACCCTGTCCAGGTCCCATTTCCTCCAACCCGCCTCCCATCTCGCCCCGTGCCCTGATTGGCTCCTCTTGCTATCTGGATCCTGGCTGCTGGTGAGTCTAGGCTTCCTGTTTTTATACTTTGGCCTGCTATTTGAATTCATTGTGATCACCTGCCCTTTTTGCCTCCTGGATTCACGACCATGTCCACAGTCCCATTTCCTCACTTCCCGGCCTCCAACCGGCCTCCAATCTCACCGGCTGCCCTGATTGGCTCCTTCTACTACCTTGCCTGGCCTGGTGCTGTGGCTATCCTCCCTACATGACACTTCTATCCTGACGCTGCAGGTTAGTCTAGGCCTCCTGGTGTTACAAATTTGGCCTGCTATATGGGTTTTTTGTGATGCTTTGCCCCCGTTTGCCTCGTGGATTCATGACCCTGTCCCTGGTCCCATTTCCTCGCTTACCTGCCTCCAAGGCGCGTCAATTCACCGCCTGCCCTGATTGGCTCCTTCTATTACCTCGCCTGGCCTGCTGCTGCTGCTATCCTCACTGCACGCCACTTCAATCCCGGCATTGCAGGTTTGTCTAGGCCTCCTGGGTTTCAAATTTGGCCTGCTATTTGTTTTTTGGTGATGCCCTGCCCCTGTTTGCCCCCTGGATTCACGACCCTGTCCCCGGTCACATCTCCTTGTTTCCTGGACTCCCACTCACCTCCCATCCCACCCACCACCCTGATTGGCTCCTTCTACTACCTTGCCTGGCCTGGTGCTGTGGCTAACCGCCCTACATGACACTTCTATCCTGACGCTGCAGGTTAGTCTAGGCCTCCTGGTGTTTCAAATTTGGACTGCTATATGGTTTTTTGTGATGCTTTGCCCCCGTTTGCCTCATGGATTCATGACCCTGTCCCTGGTCCCATTTTCTCACTTACTGGCCTCCAACCCGTGTCAATTCACCCCATGACATGATTGGCTCCTTCTATTACCTCGCCTGTCCTGGTGCCACGGCTATCCTCCCTGCACACCACTTTGATGCCAGCGCTGCAAGTGAGTCTAGGCCTCCTGGGTTTTAAATTTGGCCTGCTATTTGTTTTTTTTGTAATCCCCTGGCCGCGTTTGCCCCCTGGATTCACGAACCTGTCCCTGGTCCCATTTCCTTGTTTCCCAGGCTCCAACCTGCCTCCCATCCTGTCCCCTGCCCGGATTGCCACCTTCTACTACCTGGCCTGATGCCACTGTTATCCTCCCTACACCCACTTCAATCCCGGGAACTGCAGGTTAGTCTAGGGCTCCTGCATTTCAAATTTGACCTGCTATTGTTTTGTTTTTTTTGTGATCACCCACCCCTCTTTTCCGCCATGATTCACAACCCTGTCCAGGTCCCATTTCCTAACTTCCCGGCCTCCAACTTGCCTCCCATCCCGCCCGTACCCTGATTGGCTCCTTCTGCTATCTTGCCGGGTGCTGTGGCTATCCTCCCTGCACACCACTTCTATCCTGGCACTTCTGGTGAGTCTAGGCTTCCTGGGTTTATAATTTTTGCCTGATATTTGAATTCATTGTGATCCCCTGCCCCCGTTTGCCTCCTGGATTCACGACAAAGTCCACAGTCCCATTTCCTCACTTCCCGGCCTCCAACCCACCTCCAATCTCACCCCTTGCCCCGATTGGCTCCTTCTAATACCTTGCCTGGCCTGCTGCTATCCTCACTGCATGTCACTTCAATCCCGGCACTGCATGCGTGTCTAGGCCTCCTAGGTTTCAAATTTGGCCTGCTATTTGATTTTTTGTGATGCCCTGCCCCTGTTTGCCCCCTAGATTCACGACCCTGTCCCCGGTCACATTTCCTAATTTCCTGGACTCCAACTCACCTCCCATCCCACCCACCAGCCTGATTGGCTCCTTCTACTATCTTACCTGGCCTGGCGCCATGGCTATCCTCCCTACACAACACTTCTATCCCAACGCTGCAGGTTAGTCTAGGACTCCTGGTGTTTCAAATTTGTCCTGCTATATGGTTTTTTGTGATGCTTTGCCACTGTTTGCCCTCTGGATTCATGACCCTCTCCCCGGTCCCATTTCCTCACTAACCAGCCTCCAACATGCCTCAAATCCCACCCGCTACCATTATTGGCTCCTTCTACTATCTCGCCTTTCCTGGTGCAATGGCTATCCTCCCTGCACACCACTTCGATCCCAGCGCTGCAGGTGAGTCGAGGCCTCCTGGGTTTCAAAGCTGGCCTGCTATTTGTTTTTTGTTGTGATCCCCTGCCGTGTTTGCCCCCTGGATTCATGTCCCTGTCCCTGGTCCCATTTCCTTGTTTCCCAGCCTCCAATCCACCTCCCATCCCGCCCCTTGCCCAGAATGCCACCTTGTACTACCTTGCCTGGCCTGATGCCACGGCTATCCTCCCTGCACGCCACTTCGATCCCGGAGCTGCAAGTGAGTCTAGGCCTCCTGTGTTTCAAATTTGGCCTGCTATTTGTTTTTTTTCTGATGCACTGCCCCCATGTGCCCCCTGGATTCACAACCCTGTCCCCGGTCACATTTCCTCGTTTCCCAGCCTCCAACCCACTTCCCATCCTGCCCTCTGCCCTTATTGGCTCCTTCTACTACCTTGACTGACTTTGTGGCCCGGCTATCCTCCCTGCACACCTCTTCGATCCCGGTGCTGCAGGTGAGTCTAGGCCTCCTGCATTTCAAATTTGGCCTGCTATTATTTTTTTTTGTGATCCCAACCCACCCGTGTTTTCCCCCTGGATTTACAACCCTGTCCGGGTCCCATTTCTCTACTTCCCAGCCTAAAAACCAGCCTCCTATCCCATCCCCTGCCCTGATTGGCTCCTTCTACTACCTTGCCTGTCCTGGTGCCACGGCGATCCTCCATGCACACCACTTCGATCCTGGTGCTGCAGATGAGCCTAGTCCTCTTGGGTATCGAATTTGGCCTGCAATTTGTTTTTTTTTTGTGAGGTCCTGCCTGCGTTTGCCCCCTTGATTCACGACCCTTCCCCGGTCCCATTTCCTCATTTCCTGGCCTCCAACACACCTCCCATACCACCCCCTGCACCGATTGACTCCTTCTACTACCTTGCCTGGCCTGGTGCTGCAGCTATTCTCCCTGCATGCCACTTCAATCTTGGTGCTGCAGGTGAGTCTGGAGCTCCTGGGTTTCAAATTTGGCCTGCTATTTGATTTCTTTGTGATCCCCTGCACCTGTTTGCCTCCTGGATTCACAACCCTGTCCCCAGTCCCATTTCCTCGCTTCCCGGATCCAACCTGCCTCCAATCTCTCCCCTGCTCTGACTGGCTCATTCTACTAGCTTGCCTGGCCTGGTGCCGTGGCTATCCTCCCTGCACGCCACTTCGATCCCGATGCTGCAGGTGAGTCTAGCCTTCCCAGTGTTTCAAATTTGGCCTGCTATATGTTTTTTTTGTGATCCCTTGCCCCCTGGATTCATGACCAAGTCCCTGGTCCCATTTCCTTGTTTCCCGGCCTCCAACCCGCCTCTCCTCCCGCCCCCTGCCCCAATTGCCTCCTTTTACTACCTTACCTGGCCTAATGGGGTAGATATCCTCCCTGCATGCCACTTCGATACCTGCGCTGCAGGTGAGTCTAGGCGTCCTGTGTTTCAAATTTGGCCTGCGATTTTCTTTTTTAGTGATGCCCTTCCCCCGTTTGCCCCCTGGAGTCACAACCCTGATCCTGGTCACATTTCCTCATTTCCCGGTCTCCAACTCACCTCCCATCCCACCCACTACCCTGATTGGCTCCTTCTACTACCTTGCCTGGCCTGGTGCTGTGGCTATCCTCCCTACATGACACTTCTATCCTGACGCTGCAGGTTAGTCTAGGCCTCCTGGTGTTTCAAATTTGGACTGCTATATGTTTTTTTTGTGATGCTTTGCCCCCGTTTGCCTCGTGGATTCATGACCCTGTCCCTGGTCCCATTTTGTCGCTTACTGGCCTCCAACCCGTGTCAATTCACCCCCTGCCATGATTGGCTCCTTCTATTACCTCGCCTGTCCTGGTGCCACGGCTATCCTCCCTGCACACCACTTTGATCCCAGCGCTGCAGGTGAGTCTAGGCCTCCTGGGTTTTAAATTTGGCCTGCTATTTGTTTATTTTGTAATCCCCTGGCCGCGTTTGCCCCCTGGATTCACGACCCTGTCCATGGTCCCATTTCCTTGTTTCCCAGCCTCCAACCTGCCTCCCATCCTGCCCCCTGCCCGGATTGCCACCTTCTACTACCATGCCTGGCCTGATGCCACTGTTATCCTCCCTACACCCACTTCAATCCCGGAACTGCAGTTTAGTCTAGGCCTCCTGCATTTCAAATTTGACCTGCTATTGTTTTGTTTTTTTTGTGATCACCCACCCCTCTTTTCCGCCATGATTCACAACCCTGTCCAGGTCCCATTTCCTAACTTCCCGGCCTCCAACTTGCCTCCCATCCCGCCCGTACTCTGATTGGCTCCTTCTGCTACCTTGCCTGGTGCTGTGGCTATCCTCCCTGCACACCACTTCTATCCTGGCACTGCTGGTGAGTCTAGGCTTCCTGGGCTTATAATTTTTGCCTGATATTTGAATTCATTGTGATCCCCTGCCCCCGTTTGCCTCCTGGATTCACGACAAAGTCCACAGTCCCATTCCCTCACTTCCCGGCCTCCAACCCACCTCCAATCTCACCCTCTGCCCCGATTGGCTCCTTCTAATACCTTGCCTGGCCTGCTGCTATCCTCACTGCACGTCACTTCAATCCCGGCACTGCAGGCGTGTCTAGGCCTCCTAGGTTTCTAATTTGGCCTGCTATTTGTTTTTTTGTGATGCCCTGCCCCTGTTTGCCCCCTGGATTCACGACCCTGTCCCCGGTCACATTTCCTAATTTCCTGGACTCCAACTCACCTCCCATCCCACCCACCACCCTGATTGGCTCCTTCTACTATCTTGCCTGGCCTGCTGCTATCCTCACTGCACGTCACTTCAATCCCAACGATGCAGGTTAGTCTAGGCCTCCTGGTGTTTCAAATTTGTCCTGCTATATGGTTTTTTGTGATGCTTTGCCCCTGTTTGCCCTCTGGATTCATGACCCTCTCCCCGGTCCCATTTCCTCGCTAACCAGCCTCCAACATGCCTCAAATCCCACCCGCTACCATTATTGGCTCCTTCTACTACCACGCCTTTCCTGGTGCCATGGCTATCCTCCCTGCACACCACTTCGATCCCAGCGCTGCAGGTGAGTCTAGGCCTCCTGGGTTTCAAAGCTGGCCTGCTATTTGTTTTTTGTTGTGATCCCCTGCCGTGTTTGCCCCCTGGATTCATGACCCTGTCCCCGGGCCCATTTCCATGTTTCCCAGCCTCCAATCCACCTCCCATCCCGCCCCTTGCCCGGAATGCCGCCTTGCACTACCTTGCCTGGCCTGATGCCACGGCTATCCTCCCTGCACGACACTTCGATCCCGGAGCTGCAGGTGAGTCTAGGCCTCCTGTGTTTCAAATTTGGCCTGCTATTTGTTTTCTTTCTGATGCACTGCCCCCATGTGCCCCCTGGATTCACAACCCTGTCCCCGGTCACATTTCCTCATTTCCCGGCCTCCAACCCACTTCCCATCCTGCCCCCTGCCCTTATTGGCTCCTTCTACTACCTTGACTGACTTCATGCCGCGGCTATCCTCCCTGCACACCTCTTCGATCCCGGTGCTGCTGGTGAGTCTAGGCCTCCTGCATTTCAAATTTGGCCTGCTATTATTTTTTTTTGTGATCCCAACCCACCCGTGTTTTCCCCCTGGATTTACAACCCTGTCCGGGTCCCATTTCCCTGCTTCCCAGCTTAAAAACCAGCCTCCTATCCCATCCCCTGCACTGATTGGCTCCTTCTACTACCTTGCCTGTCCTGATGCCACGGCGATCCTCCATGCACACCACTTCGATCCTGGTGCTGCAGATGAGCCTAGTCTTCTTGGGTATCGAATTTGGCCTGCAATTTGTTTTTTTTTTGTAAGGTCCTGCCTGCGTTTGCCCCCTTGATTCACAACCCTTCCCTGGTCCCATTTCCTCATTTCCTGGCCTCCAACACACCTCCCATACCACCCCCTGCACTGATTGACTCCTTCTACTACCTTGCCTGGCCTGGTGCTGCAGCTATTCTCCCTGCATGCCACTTCAATCTTGGTGCTGCAGGTGAGTCTGGAGCTCCTGGGTTTCAAATTTGGCCTGCTATTTGATTTCTTTGTGATCCCCTGCACCTGTTTGCCTCCTGGATTCACAACCCTGTCCCCAGTCCCATTTCCTCGCTTCCCGGATCCAACCTGCCTCCAATCTCGCCCCTGCTCTGACTGGCTCATTCTACTAGCTTGCCTGGCCTGGTGCCGTGGCTATCCTCCCTGCACGCCACTTCGATCCCGATGCTGCAGGTGAGTCTAGCCTTCCCAGTGTTTCAAATTTGGCCTGCTATATGGTTTTTTTGTGATCCCAACCCACCCGTGTTTTCCCCCTGGATTTACAACCCTGTCCGGGTCCCATTTCCCTGCTTCCCAGCTTAAAAACCAGCCTCCTATCCCATCCCCTGCACTGATTGGCTCCTTCTACTACCTTGCCTGTCCTGATGCCACGGCGATCCTCCATGCACACCACTTCGATCCTGGTGCTGCAGATGAGCCTAGTCTTCTTGGGTATCGAATTTGGCCTGCAATTTGTTTTTTTTTTGTAAGGTCCTGCCTGCGTTTGCCCCCTTGATTCACAACCCTTCCCTGGTCCCATTTCCTCATTTCCTGGCCTCCAACACACCTCCCATACCACCCCCTGCACTGATTGACTCCTTCTACTACCTTGCCTGGCCTGGTGCTGCAGCTATTCTCCCTGCATGCCACTTCAATCTTGGTGCTGCAGGTGAGTCTGGAGCTCCTGGGTTTCAAATTTGGCCTGCTATTTGATTTCTTTGTGATCCCCTGCACCTGTTTGCCTCCTGGATTCACAACCCTGTCCCCAGTCCCATTTCCTCGCTTCCCGGATCCAACCTGCCTCCAATCTCGCCCCTGCTCTGACTGGCTCATTCTACTAGCTTGCCTGGCCTGGTGCCGTGGCTATCCTCCCTGCACGCCACTTCGATCCCGATGCTGCAGGTGAGTCTAGCCTTCCCAGTGTTTCAAATTTGGCCTGCTATATGGTTTTTTTGTGATCCCTTGCCCCCTGGATTCATGACCCAGAGTCCCTGGTCCCATTTCCTTGTTTCCCGGCCTCCAACCCGCCTCTCCTCCCGCCCCCAGCCCCGATTGCCTCCTTTTACTACCTTTCCTGGCCTAATGGGGTGGATATCCTCCCTGCATTCCACTTTGATACCTGCGCTGCAGGTGAGTCTAGGCGTTCTGTGTTTCAAATTTGGCCTGCGATTTTCTTTTTTAGTGATGCCCTTCCCCCGTTTGCCTCCTGGAGTCACAACCCTGATCCTGGTCACATTTCCTCATTTCCCGGTCTCCAACCCGCCTCCCATCCCGCCCCCTGCCCTGATTGGCTTCTTCTACTACCTTGCCTGGCCACGTGCCGCGGCTATCCTCCCTGTATGCCACTTAGATCCCGGTGCTGCAAGTGAGTCTAGGCCTCCTGCATTTCAAATTTGGCATGCTAAATGTTTATTTTATGATCCACTGACCATGTTGGCCCCCTGGATTCAAAACCCTGTCCCCGGTACCATATCCTCGCTTCCCGAATCCAGTCCACCTCCCATCCTGCCCACAGCCCTGATTGCCTCCTTCTACTACCTTGCCTGGCCTGGTGCCGCGGCTATCCTTCCTGCACGCCACTTCGATCCCAACGCTGGAGGTGAGTCTAGGCCTCCTGGTGTTTCAAATTTGGCCTGCTATTTGCTTTTTTTGTGATCCCCTGCCCGTGTTTGCCCCTTGGATTCAAGACCCTATCCCCGTCCTATTTCCTTGTTTCCTGCCTCCAACCCGCCTCCCATCCTGCCCTCTGCCCTGATTGGCTCCTTCTACTACCTTGCCTGGCCTTGTGTTGCGGCTATCCTCCCTGCATGCCACTTCGATCCTGGCGCTGCAGGTGAGTGTAGGCCTCCTGCATTTCAAATTTGGCCTGCTTTTTGGTTATTTTATAATCCACTGCCCCGTTTGCCTCATGTATTCACGACCCTGTCCCTGGTCCCATTTCCTTGCTTCCTGTCTTAGAACCCGCCCACATCCCACCCCTTGCCCGATTGGCTAATCCCTGCATTTAACAGTGCCTCCAAGGGCAGCCCTCTGCCCGTCGCAGCCCATATGGCTACGGGCCCGAGGCAAAGGGCGGCCCCAAGAGAGGCAGCCCCAGATAGTGTCAGCAGGGGAAGGCAATGGCTAGCGACTACCAAGGTAGGTGTTGCCCAGGTTGGGAGTACAGAAATCACCATACTCTGGAAGCCCTGCCACTCTACTTACCCTCAAAACATATGTTAATAATAGCAAGCTTAACAACTCGACAAGATTTTGTATCTTAGCCAATGCTGCATTTTAGCTACATCTTGTGAACATTAGCATGCTTCACATCCAGACAGGATTGTGAATGTTAGCCAGTGCCACATCTAGTTTAACCCTGAATATTTAGGTTGTGTCACACCTGGACAGCATTGTTAATGTTAGCCAGTGCCACATTTTAGTTGTATCTTCTAAATATTAGATTGCGTCACATCTTGACAGCACTGTGAATATTATCGAGTGCCACATCTAATTTAACTGTGAATATTTAGCTTGCGTCACATCTGGACAGGATTGTTAATGTGAGCAAGTGCCACCTTTTGGCTATAGCTTGTTAATATTAGCACGTGTCACATCGGGACAGGACTGTGAATGTTAACCAGTGCCACATCTAGTTTAACTGTGAATATTTAGCTTGTATCACACCTGGACAGGATTGTTAATTTTAGCCAGTGCCACATGTAGTTTAACCCTGAATATTTAGCTTGCATCATATCTGGACAGGATTGTTAATGTTAGCCAGTGCCACATTTTAGTTATATCTTGTAAATATTAGCTTGCGCCACATCTAGACAGGAATGTGAAAGTTAGCCAGTGCCACATTTCAGTTATATCTTGTAAATATTAGCTTGCATCACCTCTAGACAGGACAGTGAATGCTAGTCAGTGACATATTTTAGTTATATCTTGTAAATATTACCTTGCGTCACATCTAGACAGGATTGTGAATGTTAGCCAGTGCCACATTCTAGTTATGTCCTGTTAATATTAGCTTGTGTCACCTCTAGACAGGATTGTGAATGTTAGCCAGTGCCACACTTGACAAGATTGCGTATGTTAGCCAGTGCCACATCTAGTTTGATTCTGAATATTTAGCTTGTGTCACATCTACACAGGATTGTGAATGTTAGCCACTGCCAAATTCTAGTTATGTCTTGTGAATATTAGCTTGTGTCACATCTGGACAGGATTGTGAATGTGAGCCAGTGCCACATCTAGTTTAACTGTGAATATTTTGCTAGTGTCAAATCTAGACAGGATTGTGAATGTTAGACAGTGCCACATTCTAGTTATGTCTTGTGAACTTTAGCTTGTGTCACAGCTGGACAGGACTGTGCATGTTAGCCAGTGCCACATCTAGCTTAACCCAGAATATGTAGCTTGCATCACATCTGGACAGGATTCTTATTGTTAGCCAGTGCCACTTTTTAGTTATATTTTCTAAATATGAACTTGTGCCACATCTAGACAGGTTTGTGAAATTTAGGCAGTGCAACAGTTTAGTTATATCTTGTAAATATTAGCTTGCATCACATCTAGACAAGACTGTGAATGTTAGCCAGTGCCACATTCTAGTTATGGCCTGTGAATATTACCTTGCATCACCCGTTAGACAGGATTGTGAATGTTAGCCAGTGCCACACTTTAGCTTGGTCTTGTGAACATTAGTTTGCTTCACATCCACACAGGATTGTGAATGTTAGCCAGTACCACACCTAGTTTTAACTGTGAATATTTAGCTTGCGTCACATCTAGACAGGATTGTGAATGTTAGCCACTGCCACATTCTACTTATGTCTTGTGAATATTAGCTTGCATCACATCTGGATAGGATTGAAAATGTTAGCCAGTGCCACATTCAGTTTAGCTTGAGTCTCATCTAGACAAGTTTGTGAATGTTAGCCAGTTCCACATCTAGTATAAATGTGAATATTTAGTCTGTGTCATACCTGGACAGGATTGTTAATCCTGAAGACTACAGTACATATACCTCACACCACATCTGTGGACACAGGCTGCAGGCACGGCCAAGCGTCCATGCACCTTAGAATGCAGCTATGGCTAAGTTTTCTGGTCTAGCAGTACACATAGCCGCCCAGACTGAAACACCTGACCAAGCTCAACACCTCTTCCACTAGCCTACAGTGACTACCTACGAAAGAAATTTGGTATAGCTGGTCACATATCGACTCTCCCAACATTAGCAATCTATCGTAAAACCCCAACAGAGCCCACCAATGTGCCTGACCTCGATTTGGGCAGCCTATTCGAGCCTAAACAGCCACCTAAGTCCTAGACCGGCAACATGCACACACGCATCTCATAATCTAAACCCTTTAGAATTTTCCAGCACATTGACTACAGTCACTTAGGGTGTTCCAACATAAAAAGCGCATTGAGGCAACAAAAGTGTGGAAAGTGCACTATATAAATAACCAAATACAATACAATACAATACCCTTTTTACTGTTTCTTTTGTTATATATTTTCTATACTCAGTTTCTAAAAGAAAAACCCAATCCTATAGCTGAGACTGTTATATATGGGGTGCCATTGGTATATTCATGATCGCTTTTAGGAGTATCAACAACTGGGGGTGTTTGTCCACAGCAATTCCAAACCCATGCCATGTGCGGGCTTGGTAGCCGTGGCTATCGAATGTTTTTGAAAAAAAGAAATTACATGTGGGCAGTATTGAGTGTAGCATTTGTAAACAGTTATTGCAAAATTTGAAACACTTTTTATTCATTAATAATACATATAAGTGTACATACTTGCAAAAGGTAAATAAATATACAAACAAAGTTTGTTGAAAACAGGTTTATTTGGGGGGTGTGGTTGTGGGTTTTCTTTTTCTTTAGCCCAATTACCTGGATTTATACTGTCCGTGATTTGTCTTTTAAATTTTCAGTGTCCTTTTTCATTGATTGTACTTCTTTTTTAAATATTATTTAATAGTTGTTTAATTTTGTTAATTAATCCATGATTAGTTTTGTGGGTATTAGTTGTTTTGCTTCTTTTTTGATTACACTTGATACCTCAATGACTTGGGGGCCAATTCATGGAATCCAGCGCAAGTCCCGCAAAGGCCTCGCGCAGAGAGGGAGCGTGCGCCGCACGTGCGCCAAGCGCAGCGCAAAACAACTTTTTCACGCACTGTATAGTCATGGATTTCCCGAGCCATTACCAGTTGTGACGCAGTGAACATCGAGCAGCGCCAGTTACGCTCCCAACACCGCCCCTTGCACAGGAAAAAGCCAGTGAAATGTCCAATACGGTGCAAAGGCCCCGCGCTACCCTTGGTCCAGCACACAGCCCACTCCATTGTAATCATGTGAAAAATCAGAGCGTACCCCGCTCGCGTCAGTAGAATCGCGTTAAAATGGGCTTGCGCACACCCACAAAATCTCGTACCCTGCTTGCGCCAGTCAAATCGCGTGAAAAGTACCTTGCATACCCCGCAAAATCACATACCCCGCTTGCAACAGTCAAATTGCATGAAAACACCCTTGCGTACACCCGCGCCTGCAAAATCGTGTGGAAATGGCCTTGTGTACCCCCTGCAAAATCCCGTACCCCGCCCATACCAGCCAAATCACGTGGAAAGAGCTGCGCATTTGGTGAAGGATATTGGGGGGTCCAATGTGATGTGGGCTGCCTGCAGGCTATGGTCATGGATGTTGGGGATCCCCTGTGGTGTGAGCTGCCTGCAGGGCATGGTCATGGGTGTTGGGGGGACCCCTGCGGTGTGGCTGCCTGCGGGGCATAGTAACTGATTATTAACATGCATTATTTGAATGCTTTTTAACATATTTGTGTATATTTACCATTAATACATTCTTCATAGGTCATGTCATCTTTAGGAAAGTACTCCTCGAGCCACTCAAGTATATATGCAATTTCTGTAGAAATATGGAATACATAATAGTAGTTATTAAAAAATATAAAAACATATATCTAGTTGCTATGGAAAACATTTAGAATAAAAAGAAAGGGAATATTTACTTACTAGGTTAAGAGAGTTTGTTTTCTTCCATGTTGTGCTTCAGTTCCTAAAAGACGTTGAAGTGCATTGTTTACATAAGGTGTACAGTTATGTCTAATATTTGGTATAATCCAGAATATTGAGGAATGTGTAATACAACATTTGTTACATGTTGAGACATACAAGTGTGTGTAAATGTTTGTTTGACCTGTATTAGTTGTTTGTAATGTTGATGTATGTATATTTTTTGTGTGAAAAGGAAACATGAAAATTGTGTTTTTGGGTTGGTTGCTGCCACCTGCATCTGTGGATGTCCGTTGACACAATATTTAGTCTGCTGACTTTCAATCTGCTGTATGGTGCGCAGAATAATTGTGCTATGATATATATCTAAATAATAGGTAAATGATGTTCATAGTACTTTCATATGTGTTCAAAGAGGAATTATATATAACTTCCAAACACTGCTGTAACATTATGAAATATTTTCATTTATAAAAACCACTGAAATTTAGTAAATAAACTTTGTTAAAGGGACTTTATTGTTAAATTGCACTAATACAAACCTATGAAATTCAGAGAAAAAACGTTGTTAAAAGGATGTTATGTTTACAAGTAAAATCGAAAAAACCCAAGAAATGTTTCAGTTATAGTAAGCTATGTGACCATAATTCGCACCACCAATGTGCACCGCTATAAACTGGAGATGATTCTGGTACCTTATCAGCAAAAATAGCCAGAAATACAAGTAAATCCCCCAGGGAGTCCTATTGAACTTTATGAATGGGAATTACCTCTGTCAACCGGCACTGACTATCCAGCGGTAATACTGCTGGACTGAGTACTGGAAAAGATATTACCATTTGCTGGCTTGCAGAATTACCACCAGGATACCAGCAAAGTTGGAATAACGGCCCATATTGTCAGCTTCGCAACATGAGGAACCAGTGATAGGTCTGCTCCATAAAGACTATAGAGCGATCCACTCTTCTGACTGGTAACCACATGGACCAAGTATTTGCAGCAAAATCTATGTTAGCTAACCTAATAATGTTCACCTTAGGTATCTTCATGCTAATTCATTGTTGGGCACAGGAGAGCATGTAAAACGAGTACCAACGACATTGCTGATGCCTGTGGTAATTAAGTAGGGAAGGATCCTGTTGATAAGTTGCCTGATTTGCATATTTATAGTGCATTGAGGTGAAGGGTCACTTGATGCAATTTGATGTCCAAATGGAGTGTTTGGAGTGGTTTTAGTGTTGAAGTACCCTGGCACAACATTTCCCTCTTCCCATGTCATGGAGGATGGAGAACATCACAGACTCAAATTGGGGATAGATTCCAGTCTAAACTAGGAAACAAAACATCAAATGATTGTTCAACTAACACCTTCAATTGTAAAAAAAAAAAAACTTGCCCTTACTAATGCCTTGGACATAAGGGTGATGGTAAACAGGACAACAGTTAAATAAGTGACCCAGATCATCTTGAGTTCACTTTTATTAGTGTGACTATGGTCTTCATTACAAGTGAACCAGTCCGGAAATAAAGGTGCCAGTATCAAGTTACCAGCATCTTTTCCAGACTGGGTCACTGCGAGTTGGATGGGGGCACATACATCCAGGCAGGTCAGGCCCTTACTGGAAGGATTTTCACTGATACACTGGCACCATTACTAATTGGACTCCAAGAGAATGGGAAATAACCGTACTGCAGCCACCTGTGATATCCCGGTAGCACTGGGATGTCAGGCTGCAGTTATGGTTTACAGGGTTGCCGGTAACCAGGCACCTACTGGTGGGTTTTTCTAGCAACCTCATAATGAGGCCCAATATGTCTTTTGTAGGGTGTTGGGTATGCCAACAAGAGTTGCACTGATGACAGATCTCAGATTGAACTAAAGTGGTGTTTATTTTTACTAGAGATTTACAAAATGGTGCTGAGCAGAGTAGTAGACCTGCCTAACATATTGGGCCTCATTATGAGTTTGCTGGTACAGTAACAATGGTACCAGTAAGCTTGTTGGTACCATTTTTACCATACCGGCAAACTACGAGGTCTGTTGGTGGGTGCCTTTTTACCCACCAGGTCTCATAATGAGGCCCATTGTGTTGGAATAATTGTGCAAACTGTATATCAGTCAGCTGAGTTCATTAATGAAACTGTTGCCTAGAGAACTTAGTTTCACATGTTGATATGAAAGAAGAAGTCTTTTGTCAGAAATTAGGAACAGTCGACATATATATCAAAGAAAACCACAAATGTTTGATTAGATGTATAGTGCAAGAGTTGAAACCTGCTACCAGGTCTGGAACATTAGGGTAATGTGATCTGATCTCTCTGGAGGATAGGTAAACTGGAGAATTGCACAGTGAAACAGAGACACAGAATATACCATATCATTTTATGCTCAAAGCATATTTGATAAAGTAGAATATCCCCAGCATATGTCCTGCCACGTATCACAACATGGAGAACATCTGCATGATCTTCCAATGAATGCCTGTGTACCCCACATGCATTGCCAATATTCCAATGACTATTTCCCAAGGCATACCTGCCAGGCACTCCCTGCCCTTGTATCAATTGCATGCTCTTTCAACATGGTACTGTGGCAGACACTCTTAGGTTTGGCTAACATGCTACCATCAATTTAAGGATACTTACTGATTTTTCAATATTTTCAATATTCTTTTGAGCAAAGCACTCTTAATACATTTTCAAAATTATAAGGAAACAATAAACAAATATGTGCACTGGAGTAAACCAAGAGATACCCTGAACATCTCATATTTGATCCTGCTTCCATTCACCTGATCACATGTGCTGCAAATAGAGGCCATCTGAAGCTTTCTGGAGCATCTCTGAAGTGCCCTTGAACAAATCATTGTCAATCACATTCACAATTGAGCAACTCAAAGAAAAAATTATCCACACAGCAACACATTTTGTCCTTTCTAGACTTTATGATTAAGGTTCAAAGTACAAGGAGAAAATCCAATTTGTAAATCCATCTCCTTATATTTTCCAGTACGATAACTTGAATGGAGGCCAAGAGGGGATATATTTGCCTGACATAGGATACTCTGTGAAAGCATGATCATGGCAAAGATTTAACACTGTGCACTGTTTGTCGAGAAATTATTTCTTGTGGTCAGTTGGAAATTACAGATGGATCTCAGGAATCACATACTGCCAGGGATTATTGTGTATGTGAGGCTATCAAAGCCTGGCTTTATGGTAACAAGAGCAATGTACTGAAGAGGCTGAAGGAGACCATACATGAACATAAACTCAGGGCACATGGTGGTTGTGTATGGTCAGAATGCATGGAGGTATTGAAATGAGGAGATACTTTGCATACACATCAATTAGTAAATGCCAAAGAAATTACCCTGGGGATTGAAAAAGTCACCTGCACCACAGAGGGTATGTTTTGTTGCTGTTCAGTTTATCGTTTCCCTCTATCTTCCCCTTTTGTAAACCAATATATTTTCTATTTTCTTTTGGCATTTAAAGAGTTTGGTATGTGGTATAATAATGTGTGTTGTTACTTCTCATATACAAGGGTGTCATTAATTTGCTATTGTCCTTGGAAATGTTTTAATATTTTGGCTCAATACTATGTGTTGTGTTTGACTTATTTGTGAGGGTCTTTTATATTAACATACAGATTGTCACTTTCTTAAGTGTCTGAACATATAAAGTGAAAGACTATACATTAGTCCTGGAGACAATTTTCCACAACAAAGACACATGACTGGAATTATGGATGTCTTGTTCTGGACAAACCTTCAAAGAAACTCTTGAAATGTCTTTCTGAGTTTTGACCAAATGGCTTAAAGTGGGACTCATGGCTGGAGTTCATATACAGTCTCAGGCATCTATCAGAGGGGCAAGAGGTCATTGCTGGAGGCAGACTTATAAAATGTAAGGAAGACTTAATACATGGAAGTGCATTTAGAGTAGTTGTAGGAAGAAGCCTAGGGGGTACTTTGAATATATGGGATCCACTTAGGGTTAGTTTCAGGCTTGTTCTGTTTACACAGTGATGTGTGATAAGTTCAATGATTTAGAGAGGGTGAAAAAAACAAGTGCCATCACCTTGGATGGGGGAAACCGAGGCTGACACACCAATGAGTATCTAAATCTTGACGTAAGTTCGGGGGCATGTGCCAATGGGTGACCTAATGAAGAAGGACAGCCGTGAGTACATCATGTTGAAAATGCATGCTCACATTATTTTGCTTGGAGAGACCTGCAGTGATTTGTGGAGGTGACAGTTGAGACATCAGTCAGTGCCTGCCTGTTAAAGAGTGGTAACGATACACATGTTTATAGATCACCAATGGGAGTAGAAGCAGGAAGATATATCAATTCCTAAGGACAGCACACTCACCTTATTTTCCTGGGAAGGATTGCCAGAGATTCAGAGAGATGAGTGACACATATTTGGAACAAAATGCCAGCACTCACAATAGCAACATTCAGGAGGCGATATGCTGTATATGGTTTTTGTGCATTGGGGATGACACAATTGTACATGGTCAGTTAAATGTATCAACCTAAACACATTTGCCAGTCACAAGTCACCTAGATAACAAGCACCACTGTAATAAAATGCTCAGACATTGTATCATGACAAGTAACATTCACGCAAAAGACTGGTGAGGTTCAACTTGCAGTTACTTTCAGTAATTCTGAGGCAGAACAGGGAGGTGTACCGATCTTAACAACCAAAGATCTGGGAAGAGCAATAGAAAAGTAGGAGTGCATTAAAAAATATTGTGCATAGTTCACTGCTGCCATCATCTACTGGGGCAGACAGTAATGTTGATGAGTTAGGTGGTCATCAAGTCAAAGATTATGCTCCATCACCACCTGGATGGAAAACAAACATCGATGGTGGACAGCTGTGAAACTTTTGAAGAAGAAAATAATGATACCATGTATGCAGAGGTCGTAATATTGATAGAAGCTCACCCCCTACCTGTATACAGTTACTTTTGGAAACAGCCTTCCCATCTCAAATTAGAACACATATCACATATGTGTGTGGTATCCATAACATCAAGTGAGGGGGGACAGAGGGCACGTTACCAGGGTAGTGCCCTTACTCTATGAACTTTTTAACACAATAATTAGGGCAAGACACATCTGTATCATCATTTGTTACAGCCAATTATAATCCAGTTTACAATAAAACCACTGTGGTTAGGGAAAAGATGCAAGAGGAACAAGGCTGTGGCAAAGGACAGAAAGGATACAATGAGGTTCTAACTGTCCCCAGGTAGAGGTGTGGATAGGAGGTAGGAAGCACTGATGTATCGCTTATCAAATAGTGATAGGAAAAGAAGACACCCTAATAACTTCTATCTGTGGTACTACATTCAGCCTTGTTTTCTTGCCCAAAAACCACTCTCTTCCACTATGTGTGCGTGGAAGGAGACAAGGAGCCAGTAAGTAAAAAGGGAGGATCAGTGCATCAGTGGTTCTATACTCAGACATCAACTAGGGTATTTATAAGTTTAATGACCTAGAGATTGCCTGTTGCCCCTGGTGCACTGAGGTTTTAAAATAAGACGCAAACTACAAACAACCCATGTTTGTATGACAGAACAACATGAAGACAGTACACACTCCACTCTTTGTCTCAGGATGTTAATGATAAGTGAAAAGTGGGGTTGGGTAAAAAGATTGCTCACACACACGATACGACTCAATATATTGATGACATTCTGGCAATCTGTGCAGGCACTGGGGCATCATTTAAGGAATTTTTGACCTGGTTAAACTCCAGAAATACCTTCCTGAAATTCACCCACTGTATTTCTAAAAACGTCATAAAATTCTTAGATGTTGAGATCAAAACAACTGCAAGCAAAGTGTCTACAACGGTCTTTAGAAAACCAACAGACTGTAATGCCTTACATGATTACTCCAGCTTTCACCCAAGGAGCTTACGAGAAAGGCTTCCTTTTGGACAACTCTTGCGCTACAAGAGAAATTGTTCCAGCTTGCAAGAGTATGATACACAAGCAAGGATATTGACAGATCGACTATCCGAACGGGGGTACCCCAAAAAAACAATCAAGATTGCGAGAAAGCATGCAAGGGACATTCTGCGAGACATCACTTTGCAACAAAAAGAACGCCCAACAGGCGAAAAAACTATCACAGCAGTCCTTAGTTATCCGAATAAGGTCAATCAAATCAAGCTTTGGCCAATTCTAAATGTTGGTCCAGTGTGTATACCCACACCACGTTTTGCCATCAATAAAAGGAGAAATCTGGGAGATACTCTCATACACTCTTATAAGCCACAAGATGTAGTCAATACCCAAACCACGCTATGGGACTCTATACCCCTGTCTGGCCACACACCTTGTGGCCAATGCAATATTTGCACATGAACCAAATGAACAAAAACTTTGGACTTAGGACTCAGAACGCCTTGGAAGGAAAATTCTTTGACAAACTGTAACACCACTAATGTGAGCTATATGATTAAATGTCTATGTAACAAGAGGTACATTGACATGACTACAAGACCCATCTAAAAGCATACACAGGAACTTGTTTCATGCATAAGGACCCAACAGAAAAATACCCCCTTAGTCGATCATTACAAATTGAAACAAAACCAGGCTAAAGAACTGGAATGGACGATATTTGAGAAAGTGAAGTGTCCTGAAGAGGGGGAGACATGGATAATTTGCTACTGAAACTGGAGCACAAATGTTTTTTTTGTCTTAAGACAGACCAAACTGGACTGAATGAAAATATTCCCTGGCATCCCTTAGCTGTAATTACTTAAAATGCCAGTTTATGTAATTTTCATGGCCAACAACTCTTACTGTTGGTGCAATGATATGCACCCACGCAAGATCATTCATATCCGGCATTCTATCACCCCAGAGAAAATTACCATTTCCACTTGATCTAGCTCTCTCCAACACTACCATTTACTTTGACTTCCTACTTTCCTTCGAAAAGGAGTGTGTCAACAATTAAATTACAAACACAGTAAATATTGCTATGGTAGGGTGACACATGCCATGACAGAATACAGTCTGCAATGGCTGCATGCATTGAAACACAATCAGGAAGAGATTAACCTATAGTTCATAGTTCAACCTGAAGTGTTATTTTGAACATATTTTTAACACACATGAACACTTTGTGGGGCCACTTATTTCAGTGTGGAGACTGTTCATTATTTGTGTACCTTTTAATGTGTCGCCTCAAATATAATTTCTTCTGGGGTAGCCCTCGTAATGTGTGAGGCTTCTGTCCTTAGGCATGGGGTGCTCGGGTCTTCTGTCCATTTGAGGGTAAAACTAGGAATTAGTGTCTGTAAGGATATTTGGCGTGTTACAGCACAGAGTACAGCACTACTACACAGGTAGCAAACAGCACAAAGTACAGCACTACTGCACAGGTAGAAATTCTTTTTTTGCAGCACCACCACAAGGGTGCGGTGCATTGCTATATGTGTTACCAGATTAACAAGGAAAGACAGGCTATTCAGTCAAAAACGATTTTAACATATAAGATGCAAATCTATTTTTACAGTTAAAAGCACACGTGCACATTCAAAAATGCACACTATTTTCACCTGAAATGCCTATGGTGCGAGAGACACATTTGAAAATAATAACTAACATTACTTATAACTAACCTGACTAATGAAACATAATCCACTAATAAAAATGTGTCTCCACTGCAGAATTAGGCCTATTCTGAAAGTGAACTTTTAAACGCACATCCATTTTTTTTCCTTTTCTCTGCTGCCCTGTCCACATAATTACAGGAAGCAAAAGAGCTCGAAAGAACAGGAAATCAGTTGGTTACAAAGTATTACTATAAAAATGAGCCATTGTGTAGAGAAGGAGGAGATGGCATGATTGATTCTGATTGGAGCAGCGTCATAGCAAGTATCATGCTAGAGGGAGTGATCAGAGTTTTGCTGGGGGGAGTTTGAGGAGAGAGAAGGGCAGTCAAGATTTGGCAGAGCTGGGAGAAGGACCTATTTTTTCCTGGTTGGAGCATTCCTATCTGCAAAAGCTGAGAATTCCAGGCAATGACCCCGGTTTGAGAAGGAAAGGCGATCCTTTTTACTGGGGTTAATCTTCAAGGGAGCCACATTCAGAAAGAGAACAGCTGAAGAAAACTCTGAACAGATAAGGTAATTACATAAGTGTGGGAGCTGAGTGTGTACGAGACGAGAATGTTCAGTCAGAGTAGGAAAGGAGATTCCGGTGCCTTAATCACACGTTAATGTTGCAAATGGTGTTCTGTTCTCCGCCAGTTTTTTTTCAGTGTATTACAGACAATGCTGTTAATGTGCTGTTTTATTTATTTCTGTAAAGAGTGAGATCGTGTTTAAATGCAACTTTTATAATACAGAAAAATATTTGAAAGCAGACGGGTGGTGTGTCTTCTATTCACCAATACAGTGCTGATGATGAGGGGAGATTTTTAAACAATGCAATTGTCATTTTAAGACAGATGTGTGCATGATCATATTCAGTATGGAGAGTTGAGAGTGATTGTTTGTAGCATAGCTCGTTGGAGGTACATGAGCCAACGGGAAGAGGGACTCTCTGAACATAGTTCCCTACCGTATATAAGGTAGTGGAAATTACCATAAAATTACCACATATAGCTCTCTGTCGTAAATAAGTCAGTGAGATCGCCCATGGTGGCACACTAACACTAACACTGAAAATGTGGTATTCCTAAAATGTAGGTCTGAGGTCTCTCTAGTGATTACACGAAAAATCTAAGCAAAGATAAGGGATTCTGGACATTGGGGCCACAAATAAAACAAGGGAATTATGCTCACCAAAATACCACCAACCACGCATACCAACCACGTATACCAAATATGCAGGTCTGGGTGCTGAAATAATGCATGTCCACTGTATTATTGTTGCACATGGCCAAATCTGAATACAAAGAGTGATTATTGCTAAGTTATTTTTCGGCGGTAATAAAATACCGTCAGGCCCCAAATCTCCACAAAATACCCTACATATTTATGGTGCGTTGCAGGCCGGGAAAGTGATCATAGAGTACCTACTGGGCGTGGCAAGCGTGTCTCACACTGCCATTTGCACATTAAAGGGAACCCATTTTATAATAACAGTGTGCCACTAAAAACGAATTTCAGAATGTCACAAAGGGAAACCACATTCTCAGATCTAGTGCAATATTTAGAGGAAAAGCTGTTTGCACATGGGAATTGGTCGTCAAATAGCACGTTAGAATGGAGTAACCGCATTCAGGGTGAGGTGCAGAAAGAAAAACTAGACAATATTTTTGCAGAAGGCAGCATAATTCAGGTCTGCCTTACAAGATTATTGAATGCAGCCGATAAAAGTGCAGAGAAAGACTGTTTAATACGGCTATGCGGCAAAATATGGTTTATTTTAAACAAGTCCCTGCGAATGCAAGAGAATGATACTCAACTAATTAACAGGTTAAAGACTGAATTAGAGGGGGCAAGTAAAAATCAGGAAATGTTGAGAGCAGAATTGGATGTATGCCAAAAAGACATGCAATTAAAATGCAGAGACTTTGATACTCAGTTATCCAAAAGCAAGAAACAATTTGAAGATAGTGAGCAAGAACTGGCACACTTAAAAGCCTTAGTGGATCACATTAGGCAGGATAAAGATGAGGTTGTTTCAGAAATGCAGATTTTACAAAAAGAACATTGTGAAAAAGAAGGTGATCTCCAGAGTGCAGAACAAGAAATGATTAAAATGATTCAAGAAAGAGACAAGAGAAATAAAGAGTTCAATGAATGCCAAATGCAAATGTGCGACATGCAGGAGGTGAATAATAAGGTGAATAGTGAAAACAACTATTTACAAGATGAAGCCAACAGACTCCTTAAAAAGTGTAAGGACTTAGAACAGCAAATGTGCATTCCCAGGTCCCAGGAGAGGCGGCAGGGTACCACATTCAATGGAGTGGAGGTGAATTCTAGATCTGCCCAAAGAGCTAATGCTCCAGTGACTGGGCCGGTGACTGAACTTGGTTGCAGCGCCCTTGGGGGATTTGATACTCCCATTGGGGGCGGCCACCAATCTCATACACCTGAAAACAGGAGTGAATCACAAAATAGTGCAATTCCATGCATTGCAACAAGTAGCCCCATAAAAATAATGAAATCCATTAAAGCTCTGATCAAACCATTTAAAAAGGGAGGTGAATGCTGCATTGAGGATCATTTAGAAGCGGTGCATGACATTTTTAAAGCACTCCAGATACCTAAGGAACAGTACAGACAATATTTCATTTAACTTTAGATGCCCCGACGGCCAGCATCATAAGGGGATTAAATGAACAGCAGAATATGACATGGCTGGAGTTTGAAAAAGAAATTAGGCGTCATTTTTCTCCTTTTCAGTCATTGCAGGAGGCAAAGAAAGTTGCGTACACAATTACTGCTGGACCTAATATATCCCCTCGCCAATTTTTACAAGACTTAAAAAGAGCATTTTCTCGCTTTGATGTATCTTTTGACTCAAATTCCAATGAGTTTAAAACTGCATACTTCTATGGGCTACAGAAAGATATCATATCCCAATTGGTCCGTGAATTTGACCGTGACAAGTCCCTTGAATGGATTGTACATCAAAGCACAAAACTATATGAGGTACTCTATTGTCAGGGTAGAGAAAGTGATAAAATGAAAGATACTAGACCTAAATCTAAAGAACCCTCAGCCACATTAATGGAAATCAGGTCAGCCAAAATGTCCCTTGAGTCTGCTCAAAGCCAAGGTAAAAATAATGTGACACCTGAACAAAGGGGTAATCAACAAAGATCGCCATTTCCTGTACCAATGTTCCAATCACATGATCCTAGTAATAGAGAGAGCTACATCAGCCCTAGGTATTTAGGGGACAGACCCCGGGTAGGATACCGGCCTGATATGGCAGGTATGAACAATAACCAGAGACAAAATCAAGATCAAAGAAATGATGGTCCCTACCAGTCATTGGGGACACAGAGCAGATTTGATCCCAGCACCATGATATATGGTAATCAGGATAGGCCCCGATATGTGGATCGATTTACTGATAATGGAAATCAACATAGGGGCCAGTACCCACAATCTGAGAGACAGGACATGAGGCAAAACGTGAACTACAGTCCACGCCAGTACAATGATTCCCCACCAGGGGACTATAATCAAAGGATGGGTGCAACCCGCTCCCCTCCACAAATGAATCAAGAGTTCAGAAACCATCCCAACCGACATCAATCACCTGAGAGGTATCAGAATAGATCCAATCAGGGGGAAAACAACCAATATTGACCTAGGCCACAGAAAGAGGATCCTAGAGAGATGGAAAGGTTCTAGTGCCTTGAGGCCCAAGTGAAAATATTAGCTGAGCAAATAGGAAAGCTCTATACAGCGCAAAAACAACCTTCCAAAGAGGGGGCTGATGGCCATAGCAATGACCGGGGGGCTTCCGAAAAGTGACTAAGTACTCATGATAACTGGAGTGCCAAAATGACAGATTGCTCTGATATAATTTTGCATAACGACTCTGAGATGCCTAATGGATTAAAAATGAAAATACCAGTAAATGAAATTGTGACAGAAAGTGCAAATACTTCTAAAAAAGAGGTACGGTTTAACTTAGAGCTAAATAAAACAGTAAATATTTGCACAAATGAAAAAGAAACATTAGGAATTCCAAAAGAACAAAGGAACAGATTTAAGAAAAATGACTCATGCATGGGGAATACCAGTGAACAGGGAGTAAGGGGGGATGCTATAGCTCCTTCCCTGGGCAAGCAAAACAATGACCAAACACAGACAGAAAAAGGAAATACTCAAAAGGAGGGTACAAGTCAATCACCTGAAGAATTCTTTGAGCCACATATTTTTGAAGAGGCTGAAAGGGCTGGTATCACACTAAATGATCACAAATGCACAGAATTAAAAAATGACAAATTGCTGAATGATGTTGTTACACATGTTCAGTTGGAGGATTGTAATGTGGTCTCTGATGTTACCCAGATGGATGGGCGAACTGTGGCCACACTCCAAAAAACCTCTGAACATGGAGAAATGAATAAAATCTCTCGCGCAGAAATGGGTAAAAAGGAGGGAAAAATGTCTTTCCATTTACCAATGTGCTTAGCCAAAAGTGAAAAAGACCTGAGAAAGGTGAGCCCTGAAATCAGTAAGAATTCGCATTTCTTATGTGTATTAGAGGAAGTTGAGGACAGACATTATGCACCCATCACTGTAGAAGAAAAATGCCACACCTTTGCTATGATTGACACTGGCGCACAGGCCACAATTATGTCCAAGGAGCTGATAAAGAGTATCAATGAAGGGAGACCTCCACAGAGTCAGATCACAGTGAAGGAAAATCAAGGTCCAGTGCATAACTTTAATGGGGAGGAGGTGCCCATCATAGGTGTAACTGAGGTTGACATAAAACTAGGAAAGCACAGAATGAAACAAGAGGTATTGATCACATCTATTTGTGAAATTCCATTTCTGATGGGGACAGATTGCCTGAAAAGATTGTCTCCTCTCATAGATGGGGTGAATGGAGTGCTGTGGTCCTTAACCAAAAAACCATTGAGGCCTAAGAAACTAAAATCACAAAACAGCAATATAAATGAATGTCACACCGTTGCCAAAACAAATGATGCTGTGGAGGTATATCTCCAGAATAGCTGCATACCTAGTGTCACTGTCATATTAATGTGTCAAGATAAAATGCAGAGCGACAATGAGAAACTACCTGTACAAATATACTTGGACCCAAGGAAAGATTGGCAGACTGCCATAGATGAGCATACATTATGTTTTTATCTAAAAGAGAAAACGTGCAAACAGAATATTGCTCCTAAAACAGATTCAGAAAAACACATTACCACTCTGGCAGAAATACACATGGAAGATGAGCAACCATGGGTTCATGTTGGTATAAATGATTATTTTAAAACAATAAAAGCCACTTTAGCGCTTGAACATGAAAGGAGTTTCATTAATGAGAAATTGTTGCAAAAAATAATGGAAAGGGAAGAAATCCCGAGATTTAGGATTAAAAACCAATATGTTTCTGGCTTGGACAGTCCAGACTTTGAAAATCGAATTGCAGGCAGATGCATGCTTAAAATTAGCATTGGGCAGAAAACAATTTACCATAATGTATGGATAGTGAGTGGAGCACAAAATGAATTTTACATGGGAAATGACATCATGCGCAGAATGTGTATGGTGTTAGATTTCCTTAATCAAAAAATATGGTCACGCCTAGGTGGTCCGGCACCTGAGTTTGAAGACAAAAGAAGGGCTTATCATTGTGCACAACTGGTTCCTTATGCAATCGAATTACAAATGAGGAAAAATACTATTATTCCTGCATTTACAAAACAGTTTGCAATAACACTGAAATGCAAAAATGGACAGCAGATGAAAGGCTCTGATGCATTTGTATGCCTGAATGAATCCATAAAACAGCAAGGCCTGGATTATGAATACATTCCATTGGTAGACATTGGTGAGGGATCTGTAAAAATTATGGTAAATAATAAAGGTTGTCAGGATATTCATTTAGAGGAAAACTCCCCATTAGGAATGGCCATACAAAAATCACATTATACGGCAGATTTAAATAACATGGTGATTGGGAATATTCCTGAAAAATATGTAGATGCCAAGGGCGAGTTGCCAGAACACCTGGACTCTCAGCCCAAAGGAATATTTAAAATTCATTCTGTGTATCCTTATGATTCAAATGAGACAGTGTGCTGCCATCAAGAGGATTGCATAATATTTAATTTAAATGAAAATGAAACAGAAAATCAGCCCATTGAAGTGGAAGCTGATATGCCAAAATATTTAAAAGTGGCAGCTTTACAAAAAGACACAGCCACACAGTTAGAAGAAAGCGCCGAGATTCCCTTACCAGAAGATTTTCCAGAATTTTCCAAAATGGTAGAAGAGCAGAACTCCTTAGCGGATGCATGTGAAAGCAATGAAGAGAGGGACAATCTGAGGGAGATATTTATGGAGTTTAAGGATGTATTTGCAAAAGATGCTTATGATTGTGGTTTAACTGATTTACATGTGGCCACACTACCAGAAGGGTGTAGCAGAAATCCAGTGTTTGTGCGCCAGTATAGACTACCGCTGGCATGTTTAGAATCATTGGCAGAGATTATTAAAAATTTGGAATCACGGGGAATCATCAGGCCCATTCATAGCACATCCAATACACCTATTTTAGGTGTATTAAAGCCAAATGGTCAATGGCGGCTGTGTGCAGACTTGAGAGAGTTAAATAAAAGAGTACCAATATCTAGATGGCCACTGCCATTCATTGATCAGGGCCTAGCTCAGGTACATGGTTCAAATGTATTTACCACATTAGATCTCACCTCTGGATATTGGTGCGTGCCATTGGCAGAGGAGATACAACATTTATTTTCTTTTACATTTGACAGGACTCAATATGCCTGGCTTAGAGCTCCGTTCGGGTACATCAATAGTGGGAGTGAATTTGGCATATTTCTGAGAAAGGCCATGCCGGATGCAGCGGAAAGAGGAACAATAGTTTATGTGGACGATGTCCTGATAAAAAATGAAAGCCTGAAAAGCCATTTTGATGAAATAAGACATGTACTTGGCCAATTGCAGAAAGCAGGCGCCAAAGTATCTTTGCAGAAAGCACAATGGTGCAAGAAAAAAGTGAACTTTCTAGGGCATGAAGTGACTGAACATGGGCTAAATCCACAAAAGAAGAAAATAGAGGCCATATAAAGATTAAAAGATCCTAAAAATTTGAAAGGAGTAAAAAGTTTATTAGGGATGACAGGCTATAACAGAAAGTTCATTGAAAATCATGCAGAAATCACTCAACCATTGACTAAACTGCTTAAACTGAATACTCCCTGGAAATGGGAAAAAGGGCAGTCTGATGCAGTGGCTAAATTAAAGGAATGTCTTGTAAAGGCACCATGTTTAGCATACCCCATAAAGGACAGGGATTTCTTTATAGAAATAGGTTTTTCTGAACATTGTATGTCAGCAGTGTTATCACAAAAACACGATTTGAATCACAAAACCATTGCATATGCAAGTAAGGCATTTTCCCAAGTTGAAATGAAATTTAATGAATGTGAAAAGGCCCTATTAACCACTGTGTGGGCGCTACAACATTTCCGCCCCATTGTTCAGGGAGAAAAGGTAATTATTGAAACAAATCATCAACCTTTGCAATTTTTAGAGAGTAAAAGAATTAGATCAGGTAATCTAGCGCAATCCAGAATCACTTCATGGACGCTAGCATTACAAGGTTTTTCCGTAGAAGTGAGATATGGACAAAATAAAAAGAACCCAATTGGTCAAGGGTTAGCTGACTTACATGACTGTGCAGCTGAACAAATACCAAATGAAATGGAAGTAGAAACTAGTTTACAGGAATTTGAACAATCACCACACAAAGCTTTTGATGAAAAAACATGCAAGGATTTGCCAACTGTATATGTGGATGGTTGTGCTTTTCACATTGAAAATGACAGTAATAAACAGTTAGTGGCAGGAATAGGAAATGTCCGGTTGAAATGTGAAGGTGTCCCCAGTATAGGGATGAGGATTGGAGATAGGAGCAGTCAGGTGGCGGAATTGGCAGCCATTTATAAAGCAATTGCTACTGCAGTTGATAAAAAGTTCAGTGAAATTGTCCTGGTGACTGATTCTGACTATGCACGGAATAGCTTTGTGGAGTATTTGCCTGGTTGGAAAGCAAGAGGCATGGTTACATATAACAAAAAGCCACTTAAGCATGGAAAAATGATACAAGCCATAGACAAATTGGTGTCAGAGAATGAGTTAACAATATATTGGAGAAAAATTCGTGGGCATTTAAAAACACCAGGAGAGGATAAGGAGGGAAATGATAAGGCAGACCACCTGGCTAAGATTGGGGCTGTGATGGGAGAATTGCTACCTATTGATTATTTAATGGGTGAAATACAAATTGATGCAGTCACACGTTCTAAAGCACCAAAGGAGGTAGATGAACCGGTGGTGCAGTGGAGTCATGACACGCCAGACCAAGATTTGATTGAGGCACAAAAGAATGATCAAATTTTGGGAATCTATTATAATCATTTGATAGATCCCGAACAAAATCCTTTAACAGAAAATGATTGTATGGGAAAAGAAGAGTTGAGGGTGCTATTAAAGAACAAAACACGAATTAGATTACAGGATGGACTCATGATTAGAGAGTCCATAACAGGACAAATACAGTGGGTAGTACCCCTTTCATTCAGAGGACTAATGCTACACCATGCACATGATGCCATAACTGCAGGACATAGAGGTTCACAAAAAACATTAGAAATACTAAAAGATTATGCTTACTGGCCACATATGTCCCAAGATGTGGAATTATATACTAGAGGATGTCTAGAATGCGCCCAATTTAAACCTGCTTCACCAATGCATAGAGCACCATTGATGAAAAGAGGCCTAACTCTCCCATGGTCAGATTTGCAAATAGACTATGTAGGTCCTTTAAAAAGGTCGAGCAGGGGACACCGTTATATTTTGAGTGTGGTATGTTTGATGTCGAAGTGGATTGAATGCATTCCTGCACCAGATTGTAGTGCGCAAACAGCAGCCACATTGCTGGTGAACCATGTGTTCTCAAGGTTTGGGTTGCCACAAAGAATTGAGTCAGACAGAGGAAGTCATTTCACAAGTACTCTAATGAGTAAGGTATGGCAAATACTAGGTGTGAAAAGGAAACTACATATCGCATATCGGGCGGCGTCTTCAGGTACAGTTGAAAGAAGCAATAGGTCTGTTGTGGATATTTTAAAGAAATTTGTGGCAGAAGCAGGTTCCAGCTGGGATTTACGTTTACCGTTGGTTTTGATGGCAATCAGGTCGACTCCTGCCAAAGCAACAGGTGTTAGCCCCCATGAGGTCTTAACAGGTAGGAAAATGGTGTTACCACAACACCTACTATACAGAACACATGAGCAAACCCTTGTGAGTGCATCCACAGTTCATGAATATATTGATGAACTGAGGAGGCATTTGCAACATGCATTTGCTTTTGTGCAGAGAAATCTGGAAAGAGCTGCTGACAGTGCAAAATCGTATTATGATAAAAAGACATCAGTAAAGGAATACAGGGTAGGGGATCAGGTATACAAGTTTCATTTTGGAAAAAGTAAACAGAAAAATTCTAAATTTCTAGCAGCCTGGCAGGGGCCATTTCGAATTATAGATAAGGTCTCTCCTGTAGTGTATAAAATTTTGAAAAATGAAGGTGAAACAGCAATAGAGCAGTTTGTCCATGTAAATCAAATCAAACCATGCCATCCCAGACATGAGATCAGGCAGCTTGAGCATGTAGAAACAGATAAAGTCCCTTGAACACAAAAAGAGGAAATGGGTGTAATCAGGAGGCAGTGACAAAGAAGTTAAAAAGTTGATTGTCATGATGGCACATAAACATTGTAGTATATGTAAAAATATATAATATAAAATAAATAAATAAATAAATAAATAAATGCACATATAACGGAAGCTCATGGTTGGTGTGCAGAGAGAAAATGTATTAAATATTGAATGCTGTTTATGTGTGCTTGTTTTCTTTTAACTTGTGTTTAATTTCAGAAAAAGAAAAACGAAATATTTTTACCAAGCATATTTTATTTTTGACAAAAGGGTGAAGTTAGTATTGTGCTATGTACTTAATTTGTTTATTTTCTATTTGATTTAGAAAATTAACATTATTTGGTCGGAGGTTCCGGGATCAGAGGCCACAGGAGACGATGGAGTCCTGGAGTCCCCTGGATGAAGACCAAAAGATGCCTGCCTCCAGGTGGAGGTGAAGACAAGATAACCAGAATGCTGAAAAAGATGACTCCTATGGATCTAAAATTGCCAAGATGAAAGTGTACTCGAATGAACCAAATAACATCGCTGGTCGGGACATATCAGAGACAGACAAGAGTGCTGACATATGGAGTTCCACGTATTTATTATTTTAATTATTTATTTCAATTTGTTATATTAATTATTTGTTTTGGTTAGTTGTTTTATTTCATTGTTTTTAATTGACTTGAAAAATCTAAAATTAGACTAATGCCACTTCCACTGAGAAGGTAAATGTAGAACATTTTGTAAACTAATGAACTCAGATGAATACTGTATTGATTGCAACTTTTTCATTGATGCACATGAATATTCATTTTATTGGATTGCTATATTGTGAAAAGAAGAAAAAGAACAAATTGTTTTTAGGGATTGGCTTGGATCGTAGCCAGATTCTAAAAACAAAAGGAGGGTATGTAAGGATATTTGGCGTGTTACAGCACAGAGTACAGCACTACTACACAGGTAGCAAACAGCACAAAGTACAGCACTACTGCACAGGTAGCAATTTTTTTTTTGCAGCACCACCACAAGGGTGCGGTGCATTGCTATATGTGTTACCAGATTAACAAGGAAAGACAGGCTATTCAGTCAAAAACGATTTTAACATATAAGATGCAAATCTATTTTTACAGTTAAAAGCACACGTGCACATTCAAAAATGCACACTATTTTTCACCTGAAATGCCTATGGTGCGTGGAACACATTTGAAAATAATAACTAACATTACTTATAACTAACCTGACTAATGAAACATAATCCACTAATAAAAATGTGTCTCCACTGCAGAATTAGGCCTATTCTGAAAGTGAACTTTTAAACGCACATCCATTTTTTGTTCTTTTCTCTGCTGCCCTGTCCACATAATTACAGGAAGCAAAAGAGCTCGAAAGAACAGTAAATCAGTTGGTTACAAAGTATTACTATAAAAATGAGCCATTGTGTAGAGAAGGAGGAGATGGCATGATTGATTCTGATTGGAGCAGCGTCATAGCAAGTATCATGCTAGAGGGAGTGATCAGAGTTTTGCTGGGGGGAGTTTGAGGAGAGAGAAGGGCAGTCAAGATTTGGCAGAGCTGGGAGAAGGACCTATTTTTTCCTGGTTGGAGCATTCCTATCTGCAAAAGCTGAGAATTCCAGGCAATGACCCCGGTTTGAGAAGGAAAGGCGATCCTTTTTTACTGGGGTTAATCTTCAAGGGAGCCACATTCAGAAAGAGAACAGCTGAAGAAAACTCTGAACAGATAAGGTAATTACATAAGTGTGGGAGCTGAGTGTGTACGAGACGAGAATGTTCAGTCAGAGTAGGAAAGGAGATTCCGGTGCCTTAATCACATGTTAATGTTGCAAATGGTGTTCTGTTCTCCGCCAGTTTTTTTTCAGTGTATTACAGACAATGCTGTTAATGTGCTGTTTTATTTATTTCTGTAAAGAGTGAGATCGTGTTTAAATGCAACTTTTATAATACAGAAAAATATTTGAAAGCAGACGGGTGGTGTGTCTTCTATTTACCAATACAGTGCTGATGATGAGGGGAGATTTTTAAACAATGCAATTGTCATTTTAAGACAGATGTGTGCATGATCATATTCAGTATGGAGAGTTGAGAGTGATTGTTTGTAGCATAGCTCGTTGGAGGTACATGAGCCAACGGGAAGAGGGACTCTCTGAACATAGTTCCCTACCGTATATAAGGTAGTGGAAATTACCATAAAATTACCACATATAGCTCTCTGTCGTAAATAAGTCAGTGAGATCGCCCATGGTGGCACACTAACACTAACACTGAAAATGTGGTATTCCTAAAATGTAGGTCTGAGGTCTCTCTAGTGATTACACGAAAAATCTAAGCAAAGATAAGGGATTCTGGACATTGGGGCCACAAATAAAACAAGGGAATTATGCTCACCAAAATACCACCAACCACGCATTCCAACCACGTATACCAAATATGCAGGTCTGGGTGCTGAAATAATGCATGTCCACTGTATTATTGTTGCACATGGCCAAATCTGAATACAAAGAGTGATTATTGCTAAGTTATTTTTCGGCGGTAATAAAATACCGTCAGGCCCCAAATCTCCACAAAATACCCTACATATTGAGGGTAAAACTAGGAATTAGTGTCTCAGAGGATCTAGGGTACTAAACAGAGAGGATGTCCTATGTGCTGAAAAATTCAATAAATGTGTTTCAGAAAGCGCATGCTGAGGACCAGAGAGTGTGTTCTTTTTAAAAATATAACATTTTCTTCTGTTACAATTTCATAAAATACATCATTTTTGAACAATTATAAGACAACAATTAATTCCCAATCAACATTTATTTTTGTAAACAAGTTTTATGTGCAAATAGCGCATTTTTGTGTAGACATTTCTCATATGTGTGTGTATATCACTAATACTCCATTCTACCATTCGTCTTTACAATAAAATCTAGTTTGTATAGAGACATTCTAAATAACTTTTACAGTAGTAATATTCCTACTTTGACAGTCCATCATTATGTAAGTAGAGGTGACACTAAGCCATGAAAGCAGAGCAAAAACAGGGAATCACCGACCTTGTAGGGCAAACCCTGTTCGAAGTTTGGCACAGCCCTGGTTTTCCAGGGATGTGTGATGTAACTCTAATCCCAAGCAGGCACTCTCTACCTAATCGGAAAGAGAACGCCAATAGGTATAGTTGCTCATACGCATTGTTCAAAAATCTCACAAAAATTGCAACTAAGGCAACATAGTATGCATTTTGTGAGTCTATATAACAGCATTTTGTGAGTCTATATGACAGCATTTTGTGGGTCTATATAACATAGCACACCAGAGTGGTATGTCCAACCTACACCCCTGGGCGTGTGCCACGTTGCACACTCACTGTGTCTATCATTGTAGACCCAGGCGGTAGCAGACTTACTTTATTCGGTCTGCGGTTCGCGCCGTCCCATCTGAAAACTCCCTGTGAAATGCAGCATGGAGATGGTGTACCGGTCGCTGATCACATGATATACATAACATCACATTTTTGACGCAACGGCCAACACGTGACACGGAAGTGAGGCAATGCCTGATCCAGTTCGTATCACAGCTTCCTGGATTTAATCAAGCAAAGTCCTGCTTCCAACATGGCTGAGCTTCCCCTTTGCGGGAAGCCCAATTAAGAAAAGTCTTGTCTCAGAGTAATTTGCTGGTATGCATGCAGCCATTTGTAACACACACAAACACTTTGTGGGGTCCACTTATTTCAGCGTGGACACTGTTCGTTATTTGGGTACATTTTAATGTGTGGCCTCAAATATAATTTCTTCTGGGGTAGCCCTCGTAACATGTGCATGCTTCGGTCCTTAGGCCGTGGGTGCTCGGGTCTTCTGCACATTTGAGGCTAATACTAGGAATTAGTGTCTCAGAGGATCTCAGTACGACCTCACGAATGCAAGACCAATCTCTGTTTTTTCTCTCCTTAGGTAGATGGATGACGGCCTCTCCGACCCCATCCACTCCCTAATCTCACCGAGACTGGCTAGAAATCACAGCCCTGAAGTAGATGATGAATTACAATCATCACAACCGGTCGACCTTTTTTTAACAAAGGATATCCCAAGAAACCAGCCGGGATACCCCCCTAAAAAAAAAGGCGAAGCAACACTCAATTGTGAAGGAAGGATCCTCCTAAATGTTCCGCTGCTTTATGAACTCCCATACCAGAATCCAAACGGAGTGGTAAACTATCAAGTAAAATAGACTACGAAGAGAATACTGGACAATAACTTAGAAATTAAAATAAGCCAGATCTAACAAAAAAGATCACCTAAAGGGAGACCAGAACAACGGACTGGGTTTCATGAAATCTTTTTTAATCATAGAGTGATCCATGACTTGGGGACCACACACTTCTTGTGAAGGTAAATAAAAGAATAAAGGTCTCATGCCCTATGGAAACTGTTCCTCTCTGAAATGTGGCCCAAAGATCCTCTGAGACACTAATTCCTAGTCTTAACCTCAGATAGGCAGAAGACCCGAGGATCCCATGCCTAAGGACCGAAGCCCGCACACGTTACGAGGGCTACCCCAGAAGAAATGATATTTGAGGCCACACATTAAAAGGTACCCAAATAACGAACAGTGTCCACACTGAAATAAGTGGAACCCATTAAGTGTTTGTGTGTGTTAAAAATGGCTGCATGCCTACCAGTAAACAAGAGATAGATAGCTAAAGTTTACACAACAGTTATAATCATTAAACATCAACTGTTAGTTAAGACACATTATATATTTAATAAAGACATAAAACATTACAAATTCATCAAATATCACTTGATAAAACACTCTAAAAAGGTGACAAACCGTGACCATATAGGTAAGATTAACATCAATGTAAATCAGATCAATAGTATTCCAGAGAACCTAAAGTTTTTAGTCTCTGGTCTACTATTATACTTATCTAGACAGTTATCGTCTCACAGTGGTTGTATGATTAGCCATTGTATTGTCTCGACATGTTTCTGTTCTTTATCAATTAGTATAGAACTTTCATCAGGAGTATTTAGGATCCTTAATTCTCAGCCAGCCGTATCCCGCAGGGTGTATACCCCACACTTGGGAATCTACATCTACAGAAGCCATAATCGTGCTTTAACCAAGCCCACTTCTGAGTTAACTCCACAGATTGGGCAAGTTACAACCACCTGAAAACACGCCAGAATTAGCGTGTACACTTTCCACAATCAGTCAGAAGAAACTTCGGCTCAATAGATTCAAAGTATATTTCGTGGGTTTTTAATTTAAGTGACAATACTCCTGATGAAAGTTCGATACTAATTGATAAAGAACAGAAACATGTCGAGACAGAGACTAAAAACTTTAGGTTCTCTGGAATACTATTGATCTGATTTACATTGATGTTAATCTTACCTATATGGTAACGGTTTGTCACCTTTTATAATGTGTCTTAACTAACAGTTGACGTTTAATGATTGTAACTGTTGTGTAAACTCTAGCTATCTATCTCTTGTTTAATGAGTCTCCACCCCCCAGAATAAGATAGAGCGACCACCTAGGTGGTCTTTTGGGAATCCCCCTTTATATATTGTATGTGCATGCCTACCAGAAAATTACTCTGAGACAAGCCCTTTCTTAATTGGGCGTATTGCATCTCACAAAGAGGAAGCTCAGCCGTGTTGGAAGCAGGACTTTGCTTGATTCAGTCCAGGAAGCTGTGATACGAACTGGATCAGGCATTGCCTCACTTCCGGGTCACGTGTTGGTCCTTGCGTCAAAAATGTGATGTTATGTATATCATGTGATCAGCGACTGGTACACCATCTCTGTGCCACGTTTCACAGGGAGTTTTCAGATGGGACGCCGGGAACCACAGACCGAATAAAGTAAGTCTGCTACCGCCTGGGTCTACACTGATAGACACAATGAGTGTGTAACGTGGCACACACCCAGGGGTGTAGGTTGGGCATACCGCTCTGGTGTGCTGTGTTATATAGACCCACAAAATGCTGTCATATAGACTCACAAAATGCTGTTATATAGATTCACAAAATGAATACTATGTTGCCTTAGTTGTGACTTTTGTGCGATTTTTGAACAATGCGTATGAGCAACTATACCTATTGGCGTTCTCTTTCCGATTAGGTAGAGAGTGCCTGCTTGGGATCAGAGTTACATTACACATCTCTGGAATACTGAGGCTGTGCCAAAATTCGAACATGGTTTGCCCTACAAGGTCAGTGATTCCCTGTTTTTGCTCTGCTTTCATGGCTTAGTGTCTCCTCTACTTACCCGGTAGATAGGCAAACTGGCAGATAAGCCTTTGGGCCAACGGGCAGCATCCTAAGTGACAAATTTGCTACTAGAGTGGACATGAATTTTCATCTTCATCTGATTGTTGGTAAATGTGGTATTGATATAGCTGTTTGTTGATTATATAATAGCAATGAACTGCGTGCTAATTCATAGCCATTTGTTTGGTGGTTACTAGCCTATAGGTGACTGTGGTCTATTCTTGTTGCCCACAGGTTCCCTTCTTCACTGATCCAGTCCCATGGCATGAGTAAGAAGGTGGTAAAGTATAATTCCACCTTTTTGAAGGTTCCAATACTTGGTAGGTACTTCTTTGACTCACCAAGTTCAGGGAACCCGAAGACTGTCCTGATGAAAGTGGCTTCACTATCACACATGACACTGAAACCGGTAAACTGCGATTGCTACACCTAAGAGGCATTAATCTGACATATCGTTTTTGTGAGCAATCTTTTTACCCAACCCCACTTTTCGCTAATCATTAGCATCCTGAGACGAAGAGTGGAGTGTGTATTGTATTCATGTTGTTCTGTCGTACAAACATGGTTTGTTTGTAGTTTGTGTCTTCTTTTAAAACCTCAGTGCACCAGGGTCAACAGGCAATCTCTAGGTCATTTAACTTATAAATACCCTAGATGATGTCTGAGTCTAGAACCACTTATGCACTGATCCTCCCTTTTTACTTACTGGCTCCTTGTCTCTTCCAAAATACGCCCACATAGTGGAAGAGAGTGATTTTCGTGCAAAAAAACAAGGCTGAATGTATTACCACGGATAGAAGTTATTAGTTTGTCTTCTTTTCCTATCACTATTTGATAAGCGATGCATCAGTGCATCCTAGGTAGAAATGTGGATAGGAAGTAGGGACAGTTAGAACCTCCTTGTATCCTTTCTGTCCTTCGCCACAGCCTTGTTCCTCTTGCATCTTTGCCCTAACCACGGTGGATTATAATTGGCTGTAACAAATCATGATACAGATGTGTCTTGCCCTAATTATTGTGTTAAAAAGTATCCATAACATCAACAGCACCACTTCTATCATCTACTTCACATGCCCATGCACCCAGATTGTGTGCTAGCTCACTATGAACGCAAACAGTGTCACAGTACCTCACAGAGAATACCTTGAAACTTAAACTAGCCACGTGCACACTCTACCAGAAAATGGTGTGACAAGGGAAGCCAGGTGCAATTTGAAGGTCCAAATGCAGTCCCATAAGCAATGGCACCCTGGACAAATATCAGGAGAAGGGAATGGATCTAAGGTGCATCACACACATGCCATCAGAGAAACAGCATACCTTCACCAGTCCTACCCCTGAAAATATGTGTTATCGGTGCTTGGAAGTAGAACACAAAGCTCTAACCCATGTTCCCAAGTGTTGCATCAAACCGATCCCCCATTACAATAGGGCAGTGTTCTTGAAGCTTTTCAGTATTGGCAAAAATATCACAGGTCCAATAAAAGACAGCACCCACTCTCTTTTGACCTGGATATAATGTTGGCATTTAACCTCTTGTGTGAAAAACCCTGAGTTCTAGCAGCTTCTGGGTAAAGCCAATCAGCATTAGGAAGTTTCTGGCTCACTTGTTTTCACTCACAATTCAGAGCAGGAATCGTACAATGAGGGTAAGGCCACAGTGTTGTGGGTACTAAAATAGCCAATGGGCAAAGGTTCCACTTCATCATGGCCATATGGGTTATAGGTCATTTGGTCGAAAATAAATGGTCGACAGGACAAATGGTGGACACCAAAAGGTCGACAGGTCAAATGGTCGAATTTTTTTGTTGTTGTTTTTTCACATTTTTTTGGGGGGTCCCCCCAACCCCCTTTTTTTTGCTAAAAATCCCTTTTTTTCCCTAAACGAAAACCTAAAAAATATATATATAAATAAAAATAAATTGACTATTTGACCTGTCGACCAAATTATGTCGACCATTTGTCTGTCGACCATTTGACTAGACACCGGCCATATGGACCAGTGCTCAGGGAATTGACTACATGGACATCACTGTACAATGGGTTTCTTTTCCTTACTCCAACAACCAAGCGGGGTACCAGAGTATTTCAAGGTGGAAGCAGGTGTACACATATCAACCTCAGGAAACCATGTGAATGTAAGGATTTCAGGACAGAATCTCCTGGGGTGTTGAAATCTGTGAAAATGTGGAGAATGTGTAGGTATTTACGATTTGCTGCAGCAGAACATTTATCAAAGGTACTTGCTGCTTAAAGCATTTGTAAGACAATGCCAGTTGCTTGCATTGCACATATCCTCCCCCTTGTCGTCACAATCCTTATCAGCAACTGTTGCCCGTGATAAACAGTATTTCTATGGCCCAGATGGACAACTCATATTCCATCTGTACCTATGCTAAAAATGCACTGTGCAAAATGAAATTGTGCCATACGTTGCCACTGCACAATCTGAAAACCTCAGAAGCCAACCTTTGGTACTCTGCTCTGCACATGTGGGGCAGGCTATGTGAGCACTACAATCACAGATTTCTGAAACACAACAGAGATCTAGCTAGGGATTATTTGACATTGTATCAGTGACAACGGCTGCCAAAGGTTTGCTGGTGTCTGCTATGACTTACAACATTTGAGAAGGACACTAAATAGGTTATCATCACAACAAATCCATGAGTGAGGTTCTCCTTCTCATTTAACTGTTTGAGCTGAACCTGACCGTCATGGCCTTGGCAGTTGATGCATATGAGGCATGGCTGATAAGGGTCCTGTTTTCTTCTTGTGTGTTGGGAGTATGTGGATTTAAAGTTAACACTGAGTACCTGCTGGCTTTGTGGAGAAGCATTTAAAAGTAAACATGACCACTTTTGATCCACAAGACTTAGGGGTGTAGGACCTGTAGGAAACAGCACAAGGTGGAAACACTGTGGAAAAGTACAGTATTATTTGGATCATCAATCGTAGAAAGAAAGGAGACAGGAGGAAGAATATTCACCAGCTCATTTCTTTCTAACTACAGGGGGCATATCAAGCTCAGGGAATAATGCTGCATCAATGGGCAGTATGTTACTGACACCTACTGAATGCTCTAAGAGCAGTCTGGGTGCATCCCACTTGAAGGAAAATCTGGGAGGCACCATCTACAGTGGCTCAGGTATTTTGAGTACAGAGGGTCCATCAATAGGAGCAGAAAACAGACCATCTGCCACAAAGATGATGTATGCCTATCTACTGGAAACTTCAACCGTGGGAAGGAATGATGGGTCATTGCAGAAATGGTTCAGCAAATGGCCCATCTGGCCAGCAGTCCTTGTGCAAGTTGCTGTATAATCACAAATCTGCCCCTCATCCCACAAGCATGCAGTCCAAAAGAGCTTTTAGTGCTGTTGGAACTATTGTCTCTATCTGCAGGAGACATCAAGAAGTGCTGCATTTTGAAAATTAACATTTATGAAAATGATTGAGCACTTTGTTTTCGATGACTGCAGAATGGCATCCACACAAAGCAAACACACCAGCTCGGAAGATGGTGATGATGATTTCTTGCCAAGAACTTGCAAGACACTGAAAAGTGGAGCAGGTGTTGTTTTTTGTGTATTCAATTGGAAACAGATAGCTGTAGTAATAATAATTGTGACTGAGAGGCCTTGGCCAGTTGCTGTTTTACTGAAGGTGTTGCATTGGCAATCATGCAAGTCATGTGTTTGACTCCTGATCAGACACTTGGCAAAAGTTTGCATGTTCTCATACAGGGTGACATTACTCAGTAACGTTTTCAGGCTCTTTCACAAAGTGCAGTCTCCAAGTAAGGTTCTTGGCTCTTTCGCAGGGTGCATGATATGATATGATACGATATGGCATTCATCACGCGTATGTACACAAGTGTTTCTAGGCACGACAAGACAAGCAGTGGGAAACAAGGGAGGACAAAATAACAATATTACTAGGCCTTGTGTCATTCGGATCGGGCAAGGGCTGGGTAGAGGAAATCGGAGAAGTGCCAGGGTGTGTGGGGGAAGGGGAAAGTGAAGTTAACTCACACGTGCAGCCAGTGGGTTGGCTCATAAGTGCAGAGCCAAGGGAGTGCAGGGTTGCAGATACAGACCCTTAATTCAGAACATTCAAACACTCCCACTATCACATTTCTTCTCATTCATCCACCACTCACTGATCCATAGCACATACATATATGTGACACACACATCACATATGCAAATTGCACATCATATTTTTTGTTAAAGCCTTCTTACGTCTTTTTCCACCTTCGGTCCATCACTCCAGGCCACCCTTGGCTCCTCTGTGCTGCTCACAAACACGAACCAGGAAGCTTGCAGAACTTTCTGGTTCCTGTATATGAGCAGGAAATAAGCTGTTGAAGGGGGCTGGAGTGGAACATGGCATTTGACATGTGCCACAGGTCATGGTCAGCTACAACCACTACTGATCACATCCTTCTCCTGCTGCAAGCCCCGGCCCAACCTTCACCCTGATGGGTGACGACTGGGCCGGGGCCCACCCAGACCTGGTGTGGCAGTGGCGCCTGTACAGCAGGTGCTGTAGGGGCCCCCCACTACTCCAGCGCCCAGGAGATTCTGTTTAAAAAAAAAAAAAAGGGAAACAAAGATATTTTTTTTTAATACAGGGTTAGCAAGGGAGACTGCAGGGGTACCAATGGAGAGCACAGGGTTAGTGGCTGTGACCCCTAGCAACCCCCAAATGGTATCCCTGATGTGAGGGTGTTGCTAGATGTGGGCACAGTTGTACTATTTCCTGAATACCCAACAGAATTAATTCTTTGAACAGACTTGCCAATGCTCATGAGTCATATACCCATTCCTCTCACTGTCCATCTTGCCCACTGCTATATCTGCACCTGCCTAGGTAACCTTCTTAGAGTTCTGTGCATTGAAAGGTGTTGGGAGTTTTCATTGAGTCCAGCTGGTATCATGTGTCTCGTTTTCTGTGCTTGAGATGGCAGTGCATAATAATTGACTGAAAACACAACATGAAGTCCTGTTTATTGCCTATTAATTATTTAGAAATGCTGGATAAGAATGCAATTTTCGCAGCTTGAGCACATTCATTGGGTACAAGATCACAATTGTGCTTTAATCCCATTCGGTTTTCGACCAATGGTAGGGCCTTTATAGCGTTACCATTTGTCCTGCAGCAACTGTCTTTTGAAAATACGTGTATGCTCATTTCTGGGACCCTTTTGATCTGAGTATGTTTCTTAAACTCCTGACAAAGAAAAGGCGTGGCTCTCATGAAACCTGCAACTGAAGACTCTTTTTATTACTGTCTATGGTTAGTCTGAAATGTCAGTTCTCCAGGGCAAAAATATTTTTCACATGCTGTACCAGCATGCCACAGACTGGTTTCTACTTGAGGAAAGATGTGTTCGCTATCTCTTGAAAGATGGCTACGGTGCATGAGGCATGCATGGAGATGCCACCGCAGACATGGCTTTCACTGCATCCTCTGTTTGTGGTTTAGTGGATAGGTGTTCTCTCTTCCGAACTTGTCATGCGGTTGACAACTTCTAAATCAATTACTGTTCATTGGTTAACAGCATGTCTGGAAAGGCCTCATCTGTGTGAGTCCTGTGTTTTATGCACACACCGACGTCTCCTTGCTCATGTCAAGGATGATAGTTGACAGCAGAGAAATAGCAAAAACACACCATTACAGTACTGTACATAAATAGGCCTCTACAACTAACACACTACATAACATGTAAGGTTGCAGAGTCTTTACAGCCTCACATCCCTCGTTGACCCAGGAACATATGACTTTACAGAAACACACCATTACCAAAATGTACATACATAAACATTTCACATAAACACAGCACACAAACGTAGAAGTCCCACGCAGCCTAGTCTGTTAGGACATCTGTAGAGTCTGACTCACATTTCACTCAACTATGTAAGGCCTAAAATCCCCCGCAAGCATAGTCAATTATTTTGTTTTGTAAATTGAATCCCATTGATTGAGGACTGCAAATATTTAAGCTGGGCCACAGGTGTTTCCTCTCTCCCCTGAAGAAGGGTTTCAATGATGGAAATAAGTGCACAAGAGTACAACAAAGATAATGGCACAGCCATGCTCAGAAGCATGCAAGGCAAAAGAAGACATTGGGTATTGTGGCAGGTCAGAAGAAGGACAAAGACTGATATCTTTCATTAAAGGACTTTATTGAATCAAATGAAAAGATGTATACTCCCAATCTATGGGTTTTCCCTATATAACGCAAACTAACTAATGTGCCCATCTGCCGTGGGTACGTTCAAAAGGAAGATCTGTCCTCTGTCCAAAGCTAAACGGTTATGTCCCTATCACTATCAAAACAAGTTAGGTACAGGAGAATGACTCCCTTCTCTTGTGGTTTGCTTTTCAGCACAGTGTAACTGTGGGTAGTTCTTGGCAACAACTTCAACCACTTCATACAGTACAGAAATAGGAGTCTTCAGTTTATAGATCATGTCCTTGACAACTTACTTTCCGCTTCTGAGGTTATTTCTCTCTTGCACTTTATTTATCAGAATTGGTGTCTCTTCTTTACATATTGTCCACTCTGTTCCCTGGCTGGGCCAGCTAGAAGGATTCTCAAAAGCACGTTAGCATTTCTCTTTCACTCAATAGTTAATGGCATGGATGTTGCAGTAAGGAGTCTTGCTTTTTGCCCCCTCTCTGGATTTACTGGGATGAGTATGAGGATACCAGTAGAGATTCTCTGGACCCCTTTGGGCATACTCAGATTAGTATGAATTTCCCAGTACTGATTCTCACTTGTTTCCGCTTCTTTGGTCTTACTGGGGTAGCAGTAATGATTCTTGCTTTTATCCACCTTTTTGGTTTTAATGGGCCGAGTATGAGTGTGCCAGTATTATTCTCACGCCTCTCCACCTCTTTGGCTATGCTGGGACAAGTATGGCGGTACCAGTAATGAGTCTCACTATTCTCCACTTCTTTGGTTTTTCTGTGACCAGTTTAGTTTACTGATACAAGTAGAAAGGTACCAGTAATGATTCTCTTGATTCGTTACTGTTCTCTCACTAGTATGAATGTCCGTGTATGACTTATCACTATGCTTAGGGAATAATAATTTGATGTAATCAATAGGAAGAGTATGCTTATTATGCTTGTTATATTTTATATCTTTACTGTGTCTTCGCCTCCCCTGTTACCTCTCTCACTTGGGGTTAGTGTCACTGGGCCTGTGATTAGGATGGTATCCTTACTTCAGTTTATCAGGATGGCTTCTGGCTTCTCTGCTTCTCTCTCTCTTAATCTATGCCCAGTACAATCTGTGAACGGGTCTATGGTCCCTGCATCCTGATTGGACTTAGCAGTCCTCTGACTATCGGTCTCACCACCACCTAGTACTCAATAACCTATCTGAGGTTTCCTTCCCTCAGTTCATGTCACTTCAAGCTTCTCTCCTGTCGCCTACACTTGCCAGCTTGCTTCCATGCTTGGAAGCTGCACTTCCCAGTCTGGTTCAGCTCTCCTTGTATCTCTGATTCAAATATCTCAGGTTTCTCTCTCTGATAGGATTTTTCCTCCTCCATCTCTTCTGTTTCTTTCCATTCTTGACTCCTATTTTCTTTCTGCCCTCCCTACTCCTCCCTCTCATGTATCTGGCTTTTGTCTTGATCTTATTTTCATTTCATCTTTATGCACAATGTCTGTTTCTGCACAGCCTGTTTACTCTTCTGATCATTTTCAATTCTTCCTTCTCTCCTCTCACATACTTCTCCTGGTTCAGAAGTTCTGAAGTTCAGAAGTTCTGACACATGTTCATTGAGATCTTTGTGCTTTTAATACTCCTCTGTTTGTTTCCTCTTGCAATTCGAATCTTCCAATGCATCCTTTGTTTTCTGCCCTCTATGCTGACATTGCGGCTGCTAAATTGTCTATTTTCTTCTCTTTTTCACTTGAGTCTCTTTATCCCACAACTTCTTTTTGCACTTCTTGGAAACCACCTCAACCATGGCTTATGCCCCATCTTTGCTCCAAGTGACAGGTTTTTTGCCATCTTGAGCGACTCTGGCATAGCTCCTTTTCAGACACAGATCAATTTTCTTTTTATTCCTATCATACAGTATATGATGATGCTCTTCTTTGAGCTAAACGCTCATCCTAGGCATCTGTTTCAACCGCTATCTCCTCTTCTTTCTCCGCTTCTCTTGATTATTCACTTAACTATAGCTTAACTGCTTCTGATTTTTCTTCTTATTTTTCTTCAAAGATGGCCACTCCTCGTGCGGCCATCGTTCCTTCCACAACTGTTTGATCTTCTTCCCCAATCTACTCGCCCACCCCGGCTTTTACATCTTTCTCTCAGATCCTTTCTCTCAGATCTCTAAGTCTGCGACTTTTCTTTACTAGCTCATTCCCACCCTACTGTTTCTCCCTCCGAACCAATTATTTCTTTACTCATCCCTAAGAGGTTTCCCTCACTGGTTTCCTTTCTTACCTCTCTCTTTAATACTTCTATCCTTACTTCAACCTTTGACTCTTCATTTAAGCAGGCTTCCGTTCTTCCCATGCTAAATAAATGCTCCCTAGACCCCTTACTCCCTGCTAATTTCTGACCTATTTTTCTTCTTCCATATATGTCTAAGCTTCTTGAGCACCTTGCTTATTCCCAGGTGTCTACTTATGTGACTTCCAATGATATTCTATTTGTTCCTAGTCTGGTGTTCGCACTCGCCACTCTTCTGAAACCATGTTCCTTTCTGTTTTTGAGTCTCTGCTTTCTGCCTGTGCTCTAATCTCTCTTCTGTTTTGATTCTATTGGATTTATCAGTGACTTTTGACACTGTGGATCATAGTCTTCTTCTATTTTCTTCTTCTCCTGTCAGGTTTTCTGGTTCTGTTTTATCTTTGTTTCATTCATAGCTATCTAATGGAATGTATTCAGTATCTTGGGGTGAGTCCTCTTCTGACACACTACCTCTTCTTCACAGTGTTCCTCAAAGCTCCATCGTAGGACCTTTTCTTTTCTCTCTCTACACATCTCTTCTTGCTGCTATCATTTCATCTTTTGGAATATCCCATCATTTCTACCAGATGATACACAGCTCTTTCTGTCGTTCTCCTCTTTCTCATCTGCTTTTCATAATATACTTGCATCCTGTCTTCTAGCTATTAAATTATGGATGTCAGATCATTTTCTTGTCTTAAATGCTAGCAAAACTGGAGTTATCTTTTTTCCGCTAATACTATTCCTTCTCATTCTCCTCCTTCCTATGCTTCATTTCCCCCTTCACAACTGCCTATTTCATCTTCTGCTCTCAATCTTGGTCTTTATATCGATACTGACTTATTCTTGTGTCATCATATTTCTATTTCCTCACATGCTTGTCGCTATCATCTGTTCAACATTTGCACATCTCGCCCTTTCCTTATGTTTGATGCCTCTAAGCTTTAGATCTCCTCACTTATCTTTTCACAATTATTCTATTTCTATGCTGTACTCTTTGGACTTCCACCCTCTCGCTTGGCTCCTCTAATGTCTGTCTTCAGTGCTTCCACTTGTCTCTTATACCTTCTTTTCCCCCATGATTCAATTTCTCTGCCATTGTCTTGTCTTGGCTGTTTTTTTTTCGATCTTGCCTCAAATGTAACGTTCTCTGTCTTGTTTTCAAATATCTCTATGGATTTGCGCATCGCTGTGCATTCCCTGGCAGAGCATCAAAGTATTTTTTCTCTATTATCTGAGTACTCTGTATTACTCAGACAATCTTCTTCTTCTAACTATCGTCTTCAATTTTACTCTCACATGGATTTATGATTTCTACACACAGTAACAAACAATAATTTGTTCTTTATATCATTTTTGGATAGAAGTTTTTGGAGGTGGGCTGTGGGTGAGAAACTTCTCCCGAAGGGGGATTCTATCTCGGGGAAGGTCCTGCTTGCCTCTACCTGCAGGGGTGTTATTACAAAGCAGGCTCTCCTCCCTAGCCTCACACGGAGAGGCTCCCCCAGGGGAGAAGTGACTGAATCCTGCAATTTGTCACAGCATATGATTTACATATAATGAAAATATACAGTGCCATACAGTGCACAGTACAGCACCCCAACCTCCTACTGTATACTGCACAGTTCCACTCATCACCTCATAGTACTTAGTTATCCTGTTGCTTAACTAACATCTGCTATAGTCCCAGTGTGGATGGCAGGCTGTTTGAGCCATGAGCCATTGTTTGATTTCTTGATTTCTTTAATGGTAAACCAAGTTCCAAAAAGCTCCTTCAGTTTAGTGCTCATCTCTGGGCCAATGCCTTTAGTCATAGTGCATTACCAGAATAGACTACAGAAGGGCAAAGCAGGTTACACGTTATAATGCACACAAAAGTAATGTAATCTTCAAGAAGGATCATTAGAGGTGATGAAACTGAGTCATAAGGTGCACAAAAGTATCTATGTTGAACTGGGTTGAGTACAGTTATCATGGCTTGGCACCTTCATAATCAAAATGAACTGGACTTTGCATCCAGTGAAGACAAAAATGATCTATCAGAAAAGGTGCACATTGTCATTTTGTAAGAGGTCAGAAAACTGAAGTAAAGACACATCAATGTAGTCCTGATTGCTTTCCAAGAGGTTAACCTATTATGCCATAGCATTCCAATCAGAGAGGCGTTAGAAATTGCAACAAGGATACCCAACCCTAAGACAACACAGACACTGACCCTCCCATATTGTGTGATGTGTGCTCTTGTCTGAACTTTTGAAAAATGAGCCAAGGCTTGTTGTGTATTGAGGATAAGAAATAGACTGTAGGGTAAACTGCGTTTTGAGTGCGCTTGGCCCATAAATGATATAGGTGGCAGTGTGCTGCAGAATCAGTATGGCTGGGTCCTACCATAGACCCAGTGTGAGTTAACATGGGGTTTAATTAGACCAATTGTCTGTGCTCACCTGCACATATTTGTACTTTTATACTTAATAGTACTACCCACTGATTTGAGTCTTTCATTTAAGTGACAAACTGATAAAGTATCAGTGTATTATATCAACAATAATGAGTTAAAGTATCAAGTTGCATACAGAAATGTTCTTTCATTGAAGTAAGCACAGTCCAGCCGACACGTGTTTCGACCAAATGTTCTTTTTCAAAGAAATACATATCATACGGATTCAACTAGTTTAGTTTGACCTGCCACCATTTAGGAAGCAACATTGGTCTGTGTGTATTATCATACTTTTGTCTTGATCCTGGCAAATTTGATAAGTCTAGTAGAGAAGTGCTGGTCCCCGATGGGTGTTATCCTCCCGTGTGGTGAGTTCCTAGTTAGGATCTGGATGTCCTGAAAGGGATTACTCCATGTGACCTACGGACACTCAGCTGTTAACAAGGAACTCAGCACCCGTGAGGATAACAGAGCAAGGATATTACTACTTGGTAAAGTCTGTGTCCTCAGCTTCGCTCGGCTTCTAAATTATGCCCCCGGTGCATAACCTGACCAGTAATGCTCCCTTTGCTTGGGTTATATTGCTTTATTAATCATCTAGTTTTTATACATCTGGCTTACAGCTTTTATCTTTTGGCACTTTTGCTCAAAGCTTTGCTCAATGTGCTCATCCATAGCACAAGGAAAGGCTGAATATCAGGAGCAGTACTCAGTTAAAAGAAAGGAAGAAACAACAACAGTAGTAAAAGGAGGAAAAGATGAAAAAGGATAAACTAATAGTATTCAGACAGATAATCAAACAGAGATTATTCTCCATAGTGACATGTGTTTTGAGAAAATAAACATATTTAGCTCACACCAAAAAGCTAACACAAAAGGGGTCTGTCCAAATGAAATGGCCAGACAGATCCTTAAAGGAAGAGCTACTCTGGAAACATTTCTATCATGAACGACCACGGTCCTAGCAAAATGATAATTCATTGGCTTGTGTTAATTTGTTTTTCCGAAATGGCATTACTTTTCCAAAACAATTCCACCACTTGTCAATTGCCCATTGCATTCAACAATCTAAGAACTATCTGGGATGTGTTGAGCCTAATGGATCAAAAGCTGGCAATCGTTCCCACTGCCTTGCATGTCCACTAATGCTATTCATGAGCTGTTTAACCTCAAGTGGAGGGTTGGAATACTGACATGTGCTTTATGTATGGTCTTCCTCTTGCTGTAAGCATATACTGCCCTAAATATCAGTCTTTGTCCCGCCCACTTGAGCAGTCCAGTATTTTCCAATACTACAATCTCTTTACCAACCCTTAAACCACATGTACAGTTTGTTCAAACGTATGTATCATGTGGAACTCATTTGTGGTTGCATGAGCTGTTTTCTGTGCCACTTGTACCTCAACTACATGGCAAATAATGTTTAAAATGTATATACTATGTTACTATGAGGGTGGCTACTTAAGAGTATTAGTTATAAACAGTCACAGGCAACGACAGTGGTTGGCTATGCATGTGGACTGGTGCCCATTGTGACCCACCAAATCCAAATCGGTAAGGGAAAGGAATACAAACTGAGAGCAAGGCAGATCGAGAATGTAGACACACATTATCACACAAACACACATCCAGGAAGTCAGAAAGAGAGAGAGAAGGAAAGCAAGAGAGAGGCAGGAAATACACAAAGAGAGTGATACAACAGCACAGTGATATTGTGATGGAAAGATACACAGAGATAAGAAGTGAGTCATAATCAGTGAAAGATAACGAGGCAGAAAAAAGTGATTCAGATACTGTCAAAAAGAGGGCTCCATGTGTTAATATCTCAGCAACAATATTGCCATACAAAAATATCACCATATTATTGTGGCGATATTAAGGCATGGAACCTGCGGGGGACACCCCTGCAGCCCTGCATTATTTTAAAAGGAGCAGGGGACACCCCTGCAACCCCCGCTCCCAATAAAACCCCAAATTATCCCTCCCAAAAATATCGCCTATGGCCGTTCCAGACGACCATATATACGGCGATATTCTTGGTGGGGATAATATGTAGTGATACCAAAAAGAGATAGTAACACACACAATCTCATACACTCAGACAGACACACACACACACACACACACACACAATGATGTAACGATAAATACATGAAGAAAAGAGATACAGATACATTGAGACACATTGGGATATGAGCACAATGAGAGCATGAGAGACAGACCGACAGAGACCGTGAGGAACAAAAGAGAGAGGGGAGAGAGAGCGAGAGAGATAAAGAGAGAAAGAGAGAGATTATCTGAAAGAGAGAGAAAGAGTGAGAGAGAGAGAGAGAGAGAGAGAGAGAGAGAGAGAGAGAGAGAGAGAAAGAGAGATGGATGGATAGTGACAAGCAGAAATATAGTCAGATACACAGTTGGAAGAAGAAAAATAAATAGTGAGGTAGCATAGAAATAAACACCTACTACATATCAGATAGAGTGGCATGCAGAGAAAAATACCTTGCTAGAGAAAAACACACACACAATGATAGAAACTGAGAGAAAGAGCGAGAATATGAGAGACATATTAAGAACAAGAAACATAGAGCCTGGAGAGATACAAATTAGGACAAACAGAAAATAAGACAATGGGAGAGATACAGTCAGAGATAGAGGAAGACACAAAAAGAGGTACAAGGAAAGAGAAACACAGAAACAGAGCACCAAGAGCCACTTAGCAAGCCACAAACAGAGATACACACAGAGATACCACATGCAGAAATATAAATAGTCTGGAGGACACATTGGGAGATGAAAAATTAAACATAGTTAGATAAAGACATTGCAGATAAAAATGAACACAGCGACACACAGAGATGCACATGCATGGGCATGTGCACACAAAAACACAGCAACCAGAAGAAAATAATATAGAAAATGAGGTGCAGACGCCACTCTGCGAGAACAAACATGGCTTCATGACCTGTTCTATGAGAAGGTACCCACTCAAGAGCCTGCAGCCACGTTTGAGCTCACCAGGGGCCCATATTTTAAGAGCTTCTTCCAGTGCTGCTCGCAAAGCTCATGCACTAATATATTCTTTGAGAATGTCTGGGATATGGAGGTCATTACCCAACAGACACCATACAAGAATGGAGTCCTTGATTTTAACACAGTGCAGAGATATGTTACCCCTCAAACTGAACTGTACCATTGAAAAGGGACGATATGTAAATCCATCAAATCCCCCTCAGTGATTGGCGTGGTCCTGGTTTGCACTTCCCTTTGTTCACCAATTTTTGCCTTATATCTGTGAAACTAGCAGTTAGCAATAAGGGTAGTTTAGCTCAGTAGCAACATGCTCGTCTTGGAAGCAAGACGACGCAGAGTAACACAGGTTTGAATCCCGGGTGCATGCTTAGAAACCTCTTCAGTATTAAGCACATTATAAAAGACCAATTATAATTATATCATGCAAAATGGGAGATATTTCCCCATTTATAGAACCACAGTCCAAAAATATCTGAATATTGGAAGGAACAGATGCCCAGACAAGGGACACAATACAATTCTCAGAACCTTCAGCCAGTTCAGACTAGTGGGACTTTGTTTCTGAAGAGCCCCATATTGACTATGACCTCTTCCTGCAAAAGACAAACAGTCACGTTGACCTGTTTGGGTTTCCACTTGCAGGCCTGACATCCCTTTCTATCGGTCAAATCCCCACAAAGAAAACAACCTCAGGGTGTTGAGAGTTTGTGTGCATCCATGGTAGAGGGGCCCTCGCTCTTATTTTCTCTGGGGGTTGACCATCCATGTGTCTGGGATATCCCCTCATGTTTTGGTTGTAGATGTGTGGCCTCTCCCTCCTTATGTTTACTACTATTGGATTATTTGTCATTTACCACACCAACCCAGCTTCCAATACGTCATAATGTCTCCCTCTTTGATGGCATCCTGTGGAAGGGGACTAAGAGTCACCTGGGGGTTTCAGCCATAGGCTCACATAAGATCCTAAAGGAAAAATGTCCTACTAGTGAGAAAGTAGTGCTATATGTGTACTAGAAGAATTGGTTGATCAGAGTCCGACGCATGTCACGTCCCTCCTGTGCATCGCTTCCTCCCTGAGGTGCTGCCCCATCCCCACCTTCCTCATCCTCTTCGTCAGGTGGTTACTGTTCTGCGCCAGTGGGCAGGGGCACATTCCCTCTGATGCACATATTGTGTAGCATCACACATGCCTTGACAATCTTTGCCACCTTCTCATGGCGGTACAGGAGTGCCCCACCAGACCTGCTGAGGCAGCGAAACCGTGCCTTCAAGAGGCCAAATGTCTGCTCAATCACCACATGGGTTCGTGTATGGGCACGATTATAGTACTCCTCGTGCCTGTTCTGTGGGTTCCGGACTGGGGTAAGGAGCCACCGCTTCAAGGGATAGCCTGCATCACCTGCATGTGGGCAACAATGTATGTGTAAGTTAACTCATCATGTTTGACCTCATTAAGTGATACCATGGCATGCATTTGTTTCTTCATCTCAACCCCATTTCCATGCATGGATGGAGTCAATGATGAGACTGCTATGTGTGTATTCCTCTTATGGACTGTTTTGCATGTCATTGATTAGTGTGCGCGGGGGGGTCCAGTTCCTTGTGAGTTTACATGCACTGTGTCAGTCCACGTCCGTTGTTTCTGTGATCTTGCAGATGTCCACTTATTTGTATGCTGTCATCCTGGCAACGTTGATGTCAGCCTCATGATGCTCTCACTACACACAGCAAATGGTGTCATGCAATTTAGTTGGGCTTCTGTGTCAGTGTAGCAGTGTATTGATGTTTTTGACCCTCATGTGACTCCTTTGTACGCAGTAATGGGGGACTGCCCTTTCAGTTCATGGTGTTTTGTGCTTTGTATTGGCTATAGTCGTTGCTTGTGGCTGCATTTCGTTGTGGGGGGTGCAGTCGGATTTGGTACAGTGCACATGCAGATGTCTGTGGGATGGTTGGGACACTGCTTCATTCGCATGGTAGGGCTGCTTGCATCTTGCATTATGTGGTCAGGTGTCAGGTCCAGTCTGGGCGGATTTTCAGGTGTAAGCTTCCTCCATTCTCTCTTGCACTCGCAGCTAGGTTATGTATGAATCTCCCCCCCCCATCTCAGCCAGGCAAAGTATGCATCTATGCCTCAATCAGCTACCCACATCACATTTCCATGAGCCTAACATGCGACTCACCGAGAAGCCAGGATCTGTGCCCTGCATGTCACTCCATGTAGCGTGGAATCGTGGAGTTCCGCAGCACCATTGAATCATGGGTTGATCTGGAGAATCAAGCACAGCAATGTGTGATGATCTTGTTTGAGTCACATACCATTTGCACGTTGATTGGTTGGTATAGCTTACGGTTGCAGTACACTACCTCCATGGCATGTGGGACCACCAATTCCACATGGGTGCAGTCGATGGCGCCAATGCAACCAGGTATGCCGGCCAGTGAATGGCAACCCACTTTGGTGTTTGAGATCTCCTGGGCAGACCGTGGTAAGGAAATGTGTTTGTGTGCTTGAGAAGGGCATCAAGCATTTGGTTCAACATACGTGAGAATAATGGTTGTGAAATGCTATGCAGTTGCCCCACTGTGTTTTGGTAGGTGCCTGTGGCCAGGAAGTGGAGCACAGACACCACCTTCAGTAGGGGTGGGATGGCGGTGCGTTTTTCAATGAGGCTGACTATGTCGTCATGTATCATGTCCACAATGGTGGTGATGGTGTACCGGTCCAGGCGGTACAGGGTGTGGATCTGCTCAGCGGTTGAGTTGAATGGACTGGCTCTGATGCGTGGGATTGGGGGCTGCCTGCGTGGTGGCACTGGCTGTGCTGGTGGGGCATGCTGGCCCTGCCTTGCCCTCCTTCTCCTCCTGCGTCTCTTCTGTGCTGCCTGTTGTTGTACTTCTTGTAGTTGTTGTTGTAGCACTTCCACTGCAATCAGGTCCTCCAGCCCCAGCATTGCTAGTAGTATTGGATTCATTGTGGAGTGTAACTGTGTGTGGGAAGGGGTAGGGTGTGCTCCTTTTGTGCTTGCCCAGTCTGTATTGCCTCCACCTGTACTGATTGTGTGCACCTGTGGCAGCTGGGAACACTGCACATGGCCATTTACTGTTGGTCCGCGATGGCGGTATTAGCACCATGGCGGTAAGGTACTTTACGGCCTTCACAAAGGCGTTATTTCCATGTCCGCGTGACTCGTAATGTTCCCAACTTAGCACCATGGCGGTATTTACGGCATGGGAGTCGCGTGCCCGTGCCCATGGCGCTTATAACGGCACCGTTGATTACTGCGCCGCTAATAGCGCTATCTCGGGTCATAATCGGCCCTAGCGGTAGGCGATGTTGGTAATCCTTTACGGCATCGTTTTTCACTTACCGCCAGGGTCGTAATGAGGGCCTATGTCTTTGTTATGCTGGAATATAGCAGGTGCCGCATCAAAGCTCTCTCAGACGGAGATGGCTGCCACCCTGAAGGAATATGATATCATATTCCTCCAGGAAACGTGGGCACTCTCCCCATTAGTTTTGATGGCTATGTTGCAGAGTGCGTCCCAGCGGAGAAGGGTAGTCATGGGAGATGTTTTGGTGGCCTTGCAATTCTGGTAAAGGTCTCTCTAGCCCTTACCTTAATTGTGAGAGAAACCAAAAATTTGAATATACAATGTATTAGTGCACCAGTGGTTGCCCTATATTTCTGGTTAATTTTTATAATAGCCCACATATTGCTAAACAAGGGTGCCCCGGGGTGCTGAGAGATCTGATTGAAGCAAATGGTATTGCTAATGGGAGTCAGGCCTCATTGCTAATTCTGGGAGGTTATTTTAATACAAAATTGGGGGTGGGAGTTCCAATAGAGAATATAGGCTTTGGCGAAGATTTTGTACATGGAGTAGCCCCTGCACAAATGGTGGATGAAAGAATGTGTGCAAGAGGACTGCAGTTTTGTGAGTGTTTTTTTTGGAGTGGGGTATTCGGTAACTGAAAGGCCGTGTAGGAGTGGATCGGCCGGTGAAGCCAACTTACGTGGGCACACAGGGATCGTCTACGATCGATTACTTCTGTACCCACGTAAGAGATTGCCATGTAATCAAGGAGTTGGAGGTCCTTAAGAGTCTATGTAGTAACCATCATGCACTGCAGCTGGTCATGGGAATTGTTCCATTGATAGTTCCAATTGTTAATTATCCTCAATTGGACCACTGCGGCATTAATCCCCTGTGTAAGCAGAGAATTAAATGGGCCAAACTGGATCCCGTGGAGACACAATCCTCTGTTTGTAAATTAAACATAGAGGAATGTACTACTATTTTGTCAAATGGATCCCTCCCAGTTACCATAATATCTGCATCACAAAAGATTTGGAACACCATGGGCCTCATTACAAGGTAAGAGGTAGCCATGGCACAATTAGCGCCATGGCTACCCCCTTACCGCATACCGGGTCCGGGTTCCCTGAATGGGGAATTACCGGGCCATTCCAACCTTGGAGGACCCGGTATTTCCCCATTCAGGCAACCCATCCCCATTCCCATTCGAGCCCCGATAGGGCTCAATGGGAATGGGGACCATGCTAACAACGGGCCCGTTAATAATGGGCCCGTTGTTAGCCCGTTGTTAGCATTCTGGTCCTTTAGCGGCTCCCACTAAGGGCGCCTGGGAAAATCATCTGCCCTTAGCGCGACCCGCTAAAGGACTTTGGCCCTCATTACGACCCTGGCGGAAATCGCGGTGCAAAATGCACCATGGAGCACGGCGGAAAGCTGCCGATAGCGCCATGGGGGTTGGCGGATTTTCCGCCCCATTCCGACCTTGGCGGGGCGGTAAATCCCCATCCCCCATTTTACCCTTCCCCATTCCCATTTTTGCCCCATAGGGTATAATGGGAGTGGGGAAGGCGTTAATTACGCCACCGTAAAATACGGTGGCGTAATTAACAACAAGGTCCCGTAGCGCCATGGATTTCTCCGCCCGGAAAAACCAGGCGGAAAACGCTCCATGGCGCTACGGGAACTCGTAGTAGGGCGGACGGGTCCGCCGCGAATAACGCTGGCGTAAACCCACTCCGCCAGGGTCGTAATGAGGCCCTTTGTAATGCAGCTGTATTTGGTTAACGGCAAGGGCACCATTACCAGCGCCGTTAACCCCTTACCGCCAACCTCAGATTGAGGCCCCATGTCTGATATTTTTCAAAGGGACTTTAAAATAGGGAGAAAGACCTGGAAACCTGGTTCGATGCATCCTGCCGGATGGCACAGAAAAACCTTAAAGGTATTCTGGATGTAAAAGATAGTACTTGACGTGAGTTAATTACTGCTCGGGCGCATTATAAACTTGTCCTGGTTAAAAGGAAGTCCCATCTAGAAGAGCAAGCCTGGGTGGATCTCATTCAGGCTGTACAGCTAAAGGATTCTAAACAAAAATGTGAATTTGTGGCCAATGGGCCCCCCCAAAAAAGAACAAAAACCCACAAAGAAAAAAAAAAGTAGGTGCGTTGGCTTGGTTGAATCTTTTTAGTACTATAAAGCAGATTCTCCTCCTAGCTATAGTGGGTCATGTGGTTCCCTCTTGCGTCTAACAATAAATGAGCTAGAGATGGCTATTAATAAGCAACTCCCTAACCATGCATCCGGACCAGATGCCATCCCTGCAGATATTTTCTGCAATGAGGTGGACTTGTGGGCCCCCTATTAACCAAGTGCTTTAGTGCATTTTTGGAACTTATAACCTATCCAGTAACATGGAGGCAGGCAATAATTCTCCCTATTTTTAAGAAGGGTGACCCTGGTAGTGCCCTTTCTTATAGACCAGTTTACTTGTTGGACACCTCTTTTAAAATTTTAGGCCGGGCGGTTTTGGTATGGCTCAAACAATTGATCTCTGACTCCGAGGTCCTTACAGGGATACAATATGGTTTCGACCGGGTTTGGGAACCACTGAACAGGCTTTAAATTTGTACCTGGTGGGTGTTACATTTATATTTGTGAGGGGTGAGCCATTGTACTTAGCATTCAATGCGTTTGACAAAGTGGATAGGGCTATGCTTTGGGCGGTGCTCAGGTCCATGGGCTGCCTGGAGGATTTGGTCATGGTCCTTCAAATAATTCATGAACATACATCAGGATGTGTTAGATTTGGAGACCAGGGACAGTGCACAGATTTTATTTTTTAGACCTTTTTGGGTGTTCGCCAGGGCTGCGTTGTGGCACCAGTACTTTTTGCTCTATACATAAACAGTGTTCATCAGGCATTGGTTAATTCTAATACTGACTTTCTCAGGTAGGAGGTGTCTCCCTTCCCGTACTAGGCTGTGCTGATGACATGGTTATAATCGCTCGTACCCCCAGCCCCCTACAATGCTTGGTAGATGTTTAAACTCAATTTATGACCACCCACAAGTTAACAGTGAATTCCAAAAAATCAGCCGTTATGGCTTGTAGGAGCAGGGGCGCTAAACATCTTAAGATGCATAGGATATGGAGTGGAGGTGAATCCATTCCCAGGGTTACTAGTTTCGAATACCTGGGAATTTGTTTCACTGAGAATTGGTGTGGGTTTGGCCATGTTGACAAAAAATGTAGGAGGATGATATAGGCTCTTGGGGGCTTGTCTCGTTTTCAACATAACTGTGTAGGGCATCCAATTAAACTAATCCTCGAAGAGTATAGGGCACAAACTAAAACTGCTACTAATTATGGGGCTGCACTGTGGGGTATGGAAAAGATATAAAATATTGAAAACGTGGAGAACTCCTTTCTCAAAAAAATACTCGGGCAACCCCAATCTTTGCCTAATTATGGCACACATTTGGAACTGGGGGCCCCCACATTGCTGATGAATGTTTATTGGCCCCTGCTACGCACTGGCTGGCACTATGGTCTAATCAGAAAGCCACTCTATCACATAAGATTATAATAGCTTTGGTGAGTAGTTAGCTGTAAAGAAAATTCTGTGGCTGTCATATATTCAGAAATGTATCAGTCTGTTAAATTGTGTTAGCCTCATCTGTCCTTCAACCCTCTTGACTCTGAGTGCTGTAAGGGTATACAATCAAATGTTTAAATCTACTCTTGTGCTAAACAGAGAGTCCTCTGCCTTAGGCATTCCTGCAAATAGAAGGCATATTGTTATAACAACTGCAGATGCCAATCAGCCGTATCTGCTCTATAGTGACAAACCTTCAGATTGCTGGGCTTTGACACAAGCCCATTTTGAATGCCAATGGTTAGGGGGTTGAACAAAAGGCCAGTCCCACAATGCACAACCTATAGCCTGTCCTTGTTGCCAGTGGCCCTTGGAGGATCTTCTACATTTTGTGTTGTTTTGTCCACATTATATGGATTTAAGATGGAAAACGCTTTTGCCTCTACTTACGTCTGCTGGCATGTCTCAGGCTAGGCCTGCTCTATGTTATCTGCTCTCAGCTGCCAAGCTGCCAGTGGCTTGGGGTTCGTTGGATGAGCAATTTGGACCTTTTTTGGAGGTACTAATTGGAATACACACATGCACTTTTAACTCTTTTTATATGCAATGTCTTTATGCCAGCATTATTGATCTGTAACTATAGAATAGAATTTTGTATTGTATCATGTATTTCTATTCTGTATTTGCTGTTTATGGACAATTTGTTTACGAATAAATTATTGATTGATTGATTGGTTATTGATATCTGGGTTTGGAACGCTGACTCACTTCCCTGTTCAATCTGCGGCTGGGCCTCCTGTTGGTCCAGAGGGCAGCGTGATGTCTGCAGACATTGGACATGCATGCTGATTGGATGGTGTAGAGCATGCAGTGCATCCATTTTTGGGAAAAGGCTGCCATGTTGGATCTGCGGACAGCCACCATTGTCAGCGGATAGCACGGCAGGCAGGGAAAACGTATGCAAAACACATTTTGTGTTATGTGGTGGTGGAAAGAGCGGCTGGTGGAAAAAAGATGATATGGAGCTGTTTTTCTAGATGAAAAAATCAGGAGCAGGTGCAGCCCCCTCTCCACGGACAACGCAGTAGTATGCGGACAGCGCAGTGAACGAGTTGCTTGGAAAAGAGATTTGAGGTTATTTGATGGGTCAACAAGGGCATAGAGTCTGCGGTCACTTTGGGTGTCCGCCAACATCATTTCGATTGCAGGGGGTTCAGTCTGAGTTTTATTATTTGACAGTATATTGTACATACTTGTTATATGGTTAATTGTATTGTGATGGTTGTGGCCAGTGGCAAAATTCTGGGGGGCATGTATGATTGTAGTACAATTGAGGATAGTGCTTATAGAATATGCATTTGATTATACTTGGTATGGTTACTTAGTTCCATAGAGATATGAAGCTGGAATATCTAGTTCATTTACTATGGGGAAAAAGAAAACAGTATAATTTGTTAAGCAGGATAGTTTAAAAGCTATAATTGTATAGAATTTTACATATATTTAGTGTGTTAGAACCTCATAACCAGTGCATTCTAAGTACTATCTTTGGTACAACATTAGCGTGTGACACACTGCTGTTTTATTGACATTAAATAATCATTTAGTCATTGGGAAAAGAAAATCCATACTGGAATAAAAAATAAAATAAAAACTTACATTTGAATTTAAATGTGATAGTATGTTTGTTTGAAGGATGTTGTGATTAAGGGAACGTTTAAAATAGTTAGATACCTGTTGGCGTATTCTAACTACATTGGAGTTTAGAAGATGTTTTGTCGTATAAGAATTGTGATGGCGTATTTGAAGTGTTTTTCAATGAAGGGTATTATTTAAGTAGTTAGATACCTGTTGGCATATTATAACTATATTGACTTTTAAAAGTATTATTGTCGTATTATGGATGTAGTTAGATACCTGTTGGTGTATTCTAACTGTTAATTGTGTTACAGTTTAGTGACTAAGTGGGTAATTCATAGAATTTGGCGCACAAGTGGCGCACGCGGCTGGCGCACAGAGTGCGCGTGCGGCAGTCTGTGCCAGCCGTGTGCGCCAAAACCCATTTCAACGCATAGCGTATTCATGAATTTCAACATCCATGACCAGCCGTTGCGCAGAGCGGTGCAGCGACCCTGCAGCAGTGCCAGTAACGCCCCCAATCTTGCCCCGTGCACAAAAAAACATCGCACAAATACAAGGCGCAAAGGCAAGGGGACCAGCATACAGCCCCACCCCAAGCATAAAAACATGTGTAAAAGTCCACGCGTACCCCTCAGAATACACGTACCCCTCTCGTGCTATCGAAAATGCATGTGAAATTCCACACGCACCCCTCGGAATACACGTACCCCTCTTGCGCTATCGAAAAACACGTGGAAAACTCCCCATGCACCCCTTGGAATACACATACCCCACCCGTACTAGCGTAAACGCGTGTAAAAGTCCATGCGCACCTCTCGGAATACACGCATCCCGCTCGTGTTAGCGAAAACGCGTGTAAAAGTCTATGTGCACCCCTCAGAATACACGTACTCTGCTCGCACCAGCAAAAACGCATGTAAAACTCACTGCGCACCCCTCGGAATACACATACCTTGCTCGCGCCAGCCAAAACACGTGGAAAAGTCCACACGCACCCTCGGAATTCACGTACCGCATCTCACGAAGAGCATGTACAGAGCGATGGAAACCCACGTGGGACCTTCAACCCGTGGCGAGGGAAACACCCACGCATTCTACGTCACAGACGCGCTTACGCGCTAAGCTGATGTGCTGTTTTTTCACGTGCCAAATCACTCCGTATCAAGCTGGCCACGCGACAACACATGGAAGACCACGCTCCTGCCCAGAAGGCTGAATTACTGTCCCCTAGAGCCCCGAGCAGCCTCCCACAAGCCATCTGCTGCTGCCTGCCTGCCTGCTGCCACCGTGCCCTGCCATTTGGTACCTGCACATCTTCCAACTGCAGGGGTCCAGTTGCCGGGACCACCCCAGCTGGAACAGAAGACTCCCGACTGAAGTATCATCACTCCACAGCCCAGCCCCAGGACCCAGTTGCCCACCCACACCTGCCTCGGGGGTTGCCATGTCCGAAACAACACCTTCCGGCACCAGTGGCAAACCCCAGCCAGAAAGGCAGAGGGCTACCAGCTTCAGTGAAAATGAAGTTGGTATCCTGGTGGAGCAAGTTCTGGGGCATTATGATGCCCTCTTCACACCATCTTGCGCCGACAAGGAAGGACGGAAGAGGATTTTGAAGGACATAGTGGGTGCCATCAACGAGGAGGGGGTGGCACCCTGTGACATCAAACATGTCCAGAAGCGCTGGGAGGACAACAAGTCCAGGACCCTCAAGAAGGCCCTGCTCCTCTTGGAAACAGAGGAGGCAGTGGGGCGCCGGGGCCAGCTTACCACCTAGCAGATGAGGGTCTTGGAGCGCATTCGCCCAGTGCTTCACCACCAGATCCTCAGGATGCAGGCCCGCCTGGAGTCGAGCGGTAAGTGGCCATGCACTTATGTTTAAAAAAGGGCATGTTGCAGTGTGCTGGTAGCTAGCTACTTGGCTGCATGTGTGAAATGGGTCATGTTTGGACGTGTGTGTGTGCAGGGACATGATGGTGCCACATGTGAGTCCAATCAGGTGTGACCCACATGGATTGTGCATGTGTAACAATGCATAATGCGGAGCAGCATGCGGAACACACACATGTATGCATGCCTGTGTCTGTAATTTGACATGTTTGGGCTGTGAGAGATGTGTGCTGTTTCCATGGACATGCATGACGTACATGTCCGTGTGTTTGAGTAGTGTGTGCACCATGGATGCATGACACATGATGTTGACAATGTGTTGATTCACTGATACAGCGTAGTCATCCCTGTATCCACTTTGTCCGGGGGTATACCGGGCCAAATGCATGACCCTCCGGTGACGCGTGTGCATGTGACCAGCATGTCCCATGGTGCATGTGAGAATCAGCCCACCGTTGGATGCAACTACGGTGCCTTGGACATGGATGCCAATGTACGTTGCATGTGCCATGCCTGTTCCTGCATATGTGTTGCATGCACTGACCTATGTGTTGTGAAGGGACATGATGGAAGTGACGTTTGACAGTGCCACTCATGTGCTATTGCTTTGTGTCTAGGGGAATATAGTTCAGTACCCTGATGCTTGTGTTCAATGTCTCCCTTTACACAGCAGCGAGTGAAGAAGAGGGTGGAGATGGTGCTGTGGAGGAAAGCGGCAGGGATGCCTCCACCGGCCGGTGACACAAGGCCCAGTCACCCTCCCAGGAAATACCATCATCCGGGAGCGAGGGGGCTGGTGCTGCATCTGCCACTACAGCTGCAGTGGAAGGGGCGGATGAGCCCCCACAGGGGCCTGCAACGGCGGAAGACAGTGCAGAGCCATCCAGGTTGGTGGTGGGCATAGAGGAGGAGGAGGCTGCTACAGAGCTGCACATGGGGCCTGGTGGGGGTGGTAACACTGGTGGAAGTGGTGCAGTCCAGGGGCAGGGGCAGGAGACAGCACAGGTCGCCGTGGAGGTGCCTGTGCATGTCTCTGTCCCTGACATTGTGACTGCATCACCATTCACCAGCAGGGATGCCCCGTCCCAGGCCCGTTCGCAGGTAGGGGGGAGGTCCATGTCATCTGGCACTCCTCTACCTGCGTACAAGGGGACCCATGACCAGATGGAGTCCATCCTGATTGGTGTCGCGTTGCGCACACGTGACATTTATGATGACGTGCATGGTTCCTGGGGGAACCAAGCACGTCATCACGAAGAGCTGTGTGCCAACGAGGCCCAGTTGGGAGGGTCCATGGTCGGGGGTTTCCTCCATGTGTCAGCCACACTTGCAGCCCTCTCCTCCTCTGTGCACACCATACGCCAGTCGTTCTCCGTGCCATCTTCCGGGCCAGCCACAGTTGGGAGTCAGAGCTCCAGCAGGGGTGGACACCCCACCAACTGGACCGCAGCGGATGGAGGATGTGCCGGCATCATCGGGCAGGGCACGTGCATGACGGCGCAGGTGGATTCCATCATCCCGGATGCCGTCGTGCTGGCAGAGGCAGTTGCGTCAGAGGCAGCGGCAGGCTCAGCGTGGGAGGCATCATGGTCGGGGCCATCAACATCAGAGGGGCAGGCATCGGCAGTAGGGTAGGAGGACCCTGGATTGGGAGTGTCTTCCGTGTGGCAGCAGTTGGGCCAGTGGATAGATACAGAGCACAGCGGGCGGAGGAGGCACAGCTCACTATGGTCAGGGCGGAGAACTCCATGCGCAGGGCATTGAGGCGGGCTGAGTGCAGTCATGGCCTGTTCCAACTCCCTGCGAGACCTCGAGGCGAGGGAAGAGGCCCACCTCTGGGACATCGACGTGGAGTTCTATGATGCCCTGGCCCCAAATATCAACGAGTGAGCCGTTGGACTTGCCCGCCGCCTTTGTACATAGTTAATTAGTGTTAGGTTTCCTTTGTTTTTACTTTTATTTTGGAGTTCATGGACATTGCTCCACTTCATGTATATAGTTTATTCATTTTTTGTAGGTTTACTTTTGTTTGTGGATCATGGACCATTTGGACTTCCACTGTATATAGTTGCAGTAAATGTAAATGTTCCCATGGAACAATGGTTTTCTTTCATTTGGATTATGTTTTTCTAATAGACATTGGCAATGGACCACTTTTTCATCCGACATAACGTATTTTTTTGTTTCTTCATAGGATCAACAATTTCTTTTTTTAATTTCTCTCATTGGATGTTGATTTTCAAGTTTCATTTCTGCAATGTCAGTTCATAATGTTGTAATACATTTTTGCTAACTTCAAGATTGGTGTTGTGTTCTATCATTGGTTTTGTGCATGTCTCAATGAACATTGCCTCAGTCATGTGTTGCCACTGTGTGGCTCCGTTGTGCATTCCTGCATGGGCATGGTGGTCCATTTAAGACTGTCATGGCATGGGTAATATGGGAGTGGGTTCTGTGGATGGTTGCATGCTTGTACTGGGGGCAAGGAGGAATAGAGTTGGCATTAGGCACATGGGTCTGTTTTGTCAGGACATGTTGTTTGGTGGGCCATGTGTCGGGGTCTGCTGACAGGTGCCCATCACTGCTGGTTGGGTGGGTGTTTGGATGGCTGGGGGACATGAGTCAGGGCCTGCTGGCAGGTGCCCGTCACTGCTGGGTGGGTGGGTGGTTGGGTGGCTGGGGGACATGAGTCGGTGCCTGCTGGCAGGTGCCCGTTAATGGTTCGTGGATGGGGGTGTAGGGGGACATGAGTCGGGGCCTGCTAGCAGGTGCCCAGCAATGGGGGTGGGTGGGGGTACAGGGGGACATGAGTAGGGGCCTGCTGGCAGGTGCCTGTCAATGGTGGGCGGGTGGGTGTGCAGGGGGACATGAGTCGGGGCCTGCTGGTAGGGGCCCGTCAATGGTGGGTGGGTGTGGGTGCAGGGGGACATGAGTCGGGGCCTGCCAGCAGGTGCCTGTCAATGGTAGGTGGGTGGGGTTGCAGGGGGACATGAGTTGGGGCCTGCTGGCAGGTGCCCGTCAATGGTGGGTGGGTGGGGTTGCAGAGGGACATGAGTTGGGGCCTGCTGGCAGGTGCCTGTCAATGGTGGGTGGGTGCGGGTGCAGGGGGACATGAGTCGGGGCCTGCTGACAGGTACCCATCTCTGCTGGTTAGGTGGGGGCCATGTGTTGGGGCTCACAAGTGCATGGTGCCATGTGGGCTGCCTGCGGGGCATGGTCAGGGGTGTAGGGTAGTCCCCTGTGGTGTGGGATGCCTGTGGGGCATGGTCATGGGTGTAAGTGTGGTGTGGGCTGCCTGCAGGGCATCGCGAGGGGTGAAAGGGCACACCCGAGGGCCCACGCTGCCAATTCACGTGTAAAAGTCCATGCGCACCCCTTGGAATACACGTACCCCACTCGCATCAGGTAAAATGTATGTAGAAATTCATGCGCACCCCTCGGAATACGTACCGGCAGCCCATCCTGCCTCCCCATGCACCGCAGGCAGCCCATCCACCCTCCCCATGCCCCACAGGCAGCCCAAACTACAGGGGGGACTTTTTCCACACATGTACCTCCCTGCTATTGGCCAGAGGGTGGGTGTTTCACGGGAACCATGTTACCTGGTGCATGCCATTTGCACATGAGGGCTGCAATTGCCGTTACACTGCCATACTGTTTGAATATTGTCATCACTACGTACGTCTTGATGTTGTAAGTTGAGGGGCTACACATGCACTGCAACACACACACACACCTGTGCCAAGCTAAGCCCTTCAACATGCAATCATGATGGTGCTGTGTGATGTTGATCTGACATGTATGTACCCATGTCCCTCCTCTTACAGTATGGAAATGCACTAGTGTAGGTGCCTCCTATGACACATGTACTGTGCATAGTTGATTGTAGTTGAGTGCTGCACATGAACATGCATATTATATGTATCATGGTGTGTTTGGTTACATTTCTAGCTGTGTCTATTTGTGTGTCAACACATGCTTATGCTAGGTGCTGACTATTTGTTCACTTCTCTCATTTTGGCATTGGATATATGCCTTCTAGAGGTTGTGTGTGATGGAGGTGATGTCCAACATGCGATACACGTGTTGCATTCACATTTTGCACACATCCTTTTATGCTTTTGGGATGGCCCTGCATTGCAATGCCACTGGATGCATGTTGGGGTTTGAGTTGCCTGTGACATGGCTGTTTCATTATTTGGCTGTCAATGTTGTGAACTGTATGTGTGTGGTATGTGCTGACATGTGTGTTCTTGTTTGTTTTCTTTATGTTGTAGGTAATGATGCACTGGCGGCAGAGGATGAAGATGCCATCCCAGACACGGTGGTCAGTTCACATGACCAACCAAGCACCAGTGGTGGTCGTGGGGTGGCAGCCCACGAGAACCCACAGGTGCTCCAGGCCATCGTGTTCAGAGCTGACTCTGAGTCAGGCTCTGATGTATCCTCTGACCACTATGTTGAGCTGGATCTGCATCATGAGGTGTTGTCGCCGGTAGGTGATCCTGTGTCGGATGGTCTTCTTCCTGCAACACCTGCAGTAGGGGGCCAGGCAGGGTTGGAATGCCCACCTGTAGTGGTTACGGGTGCACAGTCAAACTTGACACCAGTTGGCCATGTTCCTGGGGCATCAGGTCGATGGAGGGATGCAGTCCTGCAGCCGCGGGCAGCACCAACCCAGGAAGGACCACGGCTCCTTGGGCCCAGCAGGTGTGGTGTCCTGCAATGCGGTGGCCGTGTGCCACCGGGGTCAACTGAGTGGGAGCATTCCGTGATTGCCATAGCGCAGCAACAGGGGGAGCAGTTGAGATGATTGCTCAAGGTATGGAAAGTGTGGCCCATTCCATCCTCCCCTCTGTAAGGCAAATGGTGCTCCAGCAGCGGGCTATGCAGCCCACGTGCCGCTCACACAGGCTGGGCATGACAGCGTATGACAGGGCGCGCCGGGCTGAAATGGTGTCTCTTCGTGAAACACTTAATGCTCAAGCAGAGGCACACCGTCAGGCCCTGAGGGTGGAACAACAAGCCCTCCTGTCAAACTGGATATTAAATTATGCCTCCTATTGTAACGATTGTATATATATTGGCCTACGCCAAGTTGCTTAAAACTGTACGCGAATAACTCTCTACAGCAAGGTCTTGACCTTAGAAATTGATGTAAGCCGCCATCTTGAATCAAGTCGCCACTTTAGGTTCTTTTGCTGTGTAAAAGTCACCCTGTACATCAAAATGGTGGACGATGCCATTCCGAACAGAATCTGGTCGTCATGACCTCCGTACAGCTAATGTATAACTTGCCTACAGGCCACTTGTTAGGGTCGTGAACTGAGACCTTGTCATTCTGTTGACCTGTGTGTAAATAGATTACCTGTATCAACGGAACTGATCTATGCACATACTGATGAATATATTAAAGGTTGACCTGGCAGAGACCCTAGAACAGTAATACATTCATGGAATGGTTAACCCGCGAAGGGGTTGGACAAAAGGCTGGAGAAATGTATATAAGCCTGATTGTCCCAATGTATAGTCTCTCACTTGATACATCGAACCTCGTTGAAGTTCGTTGTGTTGTACTGAGGGCCGATAGCTATCCGATCTGCCATTGGCTTTGTCACTGCTTGACCTTAAAATAAAGTACTTTGTATGTTCCTTTGTAACCGGTGTATGGTGTGTTTCCTTTGGGCTTCCCGGCCTCATATTATTTTTCTGTTTTCACACTCCGATCTACTCTAGCTGACCTCATGATGGATGAGAGTAGGCGGACAGAAGACAGGATGGTACAGCTTGAAAGAACCATCTCGGCTGAACTCCATGCAAGCCGGGAGTCATTCCGTTTGTCATGTGAGGCCATGCAAGCAGAACTCCGTCTAACACGTCAGTTCCTGCAGGAGGAAGCATGTGTGACATGTGAGGTAATGCATGCTGACCTCAGACTCATTGCCCGCCAGGACCTGGCTTACCAGACCTGCATACTTGCTGCCATTGAGGGGCAAGGCGTGGCTAGGTGTGGTGAGTCAACTGCACCATGTCCACCTTCTGATTCAGATCCAGAGGGTGATGATGACAACCTATCTCCCACATAGGTCGGGCCGTGCAGGCACTGAGCCCAGTGAGGGTTTTTTTATTTTACTTCACATCTACATATATGGGTGTTGCAGTACACCCTGTACCTCCCCCCTCCTGGTTGCCCTCCACCCCATGGGTCATATATGGCCATTTTTTATTAATGTTTCCTTCCTGCAAATGTTTTATTTTTTTTCCAGCAGTTTCTTTTTCTCTGAACATTTTTGATTTTTCATCCAAATTGTATGTTTTTGGTAAGTATGTCATCTTTTCATTTTCAATTTTCATTTTATTTATTTTTTCAATTATTTTGTTGTTCTTTTTCAATGACTTCACTTTGCTTTTTATTTGTTATGTTTTTATATGGTTTTCTTCATTTTTATTGATTTGTCTTTTCCTTCTTTCATTACTCTTTCCATTTTTTTATTTCAATTGATTATTTTCTTTAATTTGTATTTTCTTTTGAATTTTTTTTTTCAATTTTATTTTGTCTACTGTGCATACATGTAACAGTGTGGTGCTTTGTGGCATCGGAAGGCATCCACTGTGTGTTACAGCTGGGCCCATTCAGGCGTGTCTTGTGCATGTGTTTTGCTTGGGGTCCTGGCACATATGCTACTCCTGCTTCCCTTTTCCATGGGCTCGCAAGGATGGCTCGGTGTAACAGCATATCCACATGGGCATTGGGGTTCCGTCACATCTGTGGCCAGCCTGCAGTTCTACTTGTGTGTACACCTCTAGTGGTTATTCCAGATGGTTTCTCCAATGCATGTCTGCACTTCACTTTGGTGAGTATTATGCTGACTGTGCATTTCAGCATGTTGCTTGAGATGTTTGTTATGTATTGACTGTCTATGTTGATGCACTTCCTGCTGTAGCTTGTACCATGCACCCTTTGGCTGCATACAACTCGCTGATGGTGGGAGGGGTCCATGTGCTGAGAATGTTGAATTGGGACAGTTTCCCCACAGTGATTTTGATATGCCACATGAAGGCTGCATGCTGCATTACCCCTGTCACCACGCATTTCAACAGCCACCCATTCCTTGCTAGCACCACTTTGGGCATTTCCCAGCCCTGGCTGGTGTTTGGATGTGACATCTGGGTTATGACTACATTGTTCGTGATTTAAATTTCCTGTTTGTGTCCTGGACCTGCTCCCCCCTCCCACTGTTTGCACTTGGCCCTTGTGACAATCCGGCCAACCAGGATGCTTGAGGCTACCACCACTAGCAACAGCCCACAAAGGAGGCCCTGGGTAGACCTGTCCACATGCCTCCTCAGTCACTTGAATGCCCCCCTGTCTCCCTGCCCCTGTCAGTGTCCCTCTGTCTCCCCCTTCATCATCACATCCTCTACTCTCTTGCACCGTTAGGTTTCCCTCTGCCACATGTGTGTGCTTCATTTCACCATCTTCCCCATTAGTCATTTGAAGCTTGGCCCCCTCCTACCTTCTCTCCTCCCTTTCCCTCTCCACCACCCTTTAGCCTCCTCCTTGTACTCTGGCTGTCATTTTCAACCACTACCCCAATTGCCATTGGCAATGGTGATACATAGGCGCTTGTTCTTTGCAGACATTTGCCCTCTGCCTCTGTCCTTCCACACCGCACCTTTGCCGTTTTAAGTATATTTTAACCACTTAATTGGATCATTAGTCCCTCCATCACTGATTACAGGTCATCTCTTCCCCCTTTACCTTCTGTCTTTCTTCTGCCCCTCCCCATCACTATCTTGATTCTGTGTAGACCTACCACAGTTTGTCACTTTTTGTTACTCTCCTCACCTCTTCCCTCCTCTTCCATCACTCACCTCCTTATGTGACTCCTGCACTGCGGCTATTGCCGTCAGGCATAGGAATATTGATGCTAGTTACATTCGCTCCCTAGACTCTCCCTTATTGGTCCAGGCAATTGTAATATGTACTTTGCTTTTCCAGTTCATTATCACACTGTGGACTGTGTGAAGGACACGTAGGAATGTGCTGTTCTTCTCCCTTGTTTCCTCCCTCATTGATGCGCTTTGATGAAGTTTGTGTGTAGGTCATATTATGGATTTCTATGATTCAGTAATGGGTCACTGTCTGCCATTGCCGATGTGGGGTACCCTGTACATGATATGTTCTGCTGGTCAATGGCTGATGCAATGTAGTGCTTCCTTTTGAGGTGTCAGGGGAGGGGTGTGGTTTGACACACAGGGGGGTCCGTCGTGCTATGTTCACATGTGCTGTGTACGGGACACTGGCATTCACTTCATTTCACGCGCATGTATTCTAGGCATGTACCTACGGACAAATACACTTGGCCAACACCCCCCAACTAATTGACACCATGCAAACGCGTGCACCCAGATTGACTTGTCAAGCATGCTGTGTCACAACAATCCATGTTCACTTCTGAGTCATTGATTGTGTACATACATGACAGGGTAACATTTGGTTGAATGCCATTTTTTGAAATGATGCAGAAGTGTTTTCCCCAATGCAATGCACACTCACCATGCTGTGTGGTGTGTGGTGTTTGATAGGGCAATTTGCAATTGTCCAATGTACATGGCAACATGTATTCTGACTTTTGTTGGTTGCACCGCTGGTGGCATGCATTTGTGCCACCGTTTTCATGTTGTGAGGTTTTGGTCACTCCTGTCTTCCGATTCCATGTCAGGTATAATCATCTGGTGCCTATTTACATTTCTCACGTGGCACTTCATGACTATTGTGTCATGTGTTGTGCATATGGTTGGATGTTTTTCCGTTGCATACCATGGTATGGTGTGGCATTTGGGGTTCAGGAGTTTTGGGAGGGTTTGGGTGGCATACCAGTCCTTTCATGCCCTGTTTAGCAAGGGGGGGCAATGCCTTGCGTGTGTTCTCTTTGTTCCCATGGGATTGGTTGTATTTAATTAGCTAGGGATGCACATAATGTGGCACCTCCGTGGACACATTCTCAGGGTGGTAAGGTAGTGACAGTTGACTGTCCCTTTCTCATCATCGATTGTGACCTGGTATGTGCCAGGCCTGTGTGCACTCCGCAGGGGTTGGAGTTTAGGTGAAAAATGTGGCCACAAGCTGGGTATGGGCTGCCTCGCCACATGCCCTTTCCCCTCCCATGCGCAGCGGCTGTGCCTGTGATTGGGGGTGTGGGGGCACCACCATGTCCACCGGTACACCATGCCATGTTGCAATGTTGTGCAGGACACATGCTGCCACAATTATCCTGCACACTACTGGGGGTGCATATAGTAGCTGTCCACCAGAGCGGTCAAGAGAGCGGGAGCGTGACTTGAGCACTCCGAATGTGCGCTCCACTATGGCCCTGGTTGCAATATGGGCTGCATTGTATCTTACTTGGGGTGGTGTGGTGGGGTTCCGTATAGGCGTCATCATGTAGGTTCTCAGAGGGTAGACACTGTCCCCTGGTAAGGTGGTAATAGTTGTCATTAGTTGGGCTTGTGTATTTGTCTGTGTGTGACATGTATGCATGTGTACAGGCATTTGTACTCACATAGGATCCATGTGTCGCCATGCTTCCCAGCTTCTAGGGCCCCGCTCAGGGCGGACATTCTGAATATGAAACTATCAATGGTGGACCCGGGATAGTTTGCATAGACAGAGGTGATGATTCCCTTGGCATCGCATACCACCTGCACGTTGATGGAATGCCTGTGCTTGCGGTTTCGATAGATGTGCTCAGTGGCCCTAGGTGGACGTAGGGCCACATGGGTGCAATCTATGTTACCGAGCACTTTGGGGAAGTGTGCCACCCTGTAGAAGTCCAGGACCACGGCCTAACTTTCTGCGGGTGTTCTTGGCATGTATTTGTGCCTGCGGACTGAGGGACGCGCAGTGATGATTGCCAACACCTGGTGTAGGCAGTGTGACTGCCTGGCCTGTGAGACACTCCCCACTATGGCAGTTGTCCGCTGAAATGACCAGTGGCCAAAAAATGCAGTACATTGAGCATCTTCTCCAAGGGGCTCAATGCTTGGGAGCACAGGGTGGGTGATGTTAGTTTTCCTCCCACTCGCTGACCAGCTCTAGGATGATATGAGGTGGAAACCTATACCTACCATAGACCTGGTCATGAGGCATCCCAAAAAAGCTAGTCCTGGGCAAAACAATGCAGGGCCTGGCTATTCTGCTCCTCCTGCGGTGTCCCACGATCACTGCTGCGAGGAACAGGACATTCACTTAGCTGTATATGCTTGTTTGTGCACACTTTTATGCTGCGCGGGGGCACTTCTGCATGTTTTCGTGTGGTGGACATAATTGTGCGTGTGTTTTGATGTGCGCAGGTTTTCCCTATTCTATTACATGAACATGTGTAATTCGCATGCGTGTGGGCGTTTCGTGTACTTCCCAGAGGTACTTCCCCAGTTATGCTCTTATTTTCACGCGTTGTTCCCCATTCCGTGTGTTCCGTCCCTTGTTCCGCCCCCTTTTTGATGTGCGCGCTGATGTTGTGTGCTTTCACTGTGCGTGACGTGCATGGCGTTCGGGATGTGGAAATGACGCATGTGCCGGTGTGTGCCACGCACGGATTCGGCACACATCCCGGAAAATACACGTGCAGGGCCTTCCATGAATCGCACGCGTACGAATCACACGCATGTGCCGGCTTTTTCACACTTGCGCAAGCTTGCGCCACTGATTTTGGTGCCCATTTATTCCATGAATTACCCCCAACATTTGGGTTGAAGGAATATTAAGTAGGCATTTGTTAGATTTTCTGGTAACCTATGTTTTGGAGTAAGAGATGTGTCGTTACATTAAAACCAACTATTTTAAAAATAATATATGCAGTGTAGTGCCCTGAAGTGGTTGTGGCACCAGTGTGGTATACTATACCTACTGTTGTGAAGGTTTTCTTTCCAAGAGTTATTTTGCCGTGTGTGAAGCCTGTAAGCTTACAGTTATTTTTGGTACCATTTGCATTGTACCTTCAAAACATTAGTATGACATATTGGCTATGTCAGTTACTTTGTATGGTGGAACTATTGTCTGAATTGCTAAAAAGGCATAATAAGTCATGATTTGCATTTTGCAGAACCTGATAAAATGCTATGGGTTATGAATTTGGTATGGATACATGTGTAAACTGTTCATTAAGGATGTACTCTTGAGAAACATTGTTACAAAGAGTGTATGTATGTTTCCACATGTATGAAATCTGGAAGATTCTAGGGATGTTTTTGCTTTCCAGTACTTGTAGTAAGTACATAAGGAATTCTTGTTGCTCTTCCTGCATGTTTCTGGCAAATTCTACCATTCCTGCACAGAAGCCCAATTCTTGCTTTATAGCTGTGACACTGTAAGTGTTGTCAGGACTATTTGTGCCATTTTTATGAAGGATGAGCATTTGAAAACACACCTAGTCCAAGCCATGTAAGTAAATGTTGTGAACAATTGGTAGCAATTGGAAGAGAAGATTGATTGCTACATTTGCGTAGCAATTTACTTCAGTTGTGTTGCTGAATGTAAATGGACCGGAGAGTTCTGTTTGTGGATCATTTGATGGGTCTCCAGATTTTTCTGGAGATGAGACATTTGTGTCTTTGTTTTCAGCTGGACATGCAGTTCATTTTATACTAGACAGGTTTGTGGTTGTATTGTTTGATACAGAAGGAGTTGGTGTTTTTTCTGTCTGTATTTTTTTTCTTTTTAAAGGTTTCCTTTTTTGAGGTACAGTGTACATATCTAGATGGGGGTGTATAATATACGTAGCCTGTTGTATTCCAAGATGGAAGGAAAGTCAGCGTTGACTAGGTTTGCATCAAAATTAGGAGTAGACCATTGAGTGCATGCAGATGTGAAAGTGCTGCCTAACTCATACTTTCTTTAAAGACTGTGCTGCCAATGTCTGTCAATGCTTAATCTCGGGTTAGACCTTGTGATTTGTGAATAGTGACAGCATATACAAGAGATGGAAAAAAAAATCTCTGCGTACGTAAATGTCTTTGAAAAGAAGGAACATGCTATTTTGTGTGCAGCTATTTCATTTCTGCAAGTTTGTCAAGGTGGATGTTGATGAACTGAATGTTGTTGTTGTGTTATGTGGATGTTATGTGGATATGTTTGGAAGCCATCAACTGTACCAGTTGCTCCATTGACTAAACCTTGTTCTACATCAAAGTTTCATTTTAGAATTCGTCTTTGGTTCACAAAAAAAGTCAATATTTTCTTCTGGAGATACATTTTTCTAAGCTATTTAGTCATGCTGTTGCTTGTTGACACATAGGAAGTGTCAAGCTGTGCACTTCTAGTTTGTCTGTGGAGCTGATATGCAGTATGTGTTGCTTTTCTTTTTTCAACATCTTCCAGTTGAATTGACTACAGCTTGCAAGGGTTGGCATTAAGGACATGCATTTTATATGTTGTTGTGTTCATTGTTCCACGACATCAGGAGCAGGTGTGCTCTGTCCCTATAGCTCATTGAATAGTCTACTATTTATGATGGATTGTGCATGTTTAGTAAGCAGAACAGTTCTATTGCTTTTTAAAATGGTAAAATAGGTTAGTTCTGCAGACTGACCCATGTTTTCAGTTAGTTCTCTGTAATATAAATATTGCTGAGCGTATTGCAGCATTGTTTGTGTCCTAATGTTTTGAAAATAGGTTGACGTTTAACAGGTGTTAACTGTAGGAGGTCTCAGAAAACAATAACATTTTATCCTCCAAAGAGTTCTTCATTGTTGGTTTTTAGGACTTCTTGCATTCTGAGATGTATTAAAACCAGCATGAGGTTGGAAAACATGCTTACTGCATCCATCAGAAGCACTTTCATTTGGTTCGGAATTCTGCATTCTTCAGTAGCATCTTCTGCTGATTCTTTGTAGTATTCTAATTTGTTTTGGGGTTATACGGAGAGGAGCAGTAGTCGGTGTAAAGTTACACCTCCTATGTTGTAGGCAGCTGAACCTGTGGGAGCTGTTACTACAGCTGAAATGTTGTTGTTCGTTATGTTGTGTAGAAATTTGTTGATTATTCCAATTAAGAATGTTTACCAGAAGCAGCCTCACCACTTACATACATTAGGAGGGGTTTAGCATTTTTAAAGCTACATGTTTTAGTTTCATGTTTAAACCCATTTTCAATTTCTTGAGTGACTTCTAGATAAATGTTGAGTTGTTTATCATTTAGCTGTGATTCGGGCACTGACGAGTCTCCCTCAGATAGTTAATAACAATAAATGCTATTTTCTGTCTCAGTCATGGCAATTTCCGCTTCATTTAGAATGAGATGTTCTCCAAGTGGTTATTGGCTTCTGTAAGGGAAAGTTGACTGCCGTCTGAAGTGTCTTTATCTAGTTGAGCTATAATGTCTTCCTCCTTTTAGCGTTCATTGTCCAACATTTCTTTGTATTGTTTGAAATTGTTATCTGTTATACTGCTTTCATTTGCTTTGAATGCAGCTTAAAATGAGTCATACTTACCTAATAATTCTGCCTCTTTAGTCCAAGGTTTAAAAAGTCGGATTAGAGCCATGTAATAGAGTTCTCTATGTTGTGGAGATTTAAATGAGGTGTCGTTTTGGGCAATGTCGTACAGACACATGATTTCCAAAGCTTTACTTCTGTTTCTGTAGTATGTGTCATTGACATTGTTTTAGTTTTTTTTTAAATGTCCTGGCTACTAGGGTCATTTTTGGCTAAGGTTTCCCTCTCTTGGTAGGATTTAGCACTGATTTTCGAGATGAAGCTGGACCAAGATTCAGCCACACAATGTGTTCAGATTTACCATATAAGGCTGCGCCTGTCAACGGTTTGTAGCACCAGAATTCTCTATGGGAGAGCATTTTTATACTGATCTGTACAATTTTTGTGATAGTGTTTTGTCAAATATGTCATCCCAGAGGTCTTTTAGCTCTGTTTTCTCCGCTTTTTTGAGATAAGCTGTGACATATCTTGCAACTACAGTGGAATTGTTTGCAATGTATTGTATGTTCCTGTCTGCGTTCCACAAGAGGGCATTTATTGCATTGAAACTATTGCTATAGTTTGATGCTTCGTCCATTTGAATGTTATCTGTGTTTTCAGGGCCTTTGCCTTTTACACTGTGTCTAACAGAAGACATAAAGCTATTTACTTGTCCTTTTTGCAAACTACTCTAGGGAAGCCAAAGCGACATTTGGTATAGTATATTGCCTTTGTTTTTTTTTTTAATCTATGTTGGCAGTATTTGCCACACATATGTTTTTGGAAGCATAAGATTTGTATACGTAGGTCACTATCTGTGGTTTCTGAAGGGATGTCAGAGGTAATTTATTTTTAAATAAATTGTAAAACAGTGGCATCTTTATCATGGCCAAATTTAGATACATCTTTATCCACAAAAGCATGTGGATGTGTCGTGCTCCTATGCATTGATATTCTTTTCTCCAAAAGAAGTATTTGACTTCTCTAAGCAGAGGGCTAATTCTATTGCAGATTAAGGGGTCGATTCATGGAAATAATGTGCGCCGAAAATTCCCGCGCAGAGGTGGCAAAACTTGCGAATCGCAGGAAAAGTGCTGAAATCGCAGTGCAAGTGCGAAAATTGCAGGGAAACCAGCGCACAGCGATTCATGGAAGTCTGTGCGCGAGAAAAACATTGGATGTGCGCTAAAAATATGCGCCGCGCACGCCGGCGCACAGGTCATCCAACAGCGTGCGCCACGGCCACTGCGAAATCGCACATAGCGCGGCGCACATCACAAAAGTAGGCGGAACACGGGGCGTAACACTCAGAATGGGGAACAACGCGTGAAAATATGGGCGTCACGGGGGAAGTACAGGAGGCAAGTGCGCGGAACGCCCACACGCTCGCCTACAACCCGTATTCATGGAATCGAATAGGGCAAACCAGCGCACGGTCAAAGACGCGCACAGGGCCAAACAAGTACGCCACAAGAAAGCAGGCGGTAGCGTCCCTGCGCCTGAAAAAAATGTGCGCCAAAATGTGCAATAACAAAAAGCACCCATATACAGCCATGATGAATGGTCCATACAGTGGCCCTCTAGGACAAATGAGGTGCAAAGGGGTACCGACAAACACGGACACCCGCTGTGTGGAAAATAGCGTGTGCGTGTGTACCTGGGTGCGCGGGAAGTCCCACACGCGATTGGCCTGGGTACGTGTACTTCGGGGTGCGCAGGAAGTTCCACACGGGATTGGCCTGGGTAAGTGTACTTCGGGGTGCGCGGGAAGTTCCACACGCGATTGGCCTGGGTACATGTACTTTGGGATGCGAGGGAAGTTCACACACGATTGGCCTGGGTACATGTACTTCGGGGTGCGCGGGAAGTTCCACACGCGATTGGCCTGGGTACGTGTACTTCGGGGTGCGCGGGAAGTTCCACACACGATTGGCCTGGGTGCGTGTGTTTCGGGATGGGCAGGAAGTTCCACACGCGATTGGCCTGGGTACGTGTACTTCGGGATGCGCGGGAAGTCCCACACGCGATTAGCCTGGGTACGTGTACTACGGGGTGCGCAGGAAGTTCCACACGCGATTAGCCTGGGTACGTGTGTTTCGGGGTGCGTGGGAAGTTCCACACGCGATTGGGCCAGGTACGTGTGTTTCGGGGTGCGCGGAAAGTTCCACACGCGATTGGCTTGGGTACGTGTGTTTCGTGGTGCGCGGGAAGTTCCACACGCGATTGGCCCGGGTACGTGTGTTTCGGGGTGCGCGGGAAGTTCCACACGCGATTGGCCTGGGTATGTGTACTTCGAGGTGCACGGGAAGTTCCACACGCGATTGGCCTGGGTACGTGTACTTCGGGATGCGCGGGAAGTTCCACACGCGATTGGCCTGGGTACGTGTATTCCGAGGTGCGCGGGAAGATTCACACGCGATTTCAGCAGGGTACGTGTATTTAGGTGGTGCCGGGGAATGCTACATGTGATTGGCCATGTGGGTCCTCCCAGGTGTTCCCTCTACACCCTCCACGGCTCCTGCAGGCAGCCCACACCACAGGGGACTACCCTGCACCCCTGCTCATGTCCCACAGGCAACCCACCCACCATGGCCATGCCCCCCAGCCAACCCACATGTCACCTTGCACTACTGATCACCAACACATGTCTCCCAGCACCCCCAACCCCCAACATCCAGGGGCAGCCTCCACCAGGCCACCACTCATGTCCCCCTGCACTCCCATCCCCCAGCAATGCAGGGGCAGCCTCCACCAGGCCCCCACTCATGTCTCCCACCACCCCCACCCCCCAGCAGTGCAGGGGCAGCCTCCACCAGGCCCCCACTCATGTCTCCCTGCACCCCCACCCCCCAGCCACCAGGGGCAGCCTCCACCAGGTCCCCACTCATGTCTACCACCACACCACCCCCCAGCAGTGCAGGGGCAGCCTCCACCAGGCCCCCACTCATGCCTCCCTGCACCCCAACCCCCCAGCCACCAGGGGCAGCCTCCACCAGGCCCCCACTCATGTCTACCACCACCCCCACCCCCCAGCCACCAGGGGCAGCCTCCACCAAGCCCCCACTCATGACTCCCAAAACCCCCACGCCCCAGCAGTGCAGGGGCAGCCTCCACCAGGCCCCCACTCATGTCTCCCACCACCCCCACTCCCCAACAGTGCAGGGGCAGCCTCCACCAGGCCCCCACCCATGTCCCCTATTACCCCCACCCCCCAGCAGTGCAGGGGCAGCCTCCACCAGGCCCCCACTCATGTCTACCACCACCCCCACACCCCAGCCACCAGGGGCAGCCTCCACCAGGCCCCCATTCATGTCTCCCACCACCTCCACCCCCCAGCAGTGCAGGAGCAGCCTCCGCCCGGCCCCCACTCATGTCTCCCACCACCCCCACTCCCCAGCAGTGCAGGGGCAGCCTCCACCAGGCCCCCACCCATGTCTACCACCACCGCCACCCCCCAGCCACCAGGGGAAGCCTCCACCAGGCCCCCACTCATGTCTCTCACCACCCCCACCCCCCAGCAGTGCAGGGGCAGCCTCCACCAGGCCCCCACTCATGTCTACCACCACCCCCACCCCCCCAGCCACCAGGGGCAGCCTCCAACAAGCCCCCACTCATGACTCCCACCACCTCCACCACCCAGCAGTGCAGGGGCAGCCTCCACCAGGCCCCCACCCATGTCTACCCCCACCCCCACCCCTCAGCCACCAGGGGCAGCCTCCACCAGGCCCGCACTCATGTCCCCTATTACCCCCACCCCCCAGCAGTGCAGGGGCAGCCTCCACCAGGCCCCCACTCATGTCTCCCACCACCCCCACTCCGCAGCAGTGCAGAGGCAGCCTCCACCAGGCCCCCACCCATGTCTACCACCACCCCCACCCCCCAGCCACCAGGGGCAACCTCCACCAGGCCCCCACTCATGTCCCCTATTACCCCCACCCCGCAGGAGTCCAGGGGCAGCCTCCACCAGGCCCCCACTCATGTCTCCCACCACCCCCACTCCGCAGCAGTGCAGAGGCAGCCTCCACCAGGCCCCCACCCATGTCGACCACCACCCCCACCCCCCAGCCACCGGGGGCAGCCTCCACCAGGCACCCACTCATGTCTCCTACCACCCCCACCCCCCAGCAGTGCAGGGGCAGCCTCCACCAGGCCCCCAGTCATGTCTACCACCACCCCCACACCCCAGCCACCAGGGGCAGCCTCCACCAGGCCCCACCCATGTCTACCACCCACCCACCCCCCACCCACTAGGGGCAGCCTCCACCAAGCCCCCACTCATGACTCCCACCACCCCACCCCCCAGCAGTGCAGGGGCAGCCTCCACCAGGCCCCCACTCATGTCTACCACCACCCCACCCCCAGCCACCAGGGGCGTCCTCCACCAGGCCCCCACTCATGTCTCCCTGCACCCCAAACCCCCAGCCACCAGGGGCAGCCTCCACCAGGCTCCCACTCATGTCTCCCACCACCCCGACTCCCCAACAGTGCAGGGGCAGCCTCCACTTGGTCCCCACTCATGTCCCCTATTACCTCCACCCCCCATCAGTGCAGGGGCAGCCTCCACCAGGCCCCCACTCATGTCTACCACCACCCCCACCCCCCAGCCACCAGGGGCAGCCTCCACCAGGCCCCCACTCATGTATCCCACAACCCCCAGCCCCCAGCAGTGCAGGGGCAGCCTCCACCAGGCCCCCACCCATGTCTACCACCACCCCCACCCCCCAGCCACCGGGGGCAGCCTCCACCAGGCCCCCACTCATGTCCCCTATTACCCCCACCCCCCAGCAGTGCAGGGACAGCCTCCACCAGGTCCCCACTCATGTCTCCCACCACCCCCACTCCCCAGCAGTGCAGGGGCAGCCTCCACCAGGCCCCCACCCATGTCTACCACTACCCCCACCCCCCAGCCACCAGGGGCAGCCTCCACCAGGCCCCCACTCATGTCCCCTATTACCCCCACCCCCCAGCAGTGCAGGGACAGCCTCCACCAGGTCCCCACTCATGTCTCCCACCACCCCCACTCCCCAGCAGTGCAGGGGCAGCCTCCACCAGGCCCCCAGTCATGTCTACCACCACCCCCACACCCCAGCCACCAGGGGCAGCCTCCACCAGGCCCCACCCATGTCTACCACCCACCCACCCCCCACCCACTAGGGGCAGCCTCCACCAAGCCCCCACTCATGACTCCCACCACCCCACCCCCCAGCAGTGCAGGGGCAGCCTCCACCAGGCCCCCACTCATGTCTACCACCACCCCACCCCCAGCCACCAGGGGCATCCTCCACCAGGCCCCCACTCATGTCTCCCTGCACCCCAAACCCCCAGCCACCAGGGGCAGCCTCCACCAGGCTCCCACTCATGTCTCCCACCACCCCGACTCCCCAACAGTGCAGGGGCAGCCTCCTCTTGGTCCCCACTCATGTCCCCTATTACCCCCACCCCCCATCAGTGCAGGGGCAGCCTCCACCAGGCCCCCACTCATGTCTACCACCACCCCCACCCCCCAGCCACCAGGGGCAGCCTCCACCAGGCCCCCACTCATGTATCCCACAACCCCCAGCCCCCAGCAGTGCAGGGGCAGCCTCCACCAGGCCCCCACCCATGTCTACCACCACCCCCACCCCCCAGCCACCGGGGGCAGCCTCCACCAGGCCCCCACTCATGTCCCCTATTACCCCCACCCCCCAGCAGTGCAGGGACAGCCTCCACCAGGTCCCCACTCATGTCTCCCACCACCCCCACTCCCCAGCAGTGCAGGGGCAGCCTCCACCAGGCCCCCACCCATGTCTACCACTACCCCCACCCCCCAGCCACCAGGGGCAGCCTCCACCAGGCCCCCACTCATGTCTCCCACCACCCCCACCCCCCAGCAGTGCAGGGGCAGCCTCCACCAGGCCCCCAGTCATGTCTACCACCACCCCCACCCCCCAGCCACCAGGGGGAGCCTCCACCAGGCCCCCACCCATGTCTACCACCACCCCCACCCCCTAGCCACCAGGGGCAGCCTCCACCAAGCCCCCACTCATGACTCCCACTACCCCACCCCCCAGCAGTGCAGGGGCAGCCTCCACCACACCCCCAGTCATGTCTACCACCACCCCCACCCCCCAGCCGTGCGATTTGCCTGGGTACGTGTACTTCGGGGTGCCTGTGAACTTCCACACGCGATTTGCCTTGGTACGTGTACTACGGGGTGCGCGTGAACTTCCACACGCGATTTGCCTGGGTACGTGTACTTCGGGGTGCGCATGAACTTCCACACGCGATTTGCCTGGGTACGTGTAATACGGGGTGCGCGTGAACTTCCACACGCGATTTGCCTTGGTACGTGTACTACGGGGTGCGCGTGAACTTCCACACGCGATTTGCCTGGGTACGTGTACTACGGGGTGCGCGTGAACTTCCACACGCGATTTGCCTGGGTACGTGTACTACGGGGTGCGCGGGAAGTTCCACACACGACTGTGCCTGTGAGAGCGTGCTACGTGTATTCCTGGGGTGGGCGGGAAGATTCACACGTTCGACTACGACGTGCCGAAAAATGGTCCAATCCTGAGACACGTACGCCATCATGAAGCAGGCGTACGTCGACCCGCGCAGCATAAAAGTGCGCGCAAACAACAAACAAGCTCATGCGCCAGGATAAATATACCATTCCTAGCAGCAGTGGCCGTGGGTTACCAAAGGAGGAGGAGGATAGTGAGGGCCCGAATTTTCACTCCCCGAACCAGCCTTTTTGGGATGCCTGATGACCAGGTGTATGGGAGGTACAGGTTTCCCCCACACATAATACTGGACCTGGCCAGTGAGTGGGAGGATGACCTCACATCACCCACCCTGTGCTCCCAAGCACTCAGCCCCCTGGAGAAGGTCCTCAATGTACTGCACTTCTTGGCCACAGGATCATTTCAGCGGACAAGTGCCATAGTGGGTGGGGTGTCACAGGCCACGCAGTCATGCTGCCTACACCAGGTCTTGAACATCATCACTGCACGCCCATCAGTCCGTAGGCACATATACCTGCCCAGGACACCTGCAGAAAGGCAGGTTGCCACCCTCGATTTCTACGGTGTGGCACAATTCCCAAAAGTGCTAGGTGCCATTGACTGCACCCATGTGGCACTACGTCCCCCCAGGGCATCTGAGCACATCTATAGGAACCGCAAGCACTGGCATTCCATCAACGTGCAGGTAGTATGTAATGCTAAGGGAATCATCACCTCAGTATATGCCAACTATCCAGGGTCCATCCACGACAGCTTCATTTGCCGAATGTCTACCCTAAGCCGGGACCTAGAAGCTGGGCGGCATGGCGATACATGGCTGCTTGGTGAGTATGAATGCCACTGCACATGCATTCATGTCAGATGCAGAGTTATGTCACTACCCCACTAATGATACCCATCACCTTCTCACCAGGGGACAGTGCCTACCCTCTGAGCACCCACATGATGACGCCAATTCGGAACCCCATCACGCCTCCAGAGGTCAGATACAACACAGCCCATATTGCAACCCGGGGCATAGTGGAGCGCACATTCGGAGTGCTCAAGTCACGCTTTCGCTCCCTTGACCGTTCTGGCGGGCAGCTGTTATATGCGCCCCCAGTAGTGTGCAGGATCATAGTGGCAGCATGTGTCCTGCACAATGTTGCAACACGCCGGGGCCTGGCCGTGGACATGGTGGTGCCCCCACATCCCCAACCACATGCACGCCCGCTGCGCATGGGAGGGGAGAGGGCACGGGGTGAGGCAGCCCGTACGCAGCTGGTGGCTAATTACTTCACATAGAAATCACACCCCAGTGGAGTGCACACAGGCCTGGCACATACCATCTGATAAGCAATGATGACTCGACCTGACAATTAAGACGAACAAAGGGACTGGTGGCACTATGGGAGGCAGCCCACGCAAAGCCCTAGTCTGTTCCTCCATGGCTGCAAGCATGCGGGTGTGAGAGGTCTCGTTCTGGAGGATGAGTGTGCAGAGGTCCCCATGCAACAACTCACGGGATGCCCGGACCTCCGCCCTAGTTGCCTGCATCTCAGCTGAGAGCGTACAGGTGAGACGCTCCAGCTGCTGTTCTGTCCTTCGGTTTGTTGAAGCCTCAAGCTCAACAAGAGTCGTCCTGAGGTGAAGGAGTTCCAGTCTCAGGGCTTCCCTGTGTCCCTGGGACTCTATGGAGATGGCTTCCTGCAGAGTCGCCAGTGCCGCCCGCCTGTCCCTGTCGGACGCCAACATGTCCTCCCTGTGTGACTGGCATATGGAGTTGGTTGCCTGCTGTAGTCGCTCCATCAGCCTTTCGGGGGGGACAATGGAAGTGGCCACCCTATCCATGGCCTGAGCCATCATCTCTGATGATGCTGCCTGTTGGGTTGCCATACCGTAAATGGATTGCTCCCATGCGATATTGCCAGGTGGCGTACGGCCACCACGTCGGCGGGCACCACACCTGTCTGGGGCAAGGCGAACTGCGCCTTGCTGTGCCGGCACTACCTGAGGCTGCAGGACTGCATTCCCCCTCTGATCTGCTGGCCCAAGAACAGGATCAGATGTCGCGGAGTGTGACCCTGCATCTGTAACCATCAAAGGCGTACCTGCCAACACTGACATCCCCATTGAGGGTTCTAACCCTGGTGCAGGTGGGTCGGACAGAACAGAATCGCTCCCAGGTACACTCACCTGCGACGGCACGTAGGTCTCATCATCCGAATCAACACCTGAGTACAGCTCGGGGGAGGTGCAGCCAGAGACACCCCTTGAGAGCACGACCTGCAGCAGTTGTGGGTTCTCACCCACCACCACACCAGGTCCTTCACTGGTGGTCGGTCGGCCCTCAGACCCCTCCTGGGTCTGCACCATCTCCACAACCCCAGCAGTATCAGGTGCGTCTTCCCCTGCAAAGACATAAAAGAAAACAAAGGGAAACAGGCATTAGCACTATGGCACACAATAAGGGCTGAGAGGCTACAGAAACAGTACTTGATTGACACATGTCCCACATGACTAAAACACTCCCATGCATGCACCGTCACTGCGTGTGATGGGGAGGCAGATGGCACACATTGATGACACCAAGATGGAAGATGAACACATTTGCTGCATGCTGCCTAGCAGTGGCATCACACATTGGCCAGTGATTGGCAGGTCAAATACACATGCCATCACACAGATGGCATGTACCCTAGCCATGAAGTGAAGAGGGAGAGGAGGTCACCAATTGTTCATTCAGTCCAGTTTATTCATATGATTGATTATTTTCATTGTAATGGTTCAAATGTTTAACATACAGCTGCCAGTCGAAAATGGTCCTATAGCACAGGGACATGTCCAAACTAATCATGTCCACGAAACTGAGCCAGTCCACTGTACCATAGCCATGTCAGACATGTGACAATAGGACTGAGAAATCCTGAGTAAAAGTGGTGGTATGCAAACAATCTGCCTGAATAAACAGAGGTAAATAAGCAACAGTGTAGTGGCACTATGACACTCCAGGGCAACTGGCGTGGTGTTGGGCTGGATGTCTAATGTTGGCCGAAGGGATGCTGCTATACCCAAATGCTGTTGTCAAGAATGTTTAGGAAGAGGCACATGGGTGAGCCGAACCACTCAGGCACACACACCCTCCCCTGGCACCCAAACAGAAGCCCTCCCACACACACCATGCACATGGATGACACACACATGAATGTGCACTCACCGGACAATGCCTCGTAATCTGCCACTTCTCCCATGCCTTGGATCTGTTCCTCCGTGACGTAGGTCCCAGCAACCTGCTCATGTGGAGTGAGTTCTATGTCGTCTGCTGGAGACCCACCTCCAGTCACTAGAGTTGCGGCATGACTTGAGACCAGATTATTCTTTGCCCTGAGCTTCAGGTCATTCCAGCGCTTGTAGCATTCATTAGCTGTGCGCCTCACGATTCCAAGGGCACTTATGATGTCCGCAATGGTCTGCCAGTGTGCCTGACGTTGTGCAGGTGTGGTCTTGGATCCTGCAACAATCACCATTTCGCGGTCATGTGCGGACACATACTCTACAAGTGCATTCAGTTCGGCCTCATTGAAGCTGGGCTTCCTTGACGGGCCGGACTGTGTAGCGGTGTGTGGGGCATCAGCCTCTACTGGACGAGCACTCTTCCTCTTCCGCTTGGAAGGTGGTGAGGATCCGGAGTGTCCTGCGCCGCTCTGGACACTAGAGGTAGGAGCGTGGGATTGCACACTCAGCATGGGAGTTGGTGCAGGCATTATCTCAAGTGTGATGGTGTCAAGGGGAATGTCAGCATGATGGACTTGGACCGACACTGTCCTGGATGGTTGTGTGAGAGGTGGGGTGGATGGAGCCGCAGCTACCCCTGCAGCCTCCCCAGCCTGCCTACACGGGGCAGCAGATGACCTAGCTGCCCCTGATCCATGTGGCCTGATGACACCAACGTTCACCGGCGCACGTGGCCTAGACCTGCTGACCTGGAAGTCAGCCATGGAGTCACCCTGTGCCAGGTCTGGTTCCACAGTGGGCTGGTCCCACAAGGGCTGAGCATGGATGGTGTCAGCCACGGTAACCTCAACCAGGGGGGGGGCATGGGTGTCCCTGACTGCTCCTCCACACATGGGGGGCTAGGGGCACCCTGCAAGTCACGGCCACGTCCCCTACCGGATCCACCACGGCCACCACTTGGGGCTCGGCCACCTTTGCCACCCTTACGGCTTGTTGGCCTCCCAGCCATGGCACTGATGTTATTGTGCGTATGGGAGTCGATGTGAACTATTGTCCTGGGAAATTGGGGGTCAAAGGGGTTGGGTACCAGATGGTAATCGTACCCTAGTGCTCTAGCAAGGCTGTATGTCACCCCTGGGGAAAGATGACGGGTCACGCAACGCACAGGCACCCCAAAAAAGCGAAGTAAGGTGCACGCAACCCCTCCTAGACCACGTGCGTGGAAAAATGAACCTGCACTACGCTGTGGCACCCAGGAACACAAGAATGAACGTATGCGTGTCACACGCAGCCTAGAATGACCTCTGAAGGGGTACGCGACACACGGGGCAAGCACAGATGTTAGATACATGCGCGACTCACCGTCCGCCAGGAACAAAAGCGTGAAAAATATGCGTGTGTGCGCGTTGGCAACACCCCCGCCAAAAGAAGAATTGTACGCTGTCTGAGGAGACAGGACAACAGTAGTAGGGAAGCTGTTTGAGGAAACAGGCCCAGGTAAAAGAGGTAAAGAGAAAAAGCTGTCAGAGGTAACAGGGAGTACGAACTGGAAACGCTGTGAAGTAAATCGCGTGTGAACCGACAAGAAGTACAGATTTCACCCACTCGCTCTCCACGAAAAGCACATACAAGGAAATGGCGTTCTACACATACCTTTTATACACACGTCACAGACGCGCATATGCAATGAGGCCATTTCCACCAATTACGCGCTTTGACACTCGGACGTGTATCTCTTCAGTTTTACACGCGCCATTCTCTACGGCCATGCGCGTGACGTCACAGCTGCGCATGGTAGCCTTTGGGACAGTGAAATCGCATATGCGAGCACACGTGGTAAAACTTCACGTCCGAGTGTCATCGCGTGTAATCGGAGGGAAGTGAGCGTACACGCGATTGGCCTGGGTACGTGTATTTCTGGGGTACGCAGGAAGTTCCATACGCGATTGGTGGAAATCCACGTGTGCTCTGTCATCACGTGTAATGAGGGAAACACCCGCGCGCCTCACGTCACAGACGCGCTCACGCGCTAAGGGCCTTTGGTCCAATGAAATTGCATATGCGTGCTCACGTGCATACGCGCTAAGGGCCTTTCCTCGATTTTCACGCAGACGTGCATGATTTTCACGTGCCAAATCACTCCGTATCAAGCTGGCCACACGTAAGCACACGGAAGATCACGCTCCTGCCCAGAAGGCCGAACTACTGCCCCCCAGAGCCCCGAGCACGCTCCCACCTGCCATCTGCTGCTGCCTGACTGCCTGCTGCCCACGTGCCCTGCCATTTGCTGCCTGCACATCAGCCAGGGGTGCTGTTGCTGTGACCACCCCTGCTGGAACCGAAGACTCCCGACTGGGATTCCATCGCTCCACAGCCCAGCCCCAGGACCCAGTTACCCACCCACTCCTGCCTCTGGGGTTGTCATGTCGGGGCAAACACCACCTGAGACCACTGACAACCCCCGGCCAGAGAGGCAGAGGGGCACCAGCTTCAGTGCCACCGAAGTTGGTGTCCTGGTGGAGCAAGTCCTGGGGCAGTATGATACCCTCTTCGGAAGTTCCCGCGCCGACAAGGAAGGATGGACTCGGATCTGGACTGACATCGTGACTGCCATCAACGCGGAGGGGGTGGCAGTCCGCGACTACCAACATGTCAAGAAGCGCTGGGAGGACTTCAGGTCCAGGACCCTGAACAAGGCCCGGCGCCTCTTGAAGGCAGCGGATGCCAAGGGGCGCCGGGGCCACTTGTCGGAAGAACAGATGAGGGTCCTGGAACGCATATCCCCAGCGCTCCACATCCAGGTCCTTGAGAGGCAGACCCGTCTGGAGTCGAGCGGTAAGTGTACATGCATCTGGTTGTGAGCTGTGCGTGTGGTGATTTTTCAGTATTGTGCAGGTTGCTTATCTGTTTGTATGGGGTCGAGTATGGGTGGGGGTGTACAGGGCCATGTGGCTAACACATGCGAGGGCTGGAATGTGCGAGACATGGATGGTGCTTGTGTGTGTAGGCTTGCATGCCAAGTGCAGTTGTGTGGGCACACATGTTTGGATGAATGTGTATGTAAGTAGACATGTCTGTGATGTCACGCATGTATGTTGTTTTCAGCTGCATGTATCAGCACTATGTACAAGTGCATGTGTGTGTATTTGACAAGGGTGCAACAGTGATGCAACATGGATGCATGTGACAGCGGTATGTGGAAGCCTGATGGGCAGATGTGACATGGATGCACATCTGAACACTGCGACACTTGGCAGAGGTGTACACATGCATGCAAGTGTGGTGGTGTGTGTACATGTGTGGTGCACTTCCTGTGTTGCATGTGATGTCTGGCTCACCTTTGCCTGCTCATGCTGTTGTATGTGTATGGATGGTGCTGGCAGTTGCGATATGGCTGTGGTATGGCTCATGTGTGCGAGTTGAAATGACATGTGTGTTGGGGATTGTGATGACATGTCTGAGTTTTGCTAATGCCACTCATGTACAACTGTCATGTGTGTATGTGTCCATTGTACAGTGCCCTGATGCCTGTGTTTTTTATTTCTCCCTGTCTGCAGTGTCAACTGATGAAGAGGGCGAAGAAGGTGCTGTGGAGCACAGCGGCGGGGATCCCACCGCCAGCCGGAGACGCAAGGCCCGGCTCCCATCCCATGTTGTCATCTCGTCGGGAGTGAGGAGTCTGGTGCCGCGTCCCAGGCCGCAGCTGCCGGGGGGAGGTCCAAGAGGCAGAGGTTGGAGTTGGACTCCTCGGCAACAGAAGGGGCAGCTGGGACCCCACAAGGCCCAACGGGGGAAGATGGCACGGAGTCATCCAGGTTGGTGGGGGGTTTGGTGGAGGCGCAGGCCGTGCAAGCAACAGAGACGGGGTCTGGAGGTGGGGATCCCACTGGTGCTAGTGATGCAGCGCAGGACCAGGGACAGGAGGCAGCACAGGCCGCCGCGGAGGTGCCTGTGTGCACTCCTGTCCCTGCATCATCTTGCACCAGCAGGGATGCCTACGTCCAGACCCGTTTTCAGGCAGGGGATGAGCTCACGACAACTGGTCTTCCTCTGCCTGCGGACGTGGCTATCTGGGTCCGGGTTGAGCCTGTTCTGAGTGGTGTGGCGTTGCGTCAACGGGCCATGCGAGGTGACCTGCAGTCTTTTCATGAGGAGACTGCACGTCATCTCGAATGGCTCGTTGACAACGTCAGCCTGCTGGGAAAGGTCACCCAGGCCGGATTCCTCCGTATGATGGGGCTTGCTCCGACCCCCTCCTCAACTGAACCCCCTACGTGCCAGTCGTCCTCCGTGCCATCTTCCCACCCATCAGTCACCTGGGTGCCCTGTGGAGCTGCCTCTGACGGTGCGGCCAGGCTGGTGGAGGAGGCATCCCTGCCACAGTCAGGAGTCGGACGTCCAGCAGGGGTGGCCACATCAACGACTGCACCCCAGCCGGCAGAGGATGTGCAGGCAGCAGGAGGCAGTGCACGGGCAGAGGCACAGCAGCAGCAGCAACGTGGTGGGAGCCCTGAAGGCTCGGGGCCTTCAACATCGGAGGGGCAGGCATCGGCCGGAGGGCAGGAGGACCCAGGACAGAGAGTGTCTTCCGTGTGGCAGCGGTTGGGCCACGCCATAGATGCGGAGCGGCAGCGGGCGGAAGAGGCACGGCTCACAATGGTCAGGGCGGAGAACTCCATGCGGAGGGCCCTGAGGCAGGCCGAGTGCCTCGAGTTTGGAGGTGGACACGTCGACGGCCCTGCGGACCCTCGGGGCCATGGAGGAGGACCGCCTCCGGGACATTGAGCAGGAGTTCGATGATGCCCTGGCCCGGGACATCCACAAGTGAGCCGTCAAACTAGCCCGCTGCCCTTGTACATAGTTATGTAGGTAGTGTTAGGTTTAATTTTTTTTTAGATTTATTTTGGACCTTTCGGACATTGGCCACATTTTTGTATATAGTTTATTTTATTAGTTAGTGTAGTTAGATAGGTTTCCTTTCTTTTGTTGGGATAATGGACCCTGGCTTGTTCATGTGTACATAGTTCACTGTTGTATTTTTCTTTCACATTTTAACCATGGAGCAATGGCTTTCTATTTTATTTCCCATTGGATTTTGTTTTCTGGACAGTTACTTTGGACACCATTACTTTGGATTTTGATTTTTGGTTTTGCTTTTTTTCACGGACATGCTTGTTTTCATTTTTGTACATTCCCATTTTTGTTTCTTTATTTTTGATTCTATTTGTGTTTCCTTCAATGCATATTTATTTATCAAACTTCAATGTGTAGTATCATCTCATTGGTTTAATGCATATCATGATATGGCTTTTGAGATTCACTGACACCCATTGATTCCGGAACTTGCAATTGGTGTTCTGTCATGTAATTGCCAATTATGAGTGGGTGGATGCAATACTCGGGTGGGTGTTTTGCATTTGGAGGCTGACCATAGGGACCAGGGGTCTAGATTGTGATGACATGTTGGCTGGGGAACATGAGTTGGACATTGGTGGGGGCCTGCTGGCAGGTGCCCCACAGTGCTGTGGGGTGGGGGTAATAGGGGACATGAGTGGCGGCCTGGTGGAGGCTGCCCCTGGTGGCTGGGGAATGGGGGTGGTGGTAGACATGAGTGGGGGCCTGGTGGAGGCTGCCCCTGCACTGCTGTGGGGTGGGGGTAATAGGGGACATGAGTGGGGGCCTGGTGGAGGCTGCCCCTGGTGGCTGGGGGGTGGGGGTGGTGGGAGACATGAGTGGGGGCCTGGTGGAGGCTGCCCCTGCACTGCTGGGGGGTGGGGGTGGTGGTAGACATGGGTGGGGGCCTGGTGGAGGCTGCCCCTGGTGGCTGGAGGGTGGGGGTGGTGGTAGACATGAGTGGGGGCCTGGTGGAGGCTGCCCCTGCACTGCTGGGGGGTGGGGGTGCAGGGGGACATGAGTGGGGGCCTGGTGGAGGCTGCCCCTGGTGGCTGGGGGATGGGGGTGGTGGTAGATATGAGTGGGGGCCTGGTGGAGGCTGCCCCTGCACTGCTGGGGGGTGGGGGTGGTGGTAGACATGGGTGGGGGCCTGGTGGAGGCTGCCCCTGGTGGCTGGAGGGTGGGGGTGGTGGTAGACATGAGTGGGGGCCTGGTGGAGGCTGCCCCTGCACTGCTGGGGGGTGGGGGTGCAGGGGGACATGAGTGGGGGCCTGGTGGAGGCTGCCCCTGGTGGCTGGGGAGTGGGGGTGGTGGTAGACATGGGTGGGGGCCTGGTGGAGGCTGCCCCTGCACTGCTGGGGAGTGGGGGTGGTGGGAGACATGAGTAGGGGCCTGATGGAGGCTGCCCCTGCACTGCTGGGGGGTGGGGGTGGTGGGAGTCATGAGTGGGGGCTTGGTGGAGGCTGCCCCTGGTGGCTGAGGGGTGGGGGTGGTGGTAGACATGAGTGGGGGCCTGGTGGAGGCTGCCCCTGCACTGCTGGGGGGTGGGGTGGTGGGAGACATGAGTGGGGGCCTGGTGGATGCTGCCCCTGCACTGCTGTGGGGTGGGGGTAATAGGGGACATGAGTGGGGGCCTGGTGGAGGCTGCCCCTGGTGGCTGGGGGGTGGGTGTGGTTGGAGACATGAGTGGGGGCCTGGTGGAGGCTGCCCCTGCACTGCTGGGGGGTGGGGGTAATAGGGGACATGAGTGGGGGCCTGGTGGAGGCTGCCCCTGGTGGCTGGGGGGTGGGGGTGGTGGGAGACATGAGTGGGGGCCTGGTGGAGGCTGCCCCTGGTGGCTGGGGGTGGGGGTGGTGGGAGACATGAGTGGGGGCCTGGTGGAGGCTTCCCCTGGTGGCTGGGGGCTGGGGGTGGTGGGAGACATGAGTGGGGGCCTGGTGGAGGCTGCCCCTGGTGGCTGGGGAGTGGGGGTCGTGCGAGACATGAGTGGGGGCCTGGTGGAGGCTGCCCCTGCACTGCTGGGGGGTGGGGGTGGTGGTAGACATGGGTAGGGGCCTGATGGAGGCTGCCCCTGGTGGCTGGGGGGTGGGGGTGGTGGTAGACATGGGTGGGGGCCTGGTGGGGGCTGCCCCTGGTGGCTGGGAGTGGGGGTGCAGGGAGACATGAGTGGGGGCCTGGTGGAGGCTGCCCCTTGTGGCTGGGGGGTGGGGGTGGTGGGAGACATGAGTGGGGGCCTGGTGGAGGCTGCCCCTGGTGGCTGGGGGGTGGGGGTGGTGGGAGACATGAGTGGGGGCCTGGTGGAGGCTGCCCCTGCACTGCTGGGGGGTGGGGGTAATAGGGGACATGAGTGGGGGCCTGGTGGAGGCTGCCCCTGGTGGCTGGGGGTGGGGGTGGTGGGAGACATGAGTGGGGGCCTGGTGGAGGCTGCCCCTGGTGGCTGGGGGGTGGGGGTGGTGGGAGACATGAGTGGGGGCCTGGTGGAGGCTGCCCCTGCACTGCTGGGGGGTGGGGGTAATAGGGGACATGAGTGGGGGCCTGGTGGAGGCTGCCCCTGGTGGCTGGGGGGTGGGGGTGGTGGGAGACATGAGTGGGGGCCTGGTGGAGGCTGCCCCTGGTGGCTGGGGTGGGGGTGGTGGGAGACATGAGTGGGGGCCTGGTGGAGGCTTCCCCTGGTGGCTGGGGGCTGGGGGTGGTGGGAGACATGAGTGGGGGCCTGGTGGAGGCTGCCCCTGGTGGCTGGGGAGTGGGGGTCGTGCGAGACATGAGTGGGGGCCTGGTGGAGGCTGCCCTTGCACTGCTGGGGGGTGGGGGTGGTGGTAGACATGGGTGGGGGCCTGATGGAGGCTGCCCCTGGTGGCTGGGGGGTGGGGGTGGTGGTAGACATGGGTGGGGGCCTGGTGGGGGCTGCCCCTGGTGGCTGGGGGTGGGGGTGCAGGGAAACATGTGTGGGGGCCTGGTGGAGGCTGCCCCTGGTGGCTGGGGGGTGGGGGTGGTGGGAGACATGAGTGGGGGCCTGGTGGAGGCTGCCCCTGGTGGCTGGGGGGTGGGGGTGGTGGGAGACATGAGTGGGGGCCTGGTGGAGGCTGCCCCTGCACTGCTGGGGGGTGGGGGTAATAGGTAAAATGATTGGGGGCCTGGTGGAGGCTGCCCCTGGTGGCTGGGGGGTGGGGGTGGTGGGAGACATGAGTGGGGGCCTGGTGGAGGCTGCCCCTGGTGGCTGGGGGTGGGGGTGGTGGGAGACATGAGTGGGGGCCTGGTGGAGGCTGCCCCTGGTGGCTGGGGGTGGGGGTGGTGGTAGACATGAGTGGGGGCCTGGTGGAGGCTGCCCCTGCACTGCTGGGGGGTGGGTTGAAGGTAGACATGGGTGGGGGCCTGGTGGAGGCTGCTCCTGGTGGCTGGGGGGTGGGGGTTGTGGTAGACATGAGTAGGGCCTGGTGGAGGCTGCCCCTGCACTGCTGGGGGGTGGGGGTGCAGGGGGACATGAGTGGGGGCCTGGTGGAGGCTGCCCCTGGTGGCTGGGGGATGGGGGTGGTGGTAGACATGGGTTGGGGCCTGGTGGAGGCTGCCCCCGCACTGCTGGGGAGTGGGGGTGGTGGGAGACATGAGTGGGGGCCTGGTGGAGGCTGCCCCTGCACTGCTGGGGGGTGGGGGTGGTGGGAGTCATGAGTGGGGGCTTGGTGGAGGCTGCCCCTGGTGGCTGGGGGGTGGGGGTGGTGGTAGACATGAGTGGGGGCCTGGTGGAGGCTGCCCCTGAACTGCTGGGGGGTGGGGGTGGTGGGAGACATGAGTGGGGGCCTGGTGGAGGCTGCCCCTGCACTGCTGGGGGGTGGGGGTAATAGGGGAAATGAGTGGGGGCCTGGTGGAGGCTGCCCCTGGTGGCTGGGGGGTGGGGGTGGTGGGAGACATGAGTGGGGGCCTGGTGGAGGCTGCCCCTGGTGGCTGGGGGGTGGGGGTGGTGGTAGACATGAGTGGGGGCCTGGTGGAGGGTGCCCCTGACTGCTGGGGCGTAGGGGGTGGTGGGAGACATGGGTGGGGGCCTGGTGGAGGCTGCCCCTGGTGGCTGGGGGGTGGGGGTGGTGGTAGACATGGGTGGGGGTCTGGTGGAGGCTGCTCTGCACTGCTGGGGAGTGGGGGTGGTGGGAGACATGAGTGGGGGCCTGGTGGAGGCTGCCCCTGCACTGCTGGGGGGTGGGGGTAATAGGGGACATGAGTGGGGGCCTGGTGGAGGCTGCCCCTGGTGGCTGGGGGGTGGGGGTGGTGGTAGACATGGGTGGGGGCCTGGTGGACGCTGCCCCTGGTGGCTGGGGAGTGGGGGTGGTGGGAGACATGAGTGGGGGCCTGGTGGAGGATGCCCCTGGTGGCTGGGGGGTGGGGTGGTGGGAGACATGAGTGGGGGCCTGGTGGAGGTTGCCCCTGGTGGCTGGGGGGTGGGGGTGGTGGTAGACATGAGTGGGGGCCTGGTGGAGGCTGCCCCTGCACTGCTGGGTGGTGGGGGTGCAGGGGGACATGAGTGGGGGCCTGGTGTAGGCTGCCCCTGCACTGCTGGGGGTGGGGGTGGTGGAAGACATGAGTGGGGGCCTGGTGGAGGATGCCCCTGCACTGCTGGGGGGTGGGGGTAATAGGGGACATGAGTGGGGGCCTGGTGGAGGCTGCCCCTGGTGGCTGGGGGGTGGGGGTGGTGGGAGACATGAGTGGGGGCCTGGTGGAGGCTGCCCCTGCACTGCTGGGGGGTGGGGGTGCAGGGGGACATGAGTGGGGGCCTGGTGGAGGCTGCCCCTGCACTGCTGGGGGTGGGGGTGGTGGTAGACATGATTGGGGGCCTGGTGGAGGCTGCCCCTGACTGCTGGGGGGTAAGGGGTGGTGGGAGACATGGGTGGGGGCCTGGTGGAGGCTGCCCCTGCACTGCTGCGGGGTGGGGGTAATAGGGGACATGAGTGGGGGCCTGTTGGAGGCTGCCCCTGGTGGCTGGGGGGTGGGGGTGGTGGTAGACATGAGTGGGGGCCTGGTGGAGGGTGCCCATGACTGCTGGGGTGTAGGGGGTGGTGGGAGACATGGGTGGGGGCCTGGTGGAGGATGACCCTGCACTGCTGGGGCGTGGGGGTGGTGGGAAACATGGGTGGGGGCCTGCTGGCAGGTGCCCCACAGTGCTGGGGGTTGGGGGGGTGGGAGACATGGGTGGGGGCCTGGTGGAGGCTGCCCCTGCACTGCTGGGGGTGGGAGTGCAGGGGGACATGAGTAGGGGCCTGGTGGAATCTGCCCCTGGTGACTGGGGGATTGGGGTGGTGGTAGACATGTGTGGGGGCCTGGTGGAGGGTGCCCCTGACTGCTGGGTGGTAGGGGGTGGTGGGAGACCTGGGTGGGGGCCTGGTGGAGGCTACCCCTGGTGACTGGGGGATGGGGGTGGTGGTAGACATGTGTGGGGGCCTGGTGGAGGGTGCCCCTGACTACTGGGTGGTAGGGGGTGGTGGGAGACATGGGTGGGGACCTGGTGGAGGCTGCCCCTGCACTGCTGGGGGTGGGGGTGGTGGGAGACATGCATTGTTGATCAGTAGTGCAAGGTGACATGTGGGTTGGCTGGGGGGCATGCCCATGGTGGATGGGCTGCCTGCGGGACATGGGTAGGGGTGCAGGGTAGTCCCCCGTGGTGTGGGCTGCCTGCAGGGGCCATGGAGGTTGTAGAGGGAACACCTGGGAGGACCCACACGGCCAATTCATGTGTAGTACTCCCCAGAACCCCTGAAATACACGTACCCTGCTGAAATCGCGTGTGGAAATTCCCGCGCACCCCTGCAATACACATACCCTGCTGAAATCGCGTGTGGAACTTCCCGCGCACCCCTGGAATACACGTACCCTGCTCGCACGGGGACAATTGCATGTGGAACTTCCCGCGCACCCCTGAAATACACGTACCCTGATGGAATCGCGTATGGAACTTCCCGCGCACCCCTAAAATACGAGTACCCTGCTGAAATCGCACGTGGAACCTCCCGCGCACCCCTGAAATACACGTACCCTGCTGATTTTGCGTGTGATACTTCCCGCGTACCCCTGATGCACACGTACACAGGACAGTCGTGTGTGGAACTTCCCGCGAACCACTGAAATACACGTTCCCCGCTTGGCGTTGTCTGTTTGCCAGCCCTGTGAACTGGTCCAGGGTTAGCGCAGCCCTTTGCGATTATTTGGGGATTTTGAAGGCTTTTCCTTGCGCGAGGGCGTTCTTGGGGGCATAACTGGCGCTGCTGCAGGGTCGCTGTGCCACGCTGTGCCAGGGCTGGTTTGGGATGTGAAAATCCATGAATACGCTGTGCGCGGTAATCGATTTTAGCACACGCGGCTGGCGCAGACATTCGCACGGGCATGCTGTGCGCTAGTCGCGTGCGCCACTTTTGTGCGAATTTCTATGAATTACCCTGTAAGTGCAGCATGACAATGAAGTGATGGTGAAAGTATCTTAGTACATTGACAGGCTCAAAAGAACAGAGTTCTCCTGGTGTTTTTTTTAATCTATTCTGTATTTATTTTTGTTTGCAGTGCATCAGAAGTTGTGCAGGTCATCCCCTGTGTTCTCTGCACAACTTAAAGTAGCAAATCATGTGGGTGGGCCGAGGTTCCTTAGCATACAACGTACATCAGGGTGACAACATACAACGAACAATGTACATCAAGGTGACGTTGGAACCATTATTCTTTTGTACCATGCTTTTATGACAAGAGATTTGTGATACTTGACTGTACAACTTCATCTTTGTGTTTTATCTTTTGAAGCAGTTCGATTACAGACATGATTAAAATGTTAGAGCATGTTTTAATGTATGTTCAAAGCCTTAAAATAAAATTGCTAATTCCCCTTCAAAGGGGAGGTGGAAAATGTATTCAACATTTTGTCTGAATCTGGGGTCTTCAGAATACATTCTTAAATAGCATTATTTTGATACACTCATTTGAGTGGACTTTCATCATATCTTCCTCCTTTACTATAAGAAAGACAACAGGAAAATAACGTGCTTTTACACTTTTTCCCATTTGCTTATTGGAAATCCTTTGGCCTGATTCATTTGATGTCTTTGCATCTTCAATGGTGTCTTTGGAGTGTAGTGGGTGAATTGTATACCGGTCTAAAATGTTGGCTGCACTAACAGGATCTACACGTTGAAATTGGCCAGTTGCTGGTGAGTCTTGAATTATTTGAGTGGTTTCTTTTATGTTTTCCTCTATGTTTATATCTTTGTATTATTCATTGTTTTCATTTAGATATTGTAGGGCTTGTATAACTTTGTTTAAGTCGAATAGTTGTTGCTAAATTTCCTTGTCTTTTGTTGATACACCATTAACTAGTACAATCAATGATTGATATATTGGATGTTCAACTCCTACAGTTTCTACATTTTCTTTTATCTCTAATGGCAAATATACTACTTTGCCACAGATGCCCTTTAGCAACTCAGATGGAGGTAATTTGGCTGATTTCGGTTGAAGACATAGGCCCTGATTCAAAGAGCACTTTTCCAATGGGGTTTTGCCATTCTAAAACACCTATGTGAAGTAGGCCCATTATAACTTGAAATGGGTGTATTGTTTGGATTATAATGCTCTCATACAAGTTAAGTTGTAGAGACCATTTGGAAGTGGGAATTTCTCTAAGTTATTAGTGATAGCACACAATGACATTTGATTTTCAAGCTTTGTGTTGCAGTACGTGCAAACTATTGATTGGTCCTTTTTTGTATTTAGTTTTTGCTGTTAGATATAAAGCTAATTGTAACCATTGGGATTCCTCATTGTCCTCTGTTTTGTAGGCCATATCTGCTATTTGTGTGCTCTTTTAATAAACATTTCTGCAACAATAGACACATACTTGATCTGGTATTTCAGCAGATGTGTTTCGAAACTTAGCTATTTCTTTTGTGTATGTCTCTTTGTTAGGAGTATGGTGTTTATGAGGTTTTTGGTAATGTTTTCAAAGCATTTCATTTGGATGTCTTCTATTTCTTGAAGCAATTCTTTGGCTGTAAAATGTAGAAGAATGTTATTTAAATGTTGAAGTTCTAGAGCAGGACTTTGTGGATAGTATAGACTATTTACAAGATTCCATATAGAAGAATGGTGTGTTGCTAACATTTTGATGTGGTGGAAGATTATTTTCAAGCAGTTCCTAAAATGCAGGCTAATGAATGTTCTCAAAGTCCAGTGTGACTGCCATGGTTTGTAAAGTTGTCATTTTACTTTTGTCCATTAGTTTCACATAGCGATTGAGGAATTGTTGTAAAGATTTAAAGACTTGTTGGCGTACGTTACCTATTAAGCTGTATGTCCATTTGTACACTGTATGGTTTGTTTAGGTGAAAGGAGAATTTGGAGGAAAGTTTGTTGGGGATGTTTTTTCTATAAATGTTTCTTCTGCCTTAATGGTGTCTTGTACAATTTCATACCCTCGACCATTATTGTGTATGACAATTGTTTTAGTTGTTCGTGTTGATAAGCTTCTTCATTGAAATATGGTTCTGTGCTGCTTGTGTGAATCCTTTCACCATCACAGAAGTTTGAAAAGATCTCTATATTGACACAGCGCCTGTTGAGAAGTAAGTTTTGTAATATATCGATTAATATTTTTAGTGGTTTGTTCTGTTTAAAATCAATATAAACAATGTTCTCTTTAGTTGAAAAGCGCTGTCAATTAGAGCTTTGAAGATGAGACTCCTGCAGTAGTTTTTTAGGGTAGATTGTGACTTTTCAGCAGTTTTTATAAGATTGCAAAGGACTCTATGGTGGAAAGATTTTTGTTACATACATTTATTGGATTGCTTTACCTTGACTGTTAACACTGGTAGATACAGTGTTAGGTTTGTTGGTAGGTCTGCATTTCTTTGAACATATTATTTTACTTTTAGTTTTTTCAAGAGGGGCCTTACCTTTTTTAGTCATGGCTGGTTTACTTTTGTTGAGTATGGTTACTAGCTCTTTTGTTTTAATGTTTTCTTTCATTGTTTTAGAGATGGATGACTATATGATTTGGATTTATATATATCTGCTCTATTGTTCCTTTCTTTTCTACAGAGTTGTTTTTAGTAGGCATGTGGTTGGATCTGTTGGGAATAGAGAAAGCTTGGGTTGGAAAGTTGTGCAATGTATATGTATTTATTGTTAATGTGTTTGTGTTTGTGATTGGTGAGCTTAATACAGTGCTGTTTGATTGTTATGTAGCATATCAGGTGTGATTGGGAAGGTTGTGAGAGTAAGAGTCTGTAGAGGTCAGATGACATTGGGTTGGTGAGTATGGGAGTGATGGTGTGATTAAATCAGTAGGGACATTGTGTTGTGTTCTGGCAAACAGTGGGTGTTGCAATGGTGGCATTTAGAAGGGAATAGGCCGAGTGTGAATGACGCAATATAATGAATTAGAGTGAAAGAAATGTTGGTTTGAAAAGAGTAGTCTGGGGTAATATATAGTGGAACTCTGCTGTTGTAAGTACATACAAATACATGGTAAACTAATGTACTTACTTTGTAGGATGTGAGGGGTATTCTTTTTTCAGTTCTTGCCTATGGCTATGTGCTTCTTTCCTGTAATTGTAAATGAAAGTTAGAGGGGATGTGTGGTAATGGTGAAGTAATTTTAGTAAGCAAGGTTGTTATTTATGAAGGTAGGAGGAGTTGTTGGGAAAAGCAATTAACTAAATTGATGGACATTTGAACATGTGTGTTTTTAGGAGCATTTTCATGAAAGGTAAGAAATATGTATGAGTATTTATAGAAGCTCTGTATGTAATGTGTGCAAAAGAGGAGAACATTTGATGGAAACGATTTATAGTACACTTTTAAATGGCAGTTGGTGTGTGGAAGTTTAATATGGTAGGGGTATATGCATACTTGCCAACATGATGCATTCTAATCTGTAGGTGTTTATGTAGTCCTCAATTAATTTTTTGCATTCTGGGAGTTGTGGTTCCACTTTTCCCATTATAAAAGTTTGAGTCCAGATTGTAGAGAAACAATTAGGAATGCATACGCAGCTAAGGATTGGAATGGTTTATGCTAGGACATATACCTGTACTGTCAACATAGTAAACTGGCACACACTGAGTGCCAATTACTGTGGTTACTTTCTTTTATGAAAATGTGACACAGTGCTGCCATAAATGCACACATGGATTTTTTTATTTTCATCATAATGCTTCCCAAAATAAATATTTTGAAATGAACAGCATTGTATATGTATATTTGATATACATATCACAGTTTTAAATCTTCAAGTCCAGTCCTGTTTTTTCTTTGCATTCTGGGACTTGTTGTTTGAGTTTTATGATGGTAAAAGTGGAATTGGAAGTGACAGAATGCAAACGAAAAAATGAAGCATCGTAATTATTTGCTGCTTCCTGTGAGCAGGTGCTGAATGCTGCACTGCATGTCATTTGCTAGAGTGCTTGAAAAAAAGAGAATATGCTCATTGAGAAGTGTATTACATGGTAAGTAGCAGGAACCCCCTTCTCTCTCTCTCTCTCTCTCTCTCTCTCTCTATATATATATATATATATATATATATATATATCAGTGAAAAAAACTTTGTTAAAGGGACGTTATGGTTAAGTTGCGCTACTAAAAACCTATGAAATTCAGTGAAAAAACTTTGTTAAAGGGATGTTATGGTTCCAAGTAAAACCGAAAAACCCTTGAAATTCGGCAGTTATGGTAAGCTAAGCAACCATAACTCGCGCCGCCACCGTGCACTGCTAAGACTAACACCCAGGACATCAAAGATGACATCACAAATGTCATTGATGACATCACTGATGACATCACATGTCTGGCTCACTATTTTATCTTTTGCTGACATATCTAGGCCACATGGTTTTCTTCAGTAACAGTGAGAAACTAAGAATTTTATTTTATTTGTAGACATATCCTTCTAGTAGGTTCTTACAGTAATTCCCTTAGAGTACAGTCACATCATATGAAACATATACATATGGGAAAACACAAGCTTGAAAGACAGCAATCCTTTTTGTGCATAAAGATAATCACTAGACTTATGAGCACTTTCTGATAGTTCTGTTGTTTTTTTTATGGCTGTACTTTCCCTGTATATGGTCATATTTGTATACATTGTACTCACACTACTTTCCTTAGGGTCCAATCACATCAAGTGATACATATACATAGGATAAATAGCAGCTTTGAAACAGAGCAATCATTTATTTGCATGAAACTAATCAGTTAAATTATGAATTGTTTCTGCTACTACTTGTGCTTTTTTGCTAACTTCACTTTCCCTGTATATACCCATATTGGTATGTGTTCTTGTGTCTTTGTGTTTTGTCTATAGTAATGCAATTATGTAATACATGGGTTTTATTAGCTACTTATTACATATTTCACAGTACACAAAAATCTGTTAAGAAAACAATTATCATTTCATTATTCAACATATTAACATTACGAATATCATACCTTCATCTTGTATGCTGCACACAATGTTATGTTTCTGCATGCGTAGCTTAGTATACTAGATAGAACCCCATAATAGGATGCTATTTATATCAATGCATCGTACAATGCACTTATTAGGGTATATTTCTAGCAATCATTCTTGACACTTTTTTCGCAACATAATAAGAATCCCTTCTACACATATTTCATGAGAAGTACATACACATGTGATGTCATCAGTGATTCACACTACCAGCTGCACCTCCTCAGAGGTATTCTTCCCTTCCTCTCCTTCCCCCAGAAGCTCACTGTCTCCCGAGCCCTGGTTCTCTCAAGGCTGGATTACTGTAACAGCCTCTATCTTAATCTGCCTGCCTCCACTCTCCGCCCTCTGCAACTTATCCAGAACAGAACTGCGAGACTTGTCCTTGGCCTCAAGCCCAGGGACCGTATCTCTCCAGGACTGAAATCTCTTCACTGGCTCCCAGTGGCTGCGAGGATTAAGTTCAAAACCCTCTGCATTGTCCACAAGGCCTTCTGGGGCCTGGGGCCTAAATACCTTCAACTCTCTCTTCCTAAATATCTTCCTTCACGAGCCCTTCGCTCATCCGTCTCCAACTCCCTCATGGTCAGCCGCTTCTCGAAGCAACGAGCTGGGGGTAGATCTCTCTCCGCAGCAGGGGCCTCCCTCTGGAACAGCCTTCCTGCCTCCCTGAAACTTGAGGAGAACCATCTCCGGTTCCAGAAGCAGCTCAAAACCTTCCTCTTCGCTTCTGCCTTCTCTCTCCCTCTCCCCTGCTAAACCTGCTTAACTCCCCACTGAAATTCTGCACTAAACCTGCATCTTGGCCACTCTCAGCGACCTCGGTCCAGGGCCCAGCCACTCTCCACTTGCACTGCCTCCCTGGCTCCCCCTGCACTGTGGGACTGTCACTGTATCCCTACAGCCCCCTTCCTAGCACTTGCTCTGCACTTACCTCGCACTTGCCACCAGCTGGCCCTTTTATTTATTATTTATTATTTTATTACGCTACTTACCGTGTACTGCACTTTCCCCCCCACCTCCCCCCCTGCACTTTCTCCTTTTCCCCTTACCTCTGCACTTGCCCGATCTGAATGACACCTGGCCTAGTAGGATCGTTTGTCTGTCTTCCCCTTGTTTCCCTCCCTCCCTGCCTCGTCGCGCCTTGAAACACTTGTGTATAGGCTCGTTACAAATACCATATCATATCATGTCATCAATGACATTTGTGATGTCATCTTTGATGTCCTGGGTGTTAGTCTTAGCAGTGCACGGTGGCGGCGCGAGTTATGGTTGCTTAGCTTACCATAACTGCTGAATTTCAAGGGTTTTTTGGTTTTACTTGGAACCATAACGTCCCTTTAACAAAGTTTTTTCACTGAATTTCATAGGTTTTTAGTAGCGCAACTTAACCATAACGTCCCTTTAACAACGTTTTTTTCACTGAATTTCATAGGTTTTTAGTAGCGCAACTTAACCATAACGTCCCTTTAACAAAGTTTTTTCACTGAATTTCATAGTTTTTTAGTAGCACAACTTAACAATAATGACTTTGACTTTATATACATGTCATATGGAACTGACTAGATCTCTTCTTATGAACTTGATGTCCGTGAACTAATTTAATGTTCGCGGACATGTTCGGAGAACAGTACCACCACCTAGAAACTCTGGGGAGGTATGTGTAATAGTTATATCATAACATAGGAACATTTAACAAATTCACAAAGCAGCACACATACAAAGTATATGTAGTAATACTTAAAAAATGTTACCCATATATGTAACACACTAACCATTCATGTAAATACAATATGTTTTAAAATCGAATATACCAAAAGAAGTTAAAGTGGCTTCCACCATAATTACCTCACAGACGCTCCACAACCAACAGCAAGACCAGACGTATACACTACTGATTACATATCTCACCAGACATAGTAAGTGCACTTCTTTTTACTCATATATTTATAAACTTTCTATATTAGAAAAAAAAAACATATTACTTTTTTGTTTTCTCACAGAAATGTGTAGTACTCTCGACTGGCTAGAGGAGCATTTCCCATGAGAGGAAATGTTAGAAAATAGTCCACCTAATGGTACACACTTTACTATAAGCATCTCACAACAACAATCAGAGGATATCACTCTACAGCAGATTTATCAAAAAATGGACGACCTTATGCAAAATTTTATGGATTTGAAAAACTTTGTGGAAAATTATGTGAAACCCCCCAACAGCACACCATTGTCCAACCTGCACTTGTCCCCCCTCACCCTATCCCACGCAGTTAACCCCAAACCCTGTCTATGGACCAAAGCGTTTCGATGAGATTTTCTTCCCTTTTTCACCTGATCCCAGTTATCTAGAAATCCCTAATTCTCCTGTTTTTGTTTCCGTTTCTGCCCCACCTTCCCAGTCATAATTGTATATATATATGAAATAAAGTTACTTTTCTTATATTGTGTTCTAATTACTTTCAGTTCCTTGTGATAAAACCAATTTAGGTGTCCACGGACACCGCGGTTGTTCGGAAATGTTCGTAAAGAAACGAAAATGTAACTGTCCTGAGGACACTACATCTGTCCGTAATGTTCTCATGCAAGTTCAAAATGTTCTAAGAACACTCATAGTGTCCTGAAATGTTCGTAAAGAAACAAAGATTAAAGTGTTCTAAAGAACACTATATCTGTCCGTAATGTACGCTATCAACTTAAAACTATCCTAGAATTGGTGTCCTGAAATGTTTGTAAATAAACAAAAATGATGTGTCCTGAACAACAGTACAACTGTTCGTAGTGTTCGCTACCCAATTGAAAGTGTCCTAAGAACACAATTGGTGTCCTGAAATGTTCGTACATAAACTAAATTACACGTGTCTTGAAGAACACTATATCTGTCCTTACTGTTCGCTACCAAGTTTAAACTATTCTAAGAACACACACGGTGTCCTGAAATGTTGGTTTCACGTGTGACGCACTTTTAATTACTTCAGAACCCGAACAGTGTCCGTAGGACATCAATGCGCATGCGCTAACCAATCTCCGTGCACTTGGTGTCCTGCGGACAGGCGCTTCCTACGCAGACTAGTTCGCAAACAGATCATATGACCACGCCCACGCTCATCGTGTGTCCTGAAATGCGGACACTGTTCGTGTCCCCGAACAATTTAAAAGTACATTTTCAGTTAATCCATAATATTTTTCAATAAAATCTCACCATGCCACAAGTCCCACATAGCAATCTTGAGTTTCTATATACCTTTTGAAACTTTCCGATCCTTTTTTTGTGTTCGATCTGTCCGCGCACAGTGCGCATGTCCGCGGACCGCGCACAAGCACCCCTATAAAAGACCACGCCCAAGAGCTTATTCCCATTGTGTTTCTGGCTATTCTTCAGAACACAGTGATTTTTGCTGCCACCTGCAGACTACACCATCATCGACATGGCATCCTTGGCTGCTGAACTGCCACTTGGTGCTGCACCTGCTTCAGCACCACCACCACCCCCTCCCCCTCCACCACCACCACCTCCCCAAGGGCCTGAAGAGGGGAACAGGACAGAGGATGCAGAGGAGGAAGAAGAGGATGATGAGAATGAGGTAGAGGAAATCCCTACTACCCGCACTAGGCATGAGTCTTGGGTGTGGCGGTTATTTACCATTCATGGGAATGGTCCTAAGGCTTGTGCGAACCATGTTACCTGCAATGAGTGCAAAATGATACTCAGTCGCGGGAAGCACGGTAACTACAGCTTTGGGACCACTACTATGAAGCGACACCTGAGGTCATTTCACTCTGGGGCTATTCGCAGGGTTGTACCTTGCGAAGAACGTAGCAGGTTGATTTCCTCTACTTCATCTTCTGTTTCTGATCCTGTCACCACAAGGACCACCTCTGTGGGACAGCGTCTTTCTCAAGCTGCCTCACAGGCCATACAGAATGCTGATGACCCTTACCTTTCGAGGGTCACAGTTGTATGTATGTACTGTGACACAGTACTCTGCAGGGGGGAGCGACTTCGGAGTGCTTTTGAGACTATCGTCTCAGAGCACGAGAAGACCTGCTCACTACCCAAATAAAACCCACTCTACATCTTCCTCTCTCAGCTCGCCCTTTCTTATCCCTGTGGTTGGTGTCCCCCCCTTTACCCTCCTTTACCCTCCTCTCCTAGTGTGTCATGTCTGAAAAACCAAAAAAAAAAACAAAATTACAAAAATCAAAAAAAAATAAGGCTCTTTTCAGAGCCACCTTTCCCAGTTAAAAAATAGAAGTGAAAATAAATGAAGCAGGGCCCTTTGTATTTTTTAGAAGTCCGCGGACAGTTCGTGAACATTAAAAAAATTGGGTTACTACTCCATCACAAACATTGTAATTTTCTCTGGAAAGAAGTGGTGGCTCTCAAAAGAGCCTTTGGGTGGTGTTTGTAAGTCAAAAATTGTAAATGCTTAACATCTACTTCAAAATCGTTGTTGTAATTCCAAAAAAGGTCGCAATGCATTTTGTACATTTCTCAGAAAAATCTGATTGCCAGCATAAGTAAGATGGACTCCATCTCTGCGAAAAATGTATGTACTACAAAACATAATATTTTCATTGTGAAAAGACATGCCAAAATCTCTTAGAAAGCCACAAACAGCCTTATTAACATTGCGCCTTGCTTTTTCCATTTGTGGACCAAATAAAGAACAACGAAGCCACATTTGTCTCTGCGCAATCCGTGAAAATATCACTTGAGAATTAGGAAACATGTCCATAACCTTCCTCAGTCCTTCTTTCATAGCAAATTGCAAAAAAATTCCAGTCACATGCCCTAAACTGTTCCCTCCTCAATGAATTACAATTATGTCTGGATGTTGCTCTGTCTCCAAAGTAGCACAGAGAGGTAGCAAATCCAACCACTTCATTCCACGTACTCCATGCCAGTGTACTTCCACATGTGGGAATCCAAGATCTACAGCTACTCCACAGCTTTCTGCATGCACCTTCAACCAATGTATCCACGAATCTCCTAAAATCCAAACAATCTGTTTTCTGAAACACACAGCCATAGCTATCTTTTGTTCTCTCAGCAAAAAGAGTATCTCAGAAAATCACTCCTGGCACAACACACCCACCAAACTTTCCTGACCAATCCCTTTCAGTGCTTATTCTCATTTGCATGACTTCTGAACCCAAAAATCCCCGGATGTAACTCTCGATGTCCGGGAACTACCGCCATGTCCGCGGACATATCGTAACATGAACAGCCCTTCTACCATTTCCACTACACTCTCTCTGCCATTCCCTCATTGGATGTACCTCAAAAATCACATGACCATGCATCAATCACATTCAAGACCTCTACATCTAACTGCATCATCATAGATCAGCACTGCAAATGTACTCTGAATCTCTCTGAGTACAAGTGTCATATCATTGGCAAGCAGCATCTACCACAAATACTGTACAAGTCTTCAAGATTTCTACTTGCAGCTCCATGCATATCCATATGCATGAACACAAACTTCAGGTATGCATATTTTCTGTATAGTAGATGACATAGCTCTCAACCATTTTTGTTTTACAGGCGGGTGAAATCACCCGATTTTGTTTTTGGCGGGTGAGACGCCCATTGGAATGAATGGGCGTGCAGGAGGCTTGGCGGGTGAGTCTGCCCTTTACAAGGCGTGTGACACCCGCCAAAAGCGTGTGAGTTGAGAGCTATGGTAGATGAACACATTTTCAAACAGACTTTTACCTTGTAAAATCTGTAAAATGAATTTACTGTACTTTTTTCAATTTCCTAAAATCAACTATCACTTATACACCTTTATACTTTTTACTTTCTTTATACACACACACTCAAATCATGTTAAACTAACATTTTTTAAATGAAATATATAGACTACATATATTCAAACAAAATTGCATGCAAACACAATCTATGCTTAAACCTTTATAAAAATACTTATACAATTTCATATTTTATGTTTTTATTTATTTACTTACTTAATTACTTTAAATTAGACATGACATTGAGGCGCTATTACCTAGACCAGTTTACTTACAGAAATAGTGGTATTCACTAATATATTATAAATTTCACAAGACATAGTAAAGATAATTTACAGTTAGTCATTCAATACAATTTGTTCATTAAGAACATATCATATGTACTGAACTGATGCAATGTATCTTATGTAAATAAATTAGTTTAGTGGTTTTACAGAAGGCACTGAGGATTTCAATTAAAAAAATCAATATCTAAATTAAAAACAGTGCTGTATACAAACAGAGTTACTAATTTGAAGCTTTTACAGTTGCGGTGAAGACCAGTTTCCTGAAAAGAAGCAGCCGAATTTGAAGAAGAAAGAAAAACTAGAAAGTTTCCTGTTAATTTTAAAAAAAAGTAAGTAAAATAACACCATAATATTTATATTATTAATCAAATATACTATAACATTAATACCAGCTATTTCGGTTTCTTAAAATAGAGATTTTGTACCATTTTCTCCAAAAATTTCCATGTCGTAAACAGCGATTTACAACCAGAATGGCCCACAAATTTCTATTTTTGGACACACAAATTAGCCAACTGAACCAGTACAATTTTCATATTATAGAACAAACAACTGTTTTAATTGTATACATTAGATTTACTATTTGTACTTTTCCACAACACTAGCTTACTTTTTTTTGTCATCTGAACACCAGTTTAGTGACACATAAATTCAAGAATACCTATCACTACTAGTTTTAGTTCCCAATGCACAATCACACACCATTACATACGTCTTTATCATCTTACTCAAACACTCATGCACACAGCACACATACATTCCAGAACACCCAACCCATATCTTCTTTATTTTTTTCAACAGACCCTAAAGAATGCCTACCAAAAGACAACTCCGTAGAAAGCAACACAAAATTAGAGCAAATGAAAATAAAGGTGTCCAACATAAGCATCCATCTCTAGCAGAATTTGTAAAAAAAAGTTGAAACAAAAGAGCTAATACAATCATTTAGTGAAACACAAGAAGTTTCAATTACAACAACTTCGCTTCCTCTATCAAAATGTAAAACAAACCAAAAAACAATTAACAGAAAATCAGCTATCAGTACAGATAAAACTACTTCTTCAAATTTTAATATAGTGCAAAGTAAGCATACCAAGAAAATTATTTTAGCCAAAATATACCGTCACAAAGTCCTTCAAAATCTTATAAAAACAGGAGAGAAATCAGGTTCAAAGCTTAAAACCTATCGTAGGAAATTAATCTTAGAAGCATTGATGGACAGTGCAATTCTTCTCAAAAGAAATTTATTTATTTTACTGTTAAACAAAATGAAACCACTAACAAAACTAATAACTAAATTACAAAAAAGACTTCTCAATAAGCAAAATGTCAACAGAAAGAACTTCTTAAGTATCTGCGGAGGTGAATGGAATCACACTACGAGCACAGAACCATATTTTAATGAAGAACCGTACAAACAAAAGCAAACAAATACAATTGCCATAAATAGCAGTGGTCGAGGTTATGAAAAAGTGATTAATACCATAATGGAACAAGAAGTACTCCTTACAAAAATATGCCCTGAAAACTTAGAATTACCCCTCCATTCAACTGAATCAGAACGTCTAGTGTACAAATGGCCATGCACGTCAATGTGTAACATTCCCAAACAAAGTTTCAAATCTTTACACCAATTCCTCAATAAATATGTAAAAAGCAAAGACAAAATCAAAATTAAATTACTGCAAAATATAGATACCTGTCCAGTGTGCAAGTACACAGGACTACAAGGATATTCATTGGCCTGCATTACAGGACCTACTTGTAAAACCACTTTCCATGATATCAAAAGGATATCAACACATCATTCAACTATAAGAAATCTAGTCTATAAACTGTACTATGCTAAAAGTCCTGCTTTAGCACTAGCAAAGTTCAATAACATCCTTCTACATGGTACAGCAAAAGACCTACTTGAAGAAATTAACCATATCCAGAAAAAATATTTTGGAAGTGAAAGCCATGTACAGAATGAAATAGCTTTAAACCAATTAAGCAACAATTCTACACATGGCAACCTTTTGCTAAACACGTACAAAAAAGAAATACTAACATTTAAAAGTACATCAGCTGAAGTACCAAACCATGTATGTGTATGTTGCCGTAGAATTTTTTATAAAAGTAACACAAAAACTGTGGACCTATCATACAAAATAGAAGACAATGAAGATTCTAAATGGTTTGAATTAGCTCTCTACCTTCTAGCAGAAAACAAATATGAAATAAGTGAGCCCTTAATACTTTGCAGTTATTGCACTACAAAACTTGACAACAACCAAACTCCTTCACTTGCTATCACAAACAATTTGGAATTATACCCAGTACCAAAACCTCTACAACAACGTAATTTATATGAGAGCATCATAATTCAAACAGTACACCCATTTCAAGCAATAATACGCCTTCAACCAAAAACAGCAAAATTACCTCCCTCTGAATTGGTAAAAGGCATTCGTGGAAAACTAGTTTATTTACCATTAAATCTAGAAGAAAATGTGCATACTCTAGGAGTGCAACGTCCAATGCAGCAATCTTTAATTATATTAGTAAATGGAGTACCTACAAAAGACAAAAAAATATGGCAACAGCTGGTAGATTTATATAAAGTTAGACAAGCCTTCCAATATCTTAAAGAGAATAATGAATATTACAAAGAAATTAATATTGAAGAAAACTTGAAAGATACAACTGAAATAATTCAAGAAACACAAGAAGCTGGTCAATTTGAGCTACTAGATCCTGCTACAATATCAAATACTTTAGACCATTATACAATTCATCATTTGCACTGTAATGACACCGTACAAGATGTACTAGAAACTCAAATGCGTCAAACAAAAGGATCGCCAATCAGTAAATGGGAAAAAAGTATAGAAGCACGTGCTTTTCCTCTACTCTTTCCAACTGGCAAAGGAGGAAGGTATGATGATAGACCTATTCAAATATCAGCTTCAGAATACCGCTCATTACGGATGTATTCTGAAGATCCCAGATTTAGACAAAATGTGGAATACATATTCCACCTACTCTTTGAAAGTGAACTAGCAACTTTATGTTACGGAGTTGCACACATATTAAAATCAGTATCACACTTTCAAAATATGACAGCTACACAATTACTAGAAAAAGTGCAACAAAAGGATGAGGTTTTACAATCAAATATTACAAATCTATTAGCAAATATGCGTGGTACTAAAGAGTACTGGTTTCGACGTCATGGAGATGTACGTTGTATGATCAGAAACCTACCCACCCACTTGGTATGTTACATTAAGTTGTGCAGAATATGCATGGGAAGATTTACATGATTTCCTACGCATATCAAATAAAAACAAAACAAACATAGATATTCTAACACCTGGAGAACTTTGTTCTTTGGATCCTGTTAATGTTTCAAGATATTTTCACCATCGCTTCATTGGTATGCTACATTTTATCTGTAATAAAACTGTTCCTCCCCTTGGAGAAGTGCAACACTTCTTTTGGAGAAAAGAATACCAAGCCAGAGGAGCACCACATATCCACATGCTTTTATGGATTAAAGATGCTCCTAAATTTGGTCAAGACAGTGATGCCAATGTTTTACAGTTTATTGAAAAATATGTCACTTGTGAAATTCCATCAGAAGCCACAAATAGTGATCTTTGTGCACAAATTTTACAATTTGAAAGACACAAATGTGGAAAATATTGTCGTCGCAAATGCAAAAACAAAGGCAAATACTACACCAAATGCCGATTTGGTTTCCCTAGACCAGTTACAAATACAGGTCAAGTAAACCACCTCATGTCTTCAGTTAGACATACTGTTAAAGGAAAGTCACCTAAAATACATATTACATAAAAAGAAAAGAAGAAGAAAAATATATCAATGATTATAATGCAATTTTGCCCACGTATGGAATGCCAACATAGATGTGCAGTACATTGCAGACAATTCTACTGCAGTTGCACGATATGTCACAGCATACTTAACTAAAGCAGAAAAGACAGAGCTCCAAGACCTCTGGAACGACCTGTCATCAGATAAAACAGTATCTCAGAAATTATACAGCTTGGGCATAAAAATGCTCACCCATAGAGAATGTGGATCTTATGAAGCAGCTGATCGTTTAACTGGTACTTCATTGTATGGTAAATCTGAAAATATAGTATGGCTAAGTCTTGGTCCAGCTAAATCTGGAAAAAGAGTTCTAAAATCATATGAAGATATAGAAACAATAGCCAAACATGATCCCAACAGCCAAGACATTTTAAAAAAACAATTTATTGGACACATACTACCCAAACAGAAGTAATACTTTGGAAAACATGTGTCTATACCAAATAGCCCAAAACTACACATACAAAAATAATAAGAAACCCGATGAAAAAAAAGGTAAATATAGAGTGACAGACTGTGAAGGCATCTTAGTTAAACTCACTAAACCAAATTTAATTAATCATATCAAATTGTCATTGAAGACTCCTTCACATAAAGAAGTATATTACATGTCCCTGCTACAACTCTTAAAACCATGGAGAAAAGAAGAACAATTACTAGATAACTATGACTCATATGAGGATGCTTTCAAAGCAAATGAAAGCACTATAACTGATGTAAACTTTACACAGTACAAAACAATGTTGCACAATGAACAGCAACATGAAGAAGAACTCCAAGCCCAACTAGATAAGGATACTCCTGACAGTAGTCAACCTTCTGTAACAGGAAGCCAAGAACCACTGGGAGAACCACTAATAACAAATGAGGCAGAATTAGCTATGATAGAAGTAGAAAACACCATGTGTCAGTATGAAGATAAGGAAGACTTAACTATACTACAATCAAAACTAAACAATGACCAAAGTAGCATTTTTCAAGAAGTAACAAAACAAATTGCACATGGTGTAAAACATGAAAATAAAGAATGTTCCTGCCATAATTATAAACCTATACTACTGTACGTCAGTGGTGAAGCTGGTTCTGGCAAAACATTCCTAATCAAAATCATTAGTAAGTTCCTTCAACAATTGACAAACAACAAACTGTCAGCTGTTGTCACTGCCCCCACAGGTTTAGCTGCCTACAACATAGGTGGTGTTACATTACACCGATTACTACTATTACCAGTAGAACACCAGAACAAATTAGACTATTAAAAACTTTCTGCAGAAGCTGCAATGGAATTACGCAGAGTATTGAAACAAATGAAAATGCTACTAATAGATGAAGTGAGCATGGTCTCCAACCTGATGTTAGCTTTGATTCACCTCAGATTACAAGAAGTACTCAAAACAGACTATGAAGAGCTCTTTGCAGGAAAACACATTATTGTTTTTGGAGATCTGCTTCAATTAACACCAGTAAAAGGTGAACCTATTTTTAAAACATTAGGGCACAAATTCTGCCGTAAAACTGTTGGCAGCATTGGAAATGTCAACCTTTGGCAACATTTCCAATACAGAGAATTAACAGAAAACATGCGCCAATCTGCAGATCTAACTTATGCCAACATTTTAAAAAGTTTGAGAGTTGGTATACTTTCTAAAGAAGCAGAAGCAACATTGAAAACCCGGCACATTAATGCACTTTATGGCGATAATGCATGTGCTACAGATGTTATGGAACAATTAGCCCACAAAAATGTCAATTGTATGGCCTTAATGCCAACTCTTGAAAGCTGTTTCAAATTCAATGAAATCATGCTAAGTAAAGAAATGCAACCAATAATGGAATTTAGCGCCACAGACAAACTAGATGTACATGGTATGACACTACCCATGTGTGACCAAGCCACAACAAGACTAAATAATTTAGAAAAATCAATCTCAAACACAGCAGGCTTAGAAAAGATGTTAAACTGATCCTTAAATTGCAGAGTAATGCTTAAAAGTAACCTTGACGTGGACCAAGGACTAGTTAATGGAGCACTGGGTACAGTTGTTGGCTTTCAAACATACCCATGTGACAACAAAATTCAGTTTGTCAACATACTCTTTGACAAACTTTCAGAAGTAAAACGGATAGGACGCTCAACAGCTAGATTCCTTCTCTTCAAAGATATGTATGTACGCAGAGAACAATTTTCTCTAACTCTTGCATACGCAGTCACAATTCATAAATCACAAGGTCTTACCCTAGACAAAGCAATGATAGATATTGGTAACACAATCTTTAAAGAAGGCATGAGCTACGTAGCACTATCACGCTTACGTACACTTGACGGTCTATTTCTAATCAACTTTGATGCAAGTAAAGTAATCGCTGATATTCCTTGCATTTTAGAATATAATAGACTTCGCTCACTATACACTCCCCATCTAAACACATATTCTGTTCCACAAAAACTAAAACGTTGTAAAAGAAAACTAAATCAAACAGAAATGCAACAGGACGTCACTGCAAATCCTCCAAAGAGAGTAAAAGAAACTAATACTTCATCAAGTACCACAAACAAAAAAGAATCAATTAGAGAAAGTAAACCAGGTACTTCTTTAAAGAAGGAAGACAAACTCCAAAAAAAGCAGTTAGATACAGAACTACCTGGACCATTTAAATTCTCAAATATAGTTGGTGTAAGTTGCTATGCAAATGTAGCAATGAATATTCTATTTCAATTACCACCAATTGTTGACAACATTTACTCACACAGTACAGACCCATTGTGTTTGCAAATGTTAGTACTTCACAGAAATGCAGCAAACAATCCTGACAACACATATAGGGCCTCATTAGGACTCAGGCGGTAAGTTACCGCCTGGGCTGTGACTTTACCACCATGGCGTAAACTATGTTTACGCCATGGTGGTTGGTGGATTTACTGCCCCATTCCAACCTTGGTGGGGCGGTAAATCCCCATTTTCCCATTTACCCTTCCCCATTCCCATTTTGCCCCATAGGGCATAATGGGAGTGGGGAAGGCGTTAATTACGCCACCGTAAATTACGGTGGCGTAATTAACTCCATGGTCCCTTAGCGCCATGGATTTTAACACCTGCAGGTGTTAAAACCTCCATGGCGCTAAGGGACCTCGTACTCAGGCGGTAAGGGTCGGCGCTGTTTACGCCGCCGTAAAACCCTTACCGCCTGAGTCGTAATGAGGCCCATAGTGTTTTTGGAATAAGACGACAATTGGACTACTGTGCTGGAATGGAGAAATTCACTATAAACTCACAGGAAGATCCACAAGGATTTCTAATGTTCTTACTACAAGTACTGGAAAACAAAAACATACCTATAAATGAAATCTTTCAGATTTCATACATGTGGAAACATACATTCACTCTCTGCAACAATGTGACACAAGAAGAAATCCCCAATGAACGCTTCATATACATATCAATACCAAATTGTGAATCCATTCCATTTCAGCAACTTGTACAAAATGCAAACCATGGTAGATTATGCTCTACCTGCAATTCAGATAATAGCTCCGCGTTAGAAATACAAACACATAGTAAATCCGTAATACTAATGCTTCTACGTTACAATGCAGATGGTACCAAAAACAACTGCAAGCTGTCTGGATTCACACATGGACAAATATCACTTGGTAAGAAAACCTTCACAACAATAGGGATAATATACCACACAGGAGCCACAACCAATTCAGGGCACTACACTGCATACATAAAAAAGAAATGTGGATGGTTTGAATGTAATGATAGTACCATTAATCTAAAGCAGAGATTACCAGCAAATCTTACAAACGCTTATTTGATGTTCTTAAAACCAAAATTTGATAAATAAACTGTATTTAAACCTTTAAGTAAATTTGTGTTACAAAAATATAAACTGTTAGAATACTCCAAAAGCTATCTAACTGCTCAAAGATTCTACAACAACTAATCAGATAAATGAATACCACTAAATTAGACCAACAAATACACAGTTAGAATACGCCAATTGGTATCTAACAGTCCCAAAATTATAAATGTGTGTTAAAATAATATAAACTGTTAGAATACTCCAAAAGCTATCTAACAGCTCAAAGATTCTACAACAACTAATCAGATAAATGAATACCACTAAATTAGGCCAAAAAATACACAGTTAGAATACGCCAATTGGTATCTAACTGTCCCAAAATTTAACAATATCCAAATAGGTAAATCAAAACCACTATAATATATTAAAAAAATAGACAGTTAGAATATGCCAATTGGTATCTAACTGCTCAAAAATTTTATAATATCAAAACAAATGAAGAATCTGTTACTGCTCCAAAAAAAATACAACAAAGCAAAGTTAAAAGCATTATCCAGGAATAACAAGTGAACACTGAAAACAAACAAACAAATACACTGTAGCATAACAGAAAAAGGTTTTTTTTTTAATCCAACATGGATTTTTTTTTCTTTCACAGACCCAATGATTTTAGCAACAAATACAGAAACTGAGCAAATTGCACAGTACTCTGATTTGTACTCTACTAAATATGAGGGTCGAAAAAAATAAAAGTATATTGCTTATACAATGTAAGAAGTCATTACAAAATACTAATACTAACATGCTATTTTCTTTTATCACAGAAATGAAGAAGACAAACATGGACTCCCATTACTAGACCAAACAGTAAGTAAACAATAATAAGGACAACCATAGCAGCATATCACATCTATAGTATCCAATACCTTTGTTCCTTATACATTTGTTTTTCACCCAAAGTTATAAGCAAATATGAATGTGATATGCTGCAGTGGTTGTTGCCAGGGCATAGAGTCTTGGGTGCATGGCCAAATGGCCATGCACCCAAGACTCTATGCCCTGGCAACAACCAACGCAGCATATCACATCCATAGAGTCAAACATTTCAACTATGATCTATGGGAAACTTTTAATGTCCGCGAACAATGTGAGTGTTCTTAGAACACTTTGAACTTGCCAGCGAACAATACGGACACCGTTTTCAGGACACCCCCTACGAACATTTCAGAACAACGCGATAGTTCTTACAACACTTTCAACTTAACAACGAACAATACAACAGCGTCCTAAGGACACCCCCTACGAACATTCCAGGACACCGGGAGTGTTCTTAGAAGCGTCTTCAGAACACCACCATCTTGTTTATTTGCGTACATTTCAGGACACCGCGAGTATTCTTAGGACACATTCATCTTGACAAAGAACAATATGGACAGCGTCCTCAGGACACCCCCTACGAACACTCCCCGGACACCGGGAGTGTTCTTAGAAGCGTCTTCAGAACACCACCATCTTGTTTATTTGCGAACATTTCAGGACACCGCGAGTGTTCTTAGGACACATTCAACTTGACAAAGAACAATACGGACAGCGTCCTCAGGACACCCCTACGAACACTCCCCGGACACCGCGAGTGTTCTTAGAAGCGTCTTCAGAACACCCCCATTTTGTTTATTTGCAAACATTTCAGGACACCGCAAGTGTTCTTAGGACACATTCAACTTGACAGAGAACAATACGAACAGCGTCCTCAGGACACCCCTACGAACACTCCCCGGACACCGCGAGTGTTCTTAGAAGCGTCTTCAGAACACCCCCATTTTGTTTATTTGCAAACATTTCAGGACACCGCGAGTATTCTTAGGACACATTCATCTTGACAAAGAACAATATGGACAGCGTCCTCAGGACACCCCCTACGAACACTCCCCGGACACCGGGAGTGTTCTTAGAAGCGTCTTCAGAACACCACCATCTTGTTTATTTGCGAACATTTCAGGACACCGCGAGTGTTCTTAGGACACATTCAACTTGACAAAGAACAATACGGACAGCGTCCTCAGGACACCCCTACGAACACTCCCCGGACACCGCGAGTGTTCTTAGAAGCGTCTTCAGAACACCCCCATTTTGTTTATTTGCAAACATTTCAGGACACCGCAAGTGTTCTTAGGACACATTCAACTTGACAGAGAACAATACGAACAGCGTCCTCAGGACACCCCCTACGAACACTCCCCGGACACCGCAAGTGTTCTTAGAAGCCTCTTCAGAACACCACCATCTTGTTTATTTGCGAACATTTCAGTACACCGCGAGTGTTCTTAGGACACATTCAACTTGACAGAGAACAATACGGACAGCGTCCTCAGGACACCCCCTACGAACACTCCCCGGACACCGCTAGTGTTCTTAGAAGCGTCTTCAGAACACCCCCATTTTGTTTATTTGCCAACATTTCAGGACACCGCGAGTGTTCTTGGGACACATTCAACTTGATAGAGAACAATACGGACAGCGTCCTCAGAACAACCCCTACAAACATTTCAGGACACCGGGAGTGTTCTCAAAAACGTCTTCAGAACACCCCCATTTTGTTTATTTGCGAACATTTCAGGACACCGCGCGTGTTCTTAGAACACATTCAACTTGACAGAGAACAATACGGACAGCGTCCTCAGGACACCACCTACGAACACTCCCCAGACACCGCGAGTGTCTTAGAACAGTTTCACTTTGCTTGCGAACAAAACGGACACATATTGACTCCTTAGAACACCCCCTAGTCAGTTTATTTAGAACATTTCAGAACACCCGTGATGGCCGCAAACAAATCGAACACAAAAAGAACGTCTAACACATAAAAAACACAACTTTCATCCTATCTCATACACTCCCACCCTCCCCAAACACTCCTACACACCAACACACTCTACAAAATATACATTTTGAACAAAGTTTCACCGTGCTGTCCGGGGACGTCCGCGAATCCAATATGGCGGGCGCTACCAAAAAATCTGATGCGCTTCACGCTCCACGCCGTCCAATCAGCGAACACTTTGCATGTCTGCGAACATCACGCAAGACGATTGGCCAATCAGGACACTTTCCACGGAGCGAACAGGGAAGTGTATCCGCAAACCGAACACAGATATCACTAATTTTTTTTACCTACTTTTTGGTCATTTTAAAAAAAACTACCTGACGGATTTTCACCAAATTTGCAAAAGCACGCTTTCGGGACCAAGCCGCTGCTCCTGGTCCAAATTTGGTGGAAATCCATCCAGTGGTTTGGGCTGTATGAGCGAGCACATTTTTTTTCCCATTCACTCTATGGACAGTGAGTATAATGTATACAAATATGAGCATATAGAGGGAAGGTAGAGTAATAAAAATAAAACTATGAGAAAGTGCTGATAACCATAATGATTATCTTCATGCACAGAAAGGATTGCTCGCTTTCAAGCCTGTATCTTCCGCTATGTACATGTTTCATATGATGTGACAGGACCCTAAGTCTACAAATATAGTACCTTTTCAATTTTTACGTCCTGGCTGTTACTGAAGAAAACTATGTGGCTTCGATATGTCAGTAAAGGATAAAAAGGGAGAGCCAGCCATGTGATGTCATCAGTTATGTCATCAATGACATTTGTGATGTCATCTTTGATGTCCTGGGTGTTAGTGTTAGCAGTGCACGGTGGTGGCGTGAGTTATGGTTGCTTAGCTTACCATAACTGGCGAATTTCAAGGGTTTTTCAGTTTTACTTGGGACCATAACGTCCCTTTGACAAAGTTTTTTCACTGAATTTCATAGGTTTTTAGTAGCGCAATTTAACCATAACGTCCCTGTAACAAAGTTTTTTCACTGAATATATATATGCATTTTGAAGAAAAGCATAATGGAGACATTTCTTCTTTTAGATATTTTGGCATAGATAAAATTCTACCACACCCAAGAGGAGGCAATCGAGAACTAAAACTGAGACAAACTGAATGCAAATATATCATTGACTATCAGACAAAAAACCCGGATGGTCATAACAAGGACGAGGAACTCTATACTTTTGTGGGAAATTAGATAATTTTTGGGTATAACTGGTGTAATATAATATTGATGCTGTGTTTGAAAATATGAGACTACAATACTGTTGCTTAGCTTTTTGATACTTTTTAATGCACTTTTTTCATATAACACTTTTTACATTTCTTAACATGTAGGGAGCTTTTTAATATATTTTTTACATATTTGTATGTTGTCAATCTGTTATAGGCTTTTTTAACACTTGAAAAATATGTTCATCCCCCCCTTCTTTTGCTTTCCTTGTAATTAACATTTTACATATTTGGAAATTGAGAATACTATGGATAATCAAATGGCTTTGTAAATTTTGAGCACTATGCACTTTATCTTGGCAACTGGCTCTTTAATAACATCAATACGTGATGAATACTGCTGAATGATTGCTGCTATAATGCACTATGCACTTTATTCAAAATACTAGACACTTTAGCAATATGGAATGATTGTTGCTACAATGCACAATGCACTTTATTCAAAGTACTAGATGGTTTATAGTCAAAATCTCGAAAATTAAAATCTTGAAAAAAAAGCACGAATTAAAAATCTCGAAAAAAAAATATCGAATTTTTTTTCAATGCCTTTTTTTTCAAAATGGGGGGTTCCTCCCCAATCCCCCCCAATCCCCCTTTTTTCATTTTTTTTATTTTACCCCTTTTTTTTACTTACCTGACCCCAAAAACACATATAAATAAATAAATAAAAAATTCAATATTTTTTTTCTCGAGATTTTTAATTTGTGCTTTTTGTAATTCGAGATTTTATTTTCGGTATTTTGACCGACCACCGTACTAGACACTTTAGCAATATGGAAAGTGCAACATACGCATGACGCACTATGTGCAAAGCATCAGACACTTTAACAATCCGGGAAGTGCAATATATGACGTAGACATAACTGAATGCAGATTACGTTGGGCATTTCCGTTTGGTAAAGAATAATAACCTATGTATGCAAAAAAGTAAAGATGAAGTCATTTCTCCCAAAATAAATCAAAAAATTATATTGGCACTGAGGTGCCATTGTAATGTTATTATAAATGGCAAGCACTATGCACTTTACAAAAATAATTAGTATTTTGGGAATATGAATGAACCATCAATATTGTTGATAGGTTGCCGCTACATTTCGAGCACTATGAACTTCATGCAAAGCACAAGACAACTAGATTTTATCAGTATTTCCCGATGCATTTGACTATTCCAAGAAGGCACTCAGAGAAACAGGAATTGTGAACAAGGATTTTGTTCAATGGAAAGCAAAGAAGAACTTTTTGTATTTGTAAAAGTGTTTAAAAAGAGAAGCCTTTTGTTTATGTCTACAATCTGACAAAGCCTGCAAGGGTGAAACACGTAGTTGTTTTGTTTTCTCCTGAGCTACTTGTCCACTGTATCTGCTAAAATAAAGGATGTTTGATGGAGATCCTTTTGTTCGTATCCGGGTGATTTTTATTATTGAGGAGAGTGCCATCCAGAAAGCTGCAATTCGCTTTCACTTTTTCTTTGTCTTGATATATATATATATGCTCGGTGTAGCGCGAAACGCGTTGTCTGCAGGTCGCATACCACGGTGTCCTCCCTCTGTTTGTTTGTGTTTAGCTGCATTTATGTACCACATGTTTGTGTGTACTAGTATATTTTTTTGTTTAACATTAAAGGTATCCGTAATACAACATGGTGTGCTTTTTGTGTTTACATCCGGAATTTTGGAGTTTGCAACTCATGCCTGGCCCACGGGAGTGCGGTTCATCATTCCTCCTTTTTGTCTAATATATATATATATATATATATATATATATATATATATATATATATATATATATATATATATATCAATGAAAAAACATAGTTAAAGGGACGTTATGGTTATGTTGCACTGCTAAAGACCTATCAAATTCAGTGAAAAAATGTTGTTTAAGGGACGTTATGGTTTAGTTGCCCTACTAAAAAGCTTTCAAATTCACTGAAAAAAGTTGTTAAAGGGACTTTATGGTTCAGTTGCCCTAATAAACAAATTCCATACAAACATGTTTGTAAAGGGACATTGCAGTTACTCTGTAGTAATACCAACCTATCCATATTATGGTTTAACGTGAAACCGAAACCCCCCATAAATTCGCTAGTTATGGTAAGATAAGCAACCATAACTCCCTCCACCACTGTGCACTGCTAAGACTAACACACATGGTATGAAAGATGACATCACAAATGTCATTGATGACATCACTGTTCACATCACATGTCTGGCTCCTTCTTATTTTGTTCACTGAGATATCTAGGCCAGGTGGTTTTCTTCAGTGACAGTCAGCAAGTAAACAGTCAAAGGTACTATATTCATAGAGCTTACCCTTCTGATATGGTCTTAAACTAGTTTATTTACGGTTTACTTACATCATTTGATACATATACATAGGGGAAGAAGCAAGCTTGAAACACAACAATTATTTTTGTGCAGGAAGATAATCAGGTAGGTTATGACCACTTTCTGGTAATAGTGTTGCTTTTTTGCTTACTTTACTTTCCCTGTGTATGCTCATTGTTGTATATGTTGTAGTCTCTTTAAGTTTTGTGTGTAGTAGTACAATTTTATAGTAAGCAAGGCATTGTTAGCTACTCATGACATGTTTATAGTACACAAAACTCTGAAATGAAAGCATTCACCATTTTACTATACAACATTGCAAGATGTTGAATATTGCACCTCTATGGTGCATGCTGCTGACAATGCCTACGTTTCTACATGAGTAGGTTCCTGTAATAGAAAGAACTCTATAATGCAATGGTCTTTATAACAATGCATTGCTTAATGAACTATGTATCTCATGATAGCTGTCCCACTGAACTGTGATAGTTTTCTGCGAACATAATAATGACAATCCATTGTGGAGGCTTTTCATGACAACTAACTGCACATGTGATGTCATCAGTGATGTCATCAATTACATTTGTGATGTCATCTTTCATTGGGTACTGTTAAATAGTCACACACACATCCACCAATCACAGGCAAGACATCAGCATCTAACACTGTCAGCTCTGTACAGCACTTCATATGTACCGTTACACATTCAGACTGCAAGTGTTATGTGAATCGAAAGCACCTCCAGTACAAAGTTCAGTAAAACTATCCAAGATTTCCGGACACCAGATTTATCCACATCGTCTGGAGTGAGGGAATACATTTCAACAACGGTAAGAGTGAGGGAATACATTTCAACCAGAGTAGAGGATTTCACTTGTAGTGGTGGTTCTAAAAAGAGACTTTTTAAAAAAATGTACGTGCTTAGACAGAACTTGTTTAGTTTTTGCTCTTTATCTCTGTTTCTGTTTTCTGTTCCTCCTTACATTTTTACAGGATTCTCTTCAATGCTTCTTGCACAGTGTAAAACAACACATCATTGCTAATGGCGGTCAAAGAAATTACATTTGCATGGAACCAGTGCAAATTTTGCTCATTAATGATGTCATAGTCGGTGGAGAACATCCCAGCAGCGCACATAAACTGACACATGCTTCTGTTTATAAGACACCTTCTGACCACTGGCTGAGGGACAAATTACACTGGCATGGTCCCATGCTCCTCTTGGTGGTATGCTTGAGAAAACCACCTTGACAGTGGGAAAAATCTGCATCACTGCTTTCATTAACTTCTTTAGGTGATGGAGCAAACATCCACATGATATGTACCCCAAATGCTGACCTCCAAAATGCACCACAACAACATCAACAGTATCAACAGAGGCCACACACCTGCAAAGGTCAACCAAACTGCTGAAACTGCACTCATAGACAGTGCCCCAGAACGCCTCCACTCCTTCCAACTCAAAATTAACAGCAATGCCTCTTTGCATGGCATACCTGTGCAGATCTTACACAAAGGTATCACCCACGATCAGCACTCTGCATCTCGCCATCTCTGCCAACCTCACTACAGAGTTTTGGGAAAAAATAGTACTGCCCCTTCCTGTGAAGCAGACCCTCAACATCATTTCCATGCCCACCTTGCTGCGAAGGGCAGAATGTGGCATGTGCACTTTCCCAGCTACAGCGAGGGCTGCACTCCATAAAGCAGGGACAGTTCTTCTTCCCTTTCCACTATTGTTTTTGCAGCTCTCCCTCATTAGATACTATAGTATAGTAGAGAGAAAGAGTGTGGTATGATGCATGGGTGCACTGGATATGTGTGCAGCTGGTGTGGTTGTTGGATATAGCTGCTTTCTAGCAATATGTGTGATGCTGATGAAATCAGTAGGATGTGTTCAGTCTGTTGGGTGGACAACTAAACTGGGTTCTGGCTGCCTCAGGCCTGAGGAACGCCTAACCTAGCCGGAATGTGCTCAGCTAGCTGGGTTTTATTAGGTTGATGAGGTGTTTGTGGGGTTGTGTTCGTATGAGAACAGCTAGGCCGTATCATCATGGTATAGCTGCGTTCTAGTTGAGTGATGGTGTATAGCAGAGAGTAAGCATGCTTGCTGGTGTGATATGGTGGATATCAGTGAACAGGACATTTGGGATGAACATATATATATATATATATATATATATATATATATATATATATATATATATATATATATATATATATATATATATATATATAGCGACAGGATGGATAGTGATATATATGGGATACAGATACCTAAGGGGATATATAGGCGATACAGGTATTAGGTAGCACACTATCTAGATGAGAAACTCAACACAGAGAAATAATTTGGGCACAATATCTAGATGTGAAGCTTATCACAGTGACACAATTTGGGCACACTCAATGATCTTGGGCGCACTTTCTAAGTTCAAACTTTAATAGTCACACAGACATGCAACAATCACATCCAAGACCTCTGCACTGAACACTATCATTTCTGTACAGAACTCCATATGTACCATTACACACTCAGAGTACACGTTGCATGTGATTTCAAAACACCTCCAGATTCACCCAAAAGCGGCCCCCATCACCACTAAGTACAGGTAGCAATATTTTCCTCCCAGCACTACAGTAAGTGCAAAGAACCAATACTTCAAAGTGCAGTACAGTAATCAGTAATCTGCACAATACACACTACCCAAGCACATAAAATACCAATTTCAACCCTATCCACTTCTGTACACATAGTATTTCAACACAGCACTCAGTGGACACACTGCAGGAGTGTTCATGCCATATGATCCAGCCATGGACTAAAAACTGTAGGATATGCTAACAATTACCACACCCATGGAACCAACAATGTATGCAATGCTCACAAACCACACACAGAACGCGACAATGGCAAACCTACTTGCAAGCAGGCCAAATATTTGTCAGTGCAAGGTCTCCAGCCATGCATCCAGGACGTTAGGGCCTCACCACACAAAACACACTGTGGTACACCCAATGTTTAAATGCTCAAGTCATGTTCAATGCACTCCCCAGCTGCAATTGAGCCTGCCAACTTTCACCCTGTCCACATGTTCGTGTGCATGACTGCATGACATTGCGTTGGGTGTGGTGAATGGTATGCGGGTGGCTGTGTACATTGTCCACATTTGAAATGTGTATTGCTGAGGACTTCCTTTCATGGCGCAATATCTTAAAGCACCTCCTACAACAAGGGTCTTATAAGGAGCACACCATAGAAAACACAAATACTCACATGTGGTCCCTAATGTGCAACACATGCAATGACCTACACCATATGGTAATGTATGCATAGCACCTCACTTTGGGTGTTCTACCAAGTCTAAAATGTTCTCCACAACCATTTTTTAAAGATAACCACCATCAGAGAGATGCACAGTTAAACCTGCATGACTGCATTATGTTGCGGTGGCTATCGTCAAAGCTTAGGCTCTTGGGTGCATGGCCTACGGCCTACTGCCTTTGGCAATGCACCCAAGAGTGTAGGCCTTGTCCACACTCACCACAGAATAATAGAGCCATGATTGCGAACATGTGGCCACCTACCACAATCCACAAACGTACCATAGGAGGGGTGTTATAAAGGCAAACCCTAGCAAACGCAAATGGTCACATGTGGCTCCCCAATGTGCAACACCTGCAATAACATGCTTGCCGCTCTTTTTTCCACTTAGCAAGCCCTGCCAACCTGGTGCCTTCCTGCTTGCCTCTCTTTTTCCCTACTTAAGGAGCCGTAAATCCTCTTTTACTTTGCAGATGGGAAGCAGGTGCATGTGGATCTAGGTCACCTGGCCTAAGCCCTGCCCACCTGATGCCTTCCTACCTGCCGCTCTTTTTCACCACTTAGCAAGCCCTACCCACCTGGTGCCTTCCTGCCTGCCACTCTGTTTCACCACTTAGCAAGCCCCACCCACCTGGTGCCTTCCTGTTTGCCGCTCTTTTACCCTACTTAAGGAGCTCTCCAGCCTCTTTTCCTTTGCAGATGGGGAGCAGGTGCAAATGGATCTAAGTCACCTGGCCTAAGCCCTGCCCACCTGGTACCTTCCTGACTGCCGCTCCTTTTCACCACTTAGCAAGCCCCACCCACCTGGTGCCTTCCTGCTTGCCGCTCTTTTTCCCTACTTAAGGATCCCTCCAGCCTCTTTTCCTTTGCAAATGGGGAGCAGGTGCAAGTGGATCTAGGTTACCTGGCCTAAGCACCACCCACCTTCTTAGCCCTGCCTCCTCCTTCCTGCTCTTAACTATTAGATCAAGGGCGTCTCTCACCCGGGCGTCTGAAGTGAAGGGCTGACAAAGAAAAGGGCAATTCCTGTTTGGACCTGTCCAGACAAGGAGAACCCAGGACCCGACCCCCTGCTCAGACAGCAGGTAAGCATGCTCCAACATGTGTTACTCCCTCTGTCCCCACAGGCCATCCCCACCCTCTCTGGACCCCCCGTGATGTTCCCTTGTGCCCCCACCATTCTAGCACACAGGTGTTGCCTGTTTTGCTTGATTCTTCTGCCCTGCTCCCCTCCGACCCCCCTCAAGCCTACTTCTGCAGGAGTCTGTCCTGATAAATTCTGGTTTCACCATCACCGTCTTGTGGCCAATGCTGGATTTGACTTTTATGGACTTCATTCATTCACGGTGAGACACACTTTCTCAACTCTCATGCTGGACTTCCTTTGCATCTTGTACTCATGGTGGCCCTGAATCATGCTGTTCCCATCTTCATCTTGTATCCTGGCTTGCAACATTATGTGTTAATACTGACTTCTGCAATTGTATTCACTCTCCCCTCTTGCTTGTCCACTCTTTTGACTGCTAACTCTCTGTTCTCTCCTCCTTTCCCTTCTCCCTTTTCCTATCTCCTGCCCTTACTTTCTTCTATGCACTTACTCTATCAGAATTGTCCCTGGACCCAGTATGATAGCAACCTCATCTGTCTCCTCCCCCCTCCCCTTATTGTTTTTTTTTCCTCCCACACCCTCCAGCACTATCTGAAATGTCGTCAGGCCTCGTATGATAGTCGCTTGTTTTGTTCCTCCCCTACCTTTCTGCACCCCTCTCCCACACCTCTTGTTTTTCTCCGGCTCTATCACAAATGTCATCAGGCCCAGTATGGTAGTCGCCTGTCTGTTTCCATTTCCTTCCCACTCTCCCACTCCCTTCCTTATCTATGTCTTAGCTCTTGAACTATCTGAAATGTCACCAGGCTGAGTACAATAGTTAATTTCACATCCTTACTGTTCATGGCCTGTAAGAATGTCTTTGTATTTTCCCTTCTTCCCTCCCTTACTTTGAAGTGCTTTGAAACACATTGTGTATAGGCTCTATATTAATAAGCTATCATATCATATCATAACCTACACCATATCGTAATTTGCACATATCAGCTCACTTCTGCTGTTCTACCACGTCTAAAATGTCCTCCACAACCATTCTTTGAAGTTCACCACCCAACGAGAGATATAGAGTTAAAACTGCATGGCTGAATTATGTTGTGGTGGCTGTGGTGAAGGCCTAGGCTCGGGGGTGCATGGCCCACGGCCTATGGCCTTTCACCATGCACTAAACAGTGACCGCCTTGCCCACATCCAGTACAACATAACAGTGGCCAGGTACCACAATCCACAAACGTAACATAGGCAGCAACACTTCTACCCAAATCCTGCACCATATTACAGCGATGCATGCACACATGTAACAGTTAGCAGAGTCCACAAACATACCACAAGTTCCGGCACCCTACCCACTTCTATTCACATAGTATTGTATTACTGCCAACCCACCACAAAATCTTGCTGGGTGCGGTATACAGGAAGAGAGGGTAGCAGGAGTGTTGTTTGCAGGAGGTGTGAGAGCACTGAAAATGGCTAAGTCTATGTGTTTGAGAAAGCAGAGTGTGTGGATTTTGGGGGACTCTTCAATTCAATCATTGAAGGTGTATGCTGAAAATATTTGCATCTGTGGAAGTATTGGATTGGTAGAAGTGGACATTTTGTGGCATGTAGATTGTGGCTTAAACTGGGCAAGCTTGTTTTCATGATGTGAGAGTATGGCTCATGTTAAATATCCAGACATTGTGATTGTGCATTGAGGAGGGTACAGTTTGGGGAATGTGACTCCAGTGTATTTGCAGGTTGCCCTGCAGGATTTCTTTAAAAGCCTGATGGAACTGTTTCCTGCTGCCAAGATTATTATTTTTTAAATAAATTAGAGGCAAACATGGAGATGTCCACCAAACTTTTTCAATCCACAAATAGAAGAATCAAGGTAGCTTGTCAATAGAGCTGCATCTTCTTTTGTCTATGCTGCAGGGATGTCACATTTTTAGAATAACAATATAAGGTCTGATGGTGTGAATGTTTTTGTGAAGATGGAGTTCATTTCACAGATGTCAGAAATGCAATTTTTCTTTACAATGCTAGGAATGCATTGAAACAGTTCCTTTAAGAAAAGTGTAAGAGAAGATATAGAGTGTACAGTAATAGTGTAAATAAATGCAAAACAAGAAAAAAAAAGGTGTTTGTTCAGAGCCCCCCAAAAAAGGTTCTTTTCAGAGCCAACACTAAAAAATAAATAACTGAAATTGAGTTTATACTGCCACTCACCCCTTTGATTGGCTGTGAAGTCTGCAGACAACACAGATGTCCGTGAATGGCATGTGCCACACCCAGGCCTTTTGAGGGTGCCTGGCATGGAAATGGGACTGCGGAGACCATGGACAGTCGTGGTGTCCGTGGACATCAGGTGATCAGCCAATCAGGTTTCCTGTGTGTGGTGTACAGGAAGAGAGTGTAGAAGGAGTATTGTTAGCAGGAGTTGTAGAGCACTGACAATGTCCAGGAGTGTGGGGATTTTGGGGGACTCTTGAGTCCATTGGGTAAAGGTCTATGCTGAGCAGTGTGTATTGGAAGGATATCTTCGATTCCATGAATTGGAAGTGTCATGGTATGGAGTGTGAGAGATGAAGTGGACGGACCTGCTCCTATGTTATGCAAATATGGTTCAATTGAAAGATCCAGACATTATTATTCTTCCTTATGGAGGGAACAGTTTGGGTTATGTCACTGGAAATGTATTATAGTTTCAATGATGGAAACATTGGTAAAGCTGAAGGAAATGTTCCCAAATTTGAGCATTATTTTTTCGCACATTGCTGAGACAGCTGTGGATGCGTTTGAGTTTGTTTGATCCACAAATGGAAAAAGCTAGGTGCAATGTCAATAAAACTGTGCATGCTTTTCTGCAAGATGTTGGCATGACATCTTTTCATAATGAGAACATTAGAGATGGAGTCCATCTAATTGATGTGGGCAATTAGATTTTTGTGGAAAATGTTCAAAATGCTTTGAAGCAGTTTTTTGAACATATAAAGTATGGTTTTAAGTATTCATTAGTAGTTGAAATAAAGAAAATGGAAAAAACGGGGGGTAAAATATGCATTTTTTGTGAAAGTTCAAAGAAATATTTAAGTTCAGTAAAATGTTCCTTAGTTTAGTTTATAAAACCAAACATTTAAAAAATATATAAATGCTGCAATTCTTCGATGTCTGCAGACTACCACGCTGTTTGCAGACCTTTTTTCTGACTTTTATTTTTTAACTGTGAAATGTGGCTCCTGAAGGAACCTTTTTTTTGTTTTTTTTGTTTTATTTTTTTGCGTGGCTTTTTTGAGTTTTTTTTTTTGCAGGAGAGACAAGGTAAGGTGGGGAAGAGAAGAGAAGGAAGGCAGGGTAGGGTCAGCAACCACATAGACGGAGGGACAGGTGGACAAGGGACAATGTTGGGCTCTTCTAAATTTCTCCCCTTGCAGAGTGGTATATCGCAGAACACTGTGACCCTCAAAAGGTAAGGCTCTTCAGCATCCCGTATGGCCTGCCATGCAGCGGGTGTCATCCTCTGCCCCAAGGATGATGCAGTGTGCCGGTAGGAGCACTTGAGGAAGATGGCACAGAGGAAGATAGTCTGCTCCTCCCCTAGAAAGGAACCACCTTTCTCAGTGTAACCGGGTGGTTAAAACTGACATGGTGGTGCATTGATGTGTTCCTGAACGAGTAGTACCCCTTTTGTCCGCAACTGAGTTTCACCCCACACTCAATGCATTCAACACGGGCAGCCTTCTGGACCCCACCTATGGTCTTAAAGAACTGACACATCCAGCACTCACTGTGGGTGCTGAAGGTAAGCACTTCCTCTACCTCATCTTCGTTTTCCTTTTCCACTGATCTTCCTCTACATCGTTGCACCTTTTCCCCTGTCCAGTCCCTCCAGATGGTGATGGTGGTAGTGGTGGTGGTTGAGGAGGAAGAATGGTCATAGCACATGTCATGATAGTCTCCACAGATTTGCAAAGCAACAATGCAGCAAAGCAGGTGCTCTCTCCTGCATAGAAAGATTGAGAATGAGGAAAAGTAATTGGTGGGTCCTTTCTGAGGTGCCATTCCCATACCGCGCAATATGATATTAAGCTTTTTTTAGCAAAAAATTATTCTTCAAAAGTTTCAAAACTTCCAAGCAAATCACTCTCTGCATGCCATGGGAAGAACAACTGCAAAAGACACATATTAAATAATTCCATTTTCTCTGCAATTTGGCATCTGGTTGATGAGATTTGCCATCTCATGTCTCACTAGACAACCTCTGTCACTGTTTGCTTCAATATTTCGATATAAGTAGCAATCTGCTACTTCATATAAACAAAGACCCACCAACTCTACAGATCGATTTGGATAACATGTGTCAATCAAATTGGCTTTCAGAATCTCTGTACTATCATGTGCTGTTTCAGACTTACACATACACGATTTCTAGTACTAGCTGGGCCAATACCTAACCCAAGTACATTAACGCTATGTCCATATAGAGGCAAACCAGTTAGCTGATCTGCAGCTTTGTAGCTTTGACACTCTCTATGTGAGAGCATCTGCAACCCAAAGCTTAGAGGTTTCTGATGACTAAGACTTATATCCGCTGATAAGTCTCCCCATACCTCAGCTGCATTCAGCTTTTGTGAAGCATGCTGTAAAATAACGAGCAATATGCTGTATCATCAGCAATATACTATACATTAGTACTTGCATTCTAATGCTGAGCAATGATAGGATTGTAATACTTAATCAATTGACATTCCTTATCTCATTTTAAATGATCAGTATTTCTTGGTGACTTAACAGTAGCATGGTGTCGAACAGATGGCATCAAACTATTCACTCGACCAACTGGTGTCACAGGCCTTGGAAAGTCAAATCTGCACAGTGAGTATAGTACTTGTCTTTACTTTTCTATTTTCTTTGACAGTACTTACCACATGAGTGCCTGTGAAATGTTTCCAACTTCTTCCGTAGATCAGCATTCACATGTTGAGCAGGAATGGAACAGTAACACATTTTTCTATACACTGCATCACAGTGCAATCACTTTCTTTACAAAATTGAGGGACATCTTTAATTCACAACAGCATTTGTATATGTGGATCCCCACATGCCTGGTACTCTTTGTTCCCAAAAATGTTTCCACAGTGCCTAGTGGACCATTTTCTTTATTACATATGAAGTTTAACATGGCTAAATATCTGTGATGACCACTTACAGGGTCCATGGAACACAATTCTCCTGGTATCATGTGTTCTATGTCTTCTTTCTGTGGATTAGTTTCACGAATCCACCCTGCAAGATGATCCAAACCATACTCAGTGCAACTTAAAGTGACAAACCAAGTTGGAGAGCCCATATTTATGATCATGCATCTTACCTTGGTGTGTCTTCTATTCCAATATTCCTTGGTTCCTCTCATTGTAGCAAGAATATTGGTAAGTTTACCCTCTAGAACTTCATTTTCTTTCTTTCACCTGTTGCAGCATCTCACATGCAGAGATTTGAAATCTAGTTCAGGTATGAAGTATATGACCAACAGCATAACATAATGTGGAAAATTCACTTTTATTCAATAGTGATAAATATATTCAACATTGGTACAGAATCAAAAACCTTCAGAATACATTCTTGTAAAATGCTATTCTGAAAAAGAAATTGGAACCCTCCGATTCTAGCATCTTTTCTCAGACACTGATGGGTGCACCTTTTGTTGCTTTCATTTGATAAAATTCTAAACTGTCACCCATGACTTCACGTGAGTGTAGAGGATGAATGTGTAATGTTTATACAAACTATTCCCTTCTGCAATAGATAGACGCTGGAACTGACCTGCACTGCTTTTGTTTGTTGACTCAAAATCAAGCATAGACAAGTCTGGTACAGTCACACTGGGCCTCATTAGGAGTTTGGAGGTAGCCATGCCGCTCTTTGCGGCATGGCTGCCTCCAAACTCGGGTCCGGGTTCCTTGAATGAGGAATTACCAGGCCATTTCAACCTTGGAGGACTTGGTAATTCCTCATTCAATTTACCCATCCCTATTCCCATTTGAGCCCCCATAGGGCTCAATGGGAATTGGGAGGGAGCTAACAACGTGCCCGTTAATAACGGGCCTGTTGTTAGCTCCCTGGTCCCCTCGTGAGACCCGGAAAGGAAGTCTGGTTTGACCAGACATTCTTTCCGGATCCCGCGAGAGAACCTTGTAATAGGGCGGAATGGGTTTAACGGCACCGGCACCATTACCGGCGCCGTTAAACCCATTCCGCCCCCCTCGTAATGAGGCCCACTGTCTTTCTATAAATCATTGTGCTCCTATAGAAACGCCAATGCATTTTTCACCTTTCCAATAGCTATAATCTGTTGCCAAATGTTCTTAGCTTTTGTGGCAACACCATTTACTAAAACAGACAAAGAGTCTGCAATGTCACACTTCACTCCTGGAGTGTTGACTTTTTCTTTCAAATTGAGAAGTCAATATACTATTTTGTCTCACACACTTTGCACTAACGATTTTTTTAGACATGTTTGACATATGTGTTTGCAATATAACAATAACGGAAAAAGATGATTTTTTACAATGCATTTACTTCAAACAAGTTCAATTTCTTAAGCACAACAGGGATATCAGACACTACAATGTAGTTCAAAATACTCCTTGGAGGAATACTTGTTTGATTATAAATCCCAACACAGTGCCTACAAACATAAAGTCCCTCACTTGTGTTAAATGGTTCTTTTAAAAACAAATCCAGATAACGTTCTTTCCAAACATTTTCTTCACTATTTTTAATTTTCTCGACAATAGACACAAGTTGCACTCGAAACTTATAAAAAGTGGGTCTACATGGTACGCAAACAATGTCAGGTCTTTCAGTAGAAGACAACTTAAACATTGCAATACATTTTTATACTATTGAAAAATCAGATCATTTGAATGCTCAGGATCATCATTTACATTTCCTGCAAGTGTTTCATCTACGTACACAGCTTTCAAATGCATTATATTTATCATTTGCAGTGTACAAACTAAACATTCTACAGTTCCACTCAAAAGTGTGTCATTTAAAAGTGCAAGAGACATACTTGGTGTTTTGCAATCATGTAGTTTAACTAGAAGGTATTTCATTTAGTAGGATGGGCAGCCAGCATTAGTATATGATGAAACTGACTCTTACATCTATTTTATCAATACAAGCTAGAGAGTGTCCCGGATGACCTGTTTTTTTCACAAACATCACAGTCATATATTCGCTGTAGCATCTTGATCTGTCTTTGAAAATTATTATTTTTGTGCAAAACTTGAAACAATCACATTAAGGGGCGATTCATGGAAGAAATGTGCGCCGAAAATCTTGGCAAAAGCCGGCGTAAGCGTGAAAAAGCAAGCGCACGCGTGCGACTCATGGACGGGCCTGCGCGTGTTTACTGTGGGATGTGCGCCAAATCCGAGCATGACGCGCACGGGCGCACACGTCACAGCAACATCCTGAACGCTGCGTGCGACGCGCACATCGAAAGCGCACATCATCGGCACACACACCAAAAAGGGGGCGGGACTCGAGGCGTAACACGTGGAATGGGGAACACGCGTGAAAAAGAAGGCGTAACTGGGGATGTACTGCAGGCCAATACACGGAACGCCCACACACACGTGAGCAACACGTATTCATGGAATCCAATACGGGAAACCTGCGCACGCTAAAAGACGCGCACAAGCGTCAACACATCCGCCACATGAAGGCAGGCGGAAGCGTATACTGCGCGCAAACAACAAAGACGAATATACAGCTACGATGAATGCCCCATTTGTCGCAGCACTGATCGTGGGACACCACAGAAGGAGGAGAATAGCCAGGCCCCCATTTTTTTGCCCCGGCCAAGGCTTTTTGAAATGCCTGATGACCAGGTCTATGGTATAGGTTTCCACCTCATATCATCCTAGACCTGGTCAGGGAGTGGGAAGATGACCTTACATCCCCCACCCTGTGCTCCCAAGCATTGAGCCCCTTGAGAAGGTGCTCAATGTCCTGCATTTTTTGGCCACTGGGTCCTTTCAGGGGACAACTGCCATAGTGGGGGGTGTCTCACAGGCCACGCAGTCATGCTGCCTACACCAGGTGTTGGCAATCATGACTGCGTGCCCCCAGTCCGCAGGCACATATATATGCCCACAACACCCGCAGAAAGGCAGGCCGTCGTTCAGGACTTTTACAGGCTGGCACACTTCCCCAAAGTGCTTGGTGCCATAGATTGCACCCATGTGGTCCTATGTCCACCTAGGGCCACTGAGCACATCTATTGAAACTGCAAGCACTGGCATTCCATCAATGTGCAGGTTGTATGAGATGCCAATGGAATCATCACCTCTTTCTATGCAAAATACCCTCTCTCGACCCGTGACAGTTTCATATACAGAATGTCCGCCCTGAGCCGGGCCCTGGAAGATGGGAAGCATGGCAACACATGGCTCCTAGGTGAGTACAAATGCCTGTGCACATGCATGCATGTCACACACAGACAAATACACAAACCCAACTAATCACAACCATTATCACCTCCCCAGGGGACAGTGCCTACCCTCTGAGCAACCACATGATGATGCCAATCCGGAACCCCATCAAACCACCCCAGGTAAGATACAATGCTGCCCATATTGCAACCAGGGGCATAGTGGAGCACACATTCGGAGAGCTCAAGTCACGCTTCTGCTCCCTTGACCGCTCTGCCAGCCAGCTACTATATGCACTCCCAGTAGTGTACAGGATCATTGTGGCAGCATGTGTCCTGCACAATGTTGCAACAAGGCGGGACGTTCCGGTGGACATGGTGGTGCCCCCACATCCCCAACCACATGCACAGGCACTGCCCATGGGAGGGGCATGTGGCGAGGCAGCCCGGACCCAGCTTGTGGCCACATTTTGCACCTAAACTCCCACCCCTGCGGAGTGCACACAGGCCTGGCACATACCAGGTGACAATCAATGATGACAAAGAGACAGTCAACTGTCACAACCTTATTACCCTGAGAATGTTGCCACAGAAGTGCTACATTGTGTGCATCCCTTGCTACTTAAACATAACCAATCCTGTGTGACCAAAAGGAACACATGCAAGGTGTGTATCACACCACCCCCTGCAAAACGGGCCATGACACTCACTGGTATGTCACCCAATCCCTCCCAACCCACATCACCCTTGTCTACCACACCATGACATGGCATGCAACAGCAAAGGCCCAACACATGACCAATAAGATACAAAGTGACATGTGATAAATGGAACGTGGCCCGAGACAATGACGCCTGACATGGAATCAGATGAAATGACTGACCAACAACCTCCCACACATACCAAGTCATACAGAAATGCTGCTTTCCACCAGTGGTAGCATGAACAAAAGATGAATGCCTGTTCACATGCACATTGGGCAAGCCAAAATCGCTACTCCCTAACCCGTGTGCTGTGTGTGTCTCCTGCAACACACTGCTCAGCACACAGCACAGTGAGCTGCCATTGTGTTGGGGATGTGACCTTGAGCATCACATCAGAAGGACAAACAATATAAACAACCTATTGACGCATGTACACGATCCCCAAATGGCAATTGATCATGCGCTGCAGGGACACAGCGTGTCCGAGAAGGCAATCGGTGTGCACCTGTGGGCATGGAAGGGTGGTTGTACACGTGGTGGAGCATTGTGTAACTGTGTGTGTCAGTAGGGACATGCACTCAATCTATGAATGTGAAATTAAATGACCCTCAGTATCTTGTACACATCAAATGCGAACATTGCCAATGTGTACACCACCGTAAAACAAACCACAACAATCTCATGACACCTGAAAAGTAAATAAAACACAGGAACAGCCATTGACCAGCAGAACACATCATGTCCATACTACCCCACAATGACAATGTCAGAGATTGCCCAAACACTGTAGCCCAAGCTTACTGTCCAACAACAAAAGGGCCTCCCTCATTTACTCATCACCATGACCTTATAAACAACTGTATCTGGGGCATGTAGTCTTCTTCCTTCTAGTCTACCTGGCTACAGGATCCCCTTACCCCTTGGTCTTCATGTTCCACCTTGCGTTTAAATGGGGTCCAGCCCTCTCAGAGGCCACCTTGACTGGTAAAAATACCAAATCGCAGCGAACTCCAAGGAGCTAAACCCCCAAACCAGGGAAAAAGCCCCTTGGCACAAAAAAACCCTGGAAGAGTCAGCAGTAGATGACTTGAAGTTGCAAAATAATGTCCAAGCACATGTACAAGCAGAATGCTTGAACAACCAAGGTAGCACAGTTAAACAATGGTTCAACAGGATTGTACCATTTTCAGGACACAATATACAACGAGGATGCAACAACTGATGGGTAGTGTCCCAGATCCAGTCTCCAGGCACAGGAGTGGCACAAACCAACCACCCACCTCCATGGTCTGGCCGCCTGCAAGGTAAAACCTACACAGCCCTCCGAGACCCAGGCGGAGAAAGAGGGTCAGGGATCCGTTGTTTGGACAGGCATTGGTATACAGGATAACCGGAAAGTGGGGCAGGAGAGGGGAGTTTGATTGGCAAGGGGAAGCAATCAAAAGACAAAATACAACTATTGACAATAACACATACTCAATCAGAGAAACCATGTTCTTCATTCACATTGTACTAAATGAGTCAAATGCAAGCCAAAGAGAGACTTATCTCTGGGGTGAGTGCTGGCCTCCTGCATGTACACTCTCAGGTCCGGTAACAGGAGCAGTTCAATGCTGCAAAGAGAGCGTGAGTTACTAATCTGTGTGTGTCTACAACACACACACAACACCATTCATGCCCCAAACTAAGTGAATTCTCCACAAACAAACACTCTTGTCTGATGCTTTGTACGTATACGTTAGCTTGCCCCCATGATGGTTTATACACTGTCAGTGCAGTAAGGCAGGCGCACGTGGGCACGTGGTAAATGGAAGACCAATGTGTCAAGAATCACACATGATAGAATGGTCCATGGGGGAGCTGCTAGAGGCGTATAGCGAGGTGCGACTTCAGTACAAGTCATGTTCTGGCAGCCATGGATTTCAATAGGTAGTGCACATGGCAATTTGCACATGCAAATGATATGTACTGCACTCAAGTCTGTGCCTTGCTGGGTGTCCCTGTGCACTGTATTAGTTTCTAGCTAGGAACGCTACTGCGCCAATAACTCAGCTTCTATGGAGCAGGGGGGATTCGAGGATATGTGCGACGGCCCCTGCGTATGACCCAGACAACTTATAAAGCTACTTGGTATTTGTTCCTCAACGCATATTAGCTGTACTGTGCGCTTTTACAACAATGCCTGGCCAAGCTCCCCAGCACTGGCGCTACTTAGCATGCATGTGCAAGTGGCCTGGTGGAAGGTTGGCTGCGGTGTGTCCCTTTGTGCTACTCACCTTGCTTGGAGATCCTGGGAACAAGTCTGCTTCTGTCGGACATCTGAGCACAAGCCCTGTGCTTCTGCTTGCGCACACATGCGCACGTGTGCACCACCGAACGTGGCCAGGTTTCAGTAGTGTCTGCTGGAAAAGGTAGTCTGGAGGCTCATTTTCCTTCAGATAGGGCATAAAAGATATTAATAAGGCTGGAAAGGTCCCTATGTGTGTGTCTTCATGCTGGTTGTTACTGGGCCATGTTTGAGACCTGCATCCAAACTCCTCCCACCATCAGTGTGACTTTGACAGCCAAAGGGTGCAGGCTACTGTCTACAGCATGAAGTGCATCTAGCACATATACAGGCAAGAAAAGAACATACATCACAATCAACATCAATTAATGGAGACATCAATCATGTACTCACCCAAATTGATTGCAGACATGCCGTGGAGAAAACCCACTTAATCCCCACTAGGGGTGTTAGGGTGTTAACACAAGTAGTACAGCAGCAGACAGGCCACAGATATGACGAAAGTCCAATGCCCTTGTGTAAATGGTTGTTACATCGAACCATCCTTGCGAGCCCATGGATAAGGGAAGCAGGAGTGGCCTATGTGAGTCAGGACCCCAAGCTGTAAACACATACACGACACAAGCTTGAAGGGCCCAGCTGGAACAGACAGTGGATGCTTTCAAAAGCCACAAAGCACCACACCGTCACATGAATGCACAATAGACAAGCAATTTTAAGCTATATTAACTAATTAAACTAGCTATAAAAAAACCTACATTACCTAATTAAACTAACTATAAAAAACCATATTAACTAATTAAACTAACTATAAAAATCAAAAATGGCCACATACGACCCAGGGGGTGGTCACCCAGGAGGGGGGAGGTATAGGGTGCACCTCAACACCCACATGCGATGATGTTGAGACAAAAAAAACCTCCATGGGCTCAACGCCTGCACAGCCCGACCTGTGTGGGAGATAACTCGGCACCCTCATCACCCTCCGTCTGAAAAGGTTGACGTGGCACAGTACCCTGAACACGCCTAGGCGCAGCTTGCCCCTCATCGACAGAAAGTCTGCAGGACGGGTGAGCCTGGTTCTGTGCGAAGATGACACATAGGTCAGCATGTAGAACCTTGCGTCATACGCGTGCTTCCTCTTGCAAGGTAACACCTGTAACACAGAGTTCTTCCTGCATGGCCTTGCTGGACAACTGGTACACCTCCCGGCAAGCACGTAGCTCAGCCGAGATGGTATTCTCTAGCTGCTCCACCCTCTCGTCTGACCGTGTCCTCTAGGACATCAAGAGCACAGCCAGAGTAGATTTGAGGGATTTATAGTCAACCCTCATGGCCTCCATGTGTGCCTCTGCGTGAGCAGCAATTGCTTGACACAAAGACACCATTTCAGCCCGGCGTGCCCTGTCTGAGGCCACTATGCCCATCCTGAGTGAGTGGGCTGGGGCCTGACCCGCCCGCTGCTATAGTTCCACCTGCCTAGCAGGGGGGAGCATGGATTGGGCCACACGTTCCATGCTCTCAGCGATGTTATCAATTGCTGCCCCCTGGTGTTCTGAATTGGCAACCATGGCTTGCTCCCACTCAGTATACCCCAGTGGCGCACGCCAACTGCGTTGCTGGGCTTGACACCTGCAGGGTTCAAGGAGCCGACGTCCTTGTTGGGTTGGCACCGCCCGCGGATGCAGGACTACATTCCTCCGTTGACGTGATGCCCCAGTCACATCAGCAACTGGTGTGGAGGGTGACCCTGCGTCCCTATCGACCACAAGCGGAGGTTCCACCACTGTCTGGCCCCTCAGTGCATGTGTCGCAGACAGAGGAGCGTCCACATCAGAATCACTCACCCCTGACGAATGGACCCGATGCACATCCAACTCGACATTGTCGTCAGAGTGATCATCCGGGCTCGACTCATTGCCAGCCGTAGACAAGATGGTCTGTAACACAAGTGGGTTCTCGTTGTCTACCACCCCACGACCCCCACTTGTGCACGTTATGCCAGTTCCACATAACGTGCGCAATGCAGAAATCTCACCAGCATAAAATCAATCAACTACATATTAGTCAGTCAACAAAAAAACTGCGGAAGACACATGCTTAAATGAACACTTTCACAAACACATAAGAAAGTACTCGCAATGTTGCACTACACAACGTTGAAGCCGCTTGCATAAGTACATGTGAAAGCGATAAAAAACACCCATTTACCCATACACCTGTATTGTGAACATGACCAGCATCCAATACACCAAAGCAAGCTGCAACAACGCTGCTTGCTTTGATGTATGTGGAAGTGCACACATAGACATGTGAAGGAAGCTCCACAGTCATTTCACCCCGATTGGCAGGCTACATCCAAACAGCGCCCAATGACAGTTGGTATAGGACGTAGATTGACCAATCAACTCATCTAAACCATGACTAGGGAGTTCCAATACTAAGTACATGTGTCAGAACTGCAGCCCCCTTCCCTTAACTCCTCCTCACCTGTGTCCTCCACAGAGATATCAGGAGGTTCGGCTTCCTTCTTCTTCCTTGGTTTCTTTGGTTTCTCCTCCTTCCTTTCTTTCTTTCGATGCAAATAAGGGCGGGTCTCCTCGGAGGCCACCGTGACCGGAAGGGAACCAAGTCTTGGGGACCCCCGAGGAGCAAGCCCCCGAATTCAGGGAAAAAGCTGTATGAGCAGAAAAAACCCTCAGACTGTAGTCCTTAGTTGTCAATCCCCTTGTGGAGTAGCCGGTGTATTGGTATTGAATCACAGTCCTTTCGGAGAGTTAACAGATGCTCCAGGAGAATCGGCTATCCTCATAGTTGGGAATAGAAGTTTCCTTTGATAGTACGCATGATACTGTGTGTGGAGTAACAAGGCAGCTTCAATGATGAGGTAGAGGGCAGCACAGCAAAGAAGAACACGGATGACTGAACAGGTGGATAAATGATCCGTGACTAAGAATTCAACATATATACTTCAGCCGTTGAAGAGGAGTGAATGAAAATGGTAAGTGTGATGCTGGGAGCAGTGGGCAAGACAGCAGCTGAAGACGGGATGACTGAACAGGTGGATAAATGATCCATGACTAAGAATTCAACGTAGATACTTCAGCCATTGAAGAGGAGTGAATGAAAGCAGTAAGTGTGCTGCTGGGAGCAGTGGGCAAGATAGCAGCTGAAGACGGGATATCTGTACCGTAGACGGTGCCACGAGAAATGTAGAAATAAGAATAAAGACCGAGAAGAAATTCAAGAGTACAGATGAAGTAAGTAAGAAACAGAAGTAAAGAAAAAATACAAGAAAAAATAGCAACCGAAGTCCGTAGAAGAAAACTCACCCGTGATTTACAAAGGAGTATTAGCCCCGGAAAAAGGAATACCTGAAAGTTGAGTGGATCCACGGAAATAGTGCAGAGTGAAGAAACTTTTGAGAATACACAACAGATAGCAAAATTGTGTTAATTATGAGAGCACTGAATCCAGTAGCGTCTAAGGTCCTGAACAAACAATACAATACTTCAGAGGAAAGGTGCGTGTAGCGTAAGTACGTTCTGACGGCCATCTTGAAAAAAGACTAGACCAGAAATTCGGAACCTACGGCCCCTTGTTAGGTGTATCTCCAGCGGAACCAACCCTCGATGGCTGGTGCATGACAACATGTGTCACAGGATGCACCTGTACCCATTGCATTCATGACAGAGAAGGGATGAAAAACTGGCCATACATGCCAGGTCACTTTGACATTGCATCAGTGAGTAGGCATGTAGAACGGTGTAACACGGCTCAGAAGTGGGTTGATGCAGTGCTGAACATGTGTACGTTACCCACTATCTACATGAACAAGTACATTATGATGTCTATCAATAAACGTGAAGGCAGCGCAAGGGCAAGTTCAGGCATCACGTGCAATGTGCATGGAATGCGTTGCATGGCTACAAGCAAACCTCCTACCCCCCCCCTTAGTGAAAATGCAGGGATGCATTGCATGGCAGCGAAAGGGTGACCAGAGACCTGTGTATTGGCAGACAGTGTTGACTAGCGCCAATTGCATCATCTGAGTCAACTGACAACACAGCAGATGATAATGGGACAGTAAGCAGGACACATTATGAAACCTCAGTAGTACACCCATGTGTGCAGAAGCCACTAAATCAGTTGAACAGAGTCAGTGGGCCTGAAACAGGGGAAGGCCTGTGCCCCACACAGACCGTGACACCCTAAACCTGTGTGTGATGCTGGACTGAGCCAAAGTGGGCATGGAATGGATGATCAAATGCCATGAAATGTAGGTCATCCTGGACACGCACTACAATGATCATCCAGTCAAGGACACATAGGGACATGCACGGAATGCACATGGAGCATGAATGGGCACCCATGTCCCTGCAGAGCATCTGCCATCTGCACAGTCCAAGTGAGACACCCTGTATCAAGGACAAAGGATGTACCCCACTGTATGTGTCTGGCAGGTTGGCTGGTGGAAGTTTGCATCTACACAGGAGCCTTGAACAGGCCATTGCAGTACGCCAAAATGATGCACACCAGTGCCATGGTGAAATTGAGGTACAAGGGGGGTGGAGGGGCAAGGTAGCATGCCTACGTGGAGTACCCGCATGCAGGCAGAAGACACATGAACGTCAGTCATGCAATTACATAGTCCCAGTGCTGAGAGGAAAGACACCCCAGGTTACATGTGGAAGGGCCAGTAAGCTGGAACATGGACCGGAGGGGCAGCCTGGTAAGTAGCATGTGAGTAGGGTGCAAGTGTGGCGATGAGGACAGTCCCCGTCTGCTCTACTTGTCCAGCATCCTGCACAACAGGCACGCATCAGTGAAGCATTGCATGACTTGCAAATGAGAACCATGTACACATGACATGTAGTGGCAGTCAAGCACAACACATCACACAAGCAAATCACACATGGCCTCGAAAAACACGCAACAACACTCACTGGACAGGGCATCAAAGTCCAGCATCTCTCCAACTCCTTCAACCATTCCTGCAGGTATGAACCCCGCAACAACCGACTCCTGCGAAGTGAGGTCTTCCTCATCAGGTGGTGGCCCACTGCCAGTCACCAGAGTCATGTTGTAATTAGAGGCATGCTTCGCCTTAGTACTGCGTTTGAGGTCATCCCAACGCTTTTTGCACTATTGAGCTGTGCGCACCTCATGGCCGAATACACTCACACAATCCGCAACTTGCTTCCAGTGGGACATAAGACGGGCAGTCGTAGCTTGACAATTCGCCCCACTAGCATATCACGGTTGTGGTCCTGCACGTAGTCCACAAGGAAGTCCAGTTCCTGCATGTAGAAGGGCTTCTTCCTCGACGTGCCAGAGGCCGGAGCTGTGTCTGGGGTCCCTTCCTCCTCTTGGACAGTGGTCCGGACCCTGGCTGGAAAATGCCGCCCTGATCTGTATGGGCAGTGGCGCTGGTGGATTGAACCAAGGGAGTGGCAGGTGGAACAAGGACAGAACCCCTGACTTGCGTCAGTGGCTGCTGGCTGCCCTGGAATGGACCCTGCACAGCAACATTCGCTGTGCCAGGGTCATTGATCGGGACTGTCCTGGATGGTAGACTCACAACCGGGGTGGTGTCGGCTGCATCTGCCCATGCACTTGCCAACACCCGGCTGGTCGGGGCAGCAGATGACATTACTGCCCCAGGGACACGTGCCTCGGTCAAGTCAGCCCTGCGTGCATTTACGGTGTGTCTCCTGACCTCCTGGAAATCTTCATGGGACTCTTCAGGTGCCAACGCAGCCTGCGCTGGCAGATCCTGAGCCTGGGTGGTGGTGTCCACAGCTGCACCTGCAGCTACCACTACCCTTGGGTCTGTGGCAGTCAATGAAATGGACTGCCGGGTCCCATGGGTGCCAGTGCCAGATGCAAGAACTGCATCTCCCAGAGCCGCAGGGGCTGGTGGCATGACTGCACCAACACGTGGCACAACATTGTGCTGAAGTAGCGCAACCCTGCCTCTTACCCCTCTGCATCCACCCTGGAGTTCCCCTACTCCCTGGTCACCCCGGCCACATCCCTGACCACGCCAGCCACGCCGCCGGTGCCCCTCACCTTTCGTATCCTCACAGCCATGGCACAGATGTACTAGTGCCGGCACAGATGTAGTAGTGCCAATGGGAGGTGTACACAACAATTGTCCTGGGCAATTGGGGTGAAGGGGGTAGGATACAAGATGTTAACAGCACCCCTGCACCTGCAAGGTTGTATGTGAGCCCGGTGATAAAGTGACAGGTCACTTAATGCTCAGGCACCCCAAAACTGCAGTAAAACTGTGCACGCAACCCCCGGTACCCCACGTGTGTGGAATTAACCTCCTGAAGTACGCAGTGGCACACAGGGACACGAAAAACACGTACGCATGGGACACGCAGGCTACTATGACCTAGAAAACGGGTAAACGATACACAGTGGCACCCGCAGTGGGAAAAATAGCATGCGCGACTCACCGTCAGACTAGCGCGATAATGAAAAACACTCGTAGCCGATACCCCCGCCAAAAGAAGAGATTAGTCCTTGATCTGCTGTGAAGTTGTGATGGCGCGTGAAACAACACGAAGTAGCAACACACACGTCAGTCTCCACGAAAGGCACGTACAGCGAACTGCTGGCCCCGCTCACCTTTAACCCGTGCTGAGGGAAACGCCTGTGCGCGTCACTTCTCGTATGTGCTTAGGCCCTTTCCTCGAATTACACGCATTAACATGCGTATGTGATTTTTTTGCACGTACGGATGCACCCCAGCTGAGGGAAATGCCCGCGTGTATCCCGTTACATACGCGCTTATGCGCTAAGGGCCTTTTCTCGAATTCCACACTGACGTGTAGTTTTTTCCCGTGCTAAATCACTCCGTATCAAGCCGGCCACGCAACAAAACACAGAAGACCATGCTCCTGCCCAGATGGCACTTTTTCCTGCCCCCCCCAGAGCCCTGAGCACACTCCCACCTGCCATCTGCTGCTGCCTGCTTGCCTGCTGGCCACATGCCCTGCTATTTGGTGCCTGCACGTCAGCCAACTGCAGGGGTCCAGTTGCTGTGACCACCCCTGCTGGAACAGAAGACTCCTGACTGGTATTCCATCGCTCCATAGCCCAGCCCCAGGACCCAGTTGCCCACCCACACCTGCCTCGGGGGTTGCCATGTCCGACACAAAACCATCTGGCAGCAGTGGCAACCCCCAGCAGAGAGGCAGAGGGCTGACAGCTTCAGTGCCAATGAAGTTGGCATCCTGGTGGAGCAAGTCCTGGGGCATTATGATGCCCTCTTTGGAAGTTCACGCGCCAACAATGAAGGATGGAAGAGGATCTGCAAGGACATTGTGGCTGCCATAAACGTGGAGGAGGTGGCAGCCCGCGACATGCAACACTTCCGGAAGCACTGGGAGGACTTCAGGTCCAGGACCCTCAGCAAGGCCCGGTGCCTCTTGAAGGCAGCAGATCCTGAGGAATGCCGGGTCTGCCTTACCAACATTCAGATGAGGGTCCTGGAATGCATAGACCCAGCGCTCCACCTCCAGATCCTTCAGAGTCAGACCCTTCCGGAGTCGAGCAGTAAGTGTACATGCATACTGATTGGACGCTGTGCATGTTGAGTTGTGCCAGGATTGTGCAGGTTGGACATTTGTCTTGAAAGGCCCATGTATGGATGTGTATGTACAGGAACATGAGCCTCCCGCATGTGAGTCCAGTCATGTGTGAGGCACATCAATGGTGTATGTGTTCAAATGCAAGGTGCCCAAATGCATGTGTGGGTGCACACATGTTTAGATTTCTGTGTATGTACTGGTGCATGGTTGTGGTGTGACACATGGTTGCTGGTTCCACCTTCATTTATGTGCACAATGTACATGTGCGTGTGTATTTGAAATGTGTGCCACTGTGATACACCATGGATGCATGTGACACCGACATGTAGGAGGCTGATTGGCAGATGTGACATGGATGCCGATGATTTCACTGCGACAGGTGGTGGAGATGTACAGATGCATGTATGTCTGGTGGCGTGTGTGCATGTGACATCAAGCTAACCTTTGGATGCTCATGCTGCTGTATGTGTTTGGATGTTGCTGCCTGCTGCAACATTCCTGTGAATTTGCGCATGTGTGTGGGTTCAAATGATATGTGTGTTGGGGCGTGTGATGCCATGTGTGAAGTTTGACACTGCCACTCATGTGTAACTGTCATGTGTGTATCAGACCATTGTACAGTGCCCTGATGCCTGTGTTCTGTCTCTCCCTGTCTTCAGTGTCAACTAATGAAGAGGGTGGAGACGGTGCTGTGGAGCACAGTGGCAGGGATCCCACCGCCAGCTCGAGACGCCAGGCCAGCTCCCCTCCCATGTGGTCATCTCGTTGGGGAGTGAGGAGTCTGGTGCCGCGTCCGTGGCCGCAACTGCGGAGGGTAGGACCAAGAGGCAGAGGTCAGAGGTGGACTCCTCGGCAGCAGAAGGGGCAGCTGAGACCCCACAGGGGCCTATAGAGGAAGATGGCACGGAGCCATCCAGGTTGGTGGGGGGTTTGGTTGAGGAGGAGGCTGTGGAAGGGCCACACATGGGGTGTGGAGGGGGATTCCACTGGTGCTAGTGGTGCAGTCTAGGGAAGGGAAAAGAGGCAGCACAGGCGGCGGCAGAGGTGCCTGTGTGTAATCCTGTCCCTGATCCTGTGACTGCATCATCCCGCACCACAGGGATGCCTTCGTCCAGACCTGTTTTCAGCGAGGGGATGCGCAAACAACAACTGGCCTTTCTCTCCCTGCGGACGTGGCAATCCGAGATCGTGTTGAGCCTGTCCTGGCTGGGGTGGCGTTGCGTCAATGTGGCATCCGGGATTATGTGCAGGGTTTTCGTGGGGACTCTGCACGTTATTTCAGAATCCTCATTGACCGCGTCGACCTACAAGGATGGGTCACCAGTACTGGGTTCCTCCGTGTGCTGGACCTTCAAGTGACCCCCTCCTCAACTGAACCCCCTATGCGCCAGTCATCCTCCGTGCCATCTTCTGGCCCAAGTATCACCTGGGCACCCTGTGGAGCTGCCTCTGACCCAGCGGCCAGGCTGGTGGAGGACACATCCCTGGCACAGTCAGGAGTCGGAGGTCCAGCTTGGGTGGCCACCCCAACAACTGGATCCCAGCAGGAGGACAACGTGCAGGCATCAACAGGCAGGGCACATGCATGGCAGCAGCAGGCTCAAGGTGGGATCGATGATGGCTCGGGGCCATCAAAATGAGAGGGAGAGGGGCAGGCATCGGCCGGAGGGCAGGAGGACCCTGGATTGGGAGTGTCTTCCGTGTGGCAGCGGTTGGGCCGGCAAATAGATTCGGAATGGCAGCGGGCGGAAGAGGCATGGCTCACTATGATCAGGGCAGAGAACTCTAGCTCGGGGCCATGAACATGAGAGGGAGAGGGGCAGGCATCGGCCGGAGGGCAGGAGGACCCTGGATTGGGAGTGTCTTCCGTGTGGCAGCGGTTGGGCCGGTAAATGGATGCAGAATGGCAGCGGGCGGTAGAGGCATGGCTCACTATGGTCAGGGCAGAGAACTCTATGCGCAGGGCATTGAGGCGGGCTGAGTGCCTCGAGGATATTCACAGGGAGTTGGAGGTGGACATGGCTTTATCCCTGCACGACCACAGGGCCAGAGAACAGGCCCGCCTCCAGGCGGTTGAAGAGGAGTTCGATGATGCCCTGGCCCGGGACATCAACAAGTGAGCCGTTGGACTTGCCCGCCACCTTTGTAAATAGTTCTGTAGGTGTAAGTTTCCTTTCTATTTTTTTTCCTTTGGGGCGCATGGACTATGCCTTAACTTTTTGTATATAGTTATTTAATAGGTATGTTTTTTGGTAGGTTTCCTTTGGATTGTTGGGCTCATGGACCCTGGATTTTTACATTGTATATAGTTCTGGACTGGATTTGACTTCATTGAATTTTTTTGTCCCATGGAGCAATATTTTTCTAAAACCTTTGGATTTGGTTTAATGGATGAGCCCTTTGGAGCCATTTTCATTTGGATTTATTTGGATTCAGCATTCACATTTTCTCATTCATTTTGGACATCCAGCCTTTTGTTTATTATTTCTTTTCTTCTGTGATTTTCTTTCATTCCTTTAATTTTGTATTTAATACATTTTGATTTCATACTTATGTGCGGTATTCTCTGATTGGTTTCGTGCATGTCACGATGTGGGTTTTCTCATTCACTTGCCCCCATTGTGTGTGTCTGACGGACATGTATTGATATGCATACTTGTCATTTGGGATCTATCATGACATGCAGATTTCAATGTGGAGTGGATGGAATATTTGGTTGGGTGTTTGGACTGGGGTGGCGTGGGGTGGGATTTGGGTGGCCATAAAGGCCATGAGTGTGGATCGCGATGATGTGTTGGGGGGGGCATGAGTCGGGGCCTGCTGCCAGGTGCCTGTCACTGGGGTTAGGGTGGGGGGACATGAGTCGGGGCCTGCTGGCAGGTGCCCGTCACTGGGAGTGGGGTGGGGGGACATGAGTCAGGGCCTGCCGGCAGGTGCACGTCCCTGGGGGTGGGGTAGGGGTTCATGAGTCTGGGCCTGCTGGGAGGTGCACGTCACTGGGGGTGGTTGGATGGGTGGTGGACATGAGTCGGGGCCTGTTAGCAGGTGTCCATAACTGGGGGTGGGGGGGACATGAGTCGGGGCCTGCTGGCAGGTGCCCAACACTGGGGGTGGAGTGGGGGGACATGATTTGGGGCCTGCTGGCAGGTGCCCGTCACTGGGGGTGGGTGGATGGGTGGGGGACATGAGTCGGGCCTGCTGGCAAGTGCCCGTCAATGGTGGCTGGGTGTTTAGGTGGGGGACATGATTTGGGACTCACAAGTGTGCTCACAAGTGCATGGTGCCATGTGGGCTGCCTGCAGGGCATGGTGAGGGTTGTAGGGTAGTCCCCTGTGGTCTGGGCTGCTGGCAGGGCATGGGGAGGGGGGAAACCGCACACCTGGGAGGGCCCACAATGCCAAATCGCGTGCATAACTCCCCTCGTGCACCCCAAATACACGTACCCCGATCTCGCCTAGAGTATCGTGTGTGACACTTCCCGCACACCCCTGAAATACACATACCACGCTCGCCCAAGGCCTATCGCATGTGAAACTCCCCGCATACCCCCCAAATACAAGTACCCCGATCGCAAAGGGCCTATCGCATATGAAACTCCCTGCGTACCCCCAAATACATGTACCCCGCTTGCACAGGGCCTATCGCGTGCGAAACTCCCTGCGTACCCCCCAAATACACGTACCCTGCTCTCGCCTGGAGTATCGCATGTGAAACTCCCCACATACCCCCCCAAATACAAGTACCCCACTCACACCTGGAGTATCGCGTGTGAAACACCCCGCGTACACCCCAAATACACGTACCCCGCTCTCGCCTGGAGTACCGCGTTTGAAACTTCCCGCGCACCCCCAGAAATTCACACAGGCTGCCCATCCACCCTCCCCATGCCCCGCAGGCAGCCCACACCACAGGGGGGTCTTTTCCACGCAATTTACCTGGCACAAGCTGGGGTACGTGTATTCCGAGGGGTGCGCAGGGAGTTTTACAGGCGATATGCCTGGCACGTGCAGGGTACATGTATTCTGGGGTGTGCGCGGGGAGTTTTACATGCGTTTTCGTGTTTGGGGGGCTGTATGCTGGTCCACTGGACTTTACGCCATGTACTGGATTTGTGCGATGTTTTTGGTGCACGGGCGGGGTTGGGGGCGTAACTGGCGCTGCTGCAGGGTCTCTGCGCCACTCTGCGCCACGGCTGCCTATGGATGTATTTATCCATGAATACGCTGTGCACCTGAATCGGTTTTGGCGCACGCGGCTGGCGCACACTGCTGCACGCGCAGTCTCTGCGCCAGCCCCGTGTGCCACTTGTGTGCCGAATTCTACAAATTACCCCCTAAGACTTTACAAGGAAACTCATCAATATTGCAAAAATATTTCATGTCCATACCTCAATTTGATTTTTATGTTATTCTAGACTCACCTAAACTTTCAATTTCTGTATTATCAGATTTAAGATTTTTTCTTTTTTAGAAATCATACCTTTTTTGGACGTCGTAGCTACATCCACTCTCATCAATAGCAAGGGGCACATTATTTCCTTGAATGTAACTTTCCTCATTAAAACATTTTTCTGTATGAGAAGTGCGTTTGCACTCTCCATCAAACATGTCACAAAAGTAGTCACGTTTAAGTACATTAACTTTTTTCTATATGTCACCTCAAGGAATTTCTTGCGATTTTTCAATACACAAATGAAAAATGTTCTTTTATATGGAATGCTTTTTCAATTCAATTATTACTTCTACTTTTATTTTGCAAATACTGCTTTACAACATATCTAGATTTCAGCTTTACACTTCTCCAAACATTTGTAAAAACTGAAGAGTAGTACATTTTCCTAAATATATATCTTTATTCCTTTGTTTCATTTTGATAGCACATTTGCTATCTTTGTTTTGTACTAAATACTAAATGATTTGATACATTTCTTCTTTCATTACTTTCACAAAAAACATTCTTGGTTCCAATAACGTGTTCAGTTGGCACATCTTCTATTTGTAATTGCATATTTTCAAAAGTATTATTGATAACAGATATTGTATTATCTACAGTAGTTGTATGTACCGATTTGAGAACACCACTTTTTAAAATATTATATTGTAATAGTTTATTTTCCGGCACATCATTCTTCCTTCTAGCATGTTGTTTTTGCTTGCTTGATTACATCCTTGAAAAAAGCTGTAAACAAAGAAATTTGGGATGGTTCAATATATAATATGAATTGTTGTTTATATAAAATGTATTCAGTATATTTAGGTTTGTAATTCAGTACAGATCATAGGTATTACTTGGAAAGTGGAGTTTTCCATATTTTATGTCAGTCTTTTTTGACAAGTGTGCAAGCAGTAGTACTAGTTTTGCTATGGTTTTGTGTGAGAATAAAATATGTCCCATATAAAATGTCCTTGATTCTTTTTCTATATGTATGACCTGGCAAATCCCATTGTTGCTGCATATCTTTCACTTCATATGTGCATACCTTATCATGAATTCTTAGGCTATGAAACAAATGGTTACTATGGGCCTCATTACGAGACTGGCGGTAGACATGCTGGAAAAACCGGCAGGCTGCCGCCGGACCCGTAATACCATTCCACCTCCGTGATTGCCGGAATCACCGGGGCATTACAACCCCAGTGACCCAGTAATTCTGGAGGTGGAATTCTGTAAATCCCCATCCCCATGGAGTCCCATAGGATTCCATGGGGATGGGGATCATGGAAACACTGGTTCCGTCTGTGACAGAGCCAGTGTTTCCATGTCCGCCTGCAGGCGGGTGGTATTACTCCCACCAGGTCAGACCTGGCGGGAGCAACACCTCCCGCCTGTAGGACTCGAAATCAGCTGGTCTGAAAACAACGGTGGCGGCGGATTTACCGTCACCTTTGTTTCCGGACCGGCTGACTTGTAATGAGGCCCTATGATCTATACAGTTAGCACAGGTTTCATTCAGGCTTAGCATCTTCAAAAGGTACTGTGCCAACACCAAATGCATCCCAAACTGAGAAACTCAGTTGCCACTGATTGAAACTCTACTTTTCTCATCTTATTTATCCTACATGTAATCCTTAACACACTTTCTCCAATTACGTGAGGCTAATCTACAAGAGGTATGTCAGCCTATTGGGCAAAAGGCATTCCTTCACCAGAAATTTGAAGGAAGAGCACATGGTCTTCTCCTTCTACATTCATTCATCACTATAAAGCGAAGATGCAAAGTGGGCATCTTAGTCCTGAGCACAGTAAACATGGCATACATTAGCATGACATGATAATTCACATACATACAGATATTGCAAGAAGGTCTGTTACACATCTTTGGTTTGATGTAGCAACCTGGCATTAATTAATCTTTGGTGTTTCCTTAATTCAGGAGGAGGGCGATGAGGGAGGAGAGCTGGAAAATAATGCAGTGCAACCCAGTTGCTCAGCCCAGCTCCAGGTATCATGCCTTACAAGCCTCTACTTAAGGACTGCAGACCATCTACAAGCAGACAGCATTGAGTAGGCTGCTGGTTACATGATCGAGTCCTGCCACTCACATGCTCCTCCCACCACTATTTTATCAGTCCTCCTTAGGCGTTCTCATCAAAGGATGTGCAAAGATAAGGGCCTCAACTGTTTGTACCAATTCAGGTCTGATAGAGCCAATATTCTGACCGGCTATGCTGCATTTCACCTACAAACTAATTGCTAGTACTGCTACTCAACAAAAGACATCACCATGTGTGGCCTCCCTCCACTATCCATCCACATTCTCACTAGGGTGTGAATGGCCAAGTGCCCTGGGCAGCCCCAGAAAGCTGCCCATTGAACCTCATCAATATTTTATTTTATTTTTTTATTAGTGCATTTGGTAGACCATTGTCAACCTTTCACACTTCATAATACAGTAAGAAATAAAAAACATAGTACAATAACACATTAGTAAACCATTATTCACTTTCCCAATACACTTACATGTATATAATAATTAATTACTTCCTCAGGCACTCTAGTATGTTAAGGAATGAAGCATTCAATTCATCACTTCATTACATGGCATTTGCTTAATATTATTGACTTACAATCTAAAATATGATTAATTCCATTTCATTTAGTTAAATCATTCAGTTAAAATGTTCAACTTGATCAGTGCCATTTGCCAAATGTTTAAAGCAGCCGATGCTGTCACCAGGGATTAAGCTGCCAGAATCATGGCCCAAAATTGATCTGTTGCCACAAGCCTGCGGGGCATGCCCAGGGGTGATGGGCTGCCTGTGGGGCATGCCCAGGGGTGAAGGGCTGCCTGCAGTGTATGCCCAGGGGTGATGGGCTTCCTGCGGGGCGTGCCCAGGGGTGATGGGCTGCCTGCGGGGCTGCCTGAAGGGCTGCCTGCGGGGCATGGCCAGGGGTGATGGGCTGCCTGTGGGGCATGCCCAGGGGTGAAGGGCTGCCTGCAGTGTATGCCCAGGGGTGATGGGCTTCCTGCGGGGCGTGCCCAGGGGTGATGGGCTGCCTGCGGGGCTGCCTGAAGGGCTGCCTGCGGGGCATGGCCAGGGGTGATGGGCTGCCTGCCGTGCATGCCCAGGGGTGAAGGACTGCCTGCGGGGCATGGCCAGGGGTGAAGGGCTGCCTGCAGGGCATGGCCAGGGATGAAGTGCTGCCTGCGGGGCATGCCCAGGGGTGAAGGGCTGCCTGTGGTGCATGCCCAGGGGTGATGGGCTGCCTGTGATGCATGCCCAGGGGTGATGGGCTGCCTGCGGGGCACGGCCAGGGGTAAAGGCCTGCCTGTGGGGCATGCCCAGGGGTGATGGGCTGCCTGCGCGGCATGCCCAGGGGTGATGGGCTGCCTGCGGCGCATACCCAGGGGTGAAGGGCTGCCTGCGGGGCATGCCCAGGGGTGATGGGCTGCCTGCGGGGCATGGCCAAGGGTGATGGGCTGCCTGCGGGGCATGCCCAGGGGTGAAGGGCTGCCTGTGGGGCATGCCCAGGGGTGATGGGCTGCCTGCAGCGCATGCCCAGGAGTGAAGGGCTGCCTGCGGGGCATGCCCAGTTGTGATGGGCTGCCTGCGGGGCATGCCCAGGGGTGAAGGGCTGCCTGTGGGGCATGGGCAGGGGTGAAGGGCTGCCTGCGGGGCATGGCAAGGGGTGAAGGGCTGCCTGCGGGGCATGCCCAGTTGTGATGGGCTGCCTGCGGGGCAGTCTACATGTCACCATGCACTTGGGAGCCCCCAATCTGGCCCCAACCCACCCCCCAATGATGGGCACTTGCCAGCAGGCCCTGACTCATGCCCCCCCCATTGACAGGCACCTGCCAACAGGCCCCGACTCATGCCCCCCATTGACGGGCACATGCCAGCAGGCCCCAACTCATGCCCCCCCACCCAACATGTATATACAATCCAGAGCCATGGCCCTATGGCCACCCAAATCCCACCCTACGCCATCCCAGTCCAAACACCCAACCCAGCATTCCATCCACTCCACATAGAATCCCCCATGATAGAAAACAAATAACCAGCATGCCCATGAATACATGTCCCTCAGACCCACACAATGGCGACACATGACTGAGAAAACCCAAATTGTGACATGCACAAAACGAATGAGAGAAGCCGACACAAGTAAAGTAGATAAAAATAATGTATTAAATCATTAACTAAATGAATAAAATAAAAGCACGCAATAAGAGAATAAGATAAACAAAGTCCGGAACTCCCAAAACGATAAAGAAAAATGAGTGCTGTAACCAACAAAATCCAAAGTAAAATGGCTCCAATGGGTCCGTCCATTAAACAAAATTTAAACAAAATCCAAAGTAAAAAAAAAAATATATATATATTCCACCATGGGTAAAAAATAAATAAATCAGTCAATCTAAGTCCAGAACTATATACAAAAGAACATCCAAGGGTCCATGAGCCCAATAATCCAAAGGAAACCTAACAAAAATCCTACCTAATAAATAATTATATTCAAAAAGGCGGGGCATAGTCCATGCGCCCCAAATAAAAAAGAAAACTAAAAGGAAACCTACACCTACATAATATTTACTATTTACAAAGGTGGCGGGCTAGTCGGATGGCTCACTCATTGATGTCCCGGGCCAGGGCATCATTGAACTCCACTTCATTGCCCCGGAGGCGGGACTCTTCCCTGACCTCGAAGTCGCGCAGGGGTGCAGCCATGGCCTCCTCCAACTACCTGCGAGTTGCCTCTAGGCACGCAGCCCACTTCAAAGCCCGGCGCATGGAGTCCTCTGCCCTGACCATGTCGAGCCATGCACTCAGTGCCCGCCGGCCCAACCACTGCCACATGGAAGACACTCCCAATCCTGGGTCCTCCTGCCCTCCAGCTGATGCCTGCCCCTGTGATGTTGATGGCCCCGAGCCATGATCGCTCCCACGCTGAGCCTGCTGCTGCCTCCAATGCAACTGCCTTTGGCACCACGAGGGCCTCCAGGCTTATGGAATAAACTGGGGCCGCCGTGCACGTGCCCTGCTTCATGATGCCTGCAAGTTCTCCATCTGCTGGGGTCCAGTTGGTGGGGTGGCCCCCCTGCTGGACCTCCGACTCCCGACTGTGGCAGGGATGTGTCCTCCACCAGCCTGGCCACTGGCTCAGGGGCAGCTCCACAGGGGGCCCAGGTGATACTTGGGTGGGAAGATGACACGGAGGACGACTGGCGCATAGGGGGTTCAGTTGAGGAGGGGGTCGCAAGAAGTTCAAGCACACGAATGAACCCAGTGTCGATGACCTGTCCTATTAGGTCGACACGGCCAAAGAGGGATTCGAAATGGCATGCATTGTCCAGACGAGAACCCTGCGCATCATCCCAAATCCCACGTTGGCGCAACGCCACCCCAGCTAGGACAGGCTCAATCCGGTGACAGATTGCAACGTCCGCAGGGAGAGGAAGGCCAGTTGTTGTATGCGCATCCCCTCCCTGAAAACGGGTCTGGACGGAGGCATCCCTGCCGGTGCTGGATGATGCAGTCACAGGATCGGGGACAGGATTACACATAGGCACCACCGCAGCGGCCTGTGCTGCCTCCTGTCCCTGCCCCTGGAATGCACCACTAGCACCAGTGGAATCCCCCTCCAGGCCCCGTGCGTGGGCCTTCCGCGGCCTCCTCCTCATCCGAACCCTTCACCAACCTGGATGATTCCGTGCCATCTTCCTCCATAGGACCCTGTGGGGGCCCAGCTGCCCCTACTGCTGCCAAGGAGTCCACCTCTAAATGCCACCTCTTGGACTTTCCCTCGGCAGCTGCGGCCATGGATACGGCACCAGACTCCTCAATCTCCGAAGAGATGACTACCTGGGAGGGGAGCTGGGCCTTGCGTCTCCCTGCCGCTGTGCTCCACAGCACTGTCTTCGACCTCTTCATCAGTCGACGCTGCAGACAGGGAGAGACAGAACACAGGCATCAGGGCACTGTACAATGGTCGTATACACACATGACAGTTGCACATGAGGGGCAGTGTCAAACCTCAGAGATGACATCACACTCCCCAATACACATATCATTTGAACCCACACACATGCACAAATTAACAGGGATGGTGCAGCAGGCAGCATCATCCATACACACACAACAGCATGAACATCCGAAGGTCAGTCTGACGTCACAAGCAACACGGGGAGTGCCAAACACATGCACACACGCCACCAGACAGACATGCATCTGTACATCTCCACTACCTGTCACAGTGCAATCACCAGCAACTAGGTCACATCTGCCAATCGGCTCCCTACATGTCTGTGTCACATGCATCCATGGCGTATCACAGTCGCACACATGTCAAACACACACACACGCACATGTACACCATGCACGTACATGAAGGTGGAACCAGCATCCATGTGCCTCACCCCAACTATAGCATAGTTCATACACAGAAATGCTGACATGTGTGCATCTCCACATGCATTTGTGCATCATTCTTTGGAACACATACACAATTGATGCATATCACACATGACTGGACTCACATGTGGCAGGCTCATGTCCCTGCACATATACATCCATACATGGGCATTTCCAGACATATGTCCAAGCTGCATACTCCTGGCACACCTGAACATGCACTGCGTCCAATCAGTACACATGGACACTTACAGCTCGACTCCGGACGGGTCTGCCTCTCAAGGACCTGTAGGTGAATCACTGGGTGTATGCATTCCAGGACCCTCATCTGGTCGTTGGTAAGGCAGACCCGGTATCCCTCTGCATCCGCTGCATCCGCTGCATCCAAGAGGCACTGGGCCTTCCTGAGGGTCCTGGACCTGAAGTCCTCCCAGCGCTTGTGGACGTGTGGTAGGTCGCGGGTTGCCACCCCCTCCGCGTTGATGGCAACCACGATGTCCATCCAGATCCTTCTCCATCCTTGTCGGCGCGTGTTCTTCCAAAGAGGGCATCATAATGCACCAGGACTTGCTCCACCAGGTTTCCAACATCTCCTGCTGCGTCTCTGATGGTGTTTACCTCACATGGCAACCCCCGAGGCAGGTGTGGGTGGGCAACTGTGTCCTGGCGCTGGGCGGCGGAGCGATGGAACTGCAGTCTTCGGTTCCAGCAAAGGTGGTCACAGCAACTGGACCCCTGCAGATGGCTGACGTGCAGGCACCAAATAGCAAGGCACGTGGCCAGCAGGCAGGCAGGCAGCAGATGGCTGGTGGGAGTCGGCTCGGGGGTCTCAGGGGCAGGAAAATGGCCTTCTGGGCAGGAGCGCAGTCTTCCATGTGTTGTCGCGTGGCCAGCTTGATATGGAGTGATTTTGCACATGAAAAAACAGCACGTCAGCGTTTAATTTGAGGAAAGGCCTTTAGCGTGTAAGCACGTATGTGACATAACACGCGCGGGCGATTCCCTCGGCACGGGTGCATACTGATTGAGCACGTGAAAAAACAGCACACCCGCATGTTAAAGCGTGTAATTCGAGGAAAGGGCCTAAGCGCGTAAGTGACGTGAAATGTAGGGGCATTACCCTTAGCATGGGTTAAAGGTGAGCTGGGCCAGCAGTTCACTGTACGTGCTTTTCGTGGAGACCGACGCGTGTGTTGCTACTTCTGGTTGTTTCACGCACAATCACTACTTCACAGCGGATCAAGGACGTATCTCTTCTTTTGGCAGGGGTATTGGCTACATGTGTTTTTCATTACCACGCTAGTCAGACGGTGAGTCTTGCACGCTATTTTTCCCGCTGCGGGTCCCCCTGTGTATCGTTTACCTGTTTTCGAGGTCATAGTAGCCTGCGTGTCCCACACGTATGTGTTTTTCGTGTCCCTCGGTGCCACCGCATACTGCAGGAGGGTAATTCCACACACGCGGGCTACCGTGGGTTGCGTGCATGGTTTTACTGCAGTTTTGGGGTGCCTGAGTATTGCGTGACCCATCAATTTATCATTGGGGTCACATACAGCCTTGCAGGCACACAGGGGTGCTGTTAACATCTAGTACTCCACCTCCCACTACCACTACTACATCTGTGCCGGCACTACTACATCTGTGCCATGGTTGGGAGGCCATGAAAGGTGAGGGGCGTCTCAGCTGGGTGTCCTCCACGTGGCGGGCATGGTCAGGGACGTGGCTGGGGTGACCAGGGAGTAGGGGGACTCCAGGGTGTCCAGGGTGGCTGCAGAGGGGCAGAAGGCAGGGGTGCGCCACTTCGGAAGGATGCTCTGCCACCTGTTGGTGCAGTCATGCCACCACTCCCTGTGGTTCTGGGAGATGCAGCTCTTGCATCTGGCACTGACGCCCATGTAACCCGGCAGTCTGTTTCATCGACTGCCACCGACCCAAGGGTACTGGTAGCTGCAGGTGCAGCTGTGGCCACCACCACCCAGGCTCAGGGTCTGCCAGCGCATGCTGTGTTGGCACCTGAAGAATCCCAGGATGATTTCCAGCTGTTCAGGAGGCACGTGGTCAGTGCACGCAGGGCTGCCCTGACCGAGGCACATGTCCCTGGGGCAGCATTATCATCTGCTGCCTCGAGCAGCCGGGTGTTGGCAACTGCATGGGCAGATGCAACGGACACCACCCCGGCTGTGAGACTGCCATCCAGGGCAGTCTCGGTCAATGACCATGGCACAGCGGATGTTGCTGTGTAGGGTCCAGTCAAGGGCACCCAGCAGCCTCTGACGCAAGTCAGGGCTTCCATTCTAATTCCACCTGCCACTCCCTCGGTTCAATCCACCAGCGCCACTCCCCCTACTGATCAGGGCGGCATTTGCCAGTCAGAGTCCGGATCACTGCCCAAGAGGAGGAAGGTTGCACCTGCACAAGAGGCTGGGACCCCAGACATGGCTGCCGCCTCTGGCACGTCATGAAGAAGCCTTTCTGCAAGCAGGAACTGGACTTCCTTGTGGACTACATGTCGTGACACGACCGTGATATGCTAGTGGGCCCAAATTGTCACACTACAGCTGCCCAGCATTTGTACCACTGGAAGCATGTTGCGGAGTGTGTCAGTGCATTCGGACATGAGGTGCACACAGCTCAGGAGTGCAAAAAGCATTGGGATGACCTCCGATGCTGTGCTAAGCTAAAGTGTGCCTCCAATTATGCCATGACTCGGGTGACTGGCAGTGGGCCACCACCTGAGGAGGAATATCTAACTTCGCACGAGTTGATCGCTGCGGAGTTCATACCAGCAGAATTGTACGAAGGAGTGGGAGATATGCTGGATTTTGATTCCCCATCCAGTGAGTGTTGTTGCATGTTTGTCCAGCCCATGTGTGGTTTGCTTGTGTGATGTGTTGTGCTTGACTGCCACTACATGCTATATGTACATGGTTCTCATGTGCGAGTCATGCAATGCTTCACTGATGCGTGCCTGCAGTGCCGCATGCTGGACATGTAGAGCAGACGGGGACTGTCCTCATCACCACACTTTCACCCTACTCACATGCTAGTCACCCGGCTACCCCTCCGGTCCATGTTCCAGCTCACTGGCCCTTCTGCATGTAGTCTGGAGTGTCTTTCCACTCAGCACTCGGACTATGTCATCGCATGACTGACGTGCATGCGTGTTCTGCCTGCATGCGGGTCCTCCACGTAGGCATGCTCCCTTGCCCCTCCACCCCCCTGCACCCCAATTTCACCATGGCACTTGTGGGTATCATGTTGGACTACTGCAATGGCCTGTTCAATGCTCCTGTGTACATGCACACTTCCCCCTGCCAACCTGCCAGAAACATACTGTGGGGTACATCCTTTGTCCTTGATGCAGGGTGTCTCACTCGGACTGTGCAGATGGCAGATGCTCCGCAGGGACATGAGTGCCGATTCATGCTCCATGTGTATTCCATGCATGCCCCTATGTGTCCTTGGCAGGATGATCATTGTAGTACGTGTCCAGGATGACATACATTTAATGGCATTTGATCACCATTCCATGCCCACTCTGGCTCAGTCCTGCATCACGCACATGTTTAGGGTGTCATAGTGTGTGGGGCACAGGCCTCCCCCTGTTTCAGGCCCCCTGACTCTGTTCAACTGGTGTAGCGGCTTCTGCACAAATGGGTGTACTACTGAGGGTTCATCATGTGTCCTGCTTACTGTCCCATGCTCACCTGCTGTGTTGTCAGTTGACTCAGATGATTCAATTGACGCTAGTCAACACTGTCTGCCAATACACAGTTCTCTGGTCAACCTTTCACTGCCATGCAATGCCTCCCTGCATGTTCACTAAGGAGGAGGGGGGTTGCCTGTACCATGCAACCCATTGCATGCACATTGCACGTGATGCCTGAACTTGCCCTTACACTGCCTTCATGTTTATTGATTGACATCATGATGTACTTGTTGATGTAGATAGTTAGTAACGTACACATGCAATGCACTAACCCACTTCTGAGCCATGTTACACCGTTCTACATGCCTACTCACTGCTGTGATTGTCTCAGGCCTCTTTCCATTTATCACATGTCACTTTGTATCTAATTGGTCATGTGTTGTTCTTTTGGTTTGCTCTTTTGCTCTTGCATGCCATGTATGGTGTGGCGGACAATGGTGACACAGGATTGGTTATGTTTAAGTAGCTAGGGATGCACACAATGTAGCACTTCCGTGGCAACATTCTCAGGGTAATAAGGTTGTTACAGTTGAATGTCTCTTTGTCCTCATCGATTGTCACCTGGTATGTGCCACACCTGTGTGCACTTCGCAGGGGTGGGAGTTTAGGTGAAAAAAGTGGCCACAAGCTGGGTCCGGGCTGCCTCGCCACATGAACTTTCCCCTCACATGGGCAGTGCCTGTGCCTGTGGTATGGGATGTGGGGGCACCACCATGTCCACCGGTCACCCTGCCGTGTTGCAACATTGTGCAGGACACATGCTGCCACAATGATCCTGCACACTACTGGGGGTGCATATAGTCTCTGCCCGCCAGAGCGGTCAAGGGAGCGGAAGCGTGACTTGAGCACTCTGAATGTGCGCTCCACTATGCCCCTGGTTGCAATATGGGCAGCGTTGTATCCTACCTAGGGTGGTGTGGTGCGCTCCGTGTTGGCATCATCATGTGGTTGCTCAAAGGGTAGGCAATGTCCCCTGGGGAGGTGAGGATGGTTGTCAAGTTGGGTTTGTGTATTTGTCTGTGTGTGACATGCATGCATGTGCACAGACATTTGTACTCACCTAGGAGCCATGTGTCGCCATGCTTCCCAGCTTCCAGGTCCCGGCTCACGGCGGACATTCTGTATATGAAACTGTCATGGGTAGACCCAGGATAGTTTGCATAGACAGAGGTGATGATTCCATGGGCATCGTATACAACCTGTACATTGATGGAATGCCAGTGCTTGCGGTTTTGATAAATGTACTCAGTGGCCCCTAGTTGGATGTAGGCCATATGGGTGAAATCTATGGCACCGAGCACTTTGGGGAAGTGTGCCACCTTGTAAAAGTCCTGGATCAAGGCCTGCCTTTCTGCAGGTGTTTTTGGCATGTATATGTGCCTGCGGACGGAGGGGCGCGCAGTCATGATTGCCAACACCAGGTGTAGGCAGCATGACTGTGTGGCCAGTGAGACACCCCCAACTATGGCAGTTGTCCGCTGAAATGACCCAGTGGCCAAAAAATGCAGGACATTGAGCACCTTTTCCAAGGGGCTCAGTGCTTGGGAGCACAAGATGGGTGATATGAGGTCATCCTCCCACTCAGTGGGTCTAGGGTGATACAAGGTGGAAACCTATACCTGCCATAGACCTCGTCATCAGGCATCCCAAAAAGGCTTGTCCTGGGCAAAAAAATTTGAGGCCTGGCTATTCTCCTCCTCCTGCGGTGTCCCACGATCAGTGCTGCGAGAAATTGGACATTCATCGTGGACATTATAAGTGTTTGTTGTTTGCGTGCACTTTTATACTGCACGGGGGCGCTTCAGCCTGCCCTGGTGTGACAGACGTGTTTACGCCTGTGCCTGTCTTTTGGCGTGCGCTGGTTTATCGTATTCGATTCTGGAATACGTGTTGTTTACGTGTGTGTGGGCGTTCCGTGTATTTCCCAGCAGTACTTCCCCAGTTACGCCTTCATTTTCATGTGTTGTTCCCCATTCCGCGTGTTCCGCCCCCTTTTTGGTGTGTGCGCTACACGTTGTGCTGTTTCATTGTGCGCGTTGCGCACAGCGTTCGGGATGTTGCAGTGATGTGAGCGCCCATGTGCGCGACCCACGGATTTGGTACACATCCCGGGGAAAACATGCATAGGGCCTTCCATGAATCGCACGCGTGCGCTTGCTTTTTCACGCTTGCCCAAGCTTGAGCCACGATTTTCGGCGCTCATTTGTTCCAGCAATCGGACCCACAACCTCACAAGTCTTAGTGGTTCATACGAGTGGACATACACACCAGACTCCTGGGATTTGCTTACCAGACAGCTAACAGACCCAACACCTCAGTGTTGGGATCCAAGTGCCCGGAAAGAGATATAATTATTCATTACACCAGGAATGAGTAGATGCATTAATATGCACTTGATTTAGGATCCACTCACATTGGTCTTTTGATCCATCTTTGTACTAATTAATGCAGGTACAAATGTAATTTTGCACAAAACATGAACTAATGTCTAGGATGAGACTTATATGAAGTAATACTTAGCCTGATCCTTTTCTGTTTTGGTTATATGTATAGGCACATCAAACGGTTATGTTTTTTGCCTGCTCTATTCTTGTAGTTGACTGTATACGCACTGATTGTTGTTTGCATATTGTCACTAACTTTGTTTGTTTTGAAAAAAGTCAAGCTTGTTTTTTACATTTCTTTAAAAAAATTAATGAAAGCTACATATTTAGCCAAAGTAATAAAAAGGCATATGTAGACCAACCTCAGTAGTTATATGGATCTTCCCCTAGCGACACGTATGAGTTAAATGTTGATTTGGTTGATCAGGAAGGTTTAAATAATCACTGCAAAAAGTTGTTGCAGGAATTAACTTTTTGAGGTCAGGACTACCCCCTGTTTAAATATACTATATTTCTAGCCCACTATGTCCTGTCCGACCTAGGGCTGTCTCTCATGTTACTAGTCAAATGAAAAGGTGACACTAAATTTGCCCTTTTGCCCACAATCATTATTTTTGTTTTTGTATGATAGCAGCACAATCCCAGCTCTTTTGAATAAATATTGAGGACTTCTAAAGAGCGTTGCAACCCTATGGGCGTTCGGTCTAAGATGACTGTGTCGTCTGCATATGTAATGCAATGAAGTATATCATTGGCGTAATGAGGGGGTACATTACCTGTGCCTCTAAGGGCCACCACTAACTCAGATGCATATACATTGCACAGTAGGGGTGCCAGTGGGCATCCCTTGTGAAGCCCTCTATTAGTATCAAAGCGTACAATTATGAGATATTGTTACCCTAACCTCCGTTTCTGTGTAGAGTGCTTTAATAAAATACAACAGTGAGGGGTCTATAACCCCCCTTCCAGCTTCTCCCACAGCCTTGACCTTATAACTCTGTCAAAGGCTGCGGAGTAGTCTACAAAGGCGAGGTACAGAGCAGATCCCGTGTATGAATACGTATCTGTCATTAATGTCATAAGTGTCCACACCGGGTCAGTTTTTCCCATCCCCTTCCTGAAGCCTGTCTGGTGGTAGGGCACAAGTCCTCCATTTTGACCCAGCCGGACAAACGTGATAGGAGAATGAAAGCATAAAGCTTTTCACTGCAGTCCAGCAAGGCCAGAAGTCTAAAATTAGACAGCATGTTATGGGGGCCTTTCTTGTGTATGGGGATGAGTATGGCGCTCCTCCACGTGCACAGACTTCTTCCCTCATTGCATATGTGCAGGAATATATGCTGCAATAATTCACCACAGAATATCAGGGCACTTTTTATTGCCATGTTTTGCAGGCCATCTGGGCCATTTGCCCCAGAGGATATAATTCTGGTTATCATAGCTTCCATATCAGCATCCTTAATGTCATCCACAACCAGTGAATGCTGCATGGAGCGAGCCCCCCTCTTCTTTTACTTCAGTGTTTACTCAGAAATTCTCCCGGATATATGCACCCCATTGCTCCTCTGTTATACTGTTTACTTCTATAGTTGCCCTACCTGCCAGCATGACTTGCACAAGTTCAATATTCCACTCTTTGGGCCTAATTCACAGAATAATGTTAAAAATTCCATTGGAAATCCTCTGTGAATAAGGGTCATTGGCTCTTCTTATATTTTTCTCCTGTCTTCTCACTCCTACTTAGCACTCGTGTCTGCTAACAAGGCTGCTTTGACTCTTGCATCCTCTCTATTTTCCTCTCTCGACACGCTATATCCTACTCCACCCTTTTATCCGGAATCAGCCCAAAAGACACAGATTAAAAGACAGAATGGAAATGTTTGCTGAATTTCACTGAACGGCCGAAATGTTCAACCAAATCCCCCATTTGGTGGCAGGAGATGGAGGGATGTCCCCAAAAATGGAGGTCCCCAAAAAAAGCAAAGGACCCTGCGGCACTGGTTTCCAATCGCAGGGACAAAACAAGTCGGCAGCAAGATAAGTAGGGGCGTGGGGTTGTGGGTGGATGCGGGTGCAGAAATGTTCAGGGGAGAAACGACTGAAAGTTATTTTTGAAAAACATTTCCAATCTCAGGCTTTCAACCTTGATCCTTTTATCCTACCTGTATACCTTGCCATCTCTGTTATTTTCTCATCTCATCTTAGCTCAAGTCCAAGTCCACGGCTGACTTCTCTTCATATTTCTCCAATCATGCTCTCTGTGATGACTATTTATTTTCTGCCAATACCTCTTATTTTTCTGATCTGTTACGCACACAATCAACTCATCCTAGGAGTCTTTTTTTCAAATTCTCTCAGGTCTTCTCCCTCCACCCTCTACTGACTACTCCCTTAGCTCTTCTCTTTCAGCCTCTGACTTGGCTCAATTATTTTCTTCAAAGGTGGCTTTTCTCTGCTCTGACATTGAAGCCTCTGCTTCTCCTACACTGCGTGTATCTCCTATCCCCGTTCCCCCTATTTCTATTACCTGCTTCAAATCTGCTTCAAACCTAACATCAATATTGAGCCTACTCTCCTACTGGCTAAAGCTAATCTGACTGCATCTTCCAACAATCCTATTTCATTGGCACTTATTCCCAAAGTCTAGCCATCCCTTATTTGCTACCTTACCTCTTTCTTTAACATCTGTATCTCATCATCAACGGTTCCCTTATCCTTTCAACATGCTTCTATTATTCCAATTTTAAACAAACACACAAAACTATCAAATGGGGTAATCACTACCAAATATGGGGAGCAAGGGTTGCAGCATGTTCCCACTCCCTTTGTTTGGTAGTGATGGCCATTGAGGGTTAGCAGGGGTGTCCCCCACTTTGCGGAGGTTTGGAGGTGGGGGACAGGGGAATCAAAAGAAAAAAAGGTGGTCCCTGCAGCGTCAGATCCGACCAGCGTAGGAGGGACGGAACAGACGCTGCAGGGTCAGAAGAAAACCGGACATGAAAAGGTAAGTAGAGGGTGGGTGGGGGGTGTATTGGGGACCATGGAGGGTTAAAGTTTGGCTGAATGTGGCTGCATAAAAATTGGCTTTATGGCTGAATTGACTGCGGTCCGTTCGCCCGTGAAGAATTCTGCCACAGCCAAATCATATATATCCTTTTAAACTACTTTAACTGTTGGTGTACTCTCATATTTCTACTTTTGTTTCTAATTCTTCTATTTGTCCTCACTTTCAGTTGGGCTTTCTCCCCTGTTACTCTACTGAAACTGCTCTTCTTTCCGTTTTGAACTTTTTGCTTAATGAACGCTATTCCAAACACTCATCTCTTCTTATTTTTCTGGATCTTTCTGCTGCTTTTGACACTGTTGATTACTCTCTTATATTGGCTTCTTTTTCATCCTGTATTTTTTCTGGCTCTGTCCTTTCTTGGTTCCAGTCATACCTGTCCCAAAGAACCTTTTCCGTTTCTTGTGCCAGCAATAGATCTTACACATTTTCACTTGTCTATGGTGTCCCTCATCGCTCTGTTCTGTTTTTTTTTTCTTTTTGCTGTCTACACTTCCCCTCTTGCTGCGGTTATCTCCTCGTTTGGTCTCTCACGTCATTTTTATGATGATGATATTAAGCTTTATCTGTCCTTCTCTTCTTTCTCTTCTGATATTCAACTCAGACTGTCCTGTTTATTAGCTATCAAATCTTGGATGACTACTCATTATCTTACTCTGAATGCTGTTAAAACTGAGGTTATTTTCTTTCCTGCTAACACTCTTTCTCCCCCTATATCTCCCTTTTTTGTTTATTGTGTCCCACCTATGCTTTGGATGTCTTCCACTGCTCGCAACATGGGGCTCCACGATGATTCTGCCTTGTCCTTCACTCACCAATTTACACTGTCCCCGTGCGCCTGTCGCTCCCATCTACATAATATATGCAAAGCCTGCCCTTTTCTTACTTTTCAAGCCACAAAACTGCTGATATCCTGTCTGATCTTTTCCCGAATGTTCTACAGTTCCACCGCTCTCTTTGTTCTTTCAGCTACTCGTCTGGCTCCCCTTAAATCTGTCTTTAATGCCTTTATCCATCTTCTTTATCTTCTCTCCTTCGGCGACTCCATGTCCGCTTCCCTTTCTACTCTTGCTTGGCTATCTTTCCATCATCAACTTAAATTTAATTTCTTATGTCTTGTTTTCAAATATCTCTATGGTCTTGCACCTGACTATCTCTCCTCTCTGGTTTCATTCTATACTCCTTTTCAATCTATTTGTTCTACATCCCAATTTCCTCTAGTTGTTCCCCGTCCTCCATGTGCTCTGTCTTGCCTTCAGTTTTTTGCCCTTCTGCCACCCCTTCACTGGAATATTCTGCCTTATTCTCTTCATTCTGTCTCCTCCTACTCTTCACTTCATAAGTCCCACCTTTTTTATCCCTGTTTATAAGACAGATTGCTTTTATTTTATTGTTGTTACTATTCATTCCCCCCATGCTAGTTTTTGCTGTTAGATCATTCAGCATATTCAAGGCTTAAGAATGACGCTGATATCCCCTTGTTCCCCTCCCAACCTGAAGTGTTTTGAAGCACTTCATGTGTGTATAAGCACTATACAAATAAACAATTACAATTAACACTACAGAACCTTGGCTTAAGGTGCTAAAAAAAAATATACATAAATACAAACATACAAATACCCTATGTGGAGCTCTGCTCTTAGTGATTGGGTAATGTGGTATGGTTTTGAGCAGCTCATATAGCATAAATAAGATGAGCAAAATAGAGTTGAATTGGATTGGCTCTGAGTTTGTCCAGTTGAGATATATCTGTGGTTGGCATAGTACATTTGTGGGATGACTTTACAATTCATGATAAAGAATGCACATATGAATTAAAAGATATGGATACACCATGTGATTTGCAAGGTCATACCTATATACACAGAGGCAAGCACATTTGATGGATTACTGCAGAAAAGATGAAATGCAAACTATGAGGCCTTAGCCACTGGGAATTCACCTTCTTCACTTTGATTCATGATTTCTCAGAAACCATTTACCTGGTGTATTTTGCCTGAAACACCAACATACTTTAGTAATACCTCACATACTACAGCCATAACCTCAGAGTACAATTCCCAAACCACTTCTCAAGAGAAGAAATGTTCACTGGAAACTTACCAGTTGTAATTCACTTTTCCTGTACAATGGCAGAATCCATAAATTACCACAAATAAGGGAAATAACATTTGCCAACATCATAACCAAGCTAGCATTGATAAGCTGCACTCCATCATAGGATGTGTCATATTTAAGGCCACATTCAAACACTTCCACAAATCTGACACAAAGGGAGCTACGAATATGGGGTCATAGGGAAGAACTTGATATTCAACTTCAAACTAGAAACACAGCTGCAATAGCTTTCTTTGTGATGCATCTGTGGTTGGCACAGTACAATTTTGGAATGCTAAATCAGAATAAAATATGAACCACTCTTATAGATCACAAAGACCATCTCTTTCACAGCTTAAGTAAATGCATGCACATATCAGATGGAATAAATGCACAAACCATAGACTGTCCAGGGTCATTCCTATAAAAAAAAAGGAGTAACTGTAAAATATCTGTTGTGAGTCCACTGGGATGATGACAATGATGCATATCAGAAATCCCAAAAGCACCACAAAATAAAAATGCATGTGCCTCATCCATTACATCACAGACAATCAGCACCTCCTCCAGCAAGTCCATCCAGCAGTGGGAAACCGTCAATGTAGCACCTAGAAACACTTGTGTACAGGCGCGTTATAAATGACTTATATAATATCAAAAACTGTCAACCCTCAACTTCTCTGGGTACTGCTTCAATTTGACTTCTTGCTAATCTACCGGCAAACAATTTATCTGTTAGGAAAATAAAGTGTTGTATAAACCACAATTTGATTTCCGCAAAAGATGCAACAACATACGATTCACACAGAGATACAGCTACTTTTTACCTAATCCTCTTTTCCCTTCACAAGTTATTTCTTCAATTTTTCTTCATCCACTCTGATATTTTGAATACAGTTTGACCTTTAACTGGAGTTACTTGAACAACTTCATTTGTAGCCACAGAGCACCTCAAGTACTTGAATCCTTTCAGCACATGCTCACCATTAAAACAATAAATATCCAATCAGAATCCAACTTTCAAATTCAACAGACACTAAAAAAAGCAGCCACAAGAAAATACAAAAATAACAAATTACTAAAGTGAACTTGCAAAACACCATCAGTTGTACTACCTCAAACAAAACTCAAAACAACTAAGAGTACTGCATAGCTGACAGTGCTTTCAAAGTACAACAAATACAATCAAATAAAACTGCAACCTCAGTAACATAAAGAAAACAAACAAAATGCCTGCATATAAATGCCATTGATAGACAAATCTAATTTTGTATGTCCATTTTTGTGAAAGTTAAAAAATACATTTGAAAAATCCTTGCCACACAATCAGGGCAGATGAAAAACAATTATAATGAACACCATCTGATAGCAGTGTGTAATATAACTAAACACACAACAGTGCAAATAAAATTTCAAATATGTAAATATTTATTAACACTTACTTTCACATCAGCCGCACTCTTGCCATGACTACATTGAGAGTTCTGGAATCAAAAGAATAAAACTGCATAAAATGGTGGCTGTTATGCTTTCAAAATCAATACCAAAAAAAGAGGACTATATACTAATAAAACTCCTAAAATGGATGACAGATTTTCACCACAACCTATCACAGAGAGCTACACAAATAGAAATGTAACAGCAACAAAAGTCACAGAAATCTTTTTTCCCACCACCCAGCATCTTTCTTAGCCGCAGCTTTTCGGCGCGGCTAGAGATCTTGCTTGGTTACTGCGGCTAACCGTACATTTTTGTTCAAGCTCAAAATCAAACTAAGCCAGCATTCAAAACTTCAAATGAAACAAGGGAATACCTAAGCACATACAATAACACACACAAATGGAATTCTGTGCTGTATCATCCACAAAACAAAATTATTATTCCACAGAAAATGTATGGTTTAATAGACAAGGCTATAACCATAGCTGTGCTTAAATGTTGTCAACAATTGGTGGTAATTGAAATAGAATATTCATTGCTACATTTGCGTAGCAACTTACACCAACTATATTTGAGAGTTTAAATGGACCAGGTAGTTCTGTATCTGACTGCTTTTTTTAGAGATTGTCTTCCTTCTTTGAAGAAGTACCTGGTTTACTTTCCCAAATTGATTCTTTTTTGCTTGTGGTACTTGATGAAGTATTAGTTTCTTTTACTCTCTTTGGAGGATTTTCAGTGACATCCTGTTGCATTTCTGTTTGATTTATTTTTCTTTTATAACGTTTTACTTTTTGTGGAAGAAAATATGTGTTTAGATGGGGGGTGTATAGTGAGCGAAGTCTATTGTATTCTAAAATGCAAGGAATATGAGCGTTTACTTTACTTGCATCAAAGTTGATTAGAAATAGACCGTCAAGTGTACGTAAGCGTGATAGTGCTACGTAGCTCAGGCCTTCTTTAAAGACTGTGTTGCCAATATCCATCATTGCTTTGTCTAGGGTATGACCTTGTGATTTTTGAATCGTGACTGCGTATGCAAGAGTTAGAGAAAATTGTTCTCTGCGTACATACATGTCTTTGAAGAGAAGAATCGAGCTGTTGAGCGTCCTATCCTTTTTACTTCTGAAAGTTTGTCAAAGACAATATTGACAAACTGAATTTTGTTGTCACATGGGTATGGTTGAAAGCCAACAACAGTACCCAGTGCTCCATTAACCGTCCTTGGTCCACGTTAGGTTACGTTTAAGCATTACTCTGCAATTTAAGGATAATTTTAATATCTTTTCTAAGCCTGTTGTGTTTGAGATTGATTTTTCTAAACTATTTAGTCTTATTGTGGCTTGGTCACACATGGGTAATACCATGTACATCTAGTTTGTCTGTGGCGCTAATTTCCATTATTGGTTGCATTTCTTTACTTAACATTATTTCATTGAATTTGAAACAGCTTGCAAGAGTTGGCATTAAGGCCATACAATTGACATTTTTGTGGGCTAATTGTTCCATAACATCTGTAGCACATGCATTATCGCCATAAAGTGCATGAATGTACCGGGTTTTCAATATTGCTTCTGCTTCTTTAGAAAGTATACCAACTCTGATACTTTTTAAGATGTTGGCATAAGTGAGATCTGCTGATTGCCGCATGTTTTCTGTTAATTCTCTGTATTGGAAATGTTGCCAAAGGTATGTTGTAGGCAGCTAAACCAGTGGGGCAGTGACAACAGCTGACAGTTTGTTGTTTGTCAATTGTTGAAGGAACTTACTGATGATTTTGATTAGGAATGTTTTGCCAGAACCAGCTTCACCACTGACGTACAGTAGTATAGGTTTATAATTATGGCAGGAACATTCTTTATTTTCATGTTGTACACCATGTGCAATTTGTTTTTTTACTTCTTGAAAAATGCTTTGTTGCTCATTGTTTAGTTTTGATTGTAGTATAGTTAAGTCTTCTTTATCTTCATACTGACACATGGTGTTTTCTACTTCTATCATAGCTAATTCTGCCTCATTTATTATTAGTGGTTCTCCCAGTGGTTTGTGGTTTCCTGTTACAGAAGGTTGACTACTGTCAGGAGTTTCTTTATCTAGTTGGGCCTGGAGTTCTTCTTCGTGTTGCTGTTCATTGTGCAACATTGTTTTGTACTGTGTAAAGTTTACATCAGTTATAGTGCTTTCATTTGCTTTGAAAGCATCTTCATATGAGTCATAGTTATCTAATATTTCTTCTTCTTTTCTCCATGGTTTAAAGAGTTGTAGCAGGGACATGTAATATACTTCTTTATGTTGAGGAGTCTTTAATGACAATTTGATATGATTACTTAAATTTGGTTTGGTGAGTTTAACTAAGCTGCCTTCACAGTTTGTCATTCTGTATTTACCTTTTTTTTCATCAGGTTTTATATTATTTTTGTATGTGTAGTTAAAAAATTGTTTTTTAAAATGTCTTGGCTGTTGGGATCACAATTGTTTCTATATCTTCGTATGATTTTAGAACTCTTTTTCTAGATTTAGCTAGATCAAGACTTAGCCATACTATATTTTCAGATTTACCATACAATGCAGTACCAGTTAAACGATCAGCTGCTTCATATGATCCACATTCTCTATGGGAGAGCATTTTTATGCCCAAGCTGTATAATCTCTGATACACTGTTTTATCTGATGACAGGTCATTCCAGAGGTCTTGGAGCTCTGTCTTTTCTGCTTTGGTTAAGTATGCTGTGACATATCGTGCAACTGCAGTAGAATTGTCTGCAATGTACTGCACATCTATGTTTGCATTCAATAAGTGGGCAATGATTGCATTATAATCATTGATATATTTTTCTTCTTCTTTTCTTTTTATGTAATATGTATTTTTAGGTGACTTACCTTTAACATTATGTCTAACTTGTTGTTCACTTGACCTGAATTTGTAACTAGTCTAGTGAAACCAAATCGGCATTTGGTGTAGTATTTCCCTTTGGTTTTTTATTTGCAACGACAATATTTTCCACATTTGTGTCTTTGAAATTGTAAAATGTGTGCATGAAGATCACTATTTGTGGCTTCTGATGGAATTTCACAAGTGACATATTTTTCAATAAACTGTAAAACAGTGGTATCACTGTCTTGACCAAAGTTAGGAGCATCTTTAATCCATAAAAGCATTTGGATACGTGGTGCTCCTCTGGCTTGGTATTCTTTTCTCCAAAAGAAGTGTTGCACTTCTCCAAGGGGAGGAACAGTTTTATAACAAATAAAATGTAGCATAGCAATGAAGCGGTGGTGAAAATATCTTGAAACATTAACGCGATCCAAAGAACAAAGTTCTCCAGGTGTTAGTATATCTATGTTTGTTTTGTTTTTATTTGATATGCGTAGGAAATCATGTAAATGTTCCCATGCATATTCTGCACAACTTAATGTAACAAACCAAGTGGGTGGGCCAAGGTTTCTGATCATACAATGTACATCTCCATGACGTCGAAACCAGTACTCTTTAGTACCACGCATATTTGCTAATAGATTTGTAATATTTGATTGTAAAACCTCATCCTTTTGTTGCACTTTTTCTAATAATTGTGTAGCTGTCATATTTTGAAAGTGTGATCCTGATTTTAATATGTGTGCAACTCCGTAACATAAAGTTGCTAGTTCACTTTCAAAGAATAGCTGGAATATGTATTTCACATTTTGTCTAAATCTGGGATCTTCAGAATACATCTGTAATGAGCGGTATTCTGATGCTGATATTTGAATAGTTCTATCATCGTACCTTCCTCCTTTGCCAGTAGGAAAGAGTAGAGGAAAAGCACGTGCTTCTATACTTTTTTCCCATATGCTGATTGGTGATCCTTTTGTTTGACACATTTGGTATGTTTCCAGTGCATCTTCTAAGCATGTCATTAGAGTGCAAAGGATGAATTGTATAATGGTCTAAAGTATTTGATATTGAAGCAGGATCTAGGAGCTCAAATTGACCAGTTTATTGTGTTTCTTGAATTATTTCAGTTGTATCCTTCAAGTTTTCTTCAATATTAATTTCTTTGTAATATTCATTATTCTCTTTAAGATATTGCAAGGCTTGTCTAACTTTATGTAAATCTACCAGCTGTTGCCATATTTTTTTGTCTTTTGTAGGTACTCCATTTACTAAGATAATTAAAGATTGCTGCAATGGATGTTGCACTCCTAGAGTATGCACATTTTCTTTTAGATCTAATGGTAAATAAACTACTTTTCCACAAATGCCTTTTACCAATTCAGAGGGAGGTAATTTTGCTGTTTTTGGTTGAAGGCGTATTATTGCTTGAAATATGTGCACTGTTTGAATTATGATGCTCTCATATAAATTAAGTTGTTGTAGGGGTTTTGGTAGTGGGTATAATTCTAAATTATTTGTGATAGCACGTGAAGGAGTTTGGTTGTTGGCAAGTTTTGTAGTGCAGTAACTGCAAAGTATTAAGGGGTCAGTTATTTCCTATTTGATTTCTGCTACAAGGTAGAGAGCTAATTCAAACCATTTAGAATCTTCATTTTCTTCTATTTTGTATGTTAGGTCTACAGTTTTTGTGTTACTTTTATAAAAAGTTCTGCGGCAACATACACACACATGGTTTGGTACTTCAGCTGATGTACTTTTAAATTTTATTATTTCTTTTTTGTATGTGTTTAGTAAAAGGTTGCCATGTGTAGAATTGTTGCTAATTTGGTTTAAAGCTATTTCATCCTGTAAGTGGCTTTCACTTCCAAAATATTTTTCTGGATATAGTCAATTTCTTCAAGTAGGTATTTTGCTGTACCATGTAGAAGAATGTTATTTAAATTTGTTAGTGCTAAAGCAGGACTTTTAGCATAGTACAGTTTATAGACTAGATTTCTGATATTTGAATGATGTGTTGATTTCCTTTTGATATCATGGAAGGTGGTTTTACAAGTAGGTCCTGTAATGCAGGCCAATGAATGTCCTTGTAGTCCTGTGTACTTGCGCACTGGGCAGGTATCCATATTTTGCAGTAGTTTAATTTTGATTTGGACTTTGCTTTTTACATGTTGATTGAGGAATTGGTGTAAAGACTTGAAAAATTGTTTGGGAATGTTACGCATTGACGTGCATGGCCATTTGGACACTGTTCTGATTCAGTTGAATGGAGGGGTAATTCTAAATTTTCAGGGCATATTTTTGTAAGGAGTACTTCTTGTTCCATTATGGTATTATTCACTTTTTCATAACCTCGACCACTGCTATGTATGGCAATTGTATTTGCTTGCTTTTGTTTGTACGCTTCTTCATTAAAGTATGGTTCAGTGCTCGTAGTGTGATTCCATTCACCTCCGCAGATACTTAAGAAGTTCTTTCTGTTGGCATTTCGTTTATTGAGAAGTCTTTTTTGTAATTTAGTTATTAGTTTTGTTAGTGGTTTCATTTTGTTTAACACTAAAATAAATAACTTTCTTTTGAGAAGAATTACACTGTCTATCAACGCTTCTAAAATTAATTTCTTGAACCTGATTTCTCTCCTGTTTTTATAAGATTTTGAAGGACTTTGTGACGGAACATTTTGGCTAAAATACTTTTCTTGGTATGCTTACTTTGAACTATATCAAGATTTAAAGAAGCAGTTTTATCTGTAGTGATAGCTGATTTTCTACTAATTGTTTTTTGGTTTGGTTTACATTTTGATAGAGGATAGAGGAGGCAACGTTTTTGTACTTGAATCTTCTTGTGTTTCACTAAATGACTGTATTAGCTGTTTTGTTTCAACTTTCTTCTTACAAATTCTGCTAGCGATGGATGCTTATGTTGGACATTTTTATTTTCATTTGCTCTACTTCTGCGTTGCTTTCTACGGATTTGACTTTTTGTAGGCATTCTTTAGGGTCTGTTGAAAAAAATAAAGAAGGTATGGGTTGGGGTGTTCTGCAATGTATGTGTGCTGTGTGCATGAGTGTTTGAGTAAGATGATAAAGATGTATGTAATGGTGTGTGATTGTGCTTTGGGAACTACAACTAGTAGGGATGGGTATTCTTGAGTGTATGTGCTACTAAACTGGGGTTCAGATGACAGAAAAAAGTAAGCTAGTGGTGTGGAGAAGTACAATTAAAACAGTTGTTTGTTCTATAATATCAAAATTCTAGCAGTTGAGTTGGGTAACTTGTGTGTCCAAAAATAGGAATTTGTGGGCCATTCTGGCTATAAATCGCTGTTTAAGACATGGGGATTTTTGGACAGAATGGTGCACAATCTCTATTTTTAGGCACAGAAATAGCATGAATTAACTTTACAGTGTGTTTGAGTAATAATACATATATTATGGTGATATTCTACTTACTTTTTTTCTAAAATGAACAGGTTACTTCTTAATTCTTCTTTGTTCTTCAAATTCGTCTACTTCTTTTCAGGAGAATGGTCTTCACTGCAATTGTAAAAGAAACAAATTAGTAATTTTGTTTTTATATAGCACTGTTTTTAATTTAGACATTGATTTTTTTAATTAAAATCCCCAGTGCGTTCCTCAAAACCATTAAAACTATCCTATTTACACAAGATACGTTGCACCAGTTCAATACATATGATATTTTCTTGATGAACAAATTGTATTGCAATGACTAACTGTAGCAAACAAAATATCTTTACTATGTCTTGTGAAATGTATAATGTACCACTGAATACCACTATTTCTGTAACTAAGCTATTCCAAGTAATAGTGCCTCAATGTCATGCTTAAATTAAAGTAATTAAATAAATAAATAAACAAATAAATAAATAAATATATGTAATTGTACAAGTATTATTTTTTGAGATTTGAACATAGAGTGTGCATGCATGCAATTTTGTTTGAATATATGTAGTCTATATATTTATTTCAAAAATGGTAGTTTAACATGATTTGAGTGTGTGTGTGTATAAAGAAAGTAAATAGTATAAAGGTTTATAAGTGACAGTTGATTTTAGGAGATTGAAAAAAAGACAGTAGTTTCATTTTACAGATTACACAAGCTAAAAGTCAGTTTGAAAATGTGTTCATGTACTGTACAGAAAATATGCATACCTGTAGTTTGTGTTCATGCATATGGATATGCATGGAGCTGCAAGTCGAAATCTTGGAGACTTGTACAGTATTTCTTGTAGATGGTGCTTGCCAATGATATGACACTTAGAGAGAGATTCACAGTACATTTGCAGTGCTGATCTATGATGATGCAGTTAGATGTAGAGGTCTTGAATGTGATTGGTGGATGGTCATGTGACTTCTTAGCTACATCCAATGAGGGAATGGCACAGAGAGTGAAGTGGAAAATTTTAGAAGGGCTGTTCATGTTACAATATGTCCGCGGACATGGCGGTAGTTTGTGGACATCGGGTGTTACATTCTGGGATTTTTGGGTTCAGAAGTCATGCAAATGAGAATGAGCACTAAAAGGGATTGGTCAGGAAAGTATAGTGGGTGTGTTGTGCGAGGAGAGAGTTTCTCAGATACTCTTTTTGCTGAGAGAAGAACAGATAGCTATGGCTGTGTGTTTCAGAAAACAGATTGTTTGGATTTTGGGAGAATCGTGGATACATTGGTTGAAGGTGCATGCAGAAAGCTGTGGAGTAGCTGTAGATCTTGGATTTCCACATGTGGAAGTACACTGGCATGCAGTACGTGGAATGAAGTGGTTGGACTTGCTACCTCTCTGTGCTACTTTGGAGACAGAGCAACATCCAGACATAATTGTAATTCATTGTGGAGGGAACAGTTTAGGACATGTGTCTGGAATTTCTTTGCAATTTGCTATGAAAGAAGGACTTGGGAAGGTCATGGACATGTTTCCTAATTCTCAAGTAATATTTTCTTGTATTGCGCAGAGACAAATGTGGCTTTGTTCTTCTTCATTTGGTCCACAAATGGAAAAAGCAAGGCACAATGTTAATAAGGCTGTTTGTGCCTTTCTAAGAGATTTTGGCATGTCCTCTTTTCACAATGAAAATATTATGTTTCGTAGTACATACATTTTTCGCAGAGATGGAGTCCATCTTACTTATGCTGGCAATCAGATTTTTCTGAGAAATGTACAAAATGCATTGCAACCTTTTTTAGAATTACAGCATCCATTTTGAAGTAGGTGTTGAGTATTTAGAATTTTTGAGATACAAACACCTCCCAAAGACTCTTTTCAGAGCCACCACTTCCTCCCAGAGAAAATTGCAATGGTTATGATAGGGTAGCACCCCAAATTTTTAGATGTCCGTGGACTGTCCGCGGACTTCTAAAAAATACAAAGGGCCCTGCTTCATTTATTTTCACTTCTATTTTTTAACTGTGAAAGGCGGCTCTGAAAAGAGCCCTATTTATTTTTGATTTTTGTTATTTTGTATTTTTTTTTTGGTTTTTTATACACAACACAATATGAGAGGAGGGGAAAGGAGGGTAAAGGAGGGGACACCAACCACAGGGATAAGAAAGGGTGAGCTGAGAGAGGAAGATGTAGAGTGGGTTTTATTTGGGTAGTGAGCAGGTCTTCTCATGTTCTGAGATGATAGTCTCAAAAGCACTGTGAAGTCGCTCCCCCCCACAGAGTACTGTGTCGCAGTACATACATACAACTGTGACCCTCGAAAGGTAAGGGTCATCAGAATTCTGTATGGCCGGTGAGGCAGCTTGAGGAAGACGCCGTCCCACAGAGGTGGTCTGTGTGGTGACAGGGTCAGAAATGGAGGATGAAGTAGAGGAAATCAACCTACTACGCTCCTCGCAAGGTACAACCATGCGAATGGCCCCAGAGTGAAATTACCTTAGGTCTTGCTTCATGGTAGTGGTCCCAAAGCTGTACGAACCATGATTCCTGCGACTGAGTACCATTTTGCACTCATTGCAGGTGACACGGTTCGCACGAGCCTTAGGACCATTCCCATGAATGGTAAACAACCGCCACACCCAAGACTCATGCCTAGTGCGGGTAGTAGGGATTTCCTCTACCTCATTCTCGTCATCCTCTTCTTCCTCCCCTGCATCCTCACTCCTTTTCCCTTCTTCAGGCCCTTGGGAAGGTGGTGGTGGTGGAGGGGGTGGGGGAGGTGCTGAAGCAGGTGCCGCACCAGGTGGCAGTAGTGCAGCCATGGATGCCATCTCGATGATGGTGTAATCTGCAAGTTGCAGGAAAAATAGCTGTGCTCTGAAGAATAGCCAGAAACACAATAAGAATAAGCTCTTGGGCGTGGTCTTTTATAGGGGTGCTTGTACGCGGTTCGCGGACATGCGCGCTGTCCGCGGACAGATCGAACACAAAAAAAGGTTACAAAACTTTCAAAAAGTATGTAGAAACTCAGGATTAGTATGTGGGACTTGTGCTATGGTGAGTTTTTATTGAGAAATATTGTGGATTACTTGAAAATGTACTTTTAAATTGTTCGGGGACACGAACAGTGTCCGCATTCAGAACACGCGATCAGCATGGGCGCGGTCACATGATCGCTTCGCGAACATGTTCGCGATGGAAGCGGCTGTCCGCAGGACACCAAATGCACGGACATTGGTTTGCGCATGCACGTTGATGTTCTACGGACACTGTTCGGGTCCTGAAGTAATTAAAAGTGCGTCACACGTCAAACGAACATTTCTGGATACCGCATGTGTTCTAGAACAGTTTGAAGTTGGTAGTGAACAATACGGACAGGTAGAGTGTTCTTCAGGACACCTCCATTTTTGTTTATTTACGAACATTTCAGGACACTACTTGTGTTCTTAGAACAGTTTCAACTTGCTAATGAACACTACAGACAGGTATAGTGTTCTTCAGGACACATCAATTTTCGTTCATTTACGAACATTTGAGGACACCGATTGTGTTCTTAGAACAGTTTCAAATTGCTAGCGAACAGTACGGACAGATATAGTGTTCTCCAGGACACCTCCATTTTCGTTTATTTATGAACATTTCAGGACATCAATTGTTGTTCTTAGAACAGTTTCAACTTGATAGCGAACAGTACGGACAGGTATAGTGTTCTTCAGGACACTTTAATTTTCGTTTCTTTACAAACATTTCAGGACACCGTGTGTGTTCTTAGAACAGTTTCAACTTGCTAAGTACGGACAGGTATAGTGTTCTTCAGGACACCTCCATTTTCATTTATTTACAAACATTTCAGGACACCAATTGTGTTCTTAGAACAGTTTCAACTTGCTTGCGAACACTTCGGACAGGTATAGTGTTCTTCAGGACACTTTAATTTTTGTTTCTTTACGAACATTTCAGGACACTGCGTGTGTTCTTAGAACAGTTTCAACTTGCTAGCGAACAGTACGGACAGGTATAGTGTTCTTCAGGACACCTTCATTTTCGTTCATTTACGAACATTTCAGGACACCAATTGTGTTCTTAGAACAGTTTCAACTTGCTAGCGAACACTACGGACAGGTATAGTGTTCTTCAGTATACCTCCATTTTCGTTTATTTACGAACATTTCAGAACACCTGCGCTGTCCGCGGACACCTACATTGCTTTTTTTTTTTAAATGGAAATTAATTACAACACAATATAAAAATGTAACTTTATTTAACATATATTTATAATTTATGAAAGAGAAGGTGAGGCAGAAACAGAAAAAAAAACAGGAGAATTAGGGGTTTCAACATGATTGGTATCTGGTGAAGAAGGGATGGAAGTCTCATCAAAACGTTTTGGGTTATGGAGAGGGTTTGGGGATAATTGACTGGGATATGGTGAGAGGGGACAAGTACATGTGGGACAATGGTATGAGGTTTTTGTTTTAAAATGATCTTCAACAAAAGTTTTCAAATTATTAAAATTGTTCAACAATAAATCCATTTTTTCTTTTATGTTTTCAAGAGTGTTATCCGTAACAGTTTCTTCAGAGTTTTTTTCTATTTTGGTATGCTCTGTACAAAAAAAAATATATATGTTAAATATATATCAAATAATAATAATTAAATGGTTTATATTGTAAAGTTTGTACCATTAGCTTCAGTATCTTCCAATATTTCGTCATGTGGGAAGTGCTCCTCTAGCCATTCCAGAGTACTAGACATTTCTGTGAGAAAAAAAAAGATAATATATTTTTTTTAAATCTAATACAGAAATTTTATAAATATATGAGTAAAATGAAGTACACTTACTATTTCAGGTGATATATGTTCTGAGTACTCTGTAGGTCTGGTCTTGCTCTTAGTTGTGGAGTGTCTGTGAAGTAATTATGTTGGAAGCCAATTTATCTTCATTTGGTATATTCCATTTTAGAACATATTGTATTTAAATGAATGGTTAGTGTGTTACATATATGGGTTACATTTCTTATGTATTACTACATATAGGGGCCGATTCATGGAACAAAAGTGCGCCGAAAATCTTTGCGCAAGCAGGCGCAAGCAGGCGCAAGCGCAAAAAAAAATTCATGGAAGTCCCTGCGCGTGTTTTCCTTGGGATGTGCGCCAAACCCGTGCATGGCGCACACGTCACTGCAACATCCCGAAAGGCGTGCGCGACGCGCACAGTGAAAGCGCACAACCTCGGAGCATACACCAGAAAGTGGGCGGAACACGGGGCGTAACGAGCGGAATGGGGAACAACGTGCGAAAATAAGGGCGTAACTGGGGATGTACTGCAGGGAAGCAGACGGAACGCCCACACGCACTCGAACCACACGTATTCATGGAATCGAATAGGGCAAAGCCACGCACAGCCAAAGACACGCACAAGCCGAAACACGTCCGCCACACGAAGGCTGGCGGTAGCGTCCCTGCGCATCACAAAAGTGGCAATATACAGCAATTGGGCCTGTGCGAGCGTGGCACGTGTATTTCGGGGGTGCGTGGGAAGTTACACACGCGATTGAGCGGGGTACGTGTATTTCAGGGTTGCGTGGGAAGTTACACACGCGATTGAGTGGGGTACATGTATTTCGAGGGTGCGCAGGAAGTTACACACGCGATTGAGCGGGGTATGTGTATTTCGGGGGTGCGCTGGAAGTTACACACGCGATTAAGCGGGGTACGTGTATTTTAGGGGTGCTCGGGAAGTTTCACACGCGATAGGCCTTGGGCCAGCGGGGTACCACTCACCGTCTGCGTGTAGAAGAACGCGTAGCCAACACCCACCTGCTGTGAAGTAATAGCGTGTGAACCTCAACGCCTGGAAAACACACGCACCGCACCCCTCGGAAAGCACATACAGAGCAATGGAAATCCACGTGGGATCTCCAAGCCCTGCCAGGGCAACGCCCGTGCGCGATACGTCACAGACACGCTTACGCGCTAAGGGCCGTTGGTCCAATGAAATTGCGTATGTGTGCAGACGCGCTTACGCGCTAAGGGCCTTTCCTCGAATTACATGCTGACGTGCAGAATTTTCACATGCCAAATCACTCCGTATCAAGCTGGCCACGCGTAAGCACACGGAAGACCACGCTCCTGCCCAGATGGCCGAATAACTGCCCCCCAGAGCCCTGAGCACGCTCCCACCTGCCATCTGCTGCTGCCTGACTGCCTGCTGCCCATGTGCCCTGCCATTTGCTGCCTGCACATAAGCCAGGGTTGCTGTTGCTGTGACCACCCCTGCTGGAACTGAAGACTCCCAACTGGGATTCCATCGCTCCACAGCCCAGCCCCAGGACCCAGTTGCCCACCCACTCCTGCCTCTGGGGTTGTCATGTCGGGCACTGCAACATCTGGCACCACTGACAACCCCCGGCCAGAGAGGCAGAGGGGCACCAGCTTCAGTGCCAGGGAAGTTGGTGTCCTGGTGGAGCAAGTCCTGGGGCAGTATGATGCCCTCTTTGGAAGTTCCCGTGCTGACAAGGAAGGACGGACTCGGATCTGGACTGACATCGTGACTGCCATCAACGGGGAGGGGTTGGCAGTCCGCGACTTACAAAAGGACTTCAGGTCCAGGACCCCGAACAAGGCCCGGCCCCTCTTGAAGGCAGCGGATGCTAAGGAGCGCCGGGGCCACTTGTCGGAAGATCAGATGAGGGTCCTGGAACGCATATCCCCAGCGCTCCACGTCCAGGTCCTTGAGAGGCAGACCCGTCTGGAGTCGAGTGGTAAGTGTACATGCATCGTGATTGTGAGCTGTGCGTGTGGTGATGTTTCAGTAGTGTGCAGGTTGCACATCTGTTTGTATGGGGTCGAGTATGGGTGGGGGTGTACAGGGCCGTGAGGCTAACACATGCGAGGGCTGTAATGTGTGAGACATGGATGGTGCTTGTGTGTGTAGGCTTGCATGCCAAATGCAGTTGTGTGGGCACACATGTTTGGATGAATGTGTATGTAAGTAGACATGTTTGTGATGTCACGCATGTATGTTGTTTTCAGCTGCATGTATCAGCACTGTGTACATGTGCATTTGTGTGTATTTGACAAGGGTGCAACAGTGATGCAACATGGATGCATGTGACAGCGGGATGTGGAAGCCTGATTGGCAGATGTGACATGGATGCCCATCTGAACACTGTGACACTTGGCAGAGGTGTACACATGCATGCAAGTGTGGTGGTGTGTGTACATGTGTAGTGCACTTCCTGTGTTGCATGTGATGTCTGGCTCAGCTTTGCCTGCTCATGCTGTTGTATGTGTATGGATGGTGCTGGCAGTTGCGATATGGCTGTGGTATGGCTCATGTGTGCGAGTTGAAATGACATGTGTGTTGGGGATTGTGATGGCATGTCTGAGGTTTGCCAATGCCACTCATGTGCAACTGTCATGTTTGTATGTGTCCATTGTACAGTGCCCTGATGCCTGTGTTTTATTTCTCCCTGTCTGCAGCGTCAACTGATGAAGAGGGCGGAGAAGGTGCTGTGGAGCACAACGACAGGGATCCCACCGCCAGCCAAAGACGCAAGGCCCGGCTCCCCTCCCATGTTGTGATCTCGTCGGCGAGTGAGGAGTCCGGTGCCGCGTCCCAGGCCGCAGCTGCCGGGGGGAGGTCCAAGAGGCGGAGGTTTGAGTTGGACTCCTCGGCAGCAGAAGGGGCAGCTGGGACCCCACAGGGCCCAACGGGGGAAGATTGCACGGAGTCATCCAGGTTGGTGGGGGGTTTGGTGGAGGAGGAGGCCGTGCAAGCAACAGAGACGGGGTCTGGAGGTGGGGATCCCACTGGTGCTAGTGGTGCCGTGCACGACCAGGGACAGGAGGCAGCACAGGCCGCCGCGGAGGTTCCTGTGTGCAATCCTGTCCCTGATTCTGTCCCTGCATCATCTTGCACCGGCAGGGATGCCTACGTCCAGACCCGTTTTCAGGCAGGGGATGAGCTAACGACAACTGGCCTTCATCTGCCTGCGGACGTGGCTATCCGGGTCCGGGTTAAGCCTGTCCTGACTGGTGTAGCGTTGCGTCAACGGGCCATGCGAGGTGACCTGCAGTCTTTTCATGAGGAGACTGCACGTCATCTCGAATGGCTCGTTGACGGCGTCGGCCTACTGGGACAGGTCACCCAGGCCGTATTCCTCTGTTTGATGGGGCTTGCTCCGACCCCCTCCTCAACTGAACCCCCTAAGCGCCAGTCGTCCTCCGTGCCATCTTCCCACCCATCAGTCACCTGGGTGCCCTGTGGAGCTGCCTCTGACGGTGCAGCCAGGCTCGTGGAGGAGGCATCCCTGCCACAGTTGGGAGTCGGACGTCCAGCAGGGGTGGCCACATCAAGGACTGCACCCCAGCCGGCGGAGTATGTGCAGGCAGCAGGAGGCAGTGCACTGGCAGAGGCACAGCAGCAGCAGCAACGTGGTGGGAGCCATGAAGGCTCGGGGCCTTCAACATCGGAGGGGCAGGCTTCGGCCGGAGGGCAGGAGGACCCAGGACAGAGAGTGTCTTCCGTGTGGCAGCGGTTGGGCCACGCCATAGATGCAGAGCGGCAGCGGGCGGAAGAGGCACGGCTCACAATGGTCAGGGCGGAGAACTCCATGCGGAGGGCCCTGAGGCGGGCCGAGTGCCTCGAGGCAATCCGCAGGGGGTTGGAGGTGGACACGTCGACGGCCCTGCGGACGCTCGGGGCCATGGAGGAGGACCGCCTCCGGGACATTGAGCAGGAGTTTGATGATGCCCTGGCCCGGGACATCCAAAAGTGAGCCGTCAGACTAGCCCGCTTCCCTTGTACATAGTTATGTAGTTAGTGTTAGGTTTCCTTTGTTTTTGAATTTATTTTGGACCTTTTGGACAATGGGCCACATTTTTGTATATAGTTTTTTTTATCAGTTAGTGTTGTTAGATAGGTTTCATTTCTTTTGTTGGGATAATGGACCCTGGCTTGTTACATAGTTCACTGCTGGAATTTACCCATGGAGCAATGGCTTTCAATTATAATTTTCCATTGGATTTTCTTTTTTGGACTGTGACTTTGGACACCATTCCTTTGGATTATGATTTTTGGTTTTGCTTTTTTTCACGGACACATTCCCATTTCTGTTTCTTTATTTTTGATTCAATTCATGTTTCCTTTAATACATATTTTTTGATCGAACTTCAATGTGTAGTATCATCTCATTGGTTTCATGCATATCATGATATGGGTTTTGAGATTCACTGACACCCATTGGGTGTATGTGAGGGACATGTGTTTGTTTCCAAACTTGCAATTGGTGTTCTGTCATGTTATTGCCATTTCTGAGTGGGTGGATGCAATACTTGGGTGGGTGCTTTGCATTTGGAGGCTGACCATAGGGACCAGGGATCTAGATTGTGATGACATGTTGGCTGGGGAACATGAGTTGGGGCGTGCTGGTAGGTGCCCCACAGTGCTGGGGGGTGGGGGTGCAGGGGAACATGAGTTGGACATGGGTGGGGGCCTGCTGGCAGGTGCCCCACAGTGCTGGGGGGTAGGGGTGCAGGGGAACATGAGTTGGACATGGGTGGGGGCCTGCTGGCAGGTGCCCCACAGTGCTGGGGGGTGGGGGTGATAGGGGACATGAGTGGGGGCCTGGTGGAGGCTGCCCCTGCACTGCTGGGGGGTGGGGGTGCAGGGGAACATAAGTTGGACATGAGTGGGGACCTGCTGGCAGGTGCCCCACAATGCTGGGGGATGGGGGTGCAGGGGAACATGAGTTGGACATGGGTGGGGGCCTGCTGGCAGGTGCCCCACAGTGCTGGGGTGTGGGGGTGCAGGGGAACATGAGTTGGACATGGGTGGGGGCCTGCTGGCAGGTGCCCCACAGTGCCGGGGGGTGGGGGTGATAGGGGACATGAGTGGGGGCCTGGTGGAGGCTGCCCCTGCACTGCTGGGGGGTGGGGGTGCAGGGGAATATGAGTTGGACATGAGTGGGGGCCTGCTGGCAGGTGCCCCACAGTGCTGGGGGGTGGGGGTGTAGGGGAACATGAGTTGGACATGGGTGGGGGCCTGCTGGCAGGTGCCCCACAGTGCTGGGGGGTGGGGGTGCAGGGGAACATGAGTTGGACATGGGTGGGGGCCTGCTGGCAGGTGCCCCACAGTGCTGGGGGGGTGGGGGTGCAGGGGAACATGAGTTGGACATGGGTGAGGGCCTGCTGGCAGGTGCCCCACAGTGCTGGTTGGTGGGGGTGCAGGGGAACATGAGTTGGACATGGGTGGGGGCCTGGTGGAGGCTGCCCCTGGTGGCTGGGGGTTGGGGGTGATAGGGGACATGAGTGGGGGCCTGGTGGAGGCTGCCCCTGGTGGCTGGGGGGTGGGGGTGATAGGGGACATGAGTAGGGGCCTGGTGGAGGCTGCCCCTGCACTGCTGGGGTGTGGGGGTGGTGGGAGACATGGGTGGGGGCCTGGTGGAGGCTGCCCCTGGTGGCTGGGGGGTGGGGTGGTGGGAGACATGGGTGGGGGCCTGGTGGAGGCTGCCCCTGGTGGCTGGGGGTGCAGTGGGACATGCGTTGGTGGACAGTAGTGCAAGTTGACATGTGGGTTGGCTGGGGGGCATGGCCATGGTGGATGGGGTGCCTGCAGGACATGTGCAGGGTAGGCCCCTGTGGTGTGGGCCACCTGCAGGGGCCGTGGAGGGTGTAGAGGGAACACCTGGGAGGACCGACACGTGCAATTCACGTGTGGTGCTCCCCGCGCACCCCTGTAATACGCGTACCCTGATGGAATTGCGTGTGATACTTTCCGCGCACCCCTGAAATACACGTACCCTGCTGATGTCGCGTGTGAAACTTCCCGCGGACCCCAAAATACATGTAGCCAGGACATTCGCGTGTGGAACTTCCCGCGAACCCTGGAATACACGCACCCTGCTGATATCGTGTGTGAAACTTCCCGCGCACCCCGAAATACACGTAGCCAGGACATTCGCGTGTGGAACTTCCCGCGCACCCCTGATATACATGTACCCTGCTGATTTCGCGTGTGAAACTTCCCGTGCAACCCAAGATACACGTAGCCAGGACATTCGCGTGTGGAACTCCCCGCGCACCACGAAATACACGTAGCCAGGACATTCGCGTGTGGAACTTCCCGCGCACCCCTGATATACATGTACCCTGCTGATTTCGCGTGTGAAACTTCCCGCGCACCCCAAGATACACGTAGCCAGGACATTCACGTGTGGAACTTCCCGCGCACCCCTGGAATACACGTACCCTGCTGATATCGCGTGTGAAACTTCCCGCGCACCCCGAAATACACGTAGCCAGGACATTCCTGTGTGGAACTTCCCGCGCACCCCTGATATACATGTACCCTGCTGATATCGCGTGTGAAACATCCCGCGTGCCCCAAGATACACGTAGCCAGGACATTCACGTGTGGAACTTCCAGCGCACCCCTGGAATACACGTACCCTGCTGATATCGCGTGTGGAACTTCCCGCGCACCCCCAAATACACGTAGCCAGGACATTCGCGTGTGGAACTTCCCGCGCACCCCTGATATACACGTACCCTGCTGAATTAACGTGTGAAAATTCCCGCGCACCCCTGATGTACACGTACCCTATGGAATCGCGTGTGGAACATTAAGCGCCCCCCTGAAATACACGTACCCAGCTGAAATGACGTGAGGTACTTCCCGCGCACCCCAGTGATACATGTAGCCCGCTTGCTGTGCTGGTACAGGGTTAGCGCAGCCCTTTGCGCTGGATCGGGGATTTTGATGGCTTTTCCCTGCGCGAGAGGCGTTCTTGGGGGCGTAACTGGCGCTGCTGCAGGGTTGCTGCGCCACTGTGCGCCATGGCTGGTTTTGGTAGCTGGAATCCATGAATACGCTGTGCGCGGAAATGGGTTTTGGCGCACGCGGCTGGCGCAGGGATTCGCACGCGCACACTGTGCGCCAGCCGCGTGCGCCACTTGTGCGCTAAATTCTATGAATTACCCCTTTAATATCTATGTGTGCTATTTTGTGAATTTTTTAAATGTTACTATGTTATAATATAACAATTAAACATACCCTCCCAGACATTTAAGGTAGTGGTACTGTTGTCCGAACATGTCCGCGGACATCAAAAAAGTTTGTGGACATCAAATTCAGTAGAAGGTGTTCAGTATGTTCTCTATTACATGTACATAAAGTCAAAGTTATTATTGTTAAGCTCTGCTACTAAAAACCTATGAAATTCAGTGAAAAAAACTTTGTTAAAGGGACGTTATGATTAAGTTGCGCTACTAAAAACCTATGAAATTTAGTGAAAAAAACTTTGTTAAGGGACGTTATGGTTAAGTTGCGCTACTAAAAACCTATGAAATTCAGTGAAAAAAACTTGTTAAAGGGACGTTATGGTTCCATGTAAAACCGAAAAACCCCTGAAATTCGCCAGTTATGGTAAACTAAGCAACCATAACTCGCGCCACCACCGTACACTTCTAAGACTAACACCCACGACATCAAAGATGACATCAGAAATGTCACTGATGACATCTCTGATGACATCACATGTGTATGTACTTTTCATGAAATATGTGTTCAAGGGATTCTTATTATAATGTTGCGAAAAAAGTGTCAAGGATCATTGCAATAAATATTATACCCTAATTAGTGCATTGAATGATGCATTGATATAAATAGGATTCTATTATGGGGTTCTATCTAATATACTAAGCTACTCATGCAGAAACATAGCATTGTGTGCAGCGTACAAGATGAAGGTATAATATTCGTAATGTTAATATGTTGAATAATGAAATGATAATTGTTTTCTTAATAGATTTTCATGTACTGTGAAATATGTAATAAGTAGCTAATAAAACCCATTTATTACATAATTACATTACTATAGACAAAACACAAAGAGACAAGAACACATACAAATATGGGTATATACAGGGAAAGTTAGCAAAAAAAGCACAAGAATTAGCAGAAACAATTCATAACCTAACTGATTATTTTCATGCAAATAAATGATTGCTCTGTTTCAAAGCTGCTATTTACCCTATGTATATGTATCACTTGATGTGATAGGACCCTAAGGAAAGTAGTGTGAGTACAATGTATACAAATATGACCATATACAGGGAAAGTACAGCCATAAAAAAACAACAGAACTATCAGAAAGTGCTGATAAGTCTATTGATTATCTTTATGCACAAAAAGGATTGCTGTCTTTCAAGCTTTTGGCTTCCCCTATGTATATGTTTCATATGATGTGACTGGACTCTAAGGGAATTACTATAAGAACCTACTTGTACGATACGTCTACAAATAAAATACAATTTTTAGTTTCTGACTGTTACTGAAGAAAACCATGTGGTCTAGATATGTCAGCCGAAGAAAAAAGAGTGAGCCAGACATGTGATGTCATCAGTGATGTCATCAAGGACATTTGTGATGTCATCTTTGAATTCGTGGGTGTTAGGCTTAGCATGCACGGTGGTGGCGCGAGTTTTGGTTGCTTAGCTTACCATAACTGGCGAATTTCAGGGGTTTTCCGGTTTTATTTGGAACCATAACATCCCTTTAACAAAGTTTTTTCACTGAATTTCATAGGTTTTTAGTAGGGCATATTAACCATAACTTCACGTTAACAAAGTTTTTTTATTGAATTTCATAGGTTTTTAGTAGCGCAACTTAACCATAACGTCCCGTTAACAACGTTTTTTCCTGAATTTCATAGGTTTTTAGTAGCGCAACTTCAACATAAACTCCCTTTAACAAACTTTTTTTATTAGCACACAGACAATATACAAAGATGAAGTGTAAAAGGCAATTTCTCAGAGATGGCTTTACACAGAATGTTGCAAAGTAAGAATTTATGGTCGTTCACAGTGAAGGTCAGCTGCTTCCATTTTTTGCTCGAATGCCGGAGTGGGCCACGACTCGCACTATAAGGTTCTATTGTTTTTTGACCTTGGCAGACAGGGATCGTGCTGAAAGACTTCTTTTGAAGGTGGGTTGCTAAAACGTAAGACACGATAAGGATGAAATTTTTGAAACGAAACCACTTTTATATATTATATCACTATGAGAAAGATCGTTGGCACAGACGGAGTCGTATTTTGGGACTGCATTACGCGTAGACAATGGAAAATGCCAATATAATGTAAGTAACCCTTTAGATTATTTTATACCGGAATATAATAACAATAGCATGGCGTTAAAGCCCGGTTAAGTTGTACTTGTTCGTTCAATGTGGCATATTGTTTTGTACTGCGCACTATCACCGCCGAAGTGGTCCCCTGTCACTTAGAGGGCTCTGAAAAAGGCAGAGGAGAGAGGGTAGGTTAATGGGAATAAGTTAACATACTCCGTTGCACTATCCTCGCTAGCAAATAGTTTCAAGCCCTAATAAATAAAATGAATATTTTTAATGATGATCGGCTGGTGACACTAATTTATGTTTTTTAAAACGGGTACATTCTTCCCTACTGTCAATGCCACGATTTTCAGACCCCAGCCGATGGTTTTTTTAACTGCCAGGTGCAGCTCCATGTAAGCAACTTCATGACCCTCACCATTTTATGGGACAATCGCCAAGGACCAATATGCCCTTACGCGGTACTAGCGGCTAGAAGCAACATACCAACCATTATGGTGGTCTAATGCCTCGTTGTTGGAGCAGCCTACCGATTATCAGTGCAACCATTTGCTTCTTTTATCATAAACCAACAGCCTGTGTATCGCAAAGGAACAGCGCGTGGCTCAAGAGTAACTTTTGCGGATCGACGGCAAAGACAAATGCAAATCTCTGAATATTCGCTAAACATTTGATGTCAAATAAATGTACTTTACGAAATGTAGAATCTTGCTGTTTGCTTTTAAATCACAATTTCATATTCCGAATTGTGGCGTGCTGTGTTGTGAGATGATGTGTGTTATTTTCCGGGTTCTGTGTAAAGTCGCGTAGGACTGGAGATGACTGGGCGCGTTTGACTACGCACCCTGTAACGTCACGGAGAAAGGCGGGGAATATGAATGCTTTGATAATGTCAGGCTTAGGGGCGGGAGATATGATTTAGTGTCGCAAAAGCAGGTCAGCCAGGTCGATGGGGCAAGTGATAGGATTATCACATGATGTCGGCGCACAGCAGCCTGATTTATCGTTTGTTTAGTGGACAAAAAGTCAGGTAAGGCCCATAGGAAATTGTAATATCAGCGGACATAAGGAGGGTTCTTAGAACACTTTCAACCTGACAACGAACAATACGAACAGCGTTCTCAGAACACCCCCATTTTCTTTATGTACGAACATTTCAGGACACGGCGAGTGTTCTTAGAACACATTCAACTTGCCAGAGTACAATACGGACAGCATTCTCAGAACACCCCCATTTTCTTTATGTACGAACATTTCAGGACACGGCGAGTGTTCTTAGAACACTTTCAGCTTCACAACGAACAATACAGACAACGTCTTCAGGACACCCCCTGCGAACAGTCCAGGACCCCACGAGTCTTCTTAGATCACTTTCAACTTGACACCGAATCCATTCTGTTTATTAACAAACATTTCAGAACAGCCGTGTTGTCTGCAGAAAAATCGAACACAACAAAAGTGTCTAGCACATAAAAAAAACAGAACATTGAACCTATCTCATACTCCCCCACCCTCCCCAAACACTCTTACATACCAACACACTCCACTAAATACAATTTTTAATCCAAGTTTCACCGCGCTGTCCGCGGTCGTCCGCGAATGCAAGATGGCGGGTGCCACAGAAAATCTGACGCACTTCACGCACCCCCATCCGTCCAATCAACGAACACGTCGGATGCCCGCGGACATCGCGCAAGCCGCTCGGCCAATCAGGGCACTGTCCGTGTAGCGAACCAGGAAGTCCGTCCGCGGAGCTCACGGAGATATCACTAATTTTTTTGCCTTACATTTTGGTCATTTTAAAAAAAACTACTGGACGGATTTACACCAAATTTGGTGTAAATCCGTCCAGCGGTTTGGGCTGTAGGCGTGCGCAAAGTTTTTTCCCATTATGTCTATGGGAAAAAACAAAGGTTTTGGGACCCCCACTATAACTTTGCCCCCCCTGGACCAAACCTCTCCAAACTTTGCAAGACAATTCAGAGTGGGCCATATACTCTATTTGCAAAGTTTGGTGAGGATTCGTCCAGAGGGAGCGAAGTTATAAGCCACCCAAATAATGCTCTTCCTATGGAAACACCAACTTAACCATAACTACATGGACGCTACCGCGTCCATGTAATATACCCTTCACTATGGTGTCCTACAGGGCTCCATTCCTGGTCCCCTTGACTTTCCTTTATACACCATTCCACTTGCTTCTCTGATTTTCATTTGGTCCTTCGCATCACTTTTATGCTCATGATACTCAGCTCTCCCTTTCTTTATCTTCATTCTCTCCATCCATTTATGAGACTCTTTCCTCTTGCCTTCTTTCTTGTCAGTTGTGGACGACAGCTCACTAGCTCCATCTAAATCCCTCCACGACTATTATTTTCTTTCCTGTTTCTAATATGCCTCCCCCATGCCTCACCCTTCTATTTCTTCCCTGCTTCTTCTCTTCCTATTTCCTTTTTGTGCTAGAAATCGTGGTGCTATCCTTGACTCTTCCTTACCATTCTCCTCTCACATGTGTGCTGTTTCCTGCTCCTCTCTTTCTCGATCCCTCTTCAAACTTAGTGCCCCTGTCCCCACTGTGATAACTCTGATTTTCATTCTTTCTCTTTTCTTGAACACTAAACATTGGAACACTCTTCCTCTGCCTCTTCGAGCCCTTTCCTCCCTTCGTCTTTTTCTTCTCGGCTTAAAACCTATTTCCTCACTTCTCGATTTTTTTACTGCTTATTTTTTTATCCACCTTGCTGATTTCATTTATATTGAACCATTAGCGCTTTGGCATATAGCACTCTATAAATAATATTTGAATTCAATTAAATTCAATAATCTGTGGAACACAAAACTTGCAAGGGCCACATATGAGATTATTTAGGAATCATAACGAGAATGCAAATTCGGGTGGCCTCAGTCGTACCGTTTTTGCCTGCTATTCACTTTTGTTTGTGAATATTGCCCTCTTGAGATGGTTTTCTAAGCAATAATGAGCACAGGCATCATTTTAGATGGAGCACCCACAGCAAAGGTTACCACGGTTGTCAGAAAGACCCAGCCATGCCAGTCATGGAATTATTATATTTTGAAGATAGTCACGCCACCCTACAAAAAAACCTGTAATCCTTACCTATATCAGCACAAGTTCAGCAGCTGCAGACAAAGAGAAAAAGTGGACAGGGGGAAACCGGTCATGCAAATTAAATGTGAGTTTAGGTAGTGGGTACAACACCGCAAAGGGCTCTGGAAGGGTACACCTAATGGCTAAAGGGTAGGTCCATGAAAATGATGCAAGAACTGATGTGGAGAAAAACTCTATGCACTACAGTATCAAACTGCAACAAGAGTACAGTACCAAACTGCAACGGTGTCTAGTCAAAGGATCGAATATAAAGGGTCGACAGGTCAAAGGATCAACACCAAAGGGTCGACAGGTCAAAGGATCGAATGTTTATTTGGTTTTTTCACTTTTTTCTTGTTGGGAAAAAAGTGTTTTTTAGCAAAAAAAAAGGTGGGTTGGCGGGGGAACCCCCCCAAAAAAAAAAGTGGAAAAAAAAAAAATTAAATCCTTTGACCTGTCGACCCTTTGGTGTCGATCCTTTGACCTCTTGACCCTTTTACTGTCGATCCTTTGACCTAGAACCAACTGCAACAAGAGTGCATTATCAAACTGCAACACAGTATACAGCCTCCACATTTGCATTACAGTTGAACAGAAAACAACACTGAAGAAAAGCACCAAGAGAACTGATCAGATGAGCAAGATAAAGTCATTTGAACTCAATAAAAGCACTCTCTGAGACACATTCTCAACTGTCTACATAGCCAGGAACTGCGACACGTGTTTAATGTTGAAATACATTTTTACTGAATTACCTGTTCCTACTTCAAAGAGAATAGACATCACATGTATGATGCAAAATGAATGCATATAGTCTAGGTTATGTAAACCGATGTGAGTGTTGCCTATGCGTGTGTTCACTCTGAAATTAAATTCAAGAACCTAAAACAGAATCATAAACACTTCATATTTCAGCATCAATTTGGTGAACGCTGTGTATGCTTCTACTGAATTATGTTTTAAGACATCAAGCACACACGTTTATGTAGATTTAAACAGTCCAAATATAATCTTATGATTGCTCATGGATTTTCTGAAGCTTTGCATTCATTTCGCCACATAAAAACACCCTCAAAGATTAAGAACCGTAAATTGAATGCGGCCTGCTCACAGTGGGAGCGATAATCTGTGGAAGCAAGATAGGCGGTGGAGATACAAACAAACGCAAATCAATATTGTTGGCATTTTAAATACTGCACTTGATGTGAAATGAAAGAAATAGATATGAAAATATAAGTGACTTTGCCATCATCACTTATTGAAATGTTCATATAAGTATATACATTTCTCTAATTGGATAAATCACTTGCTTCTATTTAAATAACCATTCCCTGTACGTTCATTTTGTTTGTTTTGTTTGTGTCTACTATGCCACATCATTTTGAAACACTGCTATGTTTTACTGGTAATGTGATCAGAAAGCAAAGGGAAATATACGCCTGTGTGTTCATTTTCATGGTTTTGACAGATTCACCTTCACTTCAACCCTTTTTTCCCCCCAAGTCTCATGGAAACCTTAAGAGCTATGAAAAATCAAATGTGGAATTCAATCACGTCCAGAACTTTATTTTCCCTGGGATATCCCAGTGACTATTGATCCTAAAAAGCACAAATCAATGGCCGCCTGTTGAAGGTTGATTACTAACGAAGATACCCTCTGCTGGGCATTGTCTATTGCTTGTCTTTTACTTCGGTATGTGTTAACAGGATCCCTTGTCTGTTCTACATCCAAGCAGTTTGAATTTCAAGCGGTGATACAGTGGAATAAGCGATGGTCCCATTAGTATGGTGTTCCTGGAAAATCATGCAGTTTTTCTTTTTCTTTTTTAAAATTAATTCACAAAGCGGGCCTCACTTTTAATCAAGTGGATATGGTACGGAGAGGACCAGCAATGTTCACTTGTGTCAATGCAATGTTGCTGGTTTGCACTGTGAAGTGCATACAATGCATGTAGAACCTGGCAGAAACGGATTTACATGACCTTTGCACTCCGGATTGGTATGAGCTGTAAACGCCTCCCGCCAGGAATTTATGTTAGGAGATATTTGGCATGGATTCCTATTGGTTATGGCTTTTAGCATGTGTGAAAGCTAGTGGATTACATAGGAATCCAATTGTTTATTTTTTTTTTATTTCGACTAGCAAAATAATCACATAATGGTAGGAAAACATTAGGGTTTTGGCAGGCAGAGCGGGGACAGGAGGCGGAAACAGAAAAAGTGTTCCATTCCTCAACTTCACCTGTCAAACAAGCAAGGTTATGCCTGGACTTAACATCTCTGATTGTGCTCCCCTGACAGTGTTTATAGCAAGAGGAAAATATAAACCTATTCATTTGGAAAGGTCTGCCTATGGTAAATACTGAATGTTTCATCCAACAGAGGTCCAGGTAATGGATTTGCTTTTGCAAAACAGCACAACAGTGTTCATATTGCAAAACATAGGGTGACTCAAGAGGATGGGAAGCTTTTCCTCACTTCGACATGCATCAAGTGTAGGGTAAAGTTTTGAATTACTTTAGGCATATCATTGTGTTTTTCTGTGTCCACTGTGCCTAGACCATTTCATACTTCTGGCTCTGTTCGTGGACAACGTGAGTCCTTGTAATGGGGTTCATGGTTGTACTAATGAAGACTTTAAGCACAAGCCAAACTAAGAAATAATTATTACATTTTAAATACATGCTTTTGGTTTATACACCACAGAGTGTTCATCGATTGTTGACTGTCTTAGGCTGTTTTAGGAAATTATGCTGAAACAAATTATTTCCTTATAAAACCATCAAAGTCAAATATATTTTCTTCTCATTACCAGCAAAAAGTGCGATTGACTTTACCTGGTCTCTTCACGGTCAGGATATGAGGCAGACCAAAGAAGCCGTATATCTTGGATTTAATATAATGGGTCTCATTACGGGTCTGACGGTAACCCTGTCGGTGCTACCGGCGGGTTGCCACGACCCACAATAATTTACCAGCGCCTGACTTTCTGGTGCCACTAGGATATTACAAGTCTGGCAGCTGGAAAGTCCGGTGACGGTACATTTGTTAATCCCCATTCCCATAGAGTCTTATGGGACTCTATGGGAGTGGGGTCACAGGAGCACGGGCACCATTAGCAACGGTGCCAATGCTCCCATGAAAAATCTGCCTAACGTGGCCACTGTGCCCGGCAGGGTCAGACCTGTTGGGCACAGCGACTCCGACAAGCAGTTTGCTGGTCCGGAAAAAAAGGATGCCAGTGAGCTTACTGGCACCCTTGTTTCCAGACCGGCAGGATCATAATGAGGCCCAATGTCCCATCCAAATATTGACCTAGTAGAGGGGAGATTAGAGGGAAAATTGGATCAACGCATTTGCCAAATAACGAAATTACTGGACACTTATTGTACATTTTCTATCACCCCGCTGATACATTTCTACAAGGGCAATATTAATCCTTCCCTCTTGTATGGTTGGCATGTGAAATCTCTGTCATGGCATCTAACTTGGGCAAGACTGGAGGGTAGATTGTGGCGTAAAGTCTTAAATTTACCCCAATCTATCCTGATAGGCAGCCTGCATTAGGAACTCGGATTAAGCTCCCTTAGGCCAGGTTTCAATTGGAAGTTGGGGTCATTGTACAGATTCATTTAGTCCCTTAAAAAGATTATTTGTACAAAGCCATGAAATCAACACTGTAGGACAGCTCAAGTGGCTTCCTCAGTAAATTATAGGGCACAGTGACTGTAATATTAGAGAACTGCCTGAAAACAGTTTATAATCTGGAAATAAATCTGGTAGGCGTAAAGCGAGCAATAATGAGAAGTGACTGGGCTTCAAGAATAGATACTATGCGGGGCTATAAAGTGCATCATTCTTTCTCTCTTTTGAACAAGCCCAGAGGTTCCCTTCCAAGCTATATGAACCAGTTCCCTAATCCCAAGTGGCGAACTGAATTTTTACACTTTCACCTAAATATTTTACCCACAGGTGAAATTGTAAAAGCCCGAAGCAAAGAACACTCACCTATCAAAACCTGTTATTTGTGGCAAGGAGCTTCAGCAGACGCTGCATAATGTTTTGATCTATTTTACATAGTTCAGCCTTTAAGGGAGAAATATTTGAAACTTGTTATCGAAAGGTTGGGTTGGTTAAACACAGAAGAACTTTGGAGCAGATTATGCTCAGGTCATGATGTATTTTTAATGATAGCAGTTTTAGAGTGATCCGAGACTTGGTTAGTGCCATATTTTTGTTTATTTGGAAGAATGTGTTATACTGGTAGTTGTTTCCTTGTCTGTGTAAGTCTACATTTTTGTATTAGCTTGAATACATATGTGACAAAATAATATTCTTTTGATTAAATCATAATAATAACATACATTTAAAAAAATCATATTTTTTAAATGGAAATCTTCCAAATGAACGTCATCCAACGTTTTATTATATACCTAGTAAAAATTCTAGCTCACCCACCTCCTCCGAAATGTGCATTTCTTCTAACACGGACCTAACACAACACCCTCAACAAACCTTAAAGTAATCGGCTACCCTGCTCTATCAAATACCCAAACAACCTACCCAGAGGATTGTCAATTGGGTGTAGATATGACCTGACAGTGATGTCTGCTTGGCTACCAGATGGAGCCCGATGTCACCTGGACATACTACTGTTCAAAGTGCTCCAGGGTGTGGAGCATGATACAGAACGTATCTGCCCTCATTGGTTTATACATTCAGCATCATGTTGGAAGAAGCTATGCAGTAGAACTGCCTAACCCCTAGAGCACGTGGCTTTGATGCCCCCTTCCCATATATGTAGACAGCATAGATGCCATAATGTCCATGGATGCAGCAATCCTCTTCATTGCATCTATCAGGTTCTGGGGCAGGTTCTTCTGTATCACCTGGTCATACCTACATGTCCTCACTTGTTGAGTGGTTATGGTAAAATGCCCCATAATAGGAAGATGGTTCATTCTCACCTGCTCTACCCTCATATCATCCTCTGATATGCCTGTGTACTGAGGATGTCAATAATGTCATCATCCCATCCCTGTGGTCATCATGGGGGGATAAATGTGCGTGGGGCCACATAACATGAACCCATGGCTATATTCTTGTGACACCAACAGGACTGGTTCCATGGTGATGATGTTTTGACAATGTGAGAAGACACATCCAGAGACATCTGGCTGGTAGAGACAGACGATAGAGCAGTGCGAGTCATGTTGGCTCAATTTGAAAATACATAAGCAGTGCTGCATGGCAAATCATGACTATAATGGACACTGGATCTTCCTGCTATGGCAAGTACTGTGTTGGTGGTATTAGTGGCAATCAAACAGGTTGTGCCAGTAGCAGAAGTGATGACAGATGCTGTGGCCATGGCAATGGTTTTGGCAGTGGTGATAAAGGTCATTGTTATACTGCTTGAATTAGCCCATCATCCTCAAAGTTCTCTCCATTGATGTTGTCCTTATCCTTCCACTATCCTCTATCACCTATTATTACCACAGCAACAGTACATGTATCATGAGGAGTCAGACGCTGTAGAGATGCATAGTTTGATTTGTAACTTAAAAATATCCTAATTTTACCAATTGAAAATTCCTCACTGAGGCCTTGTCATTGCTTATCATGCCATATACCTGATGCTATTCCATGGGGTGAATGGCTATTGGGCTCCACATTGCAGATATGTTCAAACCATAGACATGTTACACTATACATGGTCTTTTTTACTACACACATGTAGCAAAGTATTTATGGTAATCCTTTTCACCACACCTCTATTATTGGATACGGTTATGAAGCTTGGATTCATTTTGAGTTTATAGATTGAGTGTAGTTGTCAGTGTTGTAATGAGCAACAAGTCTCCCATGTTAGAAAAGGCAATTGTCAAAGGCTGCAGATTTCACCATATTAGTGTGACAGGCTGCATTTCTGAGCTATGGGTATTTAATAGAATTGCATTGCTGCTGTTTGGCATAAAGCTCCAAGTAGTCAAAGACCGGACAGAAAGGGATGCTGAACAATTTCCAGTTAATTGTTGCAAGGGAAGAGGTTCTCAAGGGCCTGAAACTAGACCCGAGACAGCAGGTGCCTTTGGAAATGAAAGCTGAATGAATACAATGTTGGAAAGGTCCAGTTCCAACGCTGCCAAGGCTGCGCATGTACCGATTGTGCAAGTGACCTGGTGATGTCAAGGATGATTTGGTGGGTGACATCGGGTTTGAGGACATCTTTGAAGGAGCTGCTGCTTGCATAAAATGACATAGAAATATGAGCAGCACGAGAAGTCCCAGGGTGGAACTCAAGGAAGGGATGGTGCTTCGGGGGCAGTATGGGGTAGTTGTATAGAGCGGGCACGTGATGGGGTACACAATGTTGCCTATAGCATTGGTTTCTTTCTTTGAGCAATAGTTGAACAGTAGAGAAGCCCTTCTGGTTGTAGGCCCACTTTAAATACTGTTAAATAAACTCCAGCCAGAGTGTGGGATAGTTGTTTCTTACCACACTTGACTGCAAGGAGTCAGAAGGTAGCTAGGGGGCCAGAGCATAGGGGATGCAGCTACGGGTCACGGGTCAGGGAACTAATCATCAGAGAGAGGTGTCAGCTTACCTAGGGTGCAACATTGTACACTGTCCTCGCAGATGTCCATGAGGCACATCATTGGTCAGATTCAGTGTGATTGTCTTGACCCTTGTCACCTCAAGCTATATTGTATATTTTACAGTGCCAACCAATATCAAAACAAATGTCTCTGATTGTTGAGCACAATCACGTAATTAAGGGGCGGTGTGGGAAAGGTTGTGCTATCACAAGGGTTGTTAATGTAACTGTGGCCAAAAATCGGCCTGATCACTTACAGCCAACCAGTTGCAATGGAAGCTTTTCTTCTTTGTGTTCAACATTGTAATAACCTTCCTACCATGAACAAAACATGTAAAAGAAGATGCCTTAACTGACCTAGGAATGGAATCAAGAGATGACAAAAAGCAAAATACACTGATTCAAATCATGGCATGTGCTTGTTTCATTTAAACCCTAAGAGGAAAAGAATCCATACGGGACGGCATCCTGAATTTCTTCCTTCCACATACTTTGGCTAGCTGGATCACAGAAAACCACTAAAGAAGACCAGAAGAGAGTCGACTATACCATGGAAAAGCTTTCTACCTACCAACCAAAGACTTACAGCTTCTGGCAATTCAACACATTTATGACTTGCATTTAACAGATCTCCCTGTAGTCAAGAGGTTCACCAAAACTGTTGGGGGTCAATGGTAAGGCAACATGTTTGTGAATATTGGCATACCTGTGATGTGAGTGCTTGCAACAAAGGCTCCCACTCGTGTCCACAAGGCCTCCTCTAGTCTTTGCCAATACCGTGGCATATGCTGTCTTTGGGACTTATTACTAACCTTCCCCCAAAGTCATGTGTCAACTGTCATTCTAGTAGTCATTGACCAACTAATAAAAATAACCAACTTCATCCCACTGAAAAAACTGCGATCTGGTGCCGACCTAAAACTTTCCTAACACCCATAGTTCTTTTTCATTGGGTTCCCTCAGGGATCATCTAACACAGGAGATGTCAGTAATTGGCCTGATTCTGGGGTGCTTTATGTACATCACTTGAGTGAACATACTATTGTCCACGCCTTACCACCCACTAACAAATGGAGATAAGCAAGCAATCTCTCTCGAGCAATACTTCCACTAATACATCTCTCAAGATCAACATGAGTGGGTGGATGCTTTATGGGTCACGGAATTCACCTTTCATAAATCTGTCCAGAAATCTACTGTGTATGCTCACTTCCATAGAGTTTGGGGATTTTATTTTAAAACCACCACCCTAACCACCTTTCAAGAATGTGGGATTCCAGCAGTTACAGCACACCACATAAACTTAGAGGGGAACATTACACCTCGTAAAGTACAACCTACCGAATGCTACGGCCATGTCCTTAATGCAGGTCAACAGACATCACTGTCCATCCAAGCTTCACAACCCTGGGAACAAGGTTTGTCTTTTAACAAGTTACAGCAAATTCCAACCTAAGTACATAGGTGCATTCCTGCTGGAATGAATGATTGAGTCATTTGCTGTATGAATAACACTACCCACCTCTCTGCACATTCATTTGTTGTTCCATGTTTCCCTGACAAAACACATCCAAATCATAGGGCTAGAGCAATGCCCCCACAAGATATTATTGAGAGGAATCCAGATTATGAAATAAACAAGATCCTAGGTTCCAAGAGGGTGCGTGGGTGACTATACTACTTTCTAGACTGCAAGCATTAAGCCCTGAATGCCATTCATGAGAACCACATCTGACATCCGAGCCCTTTGCTTGATAAGTATGTTTCGTGAAGCACACCAAGACAACCCCAGGCCCAAATGTAAACATTCTTGTGGGGGGGGGGGTGTACTCTCATGGCGCTCACCCTCACCCCAACAAACTGCATGAGCAACTACCAGGCAAACCTCACAAAAATATCTAATGTAGGATTGGCGGTCTATTGTCAACTCTAAATGCAGTCAGAGTGGCGGGGTTTGAGAAGTATTGAGAAGTATTGATATTTCACGGCCAGCAGTAGTGGCTTTGTAGTTATGGTTAAGTTGCTCAACTCACAGTAAGAGCACTTTTTGGGTGGCTTATAACTTTGCCGCTGTTTGGTGACTCCTCAGCAATTGCTGGATGGGTTTTCACCAAACTTGCGTGAGGAGTGGCAGCTTGGTCCCAAAAGCGTGCTTTTACACATTTGATTTAAATCCGTCCAGTTGCTTTTCAAAAAAGGGTCAAAGAGTGGTACAAAATAATTAGTGATATCTGCCTCCAGTCCACAGACTTTTTCCCCGGTTCAGTGTCTGTGAATGCCTCTGGGCCAATCAGGGGGTAGCTGGTTGTCTGCGGACATTAAACACGCATGCTGATTGGATGTTGAAAAACATGAGGTACGTCATAATTTTTGAAACGGTTGTCATACTGGATCCACGGACCAAGTCCTTTGTCCACAGACAGCATAGTGAGAGAAAATTCTAAAAGATATATGTGGGGTTATTTTGTGCCTGAAAGAGGGGTTGGCAGGTGTGGGGGAGTGGAAAAAAGTTAAGATGAAGCTGTTTTTGTAGGTGAATCTGTGCAAGTGCCTCTGAGTCCGCGCCCCATTTTCCTGCCTGCTTCCATTTTCCTGTCCACAGACACGGACATATGTCCGTGGACATCATTGGGATTGTGGGGCTTCTGGGTGAGTCTTGTTATTTGTAGGTTTATTGTACGCATTTATTATAAGGTATACATCTATAGTTAACGGCCATGCCCCCAAGAATCTTGACACTGGCTACGGCCATTGTAATATGTGTACAGTAATTATAGGTACTGTGGGGGGAGTATAAAGTACTTATAATATGGTGAAATGATATATTAAAAGTGTATATTGTATTTATGATTGTAGTGCACTTGAGGATAGTGCTTAATTAATCTGTAGCTGTTTCTTTGTGATGAAAAAAAGTATAATACTGGGTATGCATACTTAGTTGCATATGGTAAGAAGGCTGCAATCTGGTTCTTTTTCTGAGAAAAGAGAGTATAATTATAGTTTAAAACCTTTAATTGCATACACTTATACAATTTTACACATAGATTTACTTTTGTGACACTCATAAATAGTACATTGTGTGTACTATGTTTTGTACAATGTCAGTGCATAGTACAATGTTGTATTAACATGAACTAATCAGTGGGTCATTGGGAGAAAAAAAAATCCATAGCGGATTTATAAAAACCTTACTGTATTAACAGTTTTTGGCATTTACATGGTTTTAAAGAATATGTTACAGAATACATGTGTGTGGTAACATGGCTATATTATGTGAGTGCAAGTGTGATAATATGTTTCTTTGAAGTGTGTTGTAAAGGGTATTTTTAAAGTATTTAGATACCCATTGGCATATTCTAACTATATTGGATTTTATAAAAAGTATTGTAATAGTATCGGTGTGTAGTGCAAGAATAACTGTGATGGCATATTTGAAGTCTATTACAGTGAAGGGCATTTTTAAAGTAGTTAGATACCTGTTGGCATATTCTAACTGTCTTGGATTTTAAAAGTACTATTGTATTATTATGGATGTAGTTAGATACCCATTGGCATATTCCAACTGTATGTTGTAATACACTTTAGTGCGTACATTTGGGTTGAAGAAATATTAAGTAGGCATTTGTTAGATTTGCTGATAACCTGTGTTTTGCAGTAACAGAAGTGTCTTTACATTCAAACCAACCACTTCTTTTTTTGAAGTATGCAGTACAGTGGCCTAAAGTGGTGCTGGAACCAGTGTGGTAGATTATGCCTACTGTTTTGAAGGTTTTCTTGGCAAGAGATACTTAGCCGTGGGTGAAGCTATTGAACTGACAGTTCTTGTTAATACCATCTGCCTTGTATCTTAGAAGCATTAATATGACATAATGGCCATGTGAGTTTATTTGTATGCCGGAACGATTGTCTGAACTTCAAAAAGTGCATATTATGCCATGATTTGCATCCTGCAGGAGCTGGTGAATTTGGTATGGAGAGCTACATAATATGTTCATTAGGGATGTGCTCTTGTGAAACATGGTTGCAGACAGTACACGTATGTTTCCACGTGTATGAAACCTGAAGGATTTCATGAATGGTTTTAGAGGCGGATGACAATATGGGTTGTTTATATTTTTATCTGCTCTATATTTTCTTTGTTTTCTACGGAGTTGGTTTTTAGTAGGAATTCTGTTCTGTATTTTAGGAAAAGAGAAAGTCTGTGTTTGAAAGTTGTGGAATGTTTATGCATGTATTATGCACAGCTGTGGGGTGTTATTGTACAGATGAATAGAGAGGTGTTTGCTTATGTAGCGGGATGATCGGTGTGGTTGTGAAAGTTGTAACAGTAAGACGCTGTATAGGTGTGGTTGGGCTTGGGTAAACATGAGATTGAAATTGGGTGGTGTTGTATAGAATAAGTATATTTATTTGATGGGGAATGGGCAATAAACTATTGATAGTGGAATGTGTTGAGCACTATGGGTGTTAGTGAGTATGTGAGTGGTGGCATAATTGAATAAGTAGGAGTTTTATGCTGTGTTGAGGAAAACTGTGTTTGCTGTAATGGTGTGATGTAGTGCACAGTTATGAGTGTTGTGTGGGTGTAATTAAAAAGGTTCTAGTTGAAAAAATCACTGCAAAAAAAGTCACAGACAAAATCTGTCTTTTTTTTGTTGCATTTCTTAATTCATTTATATGCAGGTGGAGACCCCCACAGTCCTCCATATCCCCTCTCCTATAGCGTATCAACCTTAGCCACCCCCACATAAAATGGCAATAACAAATGCATTTAAAAAAAAACAGTTATTCAGCCATAACATTTTTGCAGTGACTTTTTCACTAGATACCATTGAACAGGAGTGGGGAGGAGTGGGGGGTGTGTGTATGTGTACTAATGTCTGCTAGTAATTTGGAATGCAATGAGTGTGAAAGTTGTTGGGTTGGAATTAAGTAACACAGAGATAGGGCTATTGAACATTACATTGTGGTATAGAAGTTGATGAGAGATGGATGTGGTGTTAGGCAGTAATGAATTGGTGTGTTATTGAATAAAGAGCAATGTTTAGATCGAAATAGAAAGGGTGTGAATGCTGCATTAGAATGAGTAAAAGTGAAATACAATATTGTTGAGCAGAAAATAATACTAATATATACTGCAAGTACATTGCTACAATTAGAGATATATAATATACATGTTATACTAATGAACTTACTTGGTAGCATGTGAAGAGGGTTCTTTTTTCACTAGTTTATTTGTGGATCATCTTTTTTCCTGTAATTCCAAATAATCGTTAGTTGTTATAAGTGGTAGCGCTGAAGTATTTTCACTAACAAAGGTTGTTATTTATTAATGTAGGAGGAGTTATTTTAAGAAATAGTGAATACAGTTCTGTATGTATGGAGTGCTAAAGTAAGTTAACTATGTTATTACAGTGATTGCATTATGACACGTGCAGTTCGGCATATTTTTAGCAGCAGGGTAAAAATTGGCGTGTTATAAATAGGATGCATATTTAGTGCATTTTTGCGGCACAGGAAAGTTTGCATTAAGGTTAATATGGAATGGTATTAGCTTTAAAGCAAAGTTTGGCTTCATGTACAAAGGTATGAAAATATTATGTTTTTGTAGTAGGGCAATTTTTGTAGTGGTGCTTTTAATAAGTGAAGTGTTGTGTGTGTGTGGAGCAATGTATTTGTAAGTTATTGCAGTGTTTTAAATAATAGGGAAAGTGTGTTGGAGTGGTAATGCAATGGCAGTTTGTAGTTGGAGCAGTGTATAGTGTTTTATAGTGTGGTTGAAAAAAATCAGTATTTTGTATTTAATGACATGTGTTGAATATAGCTACTTCGCCAGTGTACACATATGTGTGAGCAGATGGAGAATGGTGGCACTATAAGGGATGTGATGAGAGAGGTTTGAAAGTATGGCATTCATACTTAAAGAAAAATGCAAAATACTGTTCGTTTAAACATGTTTCTTTTTAGGAGCATTTTGTTAAAGATAACAATACATTTGTGCATTTACATTGGCATTGTTTGTAACCATTTTCTACAAGTAAGGCCAATGCAGTTGCAAACGATTTGTAGAACACTGTTAATTAGCAGTTGGTGTTTGGATGTTTAATATTTTGGAAGTACATGTAAGTAAATGCCACTTGATGTGGCCAGGTGCAGAATGTTGTAATACATGGTATTTGAAACAGTGGTTACCAATGAAATATGCCTTTTGAGATGCTTAGTACCGAGTTCATGGCATCAACGCTGTATATATTTATAGCCATTTGCCAACCTGTGAGCCACATGCTACGCATCATTGGGCAAGATGGAATGCAACTTAAGAAAACCAAAGCAACCAATAGATGAGATGGCATGTGTAATGATTTATACACTGAAGTACATTGGTCTATTGACTACTGTGGCTGGTATAAAATCATTAAAACAGTGTTAAAAAAAAAGTGGCGAGAAAAGATAGGGAGAACAATGTTATCTATATGAGCAATCTTCATAATTACAATCAACTAGCTGGAATTGTTCATAAATATCTTTGTCCTCAAGGGTATTTACTACGCTGTTCCAATCCTAAAGTTCATAAATTCCTGTTACTAATGATAACAAATAAACTACCTGTTAGGGCCACTTACGGTTCCCAGTGAAAACTATCCATGACCAACAATACTGTAGGATCTGTAAGGTAGCTGAAAATCAAGAAACAGTTAGACATATTCTAACTAAGTGTCCGGTTCTAGCACCTGTATATATGTGCACATATGAGCGGTACGGGCATTGTTATGATAGTATCCTTACAGTGCATTTCTGAAATTATTGTCTAAATACATCCGCCAAATCACTGATCATTGCTGTATTTAATTAAAGTGTGGACTGCAGCTGAAATCATTATTTAAAACTAGGCGAAGCAATCATATTTGTAGTGGCAATTAGCATAATGTTTTTAATACTATCTGTTTGGTAATACTTGATTGCCAATCTTGACAATGATTTAGTCATGGGAAGATAGGCTCAAGCATGCTAATGTATGAAATGACAGCATGCACTGTGACATATTGTATGGTTTGAACCTATGTGCCTATAACATGATGTGTATTACGAGGTATGAGTAAAGTAATAGGAAATTAATTGTTTTATATACATTCTAGTTTTTAAGATTATTTGAAGAATCGATGGATAGAAGAAAATAGATAGTGATTGTAAATATATGGTGTAGTTTACAAATTATGACAAATTAATGTTGTAATTGATTGAATGAATACAGTTTTACTGTTTGTATAGTATTTATGTAAAGAAAATGTGTATTTAGTTGTAAAAGTTCTTTCAACTAAAAGCAATTATAACAAAACATTAACAAAAGCTAAAGTTAAATTATATTTATAGAGGTTTTTTAAAAAATTACTTAAAAACATATAAGCATACCTGTACTATATTTTGTTAGATGTAGATATTGTTGAATCTGCAAATAGAAATCTTGCAGAGTTTCACAATCGTTTTTGATGAAGGAGGATGTGAGCAAAAGGAGACATGTACTCTCTGAGTTGAAATGTACATCTGAACTGTTGACGTGAGGTGACAGGGTTACATGTATTTTTGGAGGTCATTGGTGGATGGATGCATGAGTGTTTGAAGGTATTGTTACAAACATGCAAGTAAAATTGGAAGAAGGGCTGTCCTGTGGGACGCTGTCCATGGACATCCGCGATAGTCTGCGGACCTGCATGTGCCATCCAGGTCTTTTAAGGATGCCTGGCATGGAAAGGCAAATGCAGAGACCGTGGACAGCTATGAATCACCGTGGACATCAGCGATTAGTCAATTCGATTTTTTGTAGTTGTGGTGCAAAAGGAACACAGGGTAGTAAATGTTTTCTTTCTTGTGTGAAGTGAAGATGGCTTTGGCCATGAAGAAGCAGAGTGTGTGGGTGGTGGGGAATTCTTGGATCCATTCATTGCAGGTTTGAACTGAATACAGTGGCATCTGTGCTACTGTTGGATTGGAAGAAGCAGACATTTTGTGGTATGCTGTTTGTGGCTTAAAGTGGGCAACCTTATTACCATTCTTTGAAATTCTTTGAAACTATGGCTCAGTGGAAACATCCAGACATTATTATTGTGCATTGTGAAGGCAACAGTTTGGGGTATGTGACTGCAGGATCCTTGCGGTTTTCCATGAAGAATTTGTTGAAAAGCCCAATGGAACTTTTTCCAGCTGCAAATATATTTGTTTGAGAAATTGATCAACGGCAAATGTGGAAATGTCCAAGCTTGTTTTGTCCACACATGGAAAAAGCTGGGCAGCATGTCAATAAAGCTGCATGTGCTTTTTTACACAGTGTAGGAATGGCATCTTTTGACAATGACAACATAAAGGTTGATTGATGGTGTGAATATATTTTGCGGCGATGGATTTGTTTGACAGATGTTGGACTTAGATTTTTCATTTCAATTTTCAAAATGCATTGAAACGGTTTATGTGAAAAAATGAAAAAGGAAGATGTGGAGTATACACCAGTGCATCTGTTAGTAGGTTTAGGATATAAAATAAAAACCACAAAAAGTTTGAAGCAGTTTTTGTAAAAGTTATAAAAAAGTACAGTACAGCATTTGTTACCATAGTACATAAAAGCAAAAAAGCAAAAAAAGCTATTTTTAAGCAAACTAGAAAATAAAAAAATGGCTCCATTGTAGAAGATATTATGTAACTTGTTTTTTTTAAACAGCCTCACCACCTTTAATTGGCAATGCAGTCCCGGTCAAGGCAGTTGTCTGTGGACCCACATGTGCCATCCAGGTATTTTAACCCGTTAAGTGCTAAGGACAAGTATGTGCCTCCTATGTGCATAGAATTACATAGATCACAACATTTAAGGGGTTAAGGATGCCTGGCATAGAACTGGGACTGTGGATTCCACGGACAGGCACAAATGTCTGTACACATCAGGGATTAGCCAATCAGGTCTTGTGGTTATGGTTTATAGGAAGGTAGGGTAGCAAGTGTTTTCTTTTTTGTGTACAGTGAACATGGATGTGGCTATGGCTATGAAGAAGCAGAGTGTCTGAATGGTGGCAGATTCTAGGATCCATTTGCTAAATGTGTACTCAGAGCTATGTGGTTTATATGTGAATCTTAGATTAGAAGAATGTGAAGTTTCTTGGTATGGAGTTTGAGGACAGAAGTGGGCCGAATGTTTGCAGTTTTGCGAGAGTATAGTAACTTGAAAGCATCCAGACATCATTATAGTTCACTGTGGAGGCAACAGTTTGGGCTATGTGACTGGAATATCCTTACAGTTTGACATGAAGGATACATTTACAAAGTTAATGAAACTGTGTCCAGGTTCGAAGATTATTGTTTCTCGGATAGATCAAAGGCAAATGTAGAAACGTTCTAACTTGTTTTGTCCACCAATCAAAAAAGCCAGGAGGAATGCAAAAAAGCTGTATGTGTTTTTTTTATTACATGATAGTGGAAAGACATGTTTCCACAATAAAAATAGCAAGGTTGATGGCGTGAATATTTTCCGAAGAGATGGAGTTCATTTGACTGATGTTGGAAATCAGATTTTTCTTTCAAATGTTCAGAATGCATTGAAACCGTTTATGTGAACACATAACAATATATTGAAGTATTTTTAGTAGCTGTAGTAAATAAAAAGCAAAAACAGAAACGGGTTAGGAGCTGTTTTTGTGAAAGTTACATTTGTTAGTTTATTATATGAAATCACCAACAAAATGAAAAAGGTTCTTTTAAGAGCCACCATGTTTTAACTAAAAACAAGTTAATTGATTTTAACTCCCACCCTGGAATTTTCCAAAGGTCCAGGGACTATTATACTGTTTGCAGACTATGTAGGCTACAAATGGTGCTTAGGTGGTTATGTTCCTTATTGTATGCTAGAGAAAAGTCTTTGGACAGAACATGGTTTGTTTTCTTTTTTCTTTATCTCTAATATACAATTGTCCAGTATTTCCCCCAGCATATAACAAAATGCTAATGGAAATGTTGGAGAATCTTTTTGAGTCTAACTACTTTACTGACAAATGTGAAGCAGCTGGAGTCTACAAGATAGTCTTCTTTAGTTCTATTTTTTAACTGTGAAAGGTGGCTGCAAATGGAACCTTTTTTGTATTTTTGATTTTGGTTTTTTTTTGTATTTTGTTTTGTTTTTCCAGAAGAGGCAAAGAGGTAAATTGGAGAGGGAAAGGAGCAAAGGGGCGCCAACCACAGATACAGAGGGGAAGATGGACAGGGGAAAATGTTGGTCCTGCCTTAGATCTATGGTATGGGGCAGTGTTTCTCATGCTTCTTGACCGCAGCCCCGGAAGCACTTATAAACTGCTCTCACTGCAGAATAGTGTGTCACAATACATGCAGAGTACTGTTGTCCTAGAAAGGTAATAATCAACAGCCTCTTGTATGGCCTGCAAGGCAGCTGGTGGAATACTCTGCCCCACAGGAGTGGACTGTGTGGAGGCAGGAGCGGTTGCGGAAGATGGGATAGAGAAAGACAGCCTACTCCCTGAGAAAGGAACATCTATTCTCGAAGCACCCAGGTGGAATGTACAGGTGTGGTCGTATTTGGAGGTGGTACCGATGGAGCACTTCCCATATTGTCCAGAACTGCATTTAACATGGGCAGCCAGAGCCTTTGGTACCACTCCAAGGGTTGTAAAATTGCAACACCCTTGATTTCCTCTGGGTGCTGCAGGTAGATACTTCGTCTACCTCATCTTCTGGTGATCTTGGTGGTGGCCCCTGACCTTGCGACTGTCTGTGGACTACCAAGTCTAAAATAGGCCAGGAAAAGTTGTGACCAGTTGAGAGATCAACTAAGAATGGCTCTAGGAGATCTGGAAGGGTAAACTTTCATCTTCAAACTTCATAGATTGTCCGAAAATGCAGTTTCAAAATGTCTGTGGAGCACAAACACCGATCACAGACACATCACCACACTGTGCAGGGGTGGTCACGTGATGCTGTCTGGCAACATCCGCAATGTCGTCAGATGTTTGTGAATGTCAGCAAACAAAACTGGCATAAAGAGATGTAGAAAGTTGATAGAAGTGTTCAGAATGTTGCAAGGAGGTGGGGAATGGCTATGTTTTCACTCGAAACTTCTTTGATTGTCTGCAAATACAGTTTGAAAAAGTCTGCAGTGTCCGGTCATCGTTCACAGATACATTATTACACCACGTGGGTGCGGTCACGTGATGACGTCCGGGGATGTCTCTGATGCTCCTACGACATCCGCACACCATGGCAGCAGGAGCCGCCGCGTGCATGCGCAGCGCATGTCTGTTGGCTAATTAAAAGTACTTCATATGGGACCAGACATGTCCATACTAGGCATGATGGACGCGAACCGAACGTCGGTTATTGCCTGTGCAGATCAAAAATGTCATATAGTCAGTGGAACTAACAATTGGAGGGTTAAAAAAAACTATTTATGAAAGGGATGGGGTATCGGAATGGGAAACATAAATCTGAGTATTTTTTTTCTATAAAGTCATCATGAGGGAAGGCATGGAGAGTAATTTCATCAAATCGTCTGCTATTAATGTTTTCTGGATTTGATTGGGGTGATTTCTGGAGGCAATTATGGCAGGAACAAGTAGGTTGGTGATATTCAACATTTCTAATATGATTTTTCACAAGTTTTTGAATGTTATGGCTGAGTTCATTTATTTTCAAATACAAGTTCCTGATTTTATTCTGTAGTGTTGGGGATTGGGATTGTGTTTCTGGTTCTTTTGGTTGTGCATAATTGCTGTGTGATGTTGTTTGTACTATAAAAATAACATGTACATTATTTCAATAAGGTCAGTATAGGTTATATTATTTGCTTACATTCAAAGATTGATCTACCACTAAAAATGCTGTCATTACTCATTTCCTTTTTTGGGGAAGTTTTCTTCTAGCCACTCAAGTGTGTTTGCCATTTCTGTCAAAATAACAGATGGTAATATTTGCTAATGAGAGATATTTCTGTAATGAATTGTAATAATAGAAAAGTAAATAATGTCAACTTACTGTTTTGTAAGATGTTATTCTCTAATGTGTTTCTGTTGTATGTTAGTGTGTATGAAGAGTTGTACTGAAGTGATAATATGAGGTGTACAGTCATGCTTTTTTTGGTACATTCCATAACATTGTGTGCTAAATTAAAAATGTATTTGTACATTTTTAAATGTTGAATTATGTCCAGATGTATATGTGGTAAATAGTAGTAAGGTTGGTTTATGTATATGTTTTTGTTAGTATAAGTGTACAAAATATTCTGTTGTCCCCTGTGCTTCTGGGTTTTGTTGAGTCTACCAGTGGTCTGTAGACTTTTATACTGTTTGCGGACTCTAGAACTGCAACATTGGGTGTGAGCAGGATATTATGAACGTGTAGCAAATTAGGGTGAACTGGTAAAAACCTATGAATTCAGTGAAAAAACGTTTTTTACGAAAGGGATATTATGGTTAAGGTGCACTAATAAAAATGAAATCGAAAACCCCCTGAAATTCACCAGTTACGGTAAGCTAAGCAACCATAACTTGCGCTGCGACCATGCACCGCTAAGACTAACACCCAGGACATCAAAGATAACATCACACATGTCATTTATGACATCACTGATGACATCACATATCAAATTAATTCTGATGAAAAGTCACTACAAGGGGTTGTGTTTACAATGTTGGTAGCCCCATATCAGGGGTGATTCGGGGACCTCTCATGAAAAAATGTAATTATCTAAACAAAATGTTATATTGGAGTGTTGTTGTTAATACAGCAACCCAATAATACATAGATATAGGCAAAGGGTGCAGCATGCACCATAGAAGTACAGTATGTTTTTATCTGATCATATTGGCCAGTAAAACAATAAATGCAAGCCTATAATAATTTTGACTAATGCTACACTTGGAGACTTATTACACACTTGTATTAGTACAAACAATACATATGAAGACCAACAATGCATAGAAATCTGAGGCACATACATGGAAACTGCAGTAAGGAGGAAAGAAACAACATCACCAGAAAATGACAATAAGGTTAAAGTTAATTATCATGTATTCAAATGAATTGTGTGTTTTTAGGCCTGCGTATTGACCCATGTATGTGCACCACCAGCTGAGGCCACACCCTAAGTAAAGTATTTTAACAACATACAACAAGGTTAACATCTAGATATATAGCACCTTTTGAATTTTAAAATGCTCACTGTCAGTGAACAAAATCAACTAGCCTAGATATGTAAGTGAACAAAAACAAGTGGCCTAGATATGTGATATGTAGATATATTTTCCTCCTTTATGGAAAAAAGGGGCCTGTCCACCTCCGTTAAAAACCTTTCCCTCTAGTGTCTTATTTGCTACCCCTCCCCGTTTTCAGTAAAATCAGTGATTTTATTAATGACATTTGTGATGTTATTTTTGATGTCATGGGTGTTAGTCTTAGCAGTGCATGGGGGTGGCACCAGTTATGGTTGCTTAGCTTACCATAACTCGCAAATTTCTTTTTTTGCATTTTATTTGTAACCATAAGTTCTTTTTCACAACATATTTTCACTGAATAATCATAAAAGGGCAAACACTTCCCATGGGGGTGAGGGGGCACACCTGGAGGGAACACCTACACTTAGTCCAGGAAGGGCACTCAAAATCTTGCAGCCTGTCCCAGTCAGCAACACAGATAAAGGGGAAGTCCCATGGTCTAGCAAGGTCTTACAATATGTTCAAATCACATGACACATGCTTTAGAAGGACGGAGCCAAACTACAAAAAGGACAACCCATTCCAGTCATTACAGTGACACCTACCTTAGCACTCGTTGCATTTGGATTCATAAAAGTTTATCCAAGGACCTGTCCTGTGTTCTGCAAAGAAGAAGGAAACACATTAGCTTCTCTCTAACGACCCATAACTAGTGCATCCTGACAACCACTGCACCTGACAATACTACTGGCTGTCCATAAATACAGCCGTAGAAACTCACTAATTTACGTAATGTTAAGCCGGACCAGTGTTTTGTATCTAACTAACTATATCTGTTCATGCTACACGAATGGTAACGTTTATACCACGCCATTTACAGTATTCATATTGTAACCATTTGTATTCACGTATGACTAATGCCTGTACTGTTTCATTTACTGTACTACACATTGTATCCACATGTATGCACAATCTGCGACAGGCAATGTAACTAAGCTTTGAGAATTATTTTACTGCTGCGCCCAGCTGCCCAAGGGCTTGGTGCGCATTATCAAATTAATGAACAAACAAACAAACATGAGAACAGAATCCATGAAGACGCAAGGGGATTTACACAGCCTTTCACTTACCAGTAAAATACTTGGTTTTGCCCCCAGGGTTCTTTTTCATGCCTCTGCCTAAGTGGACTATTCCGTGGAAGGAAATAGTATACAGGATTGCAAGACATTGTGAGAAACATTGAACTACAGAACATTAATATTTTCTTTACAAGCACTTTACTTGTAGGATTGGGCATTGCTGTGGACATTGAACCTGGACATTCTTCACATATCACTTACTCTGCCTGGAGACATTACATATTGTGGAGTGGTGCACAACATCCACCACGACCTTGAGTTACATCTCCCAACTGATGCAGACCATAGGGTGAGATGAGATGATATGATATGATATGATTTGATATGGCATTTAGAATGTGCCTGTACACACGTGTTTCTAGGCGCGATTGCAGAGAACCCAAGTTGTAGAAATGCTACATATTATGACAGGTACACTTTCATTGCACAAGGATGAGGGAGGCTGTAGATATTTTGAATAGCAGTTATGGCACTCTTTGTTCTTATAGAAAACACTGCACATGTCCCTGCACAGGAATATCCTCACATCCAGTGCACACTCTCTCAACCTTATCCTTAACCTTTGTGGTGCATTTCAATGCTCTAGCACTTCAACACCACCCACATCACCCAGACTCTTGGACACCCCTTGGAGACCCCTAGACAGGGAGGTAATCACAGCATGTTTTAGAAGTAGCTTTTAGTGAACAGAAGAAGGCATATGAATTAGCCTATCGTTCAGCTACTCTGTGTACTTCAAGCAGGGCCATCACGAGGGGAGACAGGGGGGGCAAACTGCCCCGGGCCTCATGCTCAGGGGGGGCCTCGCACAGCTGCTGCTGTCATGTCATGATAGAAAGGAATGATTTGTGCGAGGTGTTTGTGCCATTGATAATTTGCTGGCTGCAGGGGCAGTGCAAGCCTACAGGCAGTCACAGACAACAATACAAAATTTAAGTGGGGGGTGGACCGCCCACTGAAGACTTGTTAATTTCCAAGGTGTAACTCACACCATGAACAACAGGCTGGCCTGGCCTCACTGCTGCCTGCCCTGGATGCAGGGTCGGATATGTATTACTTTGGAGGGAGGGGGGGTCAGTTTTCTTGCTGGCCTGCCTGGGCCGGTTTTATGAAATGTTAATGTATCTTTCTATGAACATTACAAGTAGTTTGCCGCACAGCCGAGGCCGCGTCGCAGCATTGTGTGCATTTTATTGAACATCACCAGTGACACCAGAACATGGTTGTTTGTTTGAATGTTTCCCTTTTACGCTCACGCTCGGTGCTTAAGCGTGGCACCACCCACAGGCAAAGAACCTCTGGGCTGGCAGGCTCTTGCAACTTGTCCACGCAGCAGGCCGCGGCCACACCGGCAGCCAGGATGGCGTTGGTGTCGGTTCGGATGCTATGCAGGGGGGGAGGGAGCGGAGGGGTTGGGTTGGCTGGGTCCGAGGGTGGTGGGGGCGGCAGCATAATTCATCAAAGCAAGGTAACACTCATTGTTACCTTGCTTTGATTTGCAGCATGATGCATGCATCAGGCAGCATGCATGCAATCCAATTATGCAAACAACAACAAGAGGGCCGGGGTCCATGGACCGTGCTCGTGCCAGGCTCCTGCTCCATTGGCTCACACAGACAACAAGTGCTTCTTTGCAATTGTGTGTTGGTGTGAGATTAATACCTGGCCTCCTGGGCTGCTGGAGGAGTCTAGAGCCAGGCTGCCTGCAGGGCTGGGGAAGCGGCGTGCACATGAAAGTTGCTTTCAACTTTGCATTGCATGAAGCAAGCAACACATTTGTTGCACAACACTTTGCAAAGTTGAATGCAACAATGGCCAATGAAAATCCAGTGCCGGCCGGACTCTGTGCCGCCACCAGCCCTCACTGCCCGGTGGGCCGCCTCTATATTTTGCTCTGACCCTGCTGCCCTGACACTAGCTGACAACAGGTGCTACATAGAGAGGACTTGGGCTGGGCTTGAGAGAGCCTCTCAGCCACGCATCGAAAGAGAAAGGATGAGGAGGACCAGTGCCAGGAGTTCAGGACAGACCACGGCCGTGGCCAGGCGAGTCAAGGTCCAGGATCAGGTCGAGGAGGAGGCCGCTATCCGGAGGAGGCCAGGCCTCTGTCCACAGGAGTCAGTCAGGAGTCCCCAGACCATCAAGGACCAAAGCACAGCAGACCAAGCAGCAGCAGCGAGAGAGGGCCGCCCAACCCCCCCTCAGCCGGCCAAGGAGGGCACAGAGAGCGGCACTAGTGAGACAGCCACCCTCACCCAGGCCGGCGGCCGGCACAGGACAGGCGACCCACACTTGAAAAGTTAAATTGGGAAAAAATGCATGCCTGAATGTTGTGAATACAACGTACGCATGTGGTGTGTGCTGTGTGTCTGTGTGAATGTGTGTCTCTGAGTGTGTGCAATGCAACACAATGTGTGTGAGTTTATTTGTATTTGGTGGCGGCGGGTGAGGACTACACTGACAGCGCTGAGCGCCCAGATGGCAGACGCCCACTGCGTGATTGCCGCGGCCCTACCCACGCTCAATGAAACTCCCCCATAAGGAACATACCATATATTGGACACTTTGTGTAGGCAGTATGATCCCGCCTACGCAGTATTGATCTCACAGGGCAATGTTGAAACAGACTGGGTGAAGCTATGCAGCAGCAGGTGAAATGTTATGCAGCTTGCTTTTTTCTGAATCTTCCGTACCAATGGCACATCTATTTCCCTCGTGTTTCTGACCTACCGACCCTCTACTCCACACACAGCCCAGCCCAGCCTCGCCCACCACATAGACGCTAGGCGAGCTGCTGGAGTCTGGAGATGCAACTCTTTACTCTATTGGCTTTTAAGTCACGTATTTGAAATGTACTGTTTGGTAATGCAGTCATTTTGAGTAATGCCAGGCAGCAGAGGCCATGCTTCCCACTCCATTCCCACTTCCGGCGGCACATGTCTACATGCTTACAAAGGGGGAGTCTGCCCTGCTTTTGTTCTTCAGTTCACAGCTTGATTAGAATTCTGTCGGCAATGGCGAATGTGAACAATGGTTTTTCCTCTCTGCCTGGAGCTCTCCGTTGGTTCATGCAATTGAAGACTTTTGTTTGAAGATGGGACAATAGACTAGCCTGAAAAGTAGATGCATGCAGGCCTGACATGATGTGGCCACATTTACACCACACCTGCAGATGAACTTAACTGGTCTGCTGTTAAATCGCAGTTACCAGTTTAATGGTATAATCCACTACAGAATAATTGCTCATTTTACTATAGCCGGTGTGATAGCTCAGTGGGTTGAGCACTCGCTGCTGTGATGTGTGTGTGATCTGCAGGTTGCAGGTTTGAATCCCAGCAAGGCCATCTCAGTCTTTCATCCTTCTGAGGTCGATAAATGGTATCAACACAGGTTGGGTGATATTGTATGCATATTTGTTCTATAAAAAAGAGCTTAAGTGTAAGTGCTATACGTTAACATTATCATTTGGCATTGGGCATCTGCTTGTATTCACAGTCATTTGACAATATGGATCTGTACACACAGATATTAATGATACATTTGGCGATCCATTCTTGTATGAAATGTATATCACATTAGTGAAATCATAACCATATTTTTCGTAGTGTAGTGAACAATGCTATTTGATGTGTTGTCAAGGGGTGAAAGGTTGTGTCACAAGTAGAGATTTCTTGCTTTACTTATTTACGGTGCCACTGGCCAAGTGCAAAAAATGAAGGGGCCTCACCAAATTTTTTGCCCCGGTCCTCACCTCATCCTGTGACAGCCCTGACTTCAAGTGACCTAATGTATGCAATTAGAAACAACGTCTCTATTGGCAGGTTGTGTCTCATGCAGTTGATTGTGGTGCAATAAGAGGACAACCACTATAATAATAGCAGTGTCCTCCAGATTGACGCCATGCTCCACAACTCTAGATCTATTCCCCTTATTTGTGCTACATGAAATCAGCAAAGGAAATGATGCCCTCCAACAAGAATTGAATGGTTTGATAATAAAGTTCTTATCATGCCTAGATTGTACCTCTAGAGGAAAATGTGAAGGCTGGAATTGTATGGCCCAGCTCCTACAAAACTCTGTACACCTAGAATCACAAAGACATGCTATTGATAAATGGTGTTGTGATAATTATGCAAGAAGCACAAAAGGGGGTGGCTGTGGAAGGATGAAGATCCACAGCCAATCGAGAATGGTTTAATAAGTGAAAAATAGTAATAATAATAATAATACACTAGTTATGGGGAAGGAAGGGATCACACGAGCAAATGGGTCTTGGAAGAACTTGCATGACAATAAAATGGCAAGGAATTGGGATCAAACATGTTTTATATATCCCTTTGCCATGACGTAACCCATGTGTCCTTAGTGTTTATGTTTTTTCAGAATTACGTCATTGCTCCTACGATTTACACAGAACTGGTTAGTCAGGTGATCCACCATGGATATGAAAATAAATAAAGGACTAATATACAGAGACAAAGAATCAAATGGTCCTAGATGAGATCGGAACAGTGAAGCGTAAAGGATTGTAAGTGCCTTTCTACTTCATGGGGTCATTTATCTGCAACACACAAAAAGAGCTCATCTGGATGGCTTGGTGGGTTAGTTCGGTTGAGAATGGGTTAATGCTAGGATGGTGTCTGTCTTGCAAGGCCGACTGCAATACATCATTTTGTTCATCCCATAAAATGAAATTAATATTATTCTTTTCAGACATTTTTAGGTACAAACTGGTCTATATAATGCAAAACAACATTTGGTGTGGTATTTGATTTGTTTCTTTGTAATTGTCTGCAATACTTTAGTTTATTTGTCATTATTCCTTTATTCTCTTTGGAAGATGCATGTTATATATTTATCTATAAGTCTTATAATACATACTGCTTCTCTAGACTGGTACTCTTTTCTACAGAAACAATGTTCTACCTGCCCCAGTGGAGGGCAATCTTTGTTGCAGTTGAAATGTAACATGGCAATAAAACCAAGGTGGAAGTGACATGAAAAACATACTTAATCTAATCAATAGAGTTTTCTTTTTTTAAATATGTTCCTTCTTTATTTTTTGCAGTGTGTAGAAAGTCATGTAAATCATCCCATGCAGATTCTGCACAAATGAGTATACCGAACCATGTGGGTGAACCTAGAATCTGTTGCATCCATCAATTATCAGCGTTATGTCAGAAACAGCATTATTTTGTGCAACACATATTTATCTAGAAATATTTTGAAGTAGATGGCCAGCTGACATGCTGGTTAAATAGGTATCAGTGTTTTGTATATGAACAAACAGAGAGCATAGAGTTGCAAGTTCACATTAAAAAAATATAAAACTATATTTTCAATGTTTTCATGGAATCGTGGATCTTCAGAGTAAACTCTGAAAGAATGATATTCCAATGTGCTGATGTTTAAAGATCTGTCATCGTGTTTTCCTCCTCTTACTGTAAGGAAGAGTAGCATTTTCCAGATACAGATTCCACACAATTTTGCCTGACAGATTTGGTATGTTTCTAAGGTATCTCCCATTGTGTTTCTTAAATGCAGTGCATCAATTGTGTCATGCTCAAGAAATGATAGTCCTAGGATCAACATATCAAAATAGATCAGTTTGCGAGGGGTCTTCTTATATTTTGGTGGTTCCTCTGCAAGCTGATGTTCCTGTTGCTTCATTGTCTTTTGATCCTACACCACTTACACGCTTTCTTTCTCTGATTGTCACAACCTCATTTGTGCCACCTTCATCGCCAGTTGTTACCACTGTCAAACCACTTTCTCCCATCAAACTTGATTCCCACTAGGCCACAGCTCTCTTTACTTTATTGTTTATTTTACCTTTGTATTTGTATTTGGTTTATTAAAACCTTTACAAAAGAGAAGATAACTTCAACATAAAAAAATGAATTATGTAGAGGTAAAAAGGTTTACACACATTACAAGGCTAAAATTAAAATATCAATATCATCATAATCTGTACAAACACAAACTAAACTAATCAAATTAGACTTATATTTCTTAAAATGTCACTAACATTTAAAAGTTCAAGATATTTCTTTATGTATTGGTATTTCCTATGATTTGACAAATGCGGAAGCCGGTGCCCCTTCGGCTGTCGAAGTTGGGTTCAACATTCTTTTCCATAATGCTGTTAAGTCCCATTTATTGCTTGCATCGACTATTTTATTGAAATAGGTGATGCTTTTAAAATGTAAAGAAGGACAATCCATGAACAGGTGTTTAATGTTCTCTAACACCTTGTTGTCATTACAATGTCGGCAGGCTAAATCTGCCTTATTAAAATCTCCATCGGAGATGTAATATCCTGGAGCAATAGTGTCTGTTTGGAAAAATCATGAGGTATTTACGCTACCAAACCTCTGGTCTTATATTCATGGGGCAGATGAGGTAATGAGGCAAAGCAATGTACCGCCTCAGTCGTCCTTATCCAGTCTTGCTCATAGAGGCCAATTTTTACCTTCCCCGGTGTAGATTTCAAAAACTCCAAATCCATGCATATATCAAAAAAGATTAGTTCACAGATTACCTAAAAGTCCCACGGAGCATGGTCAAGTCTCTTGCTCATAAATGTCTCCAGCTTCCATGCTGTGATTGGATGCAAGTATTTTATGATATTAAAGGAGAATCTGCCATTGAACTCGATTTTTAAGTGAAGCAAGCCCTAATTCATATCTTATGGTTACTACGTGGGCCGTTTTATGGACCGCAGAATCCGTCTCCACATTTTCCCTGCAATAGTATCTAGCCAAGAATGTGCTTTTTTTGGCCAGGGTTGCCTTGATAGAATCGCTTTAAATTTTTCCAAGCAATCACACTCAATTGATTGGTTAGGTTTTTCGCCTGCAAGATGCAGTGGTTTGTATACCTGTAAAATTGGGTCGCGAAGAAAAGTTGAAGCCTAAATATATCAGTTATTGTAACCACCATTTGCCAAAGCATTGCATATATCCCCTGGACAGGACCAACATTTTGGTCTTTTGTCGGTTTATCTCTAATGCTTTCTCTTTTTCAAAGTTGGTAAATGCTATCAGCAATCTTTGCATACCGATCTTTGCTTGATCGGATAGCAAAACATTGTCTGCATAGGACATCCATGATCTTCTTATCGAGCCAAACGTTGGGTGGATTAACACAACTGGATCAAGCTTCTCGCCTATGTCTGAGACATACCAGTTAAACCGACAGGCAGCTAACACACAGCCCTCTCTAAGGCCTTGCCTTGGTGCAATTCTGCATGACAAGTTTCCAGATTGATTTAATCGAATACAGATTCCTGTGTTAGAATATAAGCAAGAATCAAGTGTAGAAATCCTTCACAGACCCCCCATTTTGCTAATTTAAGCCACAGTCTTCTACGATCCACCTTGTCAAAGGCAGCAGATAGATCTATTGATGTGACATATGTCCCTGTAGTTTGCGTAAGACAACTCCACTTATGTTAGTGGACTGACCATGTTGAAATCCTGTTTGGAAGTGATTTAATTCACCCATATTCTTTGCCCCTGTTTCCAAGTGACCCAGCAGGACCCCTGCAAAAATCTTGCTTTTTACATAATTTGTCTCGGGAGAATAGCTCAGGGGCAGCGTGCTCACCTTGGATGCAAAACGACACAGAGCACCACAGGTTCGATCCCCGGGTCCAAGCTTAGAAACCTCTGGTTAATAAGCGTGTTATAAAGAACCTATCATATCATAACCTATCATATCTAAAAGAGCAATCTGTCTATTATTCAGAGGGTCCGACCTCTCGCCCTTCTTATAGATGGGCACAAAGTGCACCAAACGCAATGACTGAGGAGCCACTTCCATTTCTCTAATGATTTCAAAGAGAATGGATAGAATAATTGACCAAAGATTTGGCCCGCTCTTCAAAAGACTTATGGAGAGTTTGTTTGGGCAAAGAGCCCCTGATGGTTTGGCATTCTTAATTAATACAAAGATGTCTTCCGGATCAGGTTTTATGACAGATCTGCCAGCCATATGGTTACTTTGCCCCTCATACGTATCGGTCATCATGGGATTATCACTTGTATACACATTTTTGTAGTGGGACACCTAGGACGATTATAATACACCTGGGAGCGAGATTGGGAGTGTGTCACTGCATTTACCGTTTATCAAAAGAGGTGAGTGTCTTTTCTTGCTAGCTTTTTTAACATGATTTCAACATCTTGCTGCAGCAACACTGCTGTATTTTTTTTTACAGAAATTCTTTCATATGAGGACTTTTGCAACAGATCCATAAGAGCTTTGTTTAGTTTAATTGAAGCCTTGTAATTCCATCTCACTCTCTTCCCTCTATTGTTCAATATCAAGTTACATGCTCCATGCACATCAGAATTGACATATATCGCATCAAATGTTGTCATTATCATATTATGGTCACTCCAGGGGTTTTCCCAGACAGTAAAGTCTAAACAAGCATTGATTAACACATGCTCCACAAATATGTAGTCCATTGTGGAATAGCTTAACCCTCTATGCAATGTGGGTAATCTTTTGCCTGTCAGACGATTAGCCCTATTAACCAATATGCAGGTCTAACCCTCCCAAGGTGATTGCCTAAATTAGCCCTGCCATTGCTTTAGCACTCTTGGAACAATAATCAGCAGTTACTCTACGAGTGATATCATCAAAAGAATTGTCAGGACAATCATCACTGGCAACTAGGATAAAGCCCCCTTATTTAACATTTCTCATCGTGTTATGCAGGTTTGTAGGCTTGTTAAGAAATTGTCTAAAACTGTGATCCTTTTGTGCCAGTAGATGTTAACAAGAGGTATAGGTATGCATAGCTCAATAGAGTGCAGCTCAGAAGCTAGAATACCAAACCGTAGGTCTGCAATATTCTTAACTGTCAACCCACAAACAGTGCAAATTGCTGTCAGTAACCCTCCAAATGGTCTGCCCAGCTAAACTGAAGTGGCAGCTTGACATACAAGCTCAAAACCATCCAATTGTGGACAGACAGTTAACCATGTATCTTGAAAGAAGATGAATGTATTGATTTTCAAGTAAGACCAGGCCTCAGTAGTCTCATTCAAGTGTGCAGACCCTCGGGTATTCCAGGTGACAAATGTAATACTTAAAGATTTTTTAAGGTCTGCTTCAGGCCGTTTATCAAATGCTATTTCTGTCCAACAAAGCTGAGGTTAGGTCAGAATAATTATGTCTGCTGTGTCCACTGTGGTTGCTTCGCTGGACTTTGTCTTCCTTGTGCGGCAATCCATCATTAATATAAAACGAGACCCTGAGTGTTCTGTATCATAATGGACCCTTTTTTGGTCATAGTTTTTTTTCAATATTGAAACCCAATCCTTCAAGTCTAGCTCTTTGAGTCAAAACTCAAATCCATAACTAGAGAAAAAAATGAATGACGCATTTATTCGTTTGCAGACGATTTGGGTAATTAATTTGTTGAATGTCAGAAGAAGAAATGGATCGCAAAGAGGGAATTTGCGAAACATTGTTAATTCATTGGATCTATTCAAACAGACTTCAACTTCCCTAAAGGTCTGGCTAGTCATGTACAGATTCTTAGAGTCCTTTTTGTCTTGACGAGGTGGTAGGTAAGCAGATCAATGTGGGGGAAACTGGTCAGGCATCAAAGCTTTCAATTCTTCTTGTTGATAGAAAGGTTTGTCATGTCGTCATGATTAAGATTTTCGGTGGTATTTTCATTTGTGTGTTCATTCACAGTAAAATCCGGTCTTCAGGCACCAGGCAGGATACGTTTGGTTGAAAATATAAACCTGCTGGGCTCTCTTGAAGCAGGACTAGAATCAAATCTTGCCAAAAAAGACTGCATGTCAACATTGATTTTAACAGTCGATGGCCACGCCCTAGGTGAAAGACGTGCCAAAATCTCTGGTTTCACATTTCTTCACAGGTTCACCTTGAGGTTATGAAGTACAGTGTTCCGCATTTACGGAGATAGTTTGGATTGACCTCTGATATTGTACAGTGTGGGCCTCATCCTTGATGTTTCATGTTGTCACAGGGATAGGGTGTTTATCTTAATTTCTCTGATAGTCTTTTCCTACTTGTAGTTTGGGATGGCCGTCCAAGGCTTTAAAGCGAAGATCAACTTGTCCTTCTGTCGGAACACCAGTTGAAATAGAGGCAGCTGGGACAATGTGAGCTGGGTATGTGTTTTCATTTGCTCACAAATGGCACGCTTGAGGCAGCTCATTTGGTAACACCATAAAAAAATCTTCATTAAGGGGCTTAGTTGACATTGCCTTCGGTAAAGTAGTTCCTTCAGCTTCCGTGGCTGTTATTCGAGGAATGGTGTCATCAGTAATTTGCATCAGACTCCTTTGCCATTTTTCAAAAAAGGAGGTAACTGAAGTCAAGATCTTCATTAATTTGCCCAATGTATTCTTCCTCATTAGGTGCTTTATGCTCATTTGGGCCTTTTTCATTATTCGTGCTCGGCGCCTCTTGCATAAAATGGCTCACTTATTATCTTATTTGCCGATTTCTGGTGAAAGTTCTCTTGTATCAACATTTTTCAACATTGCTGAAAAAAGAAAGGCAAGGTACTCAATTTTGGGTCCTTTGATTCAACTAATACTACTGAGTCGTCTAGGATTATTAGGTCAGGACAATCGCCTTGCTTTTCAAGGAATCAGACCGGCGACAGTAACAGAAGGGGGCACAGCCTATCACCCATTATGTCCTACTTTCATCTAGGTAATTGATGTGATCCCTCACTTCTTCATGTATGCTATCATATAACACAACAAAGGAACTGAGTACCATATTTAATGTCGAAATTGTGGGTGAATTCAGACAAATTCTGTCATCCAGCTCCAATATCGTGTAATGTAGGCCGGCTCTGTCCTGAGAAGGATTACTGTACTTGCCCTTAGTTACAATCTGTTTGCAATCCTTTTCTTCTAATAGGTTTGTCAAAGCAGTCGAAGAATTGGGGAGCCAAGCTATCATTAGAGTGTTGCAGTGAGAGGCGTGCCATGGTAGGGAAAGGCAAAAAGGCTGATGGAGTGCCAGGTGTTTCAAAAATCATTGATTCTGCCAGATTTATCATGCTGAGATCATTCACATGTGAATGGAGCTCCTCTTCATGGTTCCCCAGTCGATCTGGAGGTTTAATTTCTGCACTGGAAATTGATTGGGTTGAAATTAGTAATTAGATTCTGTCCAAGAGGAGAGATTTTCATGTGTACAGTGATGTGAAATATAGGAGCCAAGGGACACATAGCTTTTCTCAGGAGAGGCTTGTGGATTGTGAGTGGGGGTGTGTCGTGCCCTAAATTTGTTAAAGCTTTGGCAATGCGAATGTCTTCCTAAAAAGATACACCATTTGATTTCACTTTAAATTGCTCTGTGAGTAGAAACGGCCCTTTTAGTGTGTTGACATTTTTGTTTGCTTTATTTACTAGTACTGGTTTGAACGTTCTCGTGATCTGCTTAGAGCTCACCTCTCCTCAGGCCAGTCTGTCCCATGGTTACTGCTATGTTTCAACTGAAACAAAAAAGAAAAAGGAAAAATCTTTACCTGTGTTTACCAGAGTCTTCTCAAGTTTCTCTCAGCCCTCAGACCGCTGCCTGCGGATCGCAAACCCGATTTAATGAACAGTCACTTTGTGGCCAGGTTTGGCAGGAGCGGGTGGAGTCACCAGTACAACTGGCAGAGAGCAATCAGGACAGAATCAGCAGCCACAAGAAACACCAGGTTTCCCTGTAGTCCTGCTTCGAGAGCAAGCACTACAGCAGGGTGGGTATACATGTTTACCCCGGTTTACAGCATGATCATGATCACGCTCAACTCGATACACGCTTACCATTTGGTTCTGTATCACGTAGTCTTGGCATCACCACGGGTTTGATCGGCACTTCCTCCCGACGTCTATGTCCAGGGCGGGTTTAGCCTGGTTTATATGCACAAAAATGCTTCATTGTCCCTGATTAGAGTGGCGCGTGTGCAGTTTCCAAAGGTCCATCAGCTTAAACAGCTGGTCGTTCCCCCTCGTACGGTCTGTCCCGTGGACACATTAGGCAGTGAGGCACAGACAACATCTCTCTCCTGCAGCCTCTATTCAAGGTTAATGGTTATAATTAGGATTATTCAAAAAAGGCAGTAATGTTTGCACAGGTTTTGTACTGCGTTAAATGGCCTGCAAAGTTATTTGACCATTTTGTTAACCTTGCCTTTCTGTTATTTTAGCATGTCTCTCTGAAACTGATTGATTGATTGATTGATTGATTGATTTATATAGCACTTTATACCAAGGCGCTGTACAGTGGAACAACATAATACAAAATAACAACAACATTTAACAATGAGAGCAACATTTACATCATGAATCATTCAACAAAACAGTGCAAAGAGCAATTAACTTAGGTGGGGGGGTGGAAAGGGGAGAGGGAAGAGGTGGGGGAGTAGGAGATGGACAGGGCGAAGGGGAAAAGAGAGGAGTAGGAGAGGGGAGAGAGGAATCAGATGAGGGTAAGAAGAGGGGGGTGGGGGGAAGTGAAGAGGGCAGAGGAGAAGTTTTCAAGGAGGTGAAGGTTGTGGTAGAGCGGATTGTAAGAGGGAGCGAGTTCCAATGCAGGGGTGCAAGGAGTTGGAATGAGCGGAAACGGCAGGAAGCGCAAGGGGAAGGAGGAACAGTGAGAAGGAAATGGTCAGCGGAGCGAAGGGAGCGGGAGGGGGAGTAGAAGGAGAGGAAGGAAGAGAGATAAGGAGGAGCAAGACCATGGAGGGATTTGAAGACAAGGCAGAGAAAGTAGAACTTTAGTTGTGAGTGGAAAGGTAGCCAGCCAAGGTGAGAGAGCGAGGAAGAGATGGAGTCACGGGAGGTAAGGAGACAAAGGGTACGGACAGCAGAGTGGTATATGGATTTTAGAGGGGTAAGCTGAGATGCGGGAAGTCCAAAGATTAGAGAGGAGCAGTAGAAGAGGTGGGAAAAGATGAGAGAGGAAATTAGGAGTTTTGTGGCATGGAATGTGAGGGAGGGACGGATTTTGTGTATATTGTAGAGGTGGTATCGGCAGGAGCAGGAGGTGAGTGAAATGTGTTGTGAGAAGGTGAGAGAGGAGTCAAAGAGAACGCCTAGATTACGAGCTTGGGGGGAGATAGGGAGATTGGAGGGAGGAAAGTGAATGAAAGGAGGAGGGGAGGGAGGGGAAGAGAGTTAGAGGGGAAGAAAGGGAATTTGGTTTTATCGGTGTTAAGAGAGAGAAAGCGGGAGGACATCCAGTTCTTGATAGCAGTGAGACAGGAGGAGAGTTTAAGGTGGAGGTCAGGCGAGAAGGAGGAGAAAGAAAGAAAGAGTTGAGAATCATCAGCATAGAAGTGTTGAGAAATGCCAAATGAAGAGATGACAGGGGCAATGGGAGAGGTGTAAAGAGAGAAAAGGAAAGGACCAAGTACAGAGCCTTGAGGAACACCGTAGTTAAGAGGGAAGGAAGGAGAGGACTGGCCTCCCCACGATACAGCAAAGGAACGGGAGGAGAGGTAGGAGGATAGCCATTTTAGAACAGGGCCGTTAAACCCGAAGGAGGAAAGAGTATGAAGCAGGAGTGGGTGATCAACAGTGTCAAACGCTGCGGAGAGATCAAGTAGAATAAGGATAGAGGATTGCTTAGCATGTCGAGCAGAGAGGAGTGAGTTAAGGATAGAGGTGAGAGCAGTTTCAGTGGAATGTTTGGGACGGAAGCCAGATTGGAAGGGAGGAAGGAGAGAGGAAGAAGTAACAAAGGATGAGAGTTGAGAGTAGGCAAGGCGCTCAAGAAGCTTAGAGAGGAAAGGTAGAAGAGAAATAGGTCTGTAGTTAGCAGTGAGCAGTGGATCAGCAGAGGGCTTCTTTAGAATAGGAATAATCGTTGCATGTTTGAACGCAGAGGGAAAGATTGATGAGGAGAGGCAAGAGTTGAAGAAGGTGGTAATGTAAGGGATAAGAAGAGGGTAGATCTTGGGGATAAGAACGGAGGGGAGGGTGTGAGAGGGGCGGACGTGGGGTGGGCTTTGGAAAGAAGGGAGGAGACTTCAGAAGGGGAAACAGGAGAGAAGATGGACATAGTAGACGAGGGAGGAGAGGAGGAAGGAGGAGAGGGGGAGTCAGAAAGGGAGTTAATTTTTTGCCGGAGAGTGAGGATTTTGGAGGAGAAGTTGGCAAAGTCAGAAGGAGAGAGTGTGGAATTGGTTGAGGGATCAGGCGTAGGAGGAGATCGAAGACAGGAGAGAGTTTGGAATATCCGATGAGGGTGGGAGGCTTGAGACTGGAGAAGGTTAGAGTAGTAGGAAGATTTGGCTGCTGCAAGACAGGAGTTGTAAAGTGCATGGTAAGAAAACTAAGAGGTTTGATTAGGTAGCGAGGGAGATTTGAGCCAGAGTCTCTCTAACCGCCGGAGAAGGCGCCGCATAGAAGAGAGATGATAGGTAAGCCAGGGTTGAGAAGGCTTCTGAGTAGGACGAAAGAGAGAAAGAGGGTAGAGTTGATCTAGGGCAGTGGAGATGGAAGAGGATTCGGAAGTGAGAGCATCATCTGCAGAGAGTAGAGCAAAATCATGGGGAGATGGAAGAGAAGCTGAACAGGTGTCAGAAAAGAGGGTAGCATCGAAGTCCCGAAGGTCACAATGCGAGTACATTGGAGGGGAGGGATTAGCAGTAGCGGAGTGTGAGAGAGGGGATAGGGAGAATGTGAGCAAGGCATGGTCTGAGAGATAAACAGGACGAGAAGAGACCGGGGAGGAGGGATATGAGGAATTGAAGATGAGGTCAAGAGTGGAGCCAGAGGAGTGAGTGGGGGAAGATGGAAGGGGGGAGAGGAGGTAGGAGTTGAGGATGGAAAGGAGGGGAGAAGATTGAGGGGGAGGAGGAAGATGGATATTAAAGTCACCAAGTACAGTAAGAGGAGAGGGGGAGGGGGAGATAAGTGAGAGGAGGTGATCAAGGTCTTCATAGAAGGAGGAGAGAAGGCCAGGGGGCGATAAATGACCAGGAAGGAGATAGTACTCCCCTCCAAAGGAGATAGGGTGAGGAGAGGAGAAAGACTTGTACAGGAATTCAAAGGAAGGGAAAGAGGGGAGAGTTGGAGAGGAAGAGGAGGAGATATATTTGGGGTGGTACAGGAGACCAACGCCTCCACCGCGGCCAGAGGGGCGGGGGGTGTGAATGAAGGAGGAAGAAGAGGTCGTCAAGGAGGCGGGGACAGAGGTGTTGTGAGGGGGAATCCAGGTTTCAGTAAGACAGAGGGAATGAAGGTTGAGGCGAAAGAATAAATCAAGGGTAGCTGCAGTTTTATTACAGATGGATCTGGCGTTCCAGAGAGCAGTGCTCAAGAGGGCAGAGTGGTTGAGGGGGGGTAGAGAAGGTTAGGGCAGTTAGTGAAGGAAGGAGGGTTACTGGAGGGGTAGGGGTGATGATGGTGAAGAGGATTGGGCATCTGGACTAGGAGGATAGAGGAGAGAAGGAGGGAAAGGGGAAGGTGGAAGGGTGGAAGGGTGGAGAGAGGGGGGGAGAGTGAGGCAGAAGGGGGTTATGGAGGATTGCATACCAATGGACGTGGAGGAGGACAAGTAGAGAAGTGCTGTGGTTGTAGGAATTAGGAATGTGTGAGTTAGAGACCAGTGTGACAGTTACAGAAGGGGGGTTGGTGGGCACTGTAGGAGTAGGAGTAGAAGGGGGGAGTGGAACATGACAGGAGGGGGTTACTTGGAATAGAAGTTGGAGTAGTCCATGCACAGGATGGTGCTAGAAGTTGGAGTAGTCCATGCACAGGATGGTGCTAGAAGTTGGAGTAGTCCATGCACAGGATGGTACTAGAAGTTGGAGTAGTCCATGCACAGGATGGTGCTAGAGGTGGGCTCGGGCCAGTGATGAGAGGTAGCCCGGAGGGAGCTGAAAGCGTCAGAGGGATCAGGCACTAGAGACTGCAGTTGGAGGGGTCTAGGTGCTTGAGGCAGGAAAATGGGGTGGAAATATTGGGCTGCTCCCAGGTGGTAGCGGGACCAGCGTTGGGAGATGACCTGAAGGAACCGCTAGAGTCAGAGGGAGTAGGTACTCGCAGATGGGGTTGGAGGAGACCAATCATGTTGTTGAGCGAACCTTCAGGCGGGCCGGACCGTTGTAAGTGGCACCAGGGTAGTATGGAGGAATCCCAGCTGATCCGGCCCACAGGGACTGCAGGTTCACTGATTGATAAGGTGGTTTAAGCTGGAAGCAGCGTTCAGTCCGACAGTACCTCTACCTCACAGTACCTCACAGTGCGTGGTGAACCGAGGACTGTGGGAGCAGAGGTGAAGCAGGAGAATGAGGCAGGCTGGAACCACGGTTGTGCGAGGAGGGGTGGCAGAGGGCAAGAAGAAAATGGTTGGATTCGGGGCGATGTGAGATGGTGATGCAGGGGAGGGATCAGGTGCCGGAGAGGTGGTTAATGGAGGTGCCTCCAAGCTGGCGCGGGGGCACACAGAGTTACCTCGTTTCTGACCGTGCGCAGGAAAGGTGAGATGCAGATGGCAGTCTCCAGAGGTCCAATTCCGATTGTAAGGTTGGCTGCAGGCTCAACTGGACCCCATGTGTAGCAGAAGGGGGTCCGGAGGCAGCGTGGAGTGAAGAGACGGCTGTAGATTCACCCGGACCCCGTGTGTTGCATAAGGGGCTCCGGAGGGAGCATGGAGAGAAGAGGCGGCTGTGGATTCGCCCGGGCCCCGTCTGTTGCAGAGGGGGTACAAACCCGTGTCTTGCAGAGGTGGCTGCAGATTCGCTCAAATCCCATGTGTTGCAGAGGGGGTTCTGGAGGCAACGTGGAGAGAAGAGGCGGCTGCAGATTCTCCCGGACCCTGAGTGTTGCAGAGGGGCTCCGGGGGCAGGATGGCGTGAGGAGGCAGCTGTAGACTCACCCGGACACCATGTATTGAGGAAGGGGTTCCAGGGGCAGCGTGGACTGGAGAGGCGGCCGTAGACACGCTTGGGCCCCGTGATTTATAGAAGTGGCTCCGGTGGCAGCGTGGAGAGATGGGGCTTCAGAAGGAACCACCCGGACTCCGCTCCAGACCGATGCCGACCCACCCAGGCTCCGGCTAGTGAAGAGAGGGCTCCAGGGGCTGAGACGAGGCCTCAAGAGGTCCTGATGGTGGCTCCACAGACGCCTTCCTCACTGGAGCTTCAGTTGTTATGCCCACCAATCTATTTTCCCATTGAGGCCTGTATGCATACTATTTGTCAAAAAAATCATCTGCTGTTCTTTTCTAAGTAAGGTCCTTTTATCCCTGTTGCTGTCCATGCCTGCTTTTTGTTTGTAAAGGATGGTCCAGCTTAAATCGTCCAGGGTGTGTGTTGACTCAATCCAATGATCAACCAACGGCGCATTTTGCGTTCGATTTCTAATACAGATTCTATGTTCCCCGATACAGATTTTTCTTTTTCTTTCTGTTTTACGTGCATAGATTTTTTTGCAGGGGCTCCAGATTGCATAGATGATCATGCTTGAGTTGCAATTTGTGAAGGTTTTTTGTTGCCATTGTGTAGTGAGTCCGATTATCACTGATGTACTTTTGAAGGTAAAGGGGCAACATGTACACTGGCCACACGGGGTATTGCCCTGTATATCTTGAAAGCCCCATTGCTGTGGTAGTGTTTTTTGTTTCACTGGTCTCTGGCTCACATAATTTCATGTTATCTGGTCCTTCACATTCCGGCTTCTCTTGAATGCGATAATTGGTCTTGAATGGGTTGTTCACTTTTCTCCAATATATGCCAGTTTTTACCAATGATTTATTTTCTTGCTCCCATTTGAGAGATGACTATAAGTGTTAACAAACACTATTTGTTTCAGTTTTTCTTTTTCACCCCTCTGTTCTTTGTATTCTAAGAGGGCTCCTCGATTGTTGTTGTTCGCCCGTTTGCATGCATCTTTCGTGACTTTCAGCGGATAACTTCTTTTGAGTTTGTCTTCCATTTTCTTGGCTTCAAGCTGGTAATCTGCTTTCCTTGTGCTGTTTCTTTTAAGTCTTAAGAATTGTCCCAAGGGCAAATTGTCAAGTATGTGGCGAGGATGGAAAATCGAGTAGTGCAATAATGAGCTTTTGTTCGTAGGTTTGTTAAACAGCCTGACATACAGTTTTTTAGTCTCCGGGTCTGCTGAGATGGTGATATCTAGGAAATCAATGGACTTCACACTATGTTGGTGCGTGAACTGCAGAAATCTACTTTGTGTGTTAATTCATTTTCAGAATTGGTCTAGTTCTTGCTCCGTGCCAGTCCAGATGATAAAAATATCATCTATGTAGCAGCGCCATATTTTGATGTAGGTGAAAAAAGGGTTGATGACATTTATGATTTTAAATATCTCAAAACCCTCCATGTACAAGTTGGCCCCCATTGCCGTGCCTTGTATCTGTTTAAAGAATTCACGTCAACATGGAAATATATTTCTACTAAGGCCATTTTGGCACACCATAGGATGAAGGACACTGGGTTGGATTTCACCGTATGGTCTCGTAGCAATTTTTCCTCGAGCATCTCCAGGGAAGCCCTCTGGGGGATGCTTGTATACAAAGCGATTATGTCCAAACCTACCAAGATTTCGGTTTGTGGGTCAAAGTCCATCTCTTCTACCTCTGAGATGATTTGAGTAGTGTCAAGTACATATGAGGCCATCTTTTTCACAAGTGGTTGAAGAAATGTGTCTGCAAAACGCGAGAGGGGTTCCAAGACTGAGTTGACCCCCGAGGCAATAGGTCTCCTTGGTGGATTAACCGTGGTTTTGTAAATCTTTGGGAGGATGTAAAATTGTGGGATCTATGGTTTTTCTTTGACCAGAAAATCAGCTTCTTTCTGGCTGATCCATCTTCTTTTAAGACTTTCAAAGAGATTAACCTGGACAGCCATGTTGTAGGATCCTTGGCAAAGGTTGGTAACATGCTAAATCCAATAATTGTCAATTGCATTCCTTTACGCAATCTGCATGGTTTAAAATTACCGTTGCACCTCCTTTGTCGGCCTTGCGTATTACGATTTATTTATTGTTGGACAAACTTTTCAATGCTGCATTTTTGACTGCTTCTGGGCTCTGGGCTACTAGTCGTACACAAAAAGTACACTTATTACGAAGACTGGAATCTGATGTTCCATGTTCGTACGGTTTGTCCTCAAAGAATTGGTGTAGATGAATTTTCCTCATAAATTGATTAAATTCTTGACAGAAGAAGAAGGGGCTATGTAAGTTGGTTGGAACATAGCCCATCCCTTTTTTGAGTACCTGCAACTCTTCTCTTGCGGGTTGATAGCTGGAAAGATTCACCACACCACAAAGGCCACATACTCCTCGTGATGCAGGGTTCCAGGTCCCAGGCTTCCAGGCTTTTCTCTAAAAAATATTGTTGGTCATTGGGACTTCCTCCTTGGTTACCTCCTCCACTGTTTCCATTTCTTCAGCCACAAAAGTTGTTGCCCCTCTTAGGATTTCGTCGATTGGGTTTGCCGCAGTTCGTCGTGGGGTCCCCATAAGAGCTGCCAACGCTTGAGCTAAACAAAGTGTTCCTGAAAGACACCTTTTTTTTCCCTTGTGCTCCTTAGGCAAATGCACAATCTGCTGCCTCCTGAGAGTAATATTTCTCTTGTGTATATGGGAAAGCTTTGTCATGACTAAAGTGGGTAAGATCTTTATTCATCCTTCTCACACTTTCTCTCAGTGTATCTTCTTTAGGGATATTCATTTCTGCCAGGAGATTGTCTAGTCTTTTTTGTAGAGTTCTAGAGGCACTACTTTTTGTATTTCTTCCTTGAGTGTTTTGAGGTAGACTAGAATTTTCTCTGTCATTTCCGTGGCAGTGTGTATTATCAGTATTAACCAATCACAGCTGCATTTATTCGCTATGTAGCTCCATTGTAGTATGACATTTTTGTTATCCACAAAGAGCTTTAGCTCATTCCGTGCTACCAAGCCTTGGGGTAGTGTGCCTTTCCTCAAATATTTGAGCATAATAGAGCCATGTATCTCTGTTCTGATCAGTCTTTTTTTCATATTGCTCAGCTAATCCCAATTTGTGATGTTTGTAGTTGTTTCTGAGGAGCCGCCCAACATCAGGGCTTTTTCCAGAAGTTCTGTGACATATTTGTCATCGTAGCTTTTCCATTTGTCCAGTGCCATTCTTACTCCAGCATTTTTCGTGTTATAAATCTGGATTTAATTAAGACCACAATCCTACTAGGGGCATACAAGCCCACCATATTCAGATGTAGGTCTCTAAATCTAGAGATTTTGTTGTGGGTTGTTCAGGGTTAGGCGTATTAGCCCACCTGGTGATGGTTCTTTAGTCTCAGCTGTCAGTTTTAGGAATTTCCACCCGGTTTTTAGTCTTGCCACACTTTAGTAACTTTCATGGCTGTTAACCATACAGGTGAAGCACCCTCCAAACATGTCAGACCTATCTCAACAAACAAACCTCACTGTCAAGAACTATGCTAGATCCAAACTCTAACAAAAAAGAGAGGTTGAGGAGAAACCAACAAGCATACCCTCAAACTTTAAGGGATTAACCCTTGATACCTCCAAACACAAAGCTTGCGGTTTTGGCTGCTTCCTCAAGGTTGAGAGACTGTTATACTACTGCCCTCTTCAAATTGGGCATCTACAAGTAATTCCCGAGAAACAATTTTATAAAAGAAATACATATTTTAATGTTTACTGTACACCATTTTTAAGAATACCACCTTGTGTAGTTCTACAACAATTTAATCTGGCAGAAGAAGGATTAACATAATCAATGTGATGCAAACACAAACTCGACCTCAAATACAAGTACAAATGTTAGTTCTGATCCTTGTCATTTTAAAGTGCCTTGTGCTGTGCAGGTGTAAACACTTGGACATACTTCAATACACACATTCCACTCCAACTCACGTTTCATTCATCCAGTTTTTGATAGCTCTAGCGGTTACTGGTTGAGAAATAGGGGAGGAAAGAATAGGCACTAATTTGTTCTGATTAAATCTAGTGTTCGTTGACTGCCCAATGCGAAGTGGTCAATACCTCATACAGACTCCTCATCCAGGAAATCTGTTGCTAATTGTGCTGGCTTGTCCCCTTTTGATTCTCATAATTGTGATACAACTTGTATGGTGATTACTCTCAAAGTACTGTGTTTAAATTCTTCAGGGGCTAAAATCAGATGTTAGTATAGCATTCATCACTTTTTTGCATAAAATCAAACACAACTGCGTATTCATCTATCTCTTGCTCGGTTGCGAGTGTGCTGATAATGCCTGTGTGATAAGTATTTTCTGGGGAAACTCTCTGTGTTCTACAACCAACTGACATGGTATGCATATTTAGAAAACCATCTCCTGTGCATCATCATCATCATCAGTAAAGGGACAGAGCTGTTGCACCATTCAATACCCTCGTCGTCTGTGCCCTGCAAGAGCATCATGTCTCTCCTTGTGAGTACTGCTTTTAAGTGGAAGATGATAGTGGTGCCCTTTGCTATTTCCTTGTGTACTGCTGATCTGAAGAAAAACTTGGTGGGTTATCAAAACGCTTGGCCGTTATTCCTGAGCACCCCGCCTAACAATAACTGTACTCCATAAATGGATAACTATTAGGTAAAATGTTCATATTTGTGATAGATTATCCTGACCTGTGTCAACCCCAGAACTTTTTTGCTGGACTTGGTGATTGTTTTTCCTTGTTCTTAGGTGAGTGGGGTTTCTTTTCCCCTCACCTAGTCTTTCACTATTTTTATGGGTGACTTTCGTATGTCTCACCATAGTCAATCTATGGATTTATAGTTCCTTTTAACGTTTGGGCTGACTGTATTTTACTATGGCAGCACGCAGGTCCTTGTGGTCAGTGTTGCGGGGTTCCCTTTGGGCTTCCTTTTTTAATTTCTCTTAACTTGGGTGAACTACTGCTCTCAAGGGTAAAGTGGGATTTCCATCCCCTTTGATATGTAAGACCAGCACACCCCACCTTATGTGGAGTGCTGGGGAGATACATTGTAACCCCTTTCTCAGTATCCTGGTAACATTTTTGTTAGGATAGCACACCAGACCAAGCAGAGCAACAGAGGTTCAAATCCCGGATCCACACTTACAAACTTAACTCAGGTATGGGTTTAGGCATGTTAAAACAATTACATTAAATTAAACAGTAAGCCTAGTTTGATGGTTGGTGGCAGTGGTTATACCTTAATGATGTTTTAGTCATATTTCTCAAAGGCTGTCAAGTCAGTTGCGCTAATGCATGGAAGGGTCACCATTATAATAGAATGTTGGCTTCCTTCTTTTTGCCATTGTTAAGTATGCTTGTTGTTTATTGGGTCTTCCTCTGCCATCCTCGATGAGGGAGGTCCTGGTCAATACCCGTTTATCTTAAAGACACTACAGACTTTTTGAACTGTTTGAATGAAATCTCCTGTTTGTCACCGTATTGCATACAGTTTTATTTTGATGTTTCAAATTTATACACCTCGATACCTCATAATGAGAGAATTGAAGCAATTGAATGGTCATTACTACAAGCAGATGCTGTTAATTGCGAAAAAATATCCATTATTGAATGTGTTACACTTATCCTGTATAACTACTTTTTTAGATATAGGGGTACGTTTTATGCACAAGTGTCAGGCACCTCCATGGGTCATCAATGGCCCCAGCCTATGCAAACATCTACATGTATTGGTTTGAAAACTTGCATGTTTTGGATAATGAGAAATGGATTTTGAAGATATTAATTTGGAAACGTTACATCAAAGATATTTTTGGTATATGGTGTGGCACTAAATCAGAACTGACTATTTCAATTATCTCAATAATGTGCATTCACACATTAAATTTACAATGCAAATGGGAGAACTGTTTCTACACTTCTTGGATGTGCAACTTGAAATTGTCGACACCAACATCTCTATGACATTGTAACACAAACCAACAGATGTTAATAATCTTTTACATTACGCTAGTTTTCACCCCACAAGTATGATCAAAAGTCTTCTGTATAGCCAGATACTTCGAATTAAAAGGATTGTTTCAGATGAACCCTCTTTTGTGAGTGAATGTAGTGAATTGTCTACAAAACTTCACTCCCGAGGCTATCCAGATGAAGTCCTTCAAGAAGCCTTGACTAGGGCAGAAGGAATATCTAAAGAACAATTGTTGATCCCTAAACCTAATAAAGAATCTAGGTCTTTACTTTACATTTCCAAATATTCAAGACAAAGCCGACATATTAAGAAAATAATTCAGAAAAACTGGTCGATCCTACATCATGACCAAATTTTGCTAAAACTCTTTCCCGAACCACCCATGGTGGTATATAGAAGGAGTAGGAATTTCCGTGATACTTTGGTTAAAGCAGAGAAGATTGATAAGGCCCAGCAGACTACACTTATTTCCCCAAAAAAAGGTCACTTTCCCTTGCTTGTCCTGCAGTCACTGTAACAACATTCTGAAGGGTGACAAATCCAAACATCCACACACAGGTAGAACAAATCTATATTAAAAATGTCTCCACATATAGATCCACTGGAGTGGTGTATAGCATCAAGTACCCATGTGGTCTTCTATATGTTGGGCTGATGTCGAGATCAGCATGGGAGAGGTACACAGAACATAAGTCTAACATTCACTGTCAAAACTTGAAATCACCTGTTGCTAGACATTTTTTGGCCCGTAAACATAGGATTGCCCAAATTAGATTCAATATCTTAGAAGTTGTCAAAAAATCACCAAGAGGTGGTGATTTTAACATGAAACTCCGACAGAGAAATGTTTTGGGTTCATCTTCTGAACACAGTTGAGCCCAGAGGAATGAATGAGGAGTGTTCTCTTAATTGTTTTGTATGAACAAATTCAAGCATGGTGACTTTTTCCATTATTAGCCCAGAGGTCTCAGGCTTTTGTGGATTTTGGAGTGTATTCATATATGGAAGTATATCACCCTCGTTGTGTCCATTATTCATTGTAAATCTGGTTGTTTTTGAGGTGTTTTATAGATACCGGCACATGAGTTTCAAGATTATTTACCACTCATTGTATCAATTGTCATCACATTCCACTGTTAAGTTGTGGTGACTCTCTATATTTCCCTGTGGTGCAAAAATATATTTACTATGTGTCTTGTCACATGGTATTTCTAATATATGCAGTAGATTAGTGCTAAACAATTTTTTTTATTTGTACACTGTCTTTATCGAGAGTCATGCATTTGTTTTTGTTTACTTTTGTGGGCCGTATGAGCTTTTTCCTTGCAATGGATTTAGTTATCGGATTTGGTTTCCCTGCGGCGTAACAGGTTGGTATATATCCCCCTCTATGGGACGTTTGGAGATGAGCCTTCTCTATAAAGACTATGGCATTTGTTGCCAGAGACACAGGCATTTAGTCATTACGTCCTCACAGGTAAGAACGTAATTTATTTAATTGGCTGTGAGAATCACGTGACTTATCATCTGACCATGGTAGTTACGGGAGTTGTTGTTCTAGAGACGCCAACGGCGTGAGGTACATTAAATACTTGCACTATTAGCATCATAGAGGACATATATGGTACCATATATGTGAGTTTGCACATCAGTATCGTTAAACTGCCTAGTATATTTACACTCTCTTTAGGATTTATTTATTCGTTGGACACAGAAACCTCCAGTTTATTTTGAAGGTGGAAACACACGTTGTCGTGTTCTCATCGGCTACTTGAATACAAGACCAGACTATTCCAATGTATGTCCTGTGGACGTGAGGTATGTGCATAATATAATTACGAGTAGTGGACTTTGGGTGATACAAAGGATTCTGTATACTCTGTATGGTACAATATTTTTCATTGGAAGTGGAGTTATCATACACACAATGGTGCATTGAGATCCCTCCAAGTTTTTTATAAACTTGTGGTAACTCATTTTCACCAGATATATGCCACAGGACTTTGACTATGTGTTGATTATGTGTTGATTAGTATCGCAATTTACGGCCACAACAATACATTACCTGTTTTTTTCTTTAGATTGTTTTACCACTCTCGTTGGAGGTCTTTATCTCTGACAAAAAGATTGTTGGTATTTTCTGTAAGTCTGTACGTTGTATAACACTTGAGGACTACCTATTCCGGAGTCAGAATTTGGCTTCCAGATGAATTTATACTTGGTAATTTCTATTGTCAGCTGCTTGGACAGGGTGAGCACACCTTCAAGGTAAGACAGGAATCAAGGATTTTCCCTGCATTTACGTGTCGGGAGTCAACATAGCACTTCTACACGTTAGCTTGTGATTTATGGTCTGCAATCACCTGAACTATGGACACAAGAATAACTCCTTACCTCCCCCCTTTTTCTTGTGCTTTTTGGTATCCACAATTTCGAACTATTAGGGTTGAGTCTCTATTGCCCTAGTGAATAAACATTTTATAAACAAGTTTGTGGTTATGATACGATGTTCACTTATAGAATTTAGTGAAAGTAGAGGTTTCTATGCATGTTAAAGTTTTTCTCCAAATTATTACTACACTTAATGCTTATATAGTCTACGTATCTGTACATTTTTTCAGTTGTCTGCTCCTGAAGAAGGGCGATCTCACCCGAAACGTGTTGATATGAATATAAGTTTTGTCAGCTGTGTTAATCATTCTTTTTCTCCACATGTTTGGAAGATTGTTACTTTATAAACACTGAAGTTCTTTCAGTAGAAAATATTGTTTGACCAATTATTATTTACTGATTATGAATTGTTTGAAATGTACTCTGTGACAGTACATGTATTACAGTAAACATATATTTCTATTTTAAGATTTTGGCTGGTTTTCTAGCTTAATTTGTATGCAAGGGAAGGGAGTGTCCGCAATTGTTGATACTTTTTCTGTATTTTTAAGTTTTGTCTTGGGCGGGAACACTTTGTGTTTCCTGCTGAGGCAACAGGGTGTCTGAGAAGGCAGGAAGTGAGGGAGGAGTCTGAAACTCTGAAGTTCTTTGTGTTCCATCTGTCTGAATAGAGCTGGTTCCTGCTGAGAGGCTGGTTGTTGTCATTGGACAGCCACCTCCCCCTTCATGTAAACTGCAGAGAGAGTTTTCAGAAGTTGTCCTGGGGTTCTTGATAAATAGTCTGATTCTGGATGCTGCTGACACGTTGATCACTGGAACCAAATCCAAAAAGGAAGATGAAGAAAAGACAGCTGTGAGAGATTCCAGTGACTGGATAGCCTGCTGTGTAACCATAGCCTGTGTTAACCCTTCCTTCTAAGCGATCTTGGTGTCCTGAAGATGATGACCCCTACTCAGAAGCTGGTGAGACTCACTGGTCTTGAGAAGGCCTGCATTTTGAGCCATCCCTCCATGAGTTGCGACCTTGCTGTGCTGCAAACCACCAATACCCAGTGACCTTGAGTCAGTGTGTGTTTGACGGTCTTCCATGCCTGATTCCTAACTAAACTTTGGTGCACTCCTGCTGGACCTCCAGAGGCATGATGTGAAACCATGAAATCCCCTCACCAGAGTGCAAAAACAGATTAGTGAAGAAAATTTGACTGGCAATATTTGTTCTTGATCAGGTACCTGTAAAAGGGCACCAAATCCATAGAGCCATTAGAAGCCTTGAAGAAACCTTTGTTGGAAACCTCTCCTGTCAACTTCTGTTGCCAGTTTACCTCTAGTGTTAGTTTCTTCAGTCACAAGAACGAGAATTCAGGGACCAGGTTGTGTGCTGCTGTCTCAGAAAGATAACCAACTCCAAGCTCTTTGTCTTTGCTGAGCTACTGTATTAGCTTGGGTAATACTTACCATAAGTCTCATGTTGATCCTGTGTGGCTGAGTGGCTGATTTGTGTGTTTGGGAGTTTGCCCATCGCATTCACAAAGCCTAATGCTGGAACGCCTATAGGGAGTCTTCTGTGATGTCCCTGAACACTTTTCACTAACTCTGAAGGTGTTATTTACTTGTTCAAGGAAATATCCTCTGACAATTTAACTTTCCTGAACCTGAACCCTTATCCTGACCTGCCTACTGCTCGCTCCTAGACCACTAGTGTCCATCTTCTGCCTCTGAGAAAACTTATGTCATAGAATAGGGAGCGACTTTAAAAGACGAGGCTTCTGTCTTGAAATTATAACAAGTGTTGAAAGTACCTATAACAAGTGTTGAAAGTACCTAGTGGTAAATGTGTTAGTGTGTAACTTTGATTCCTGAACAGAAAAAGTTAAAAGGGCCTCATCAGGATTCTGGCAGTATCCCGGCGGCAGTGCCGCCGGGATACCGCCAGCGCAAATTGCATTACCGCTACATGGTCTGATGTTATTAGCGTCAGATTACGAGTAGTGGTACAGAGGTAAGTTCCCATTGGGTCCATTGGGCCAGAGTTAATAGCATGGAAATCAGCAAAAAACCCTTGGTATGGGGACATTTTTACCTTCAGCAGAAAGCTGGAGGTAAAACTCCCACTTACCGCCCTACTCATGATTGTGCCAACCCTTAAATGTGGTGGTAATAGCATTTGCGTTGCATTGAAGGGCTAAGACTCAACTCAGGATCAAGTGTCCTGAAGTTACTACTTACCTTCTGCCCCTCTAAAATGTATATACGTTATGTTACTAGCTTTGAACTGTGTTTCCCTCTTCTTGAAAGTGATTTAGTTGGTAGTGTTTTATCATTTCTAAAGTGAATGCATGTAAAAGCTTACCAGTAGTGTTTGAATAGCTGCTGCTGTTCCTTAAGTGTATTATTGGGGTTTTCTTTGCCTAATCTGCTTTAGTGCATTTGTAAAATAATTCTGACATACTTACTTGTCTTAGAGTTGCATACTGCCCCTCTGAAAAGTAAATAGGATCTTACTTACCTTGAACTGCTGATGACCTTTCCAAAAAGTCTGCTAGAGTTCCTACTTAACTCAGAATTGTGTCCCATACTTCTGAAAAGGTATCATTGGTAAACTGTTTATTCCTCTATTAGAAATAGTGTAATTGTTTATACACCAATAGGTAATAACTGACCTTCAATAGCTGCTACTTTTCTAAAACTGCTGCAATATTGGGTTATGCTTAACTGCACTTCTAAAAAAGTTTAATAGGTTCTTTCGTTTCCCAGAGTAGCTGACTGCCCCTCTGAATGTGTGTTACTTTACTAGCTCTTAATTGTGTTTTTAAAAGCAATATTGGTCTTGTAATTGTATCCATTCTAAACAGAAGAAAGGAACATATGTTGCAAGATGTACTTGTTAGAGTATTGGCCTAACTAGGTGATTCGGACTGAATAACACTGTGATTTAGGACCAATAGGGTCCGTTGCCCTTGAATTACTTACTGTATTCTGAACATATAACATATGAACATATAACTAAACTGGTTTTACTCCCCAAGAATAAAATGTTGATATTCTGAATTTGTATCTATAGGTTTGACTCACCTTGACTTGCTGACTGCATTTCTAGGTTTTACTTTAGTGTGTATACCATAAGATTTTACATTTTTTTCTTGAGTTGGTTTTTATGAGTGTGTTTCTATACTATGTAACAGTACTTATCTTTCCAAAGATTTACATTTGCCTTTATTATGTTTATAATATATAGTGTGTCAGTGTTTCTTTTGACCATATGTATGCTTCAATTTCTTTGTACTTATCTACTCCCTTCTTTCCACCCTAATGTAAGCCTGGCTGCTCTGACAACACTACCAGACATTCTCAGGAGGTAGAGCATTCTCCTAAGTGTGGAGTTTCTGTATTGCCTCAGATATAGTTTTATGAAGACCTTAGTTGGACCTTAGAAAAAACGTCCTAACAATACCTCCAGGTAGAGTGGTGTATCTCGCAAAGTGCTGTGTGCAGAATGCTTGTATCAGTGCTTGAACCCATGTGCAATGAATGTCTGGAGAGGAACACACAGTTCCTTTCTCTGAAAATGAGATGGTCATGTTTAGTTTGCTCATAAAACTTTGACCTAATATGTTGATTGGCATTTCTCGTTAGGACAGCAATGGTGCTACAATTTCTTCTGTGCCTATGTTAAGATGTGACAGGAACCATTTCAACAGCCCCAGAGAATCCCTGCATGTCCATTACTTTGTCTGCCAGGGGAATCCTTCCCTCTCTAATACAGGACTTAGTAGCTCCAGTGTTGACCAAAAATGAAAATTCCTTATTGCCTATGCTCACTACAACCTCAGGTTCCTCTTCTGGGTCTATAGTTACATAACGGACTGGGGACATTAGAGCTCTCTGTGGGCTGTCCTACTGTGAGTTCGAGGGTGCCCCTTGGGAATGTGAAAGAGCTTCTTCCTCCAAACACTGTTGCTCCTGTGTAGTGTGGGACTGTATTCTGGGCTATCAAACAACTGGCAAAGGCCTTGGCCGGTGTTTTTGCTTGGAGTGCATTCTGTTGTGGGTATTGAGGCAACTGCTGTCGGTTGATAGTGCCGTATGAAGCTTGTGGTACTGGGGCAGCTGCTGTGTATTGTGTGTGGCTATATTTTCATTGGGGGGGCTGCATTTGAGACTCTGGGGCATAGGTGAGTCTCTGATATACTTGGGCTTGAGGTCTGCTCCTACATTCTTGTACAAATTGTAACATTTTTCCACAGATAAAACAAAGGCCTCCAAACCTGGGTCTTGCCCCTCCATATCCAAATCGTCTCCTTCCCTGGGAGTTTGCCCTTTCTTGTGGGAAATACCCCCCCCCTGTGGACCCCACCTCCCTTGCTGATACTACCCTTGTGGGTAATACTCTCCACTCCCTGCTGTACATACCATCCTCCCTGTGAATAATATCCTTCCTGTTGTGTCCCCCCTTCCTGCACAGTGCTGATCTCGGGCTTTCCTGGAGTGGTATTCAAATGTACTGCCCCATCCATGTTGCATTTAGCTAATTTCAACTGTACTAGTTTAGTTTCTGCCTTTAGTGCATGCTCTGCAGTCTTCTTCGCCTTCTATTGCTTCCCTCTACAATGGTGTACTATGTATTCTTGTATTTAGGGCCATCCTTTTGTCTCATTTCCTACCAGGATTCCCAACTCTACATGCACGTCTCTGGGGAGACCCCTGAGTAATATGTGATCAAAAGCATGAATGTTCTTATCCCATGGCTGTTGCATCTCCAACCTGCACATCTCCTGTATCTGCTGTATGTATAATGTGGGTTCCTCATCTGGTCTCATAGTGCAGGCAAACATGGACTACATTTCTAGAGTATCTGGGTATGTCGCATAACACTTTCCATCTGTGGGTTTGACAGTTAATGAATGGCGCGCCATCGTGGTTATTACTGCTCAATGTTATCCGGTCATATCCTGCCCTTTTTGAAATTCTGTCCACCTGCTCACCCATTAAAAGGTGAATAATCTTTTCATATCACCTATAGCTAAGGTGATCCCTGTCATCTATTTCTCGAGGGCATCAATCCACTCGCCTGCCCTTACTTGTCCATATTTGGCCATGGTACATACTGCAGTCCTCCTCAACCTTTCTGTAATATGTGGAACTTCTTCTGAGGATTCAAAGTACTGCCCCCCTTCACGCTACTGGCTACCGCTATCCTGGGTTGCCATTCCCTTAGTTGTTTTGACCAATCTCGCTCTCTCGCTCTCTCTTTCTGTCTCTCTCTTTCCCTCTCTCTCTCTATAACTTGCCCTTTTCCTGTTGCTATCATTGCCCCAAAATATTGAATTCCCTGCTGTTGCCTACTCCCTTTCGTCCACCTCTACTTGACAATCGTCATCTGTGGAGTAACTCTCCACTGGTTCTAATGTGGCAAGTTCCACTTCTAAATTAGGTTTACTGTCCAATTTAAACATAATTGTTCCTGTCGTCCAGTTGCTTGGTGTGATCACAGCTCACTGGCCCTCCTCATGTTACCACACAGACTTCACAAGCTCCCCCTCTGCTTCTTTCAATATATCCTCTATCTGCCTTTGCATGCTGTTCCCTATCTCCAATGGTAGTGTGCTTCTAACAATATCTGCTGCTGTGGGGGTAGTTCTATTACTAGAGGTACCTGCTGAGGTAGTGGTACTAGCTCCTGTTTTCTTATTGGCTGCCCCTTTTTGATCCTCAGCTGGGGGTATATGACAGGGATTGGTGTACCCTGCTGCAGGCTGTAATGCCAGGATGAACCCATAACGGGGCATTTCTGATGGTACGGTCACCATGTCATTACTGTTAAGAGTCGTTTTGCCAGGAGCTTTCTCGTCCTCTTCAGACATCTTCCATAACTCTAGTATGCTTTTCCTACTCCTCAGTTTTTTGCCCTTGTGTGTGGCCAATAAATATGAATACATGTTCTATACAATCTTCCTCTCAAAGGTACCGTCTCCGGACCATGATGTGAAAAAAATGTCTGTTGTGTCCTGCACCCACTTTATTATTGTATCTTTATAGTGTGGTCATATAACCCATATGTGCTCCAATGGAGTTTCCATAATACCAATTAGCCCGATGTCTCCCCACTGTGTGTCCACTGACACTGTTCTAAAAATACTGTGTATGACCACACCTCTGCAGCGCTGTAATAACCCAATTTCAAAACACTTCAGTTGTATTACTGCAATTCCTCATACACAATTTTGAAAAACTCCAATTTTCATCTGTTTTTTCTTTTCACTGCATCATCACTGGCACCTCAACCTCCAGTCACCACTCGCCTTGCCCATTCTTCACACCAATCAAAAAAATCCTCAGTCACTCCAACACACTTATACCCACACCACCTTAACAACTCTAATGCAATCCTTCAACACTTCAACAAATCCACTATACTGCCCCAACCATAAACCACCTCACCTACACAAAATCAAGATCACTCCTATATACTACAATATCTTCACACCCCATTCATTGGGCCAACAAAAACTAGTATTCTTCTTCAATGCACCACTGTCAGGCCTCTCATAAGAGTAGTTCCTAAACCAATCCACAATTCTATTCTGCTAATAATGTAATCTTTCCTCCCAACAGAGGAGTTGCCTTCAATATATCTATACTACATGCAACTTTCTTTCCCAGCAATGGAGGAGATCCCTTTCAATCCACTCTATTAACCATTATAATAAATAACAAAAGCATGCACAATATTATTTGTTCATGCTCTAGTACACTCACATGCTGTAGGACCTCTTTGTTCCTTCAATGCAGAGTCTCCCCTCTCAAATGCCTGCACCACCCGAGTCACTGTTGGTCCACGGGATCAGGCAGACTTTCTTGAAAGTCGGCATATGCACAACATCCTTGTTCAGTGCACTCAATCTGGTCTTTGCAGGCCAGTGCTGTGCCGCCAAGGTGTGCAGCAGGGAGCTCCCAGGTTTGCCTAGGAACTGAAGATCTCATTGGAGCCTCCAAATGTAAAGGTGTAGTCCCCCAAGGTAGTGCGATAAATACCCCTAATGTAGTGAGAAATTGAGTGTACCATTTTTAAGAATAAAACAGTATTTATTACACAGCAGGGAGAAAAACAGACAACTCTGCAGAACTGAACTGGGCAGACATTTCTCAAATTGCCACTTCTGGGCTACATCTTTAAAAGTGGAATTAACAATTTCTACAATTTCAACAATTAGAATAATTCTAACATGATGACTGGCTGCTCGTCATCGATCCCCTAAAGAACCCTGCATATTAAACAATACAATTGGAGGTTTCAATTTTTACAGCCCTAAGAAACACTGCCGCTTAATGACAACATACTCTGCTGGGCAGCGCAAACACTAGCATACTCATTGGCTGACATCCTTCATAGTGCGAGGTGAGAAAATGATTGATGTTAATTGGACTTCTATGTTGGAGACAGCACAAGCAGTGACATCTCACCTAAACTTAGCAATGGTATTATATGTGTAAATCAACCAGAGCAAAAACATGTTGCAGCCCTTGGAACACACTATCCTCTTCTCCTGATTGGATTCCCTTGCCCCTCGCAACCTGTACCGGCTTGTTCTGTACATCTCATGTTAATACATTTGGCCAACTTTGAGCTCAACCTTCTAGTTCTCTACACATGATGAACAGCTGCATGAAATTAATTATTTTTATTTATTTGTTCTACCATACACCTTTGCTCCTTCTCCATGTTCCCTGTGGTCATTGAGGGCACCGTTTCTCCCCTCCTCTGCTATATTTTGGCTTTGCCGCAACTTGATCCTCCTCGTGCATCATACTGTGTCCTTTAGGATCACTCTGATTCATCTGTTTATCATCGTGGAAGGCACCTCCTGTCTCGAGAGTGACATCATACCCATGAGAAAATACTCCCACTCCCTCACAACAATTAATTGGACCCCGTTTGGCACCTCTTTCCATTCTGACCTTCACTTTGTGAGCTCCTCGGCCCAACCGTGAGAATAACATTCAAGTAAACTAACACTGTGTCCTTTAGCTAAATCATAATACTCTGCAATTGTCAACACTGACTGGCTCCAGTATGGCCATCCTCTTGCACCCTGCAGCAACTGACAATGCTACTTAATATAGTTCACCCTACATAATAAAACCCAGCCCCACCTACCTGCACTTTTACCTAATATTCTAGGTGAACTGAGTCAAGTTCCCTATAAAACTAACCCTCTGCATGTGTGTTTTCCTGCCCAGTCTGAAACCTAACAGTTCCCTGATGAGTGGCACAAGTATATGTATATTCTACTTACCCAGTGATGTCACCTCACCACATAACCTGCATCACTGCCCAGGCCCAAGGCTTTGCTAAAGTAGTTATCGTAGCCTGTACTAGCACGCCCCTTCGGTACTTTGGATTTGTATCTTTACAATACAAACGTTTTTGCATTATAACATTTTGTTCAAAAGTGTACTGAAGAGGATCTGTCTGGGAAATAGCAATGCTGGTTGGGATAAACAAAAGTGATGGTCTCTCTGAACCATTTGTAATGGAAATAAAGGTAAAACAATATGTTTATAAGTAAAAACCTAAAACCATCCTTCCAAAGCACAGCTCAACCTACCAGATTGAGTATTATCATGACAATGGGGAACTTGAAACAACAACCTTACAACCTTGCCACTGTTAAACCCATGTTCCACCGTCCGAGACACTGTGTTACACTTCTGAAAGCAAAGCGGTTTGCATTATTACATGGTGTGAAAAGTGTAACCGAAGAAGATGTTGCTGGGAAATAGTAATGCTGGAAGGGTAACAAACAGTGCTGATCTCGCAGAGCCATTTGTAATGGAACTAAAGATAAAACTATATTTTTACAATAGTAAAAAAAAAGAAAAGTCCTCCAAATGCACAGCTCAACACACCAGATTGAGCATTATATTGACCGTTGAGTGATTTGAGCGTGCAACCTTACTGCTGGTAACCCCATGCTCTAACTTCTGAGGCATTGTGTTACCATTCAAAATTAACAGCTTTTTGCATTATGACGTAGTAATCAAAAGTGTAACTGACCTTCCTTCTTGTCTGCTCCTTGTTTCATTGTGAATAATCCCCAGCAGGGTTGCAGCATCACTCTGATACTGAGGGCCTGGTGCTGCATAAAAGCTTCATGAGTTGTGGCTGCTGGTGGCACGGGAGCAGGGGGATTTATTCAGGACAATGTGTGATGAGTGTGGGGCTTGTGGGAGACAGCACGGTACACTTGTAGGTAAAATGAGTAGTGATTCTGCCCAATGCCCCAATAAATTCATTACAAACGCATGACAATCACCTTGCCCTAACTTGATCTCCCCTACCCTAAACAGTCATGTCCCATTAGGCCACTGAGCATAGCCATTGAACATGTTAGAGTAAGGATTGTAGCATCTCTCAGCTTACTTACCAACCTACTAAGGAAATTGACATGGGTGACCATGGTCCTCAAAGATCAAGCTGCCCTTTCAATGAACCTTAAGCTCTTGACTCACATAACCCTTAGCAGGTTATTGTAACTTCTGAGTTTCTTTAATTGTGCAGCTTGGTAATACTTCTTAAAATGAGGAAGCGCCATCCCCCCTTCCCTGATTGGTGCTGTGAGGGTGGCCCTAGCTATTCTCGGGGCCTTTCCTTTCCATATAAAGGTGGAGGTAGCCTTGGAGAGCGATTTGAAGAAGGTGTGTGGGATGCCCACCGGGAGAGCCTGAAAGAAGTATAATATCTTTGGGAGAGTGGTCATCTTGACCGATTGTATCCTGCCCCGCCATGATATATGCAGGGGGTTCCATCTTTCTAGATCCCTGCGTATATCTGCCAGGAGTTGCGGTAATTTTCCCCATATATGTGCTCTATCTTTTGTGTTATTCTGATTCCCAGGTATTTTATGCTTTTCCCGCACACTTTTAGATCTAAAAGGTTAGCTGCCCTTACTATCTTCTCCTCGTCTCCCGCCATGATCAGAATTTCCGACTTTTTCCTGTTAATTTTCAGTCCTGAGATACTCCCAAATGCTTCTAATTCCTTCACCACTACCTGTAAAGTAGCCTCCGAATCTTCCATGGCTATCAGCATGTCATCTGCATATGCTATTACTTTATGCTGTGTTCCTGCCATTGCTATCCCTTTAATGTGTGCGGTCGCCCTTATTTTTATTAAGAATGGTTCCAGGACTATAGCATACAACAGTGGGGATAGTGGGCAGCCCTGTTTCGTGCCCCTAGATATTAGAATCCTATCCGTAACCTCTCCATTGATAGCTAACCTACTGGATGGGGAGTTGTAGTTCGCCCTTATCATAGCTATATATTGTTCCCCAAATCCCATGTGGGTTAGAACTCTGAATAGCATTGACCATTCTACCCGGTCAAACGCCTTCTCGGCATCTACAGCAAGTAATAACGCTGGGGTATGTGTTATGCCTGTTTTATCCACTAGGTGGATTAGTCTCCTGAGGTTATCATGAGTTTGTCTTCCCGGGATGAAGCCTGATTGATCTGGATTAATTAGCTTCGGGAAGAGGGGGGATAGTCTTGCTGCTAGGATCTTTGTGTATATTTTCGCGTCTATGTTTATCAGGGAGATCGGCCTATAGGACTCGGGGAGTGTCGGATCTTTCCCTGGTTTATGGAAGACTAGCACCTTCGCCTCATTCATTGTGGGGGTCACATTGGCGCTATCTTTGAATGTGTTCAGGAGCTTAGTGAGAATTGGGGATATCTGTTCCACATTTTATAAAAAGGGGCCGAGAATCCGTCTGGACCCGGTGCTTTATTTACTGGGAGATCTGCTATTGCGTTTATTACTTCATCTTCCCTGATTGGACTCTCCAGGGATTGTCTATCCTCTTCTGTGATTCGCTGGATGGGTAAGTCTTTCAAATATGTGTCGTGTGCCTCTGCATCTGGGAAGTCTGTGGAGTATAATTTCTGATAGTATTCTCTAAACGCCCCTCCTATATCTTGCGTTCTAGTCTGTAGTTCCCCTTTGGAATTTCGTATGGCTTTAATCGTTATTTCTTTCTGCTTTGTGCGGAGTTGTCTCGCCAAGAGTCTATCTGCTTTATTAGCTTTTATATAGTATCTCTGTCTCAGGTACAATAGGTTCTTTTCTGCTCCTTTTGAGCGCAGTTGTTCCAATTGACCCTGTATGTGTTTCAGTGCTTTCTTGTTGGCCTTAGTGGGGCGGGTCAGGATTTCCTCTTGCTTGTCTTTCGTACTTTTCAGGGCTATTATCCTCCCTCTCAGTACTGCTTTAAACGCATCCCAGATTGTGGCCATGGAGACCTCCCCTGTGACATTTTGTGCAAAGTATTCTTCAATCATTTCTTTTATTGATTCCCCTATTAATGGATCTTGGATTATGTCTAGGGGTAGTCTCCACCTCCACAGGCCATTCGATTTCCCCGGTAGGTTTATGTCTAGCCACAGCGGGGCATGATCCGAAAGTGCTATCGCTCCAAGTTCTATCCCTTGTATCATTCCCAGTAAGCCCGTCGAGACCCAGAAATAGTCGATTCTTGACATGGAATTGTGAACATGCGAAAAGTATGTGTACCCCTTTCGTTCCCCCTTCAGTTCCCTCCACACAAATCGTTTAGGGCCAAGTGGTCCATCTGCTGTTTGAGGCGTTTTGATGGTGCTCCCTGGCCTTGGGCATTGCCTGCACTTCTATCTATTGAGGGATTCCATGCCATGTTGAGATCACCTCCCAAGATCACCTCTCCCCTTGCAAATCCTTCTAGTTTTCCCATTACTTCTCTAAGGAAGATGTCTTGCCCCTGGTTTGAAGCGTATATCGATACTAGGGTAATGCGAAAACCATTTATATCCACATTAGCCAGAATATATCTCCCTTCTTTATCTACGAATCTACCAGAGTAGCCCCTATCCCTTCCCTTATCGCAATTAGCACCCCCACTTTTTTCTCTGTTGTTGTTGCCTGCGCCCATATTTTATACCCTCTGATGCGAGTTTTCTGCTTATCCCTTGTCCTGACATGGGTCTACTGGAGTAGTAAAATGTCTGCCTTCTCCCTTTTTAGCTGTTTCTCCAGCTTCACCCTTTTCGTTGGATGGTTTATGCCTCTCACATTATAGCTTAAAATGCGTAGTTTCCCCATTATCTACGTGTTCATGCCAGTTTTTCTAGTCCCCTTGCATGCCCAGAGTGGTTTATGCCCGCCCCATTTCCCCCCTCTCATCCCCATTAACTGTCCCCCCCAACAATAAACAAAGAACCAAACTTTTTGCCCCTGAGTTGGGCGAGGGTTCCTAATGACACTAGGGCACTGCGCCCATCGCTCCCTGCCCATTTTATCCTCGGGGGTCCAATTCGTGGGGAATTCTAAACCCCACAATTCCACTATCACCAGTACGATTCCAAGCCCGTGGATCCTTCCTAGACCGCCAACCCATACTGAAAGTTGTTATTTAATATCATATCTCCTCGCTCACCCCCTGCGTGAGCCCAGATTTAGCTATTCCCCTTATTCTAGGTCTCAGTGTTCAGTGTCATCTCTTTCACGTCCGTTATTTCCTACGATTCTCTCTTCCAGGGTTCGTTCGTCTCTGCTTGACCGTTTCCCAGCCTCTCGGCTTTCTTGAGTTTCTTCCCCCTGACGTGGCTTCCTCCGAGTCTGCCTCATCTTCCTGCAGACCCATCATGCTAAGGCCTTCTTCCCATATGGTAGCTCACCTTTGCTTCCCTTCCCAGGTGAATAGCAAGCCAAAAGGGAAAGTCCACTTGTAGCGGATTTGTTTTGCTACCAACGCCTTGACAAGGGGGCCCATAGCTCTCCTCTTTTGTATTGTCACCAGGGCGAGGTCCTGATATAATTGTATTTCCTGCCCATTCATTCTGATGTGTTCCACTTCTCTCGCCCTCCTCAATATCTGTTCCTTCTGTGGGTATGATGAGAGAGCCGCCAAGACAACCCTTGGTCTTTCTCCGGGAGCCCCCAACCTCTTTGGCCCTACTCTGTGGACTCTGTCTATTCCAATTTCGTCTGTATCTTGAGCACCCAGGACATCTATGAAAACTTCCATCACTGCGAGCTTCAGGTCCTTATCTAAAACGGTCTCCGCCATATTTTTGATGCGAATATTAGATCGACGAGATCGATTTTCTAAATCTTCGCACTGGATTTCCAAGTTGTGGGTAAGTCTTACTAGGTGTTCCTGAGTTTCCCTGAGTTGTGTCATTTCTTCCTCCACCTGTTGGATTGATCTCTCCATTATGTCCTTTCTCTCCACTAGTTTGGCCATGTCTATTTTCAGGTCTTGCACCGCCTGCTTCATGTCATCCTTCATCGTGCTAAATTGTTCCTGCACCGTGGACATACATTTTTCTTGCAAGTCCTGGAACCATGTTCTCATGTCCTCTCTCGTGGGTGGCTGTTCCCCCCCCCCCTTTCTGGGAGTCCTCTTGTGGGTGATTTCTGTTTTGTGTCATCCCTTCTGTCGACCACATTTGTAAAATGTTTGCGTCTTGCTTGGAGGGTTGCGGTGTTTGTTGCGAGGTGTTTCCTTTCCCCTTGGCTCTTGACATAGTATCCTGCTTTTCTGGGCTTATCAGCTCTTCCCACGGGCCTGGGGAACTTGTTTACCTGTTTCACCTTCCTTTGGTCCCACTGGATTGTAAATTGTTCCTATCCCCTAAGAAGCAGGGGCAGTCTTGTCTGGTCTTGCTGGAGCCGCCGTCTTGCGCATATGGTGAATTGGGTGCTCCTGATCCGCTCCTTAGTAGGATGCGTCTGCGTTCTCTGTGGGGGTTGGGAGGGGGGGAGGGAGCCCCTCTTTATCTCCTCCACTCGAGTGTCAGATTTCCCCCTCTCCCAGTGATGGTTCTGGCCCCTTTAATGAGCCTCTCACAGGTATCCGACCTGCTTTTGGTGAGCTTTTGTTGTTGTGTTGCACCCACCGCCAGCCTTGTTTACCGTCTGGTTATGGAAGTCCTTATAGGGGTCTCACCCTCACAGGGTGTCCCTGCAGCCTGTGGGTATTCAGAGTCTCTCTTGGAGGTTCACCTCCACCCCCTCCGTTCACCCTCCTCCTCTCATCATGGGGTCGGCACCAGAGTCCATCCCATCCGGACTCACCTTGTGGGCCTGCGGAGCCCTTGTATTTGCAGGGCGGCCCTCGCTCTGGGATCTTAGTGGTCCGCCCCGCGTGTCGGCTTCTGGAGTCTCCCTCCTGTACTCCCCACCTTCCGCCTATGTGGGCCCTCCGAGGGCCCTCCGAGGGCGCCGTCCCCCACTCCTGTGTATTCGCGCCCACCCCGCCCGCCGGCTTCGTCCAGCAGCAGCGATCCGGGGGGGTCCTGTCCTTCGTGGCGGGGAGGTGGGGAGAGTCCGCGGGTCCCTCCGCTCCGGGTAAGATTCTCTGCGGCCTTCGGCTTCTCCAGCGCACGCCTCAGAGTTCTGCTGTGGGGTAGGGGGAGGTCGCGATGTCTCTCCCGCTTTGGTTTTAAGAGCACCTCCGTTCTCGTCGGGTGCCGATTCCTCCCAGGGGCGGGGGGGGATCCAATGTCGCAGGGGCGATCAGCGGGTCTGGCCACTTCAAAACGGCTTAATCCGTGCTATATTGCATAGCGGTCCGGGCGGAGCGCAGTTCACATGCGACTCCTCACCACGGTGGCCATCTTGGAATCAACTTCTGAGTTTATGTGCCTGCTCTTTCCCTCACCTACCTGTTTTTTTCTTTGTGGGGTATCATATATCTATTTGAGAAAGAGAGAGAGGCATAGAGAGAGAGAGAGAGAGAGAGAGAGAGAGAGAGAGAGAGAGAGGGAGAGAGAAAGAGAGAGAGAGAGGGAGGGAGGGTGGCTTTGGGAACTATAGAAATGGAACCTACCTGCAAATGGCTAGGTGTAAGTTTGCAGGGTTGCAGCTTGTTTTGCCTTGTTTGGCCTACTCAAGCCTTCAGCTAAGTGACTCCCCTAAAATATCTCCTTCTACCTTCCACTATACACACACTCCCACTAATGGCCATCACAGACATAGAAAGATGAACTCTGCTCTTGAGCCCTGACATACTCTCCCTCATCTGCAGATAAACGGAACGTAAGTGCTGCAGTGTATCAGATCCAGGGCTCTATGGGTACAATGCTCCAAGGTTTCTCCGCCCAACCCATAGAAAGCAGATTGGAATGCAGGAACAAGGTACATTCGACCTGCACCCGTTAACACTACAATTTTCGCGCCTGCCTTTCCACTGTCTCAAAAATGAACCATGCCCCCTTTTTTCTTACAGAGCCAAGTGCAGTGAGGCCGCCATTGTGGAAAAAGAGTGCTAAACAAGACCACTTACATTGCATTACATTGCATATCACTGATTCAGAATCTGTAAAGCTTGATCTGTGAGTAAAAATGGCGATTGGCCATGCCATGTATCTACACAGATTGGTGCTTTTCTGCAATACAAGTAGGCTTGACAGTACTCAGAGACTAATTGAGGTATGAATGCTCTTTGTAAGTGTCATAACTCATTCAATAAATCAATAAATCATCTGGCACATTCCGGGACAACATCTGAAGAAAAACACATAATGTACATTGCTTGTTCCTCAAATGGACTGAAGTTATTGAAGGACAAGTTCATCATCAAGTCACAAAGTATGATGGTAGTGCAATTAAAAGTAGATGCCATGGCCAAAGGTCATTCATATGTTATTGATTTCACTCGAAAGCCCATCTGTACAATCTGCTACACACCAGAATTGTAAGACAAGCAACACACAGCTGAAGTTGGTGCAGGTATCTGGAGAACACACTACAAGACTCATTTTCTAAAGGGCTGCAACTTTATTGGAAATAGTAAAATGCTTTGACACTTTTCTTTTATGCTCCAGCTCATTTTACAGCTGTCCTGAGGTGTAGGAGAAAGTATCTCCACTTCACAATCCACCATCTCAGAAGAGCAATAGGTTTGATGCCTACATGTGATTTTCATGCAGGTTTAAGACCAAACATTCCAATGAAATACACATTGCTTTTACCTAAGGTGTATAGCAGGTTGATTCCATTGGAATGTAAAATAAAATGCTGCCTGCAACGCGTATTTACATCTCTCATAGCAGTGAGTAAATCTGAAGACTGAAGGTGATTTCCCCTCATGTTGCACTTCCGTTTTTACCCTCCACTTCGAGTGCTGGTATTGCATTTGGGAGACACCACAGCATGTAAGTGGATGTGTAGGCCCTCCACGCCAAGCAAATTACAATTTTTCCAAAACGTGCCCATCAATGTTTAAACAGAATCATTTCTGAAAAGACTCACACCCATGTCGCCCATGTTTGTCACTTGTACAGGTCTGATCTATGAATAGCTTTCATCGCCCAGGTGTACGTGAGAATGTTAGGAAAGGTTTTCTTTTTCCAACTTTTCCTCCGTAGGTTTGTATGGAACCCCATTTTTTTGCTTTGCTTTTGACCCAGTCCTGACCACTTGAATGGCCACAGGGGAGTTGCTAGGTCTGGAAAAGACCCGGGGCTAAGCTGATGTCAGAACTGTTGGGACTGGGGGCTAGCTACTCTTTTGGCTGTAGCTCCTGAGATTCTATCCAGGTCATCAGTGATGTCATCAATGACATTTGTGATGTCATCTTTGATGTCCTGGGTGTTAGTGTTAGCAGTGCACGGTAGCGCGAGTTATGGTTGCTTATGTTACCATAACTGCCGAATTTCAGGGGTTTTTCGGTTTTACTTTGAACCATAATGTCCCTTTAACAAAGTTTTTCACTGAATTTCATAGGTTTTTAGTAGCGCAACTTAACCATAACGTCCCTTTAACAAAGTTTTTTCACTGAATTTCATAGGTTTTTAGTAGCACAACTTAACCATAATATCCCTGACTTCATATACATGTAACATAGAACATACTAACCCCCTCGTAGTGATTTTCATGTCCGCGGACTACCGCCATGTCCGCGGACATATCGAAAATCTGAGCATGGTGAATGTAAATTTAAATAGTGTGCCCCATTTCCCCTTTGAAGTTGGCTCTGAAAAGAGCCGTTTTTTTTTTTACAGATGCTTGACAGACACCTGTTATTTTGTATTTTTTTTCTTGTTTTGTTTTCTTACTTTACTCCTAAAATCTTCACATAATCTTCTCCAAAGCAACCCTTACATTCCAAAATAGAAAGGCATTTCCCGTAAAAGATAAAGAAATGCCATCTTCTTTAAAATTAACAGCATTACTGGCATCAATATTCTCATTATTACAGAAGAACATACCAGAACATCTAAGCATGAAGGCACGCATGCCTCGGTTGATGATACACCTAGCAATGTTTTGCTGAGGACAAAAAACTGAACTATTGTCCCATATTGCCCTAGGTAGTAATCCAGAAAAAAATACTTTTGCATTTGGTAGGATCTTCATTACGGCTTGAACCAAGCGTTCCAAATCAGCCAACAAAGTAGGGGCACTGACGTTGCCCAAATGGAAAGCACCATAGTGCAAAACTACCACATGCGGACTCTTCATCGTGGCCATATCCTCACAAACTTGTACAATTCCCTGTACATTGCAATCAGGCACAGTGCTCCACACCACCTCCACTCCTTTCACATCAAAGTTCTTTGCAACATGCCTGCATTGAGCGTACTGTTGTAAACCATACACAAACATATCTCCAAGCACCAACACCCTGACTTTCTCTACTTCTGCCATCTTCACCACACACAGTCTCTTTCAACACAAATCCACAACCTCGACATCTGATTGGCTGATCCGTACAGTCTTCTTTCCATGTTGGATTTCCTGGAAATACCCGGATGTAGAAACCCTGTCCACGAACAGCCGCGGTGTCCGCGGACGGCGTCCACTTTACTCTCTGTGCCATTCCCTCATTGCATACGGCTAAGCAATCACACTATATGAATAACGTCCTCAGAACACCCCCATTTTGTGAATTTTCTAACATTTCAGGACAATTATCATTTCATTATTCAACATATTAACATTACAAATATTATACTTTCATCTTGTACTCTGCACACAATGCTATGTTTCTCCATTAGTAGCTCAGTATACTAGATAGAATCCCATAATACAATGCTATTTATATCAATGCATCGTTCAAAGCACTAATAACGGTATGATATTTATTGCAATATCCTTGACACTTTTTTCACAACATTATAATAAAAATCCCTAGTACACAAATTCCATGAAAAGTACATACACATGTGATGTCATCAGTGATTTCATCAATGACATTTGCAATGTCATCTTTGATGTCCTGGGTATTAGTCTTAGCAGTGCACGGTGGTGGCGCGAGTTATTTTTCATAGCTTACCATAATTTGCGATTTTCAGGGGTCTTTCGGCTGTACTTAGAACCATAACGTCCCTTAAACAAACTTTTTTTAATATCGCGCAAACAATATACAAACATGGCGTGCAAAAACCAACTTCTCACAGATGGCTTTACACAGAATATTGCAAAGTAAGAATTTATGCTCGTTCACAGTGAAGGTCAGCTGCTTCCATTTTTTTCTCGGGCCCCGGAGAGGCTCACGAAGCGGACTATAAGGTTGTATTGTGTTTTGACCTTGACAGACAGAGATTGTGATGAAAGACTTCTCTTGAAGGAGTGTTGCTAAAACGTAAGAGAAGATAAGGATGAAATTTCTGAAACGAAACCACTTTTATATATTATATCACTATGCGAACGATCGTTCGCACACGCGGAGTCGTATTTTGGGATTGCACTACTCGTAGACAATGGAAATTGCAATTGTACTGTAAGTAACCCTTTAGATTATTTTATACCAAATATAATTACAATAGCGTAGCATTAAAGACCGCTCAAGTTGAACAAGTTGAAGTCTGAAAAAGGCAGACGACACAGGGTGGGTTAATAGAAATAATGTAACCAGTCTATAGGCGGTCAAGCACTCTACTCGCTGTGCCACTTCACTGTAGCCTGTCAAGTGGCACAGCGAGTACAACGCTCGCTTTGACATCCGTGTACAGCTTGCTAACGCAAGTTCGAATCCCAGCAAGGACAAACTCAGCCTTTCATCCTTCCGTGGTCGATAAATGAGCACCACACACCGTGGTTAATAATAAGCACCGCTTAGATACCTCACGGTTCTTAGCGCTATATGAATGGGAAAATATTATTATTTTATTATTAACATACTCCGTTGCACTATCTTCGATAGCAAATAGTTTCACGCCCTAATAAATAAAATGATGATTTTTAATGAAGATCGGCTGGTGAGACTAATTTATGTTTTTTAAAACAGGTATGTGGCCCCATTTTGCCTATGTCACGATTTACAGACTCCAGCGGATGGGGTCTTCAACTGCCAGGTGCAGGTCCAAATATGCAACTTCATGACCCTCACCATTTTATGGGACAATCGCCAAGGACCAATATGCCCTTACGCAGTACTAGCGGCTACAAACAACATACCAACCAATAGGGTGGTCTAATGGCTCGTTGTTGGAGCAACCTTCCGATTATCAGAGCGACCATTTACTGCTTTTATCATAAACCAACAGCCTATCTACCGCAAAGGAACAACGCGTGGCTCAAAATAAACTTTTGCTGATTGAAAGCAGAGACAATAGCAAATCGCTGAATATTCACTAAACATTTCATGTGAAATAAATGTACTTTACCAAATGTACAATCCTGCTGTTTACTTTTAAACCACAGTTTCATATTCCGAATTGTGGCGCACTGAGTTGTAAGCTGATCTAACACCGTCTGTACCGCAAAGGAACATCGCGTGCCTCAACATGAACTTTTGCGGATCGACAACAAAGACAAATGGAAATTGCTGAATATTCTCTAAACATTTGATGTCAAATAAATGTACTTTACAAAATTTACAATCTTGCTGTTTGCTTTTAAATCACTGTTTCATATTCCAAATTGTGGCGCGCTGTGTTGTGACATAATATGTGTTGTCTTCTGGGTTCTGTGTAAAGTCACTTAGGACTGCAGAGGATTGGGCGCGTTTGATGACACACCATGTAATGTCACGGAGAGAGGCGGGGAATATAAATGCTTTGATAATATCAGGCTTAGGGGTGGGAGATATGATTTAGTGTCGCAAAAGCAAGTCAGCCAGGTCAATAGCGCCAGTCATAGGATTATCACATAATGTTGGCGCACACCAGCCGGATTTATCGTTTCTTTAGTGGACAAAAAGTCAGTTGACGCCCATAGGAAATTGTACTATTAGCGGACAAAAGCAGTGGTCTTAAAACACTTTCACCCTGACAACGAACAATACAAACAATGTTCTCAGAACACCCCCATTTTGTGTAATTGCAACCATTTCGGGACACCGCGAGTGTTCTTAGAACACATTCAACTGGACAGATTACAATACGGACAGCGTCCTGAGGACACCCCCAGTTTGTGTATTTACGAACAATTAAGTACACCGCGAGTGTTCATAGCTCATTTTTACCTTCCTTGCGAACAAAAATGACACATACTCCGTCCTCTAAACACCCCACCATTTAGTTTATTTACAAAATGTCAGAACAGCCGTGTTCTCCGCGGACAAATCGAACGCAACAAAAACGTATAGCACATAAAAAAACAAAACATTGAACCTATCTCATACTCCCCCACCGTCCCGAAACACTCTTACACACCAACACACGGCACTAAATACAATTTTTTATCCACGTTTCACCGCGCTGTACGCGGTCGACGGCGAATACGAGATGGCGGGCGCCACAGAAAATCTGACGCACTCCACGCCCCTCGCCGTCCAATCAGCGAACACGCCGCATGTCCGCGGACATGACGTAAGGCCATGGGCCAATCGGGGTGCTGTCCACGGAGCGAACAGGGACGTTTTTTGCCTTACGTTTTGGTCATTTTATAAAAAACTACTGGACGGATTTACACCAAATTTGCAAAAGCCCGCTTTCGGGACCAAGCCCCCGCAAGCTCCTACCGCAAATTTGGTGTAAATCCGTCCAGCGGTTTGGCCTGTGGCCGTGCGCAAAGGTTTTTCCCATTATGTCTATAGGAAAACAAACAAGTTTTGGGACCCCCCCTATAACTTTCCCCCCCCTGGACGAATCCTCACCAAACTTTGCAAAAAAATTCAGAGTGGGCCATATACTTTTTTTGTTTGGTGAGGATTCGTCCAGAGGGAGCGAAGTTATAAGCCACCCAAAAAATGCTCTTCCTATGGAAACACCAACTGAACCATAACCACATGGACGCTACCGCGTCCTTTTAAAATATATATATATATATATATATATATATTTATATATGTATAAAGCGCCAACGCCCGACCGAGGCGTCAGGGTGCTACATATACACATTGTACTTGTGGGACAGGTCAGAAAATATATTCCAGGATGGACGGGCTGGTCAGCTGGAGGTCAGGTGCAAATTAAATCCAAGAGGTTTGTTTATAAGAGCTTCCGGAAAACCAGATATCTTATTTCCAGTTGCAGTGCTGGGGGCAGGATATTCCAGGCTTGGGCGGAAAGGACAGGGAAGGATTTGCTAAGGCCTCTGATTTGTTTTGGTCCTAGGAACAGTCAATGACCGAGTGAGCTTGAGCGAAGTTGCCCATGTGGGACATATGGTTTCATGTCTTCTTTTATGTACGTAGGGTTGTTACCATGGATACATATGTGGGTCAAGGTGGGCACCTTGAAGCTTATTCTTGCTGACACAGATAGCCAGTGAACTTACTTTCTGGCATGTGAAACATGCTCTCTGTTGGGAATGTCATAAATAAAGCGCACTGCTTCATTTTGTAATACTTGCAATCTCCTTATGCTGCACTTACATGCACCAACCAATAGGGCATTGCAGTAATCTAGGTGGGGCATAATGATTGCCCTGGTCAGTGATGTCCGATTTTTAGGAGATACTGTGCACTACCAAACACGCCATCAGCATGTGCATCAGTGCTAAGTGAGGCATTTGTGTGTACCCCAGCGTTTTTTACTTTTGGCTTTATGTGAATGCGATTGTTTTCAGTGCTCATGCGGGAATATTCTGGCCACAGATTGATTCTGGCTTGTGTTCAGCCAAAATCATTAGTTCTGTCTTGGCAGGGTTTAAGCACATCCAGTTTTGAGACGTCCAGCCCTTCACAAGGCCATAGATGTAATTAAGCCAGGCGGAATCAGACTCGTAGTTTCCACTCAGCTCCACGAGGAGCTGAGTATCATCTGCGTAGTTGGTAAAATGGATGTCTTAGGTGGAGAGGAGGCCAAAGAGGGGCTTAATCCACAGATTAAACAATGTTGGAGACAAGCAAGCTCCCTTTTGAAAACCATTGTGTATTTGGTCGGAGACTGAGGATGCAGCCCTCTAGCACACTCGAGAATTCTGGTTGCTTAGGAAAGAACAGATCCAATTGTAGCTGCTCCGAAGCGTTTGTAAGTACTTTAACTGGTAACTGGTAAGTACTTTGTGAACCCTCCAATGCAAAGTAAATGAACCCTTTCCTGGAGGAAAGGCAAAAGCAAAAAGTCAGAGGTAAGAAGAGTCTCTCAGGGAGCCAGGACAGACAATGTTAGTTGATCAAAGTCTAGGGGAGCTGAAGATCTTCTAGCAGGTAAGTAAAAGTCTTGCACAATGTTTTAGAAATGTTTGTAGAAATGAAATCACTGAAGGGCCATACGCTGGGACTGTGAGAGGCAAATCTGCAAGCAACCCTGCAAGGGCAACCAAGACAAGTCTCAACTTAGAGCTAGTAAAGCTACACAACAAGAGGAAAGTCCTCTTATTTTTACGACGATGGTCTCCTTCTTACTTAAAATCATTGACAAAATAGCCTACAACCAAATATAAACCCCCCTTGAACAAAACAACCTACTAGGAGCTAGACAATCTGGCTTTAGGCCCAACCACAGTACTGATACAACCCTCTTGGACCTGAAAATCCAACTGGGCACTATCAGAGACTCAGGCAAACTAGCCACCCTACTGCTACTGGACCTATCAGCAGCATTCGACCTGGTAGACCATGACAAACTATGTGACACACTAAAAAAAGACTTTAACTTCTCAAACAACGCCACTCTTTGGATCAAATCCTTTTTATCGGACCATACATCCAGGGTTGCCATCGGAAATTATGCAGCTGACCCTATAGCAGTTCCCATAGGAGTTCCCCACTCTCTACAATACATATACCAAACTCCTATTCTCGGCCCTCAACGACATGGGTGTCATCTACACTAATTTTGCAGATGACACTCAGATCCTTATCCCCATTACAGGTGACTACACCCAAGACACTTTCACTATCAACAGAGTATTTGCCATAATTCAAAATTGGATGGCCGTAAACAGCCTTTGCCTCAACAACGAGAGGCTCTCATCGTGGGCTCTCAAAAAAGAATAAGCACCCTCACATATCAGCATTGATGGTACACAGATTCCAGTACTCAAGCAATTCAAAACTCTTGGAGTATATAAAGATGCTAACCTCACCATGCACAAACAAATATCAGCCCCCTCCTCCTCCACAGCCAATGGAGCTAAATTAATTGCACTCAGCCGCCAATTTCTTACTCCCACTAATTGTATTGCTTTGGCCAGAGCGCTGATCTTAACAAAACTAGACTATTGCAACATTCTCTTTTTAGGAACATCCAAGACTAATATCAATAAGATTCAATGGGCCTCATTACGACCCAGGCGGTAAGTTACCGCCTGGGTCGTACCTTTACCACCATGGCGTAAACTACGTTTACGCCATGGTGGTTGGCGGACTTACCGCCCCATTCCGAGGTTGGCGGGGCGGTAAGTCCCCAATCCCCATTTCCCCATTCCCCATGCCCCATAGGGCATAATGGGAGTGGGGAAGGCGTTAATTACGCCACCGTAAATTACGGTGGCGTAATTAACAACAAGGTCCCTTAGCGCCATGGATTTTAACACCTGCTAAAAGCAGGTGTTAAATCCTCCATGGAGCTAAGGGACCTCGGAATCAGGCGGTAAGGGTCGGCGCTGTTTACGCTGCCGTAAACCCCTTACCGCCTGGGTCATAATGAGGCCCAATTACTACAAAACAAAACCCTTAGAGCGGCTTTAGGCATCAAGAAATCCGAACACATATCCAGTATTAGGAGAGAAAACCATTGGCTGCCAATTGAAGCCAGAATCATTTTCAAAACACTTAGTGTCATCCATAAATGCATCACAAACAAAGCGCCTAGCTACCTCAACAATGCCATCAAAAAAACAATCTCCTGTAGGACACTTAGATCCAGTAAACTGGCCCTCCTGGAAGTACCTCAATACAAATACAGGAGAGGTGGAAGTAGCTTCAAAGTCTTAGCCCCGTTGCACTGGAATACACTACCTATCAGTATTAAAAATGAGGACACCTTACTAGGATTCAAAAAAGCGCTGAAAACCTGGTTATTCAACAAATATTAACCTCAGCTAGTCCCATTCCACTCCAGCACCAAGATGTCCTGACTCTCCACTTTTTAACTGAAACAAAATACTAATGTAGTTCCTATGGCCCACATGTTTGTCTAGCGGTCTCTTTTAGACTTTCATCTAGTGTCTTAAACAAATTGTGACTCACTACTTTGACCAACTGGAAGAAAATACAAGAAAGCTGACTATATGACTGTAACTGTAACAATGTATAAAAATGTGATATCTCACCTGTATTTTTCGCTGTGATATCTTCGGGTCTGGGTGAGTACCAAATGTAATAAATAAATAAATAAATAAATAAATAAATAAAATACAGTACCATTGGTTCGAAGAAAAACTGCTTCCAGCTGGCTTCAGTTCCTGTGTAGTTCTGCAGATCCTGTGTTCCTGGGCCTCAGTCGTGGGGACAAGAGGGAGGACGTCTGCGGACAACTGATCAATTAATCGAACGGGCGGTGGCAGCAATGGGCAGACTTCAGATCAGCTGCACTTTGCGGTTTCAGCTTCTTGTTTCTCTCGCAAACAGCACCACCGCGATTCTCAGTTACCACTGTGCACTTTCCTCACAATCGGGGTCCAGCACTCCGTTGAGATGGCTCAGGCTTGATCAGTCCTGCTTCAGAGGAGTATGGAGGATCTTTCTGGAGCTCGGGTCTGACCTAAAAGTGGTGCACTCCATCTGGTGTTCCTCTCCCTGGCAATTCGGTTCCTGCAGCAGCAATGGAAGTACAGCAAGCTTCGAGAGGATGTCCAGACAAGTTCACTTTGGGATTGATTGGTCCCACCAACCCAAGGGGAGAAGTCATGCATTGCAGGTCTTCTCTAGTTGAGGCAAATTTGGAGCTTCAGCAATGCAGCATGGCTTCACTGGGCAAACAACCGGTCCAAGAGTTGACACAAGCGTCTCTTCCAAGTTCTTCTTTGGATTTCTTGGTTCAGTGGTCGACTCTGCCTTCCAAGCAAAAAGCTTCGCCTTTGATGCAGGTTTCTCCCGTTCATTTGCAGCCTAGCTGTCACTCACACAACAGGGTGGCTGTCCTCCAAGGACAGCCAGCCTATCACATTTGGGTGCATTCCTGTAACCAAGGGGATTAAGCACAGGGAATTTCGAACACCTCCTCACTTCCTGTCACAGCCAGACACGCTGGAGTCAAAGGCGGGCTTCACCAGTGAATCCTGACAAAGACAAAATTACCAAAGGGACCAAACATGGTTTTGCGTGTAGAGTAAATCTCAAAAAGGAACCTTCCAACAAAAAATGGTGAAAAAAAAGAACATGGGCATTTTGACAAAATGTGCACCCATGGGTGTCTTACTGCAGCTGCAATTGCACCCTGCTGTAAAAACACACAATGGTAGGAAAAGGTAAACCCCTGCCACCAGCCATTAATTGTAGAAAGGGTAACATAAATATCTTACATGAGAAACTAGACAAAGGGGATACTAAGTAACCCCTTCATTACCCTATTGTAAGATAATGTGTGCTGGGTATAGAAAGTTACAAACATGTAAGTAAAGTCAATTTCACTTCACTGCTCTTGAAAACAGTAGTTTCACCAAGAGAACATATTTACACCTTTGGGAAATCTAAGAAACTTCCCTGTGTCACCACACTGAAGGTGCTGTGGTTCACAATGTAAATATGATGCCTATGGAGTTTGTCAGACTCCAAAGTCGAAACAAACACAGAAAACACATAGAATTAAAAGTAAAAAGACCCAAAGTTCAGCAAAAGAACTGGAGGTCTCTAAAGTGAGAGGAATTTAGCACCAAACTGAAAATTCCCCCTAATAATGTGACTGCACTTTGAGTATGAGAGGCAGAGGATTTATTTGGTGCTTCAAAGTTTCATAGATCTTGGCACGGGCTGATGGAATTTTATTAGTGAAGGCTTGTTGCACCATGTTACAGTCCTTATTCATTGGCATGGATGGCTGGGGTTCAGGTTTTCAGTTTCTCAAGATTTCTATAGATTTCAAATAGTTTCTTCAAATTATTCTATGAAGACTCAATTTCATTGTTATAGAAGTCCCTTTTTGCCTCGTAAGTTAGTTGTTTTTAGGCTTTTTGTAGTAGTAGGACTCCTTGTTTTCACGGGTTGGATTTATTTCCCAAACTCATTTGAGCCATCTCTTCTCAATTTTTGTTAAGGCCAGAGCTGGAGTATACCAGGATTGTTGACAGACCCTGTCTCTGATTACTTTATGTTTTAATGGGGCCAATCTGTTCAAAAACTCTTCAGATGGAGGTTACTAGGATTTATACGTGGCCAGATTCATGAGTAAGGTCCATAATCTGCTTGAGGCATGTTTATACGTCTCCTAATTTGACCCTTTTTATATTCCTACTGGTATTCTTTTAGGTGGAGTGTATGTTCTTAAAGGTTTACTAGGGGGAAGTATACAACACTCTACAGAGAAATGATCGGACCAGGGAAAAGCTCTAGTATTGGGGATTTCCATGGAGATATGTCTGTGCAGTAGTGTTCATACTGAAACATCTGTCACACAAAAGTAATGATAGAAATAGTAAGCACAATTATTAGTAATGTGTCCTGGAAAAGATTTGGATGTTGCACTCTGACATACTGTGTGGTGCATACTACATGCTTACCCATTGCTCTGATAACATTCTGCAGTGTAATCAGTATTCAACCAATCCTATCTCTCCACTGGGGTTTAGCTGTTGAACTTTTGTTGGAGCATGGACATCATTTGTCCACTGCTCTGGAACATATGTGTTGAAAGTCTCCATTATTTGACATCGGACCATCAGTACCTTCTATGGGGTGTGCAGTACATGGGACATACGTGGTGATTTTATCTTTCTGTTGTGACTTCTATTACCAAGCGAGAACGGCTGGATTGCCATGCTTTTGTCAACCATTTGGTAACCAAGGTGTATATTTCCTGTGCATTGAAAGACCATGGCACCATGCTAAGCTTTACCATTTCAAGAACACATTTGCAGTATGTGTTATTTTTCTATGGATAATAAACTTTGTCAATAAGCATCCACATAATCATCCCATCAAAAACACACACCATCACACCCTTCTTGTTTGCCTGATATGGATTAAGTGCTGTAATTGCCAATTGTCAGGCCTGGCAGAATATTGGGTTGAGAGATGTGGTCAGCATCTGCTAGGAGTAGAATTCTCCGTGATCGGTGATGATTCTTAGTCATAGGCATCAACCCACTCCATATTCACCAGTGTTCGATTGTGATGGACAGCAGGTGTACAGTGTATATTGTCTAGTCCATAGTAGATAGCTGAAAGTGGCTAACTGAACTGCACACTGGCTGATGTCAGTACTCTCCGACAGAGTGCTAGCCACTGACAGTTGTTGGAATCAATTCTGGAAGTATAAACACAATCCAAAATGTGATGGGGAGAAGGTCACAGAGTGGTGCTTCCTTACAGTCACAAGTATGTGTTACTTGAAGACAACAATGCATTGGTAAGTGGTGTGCAATGAGACCTGTTTCACCATGTATGTGGCTTACCATGGACTGATATTGGGAAAATGCAAAGTGAGTATGGAGGCATATATGGCACAGTCGCTCAAAGGTACACTTCAGAAGATGTGTGATAGTCAGTAGCCCATGTACTCATCTGGAGTGCTGCAGGTGAAAGGGGGATGCATAGTGTGTAGTGTATGTGATAGGTCTGTCCATGGTAGCAACGGATAGAAGACATATGATGACAGAGGGTGGTTTGCAGCTGTGTGGAGTGATGTGATACCTTTAGATTTTGGGACTTAATGTCTGAATATAGTTGTATAATGTATACCTGGATGTAGTTGCTTAATCACATCGATGTGCTACTGCTCGAATGACAGCCATTGCCAAACTCGGTATTGGACTAGAGCATATGCTTATATATTTTTTTGTGCTTCGAAAATTTTAGCTGCAGACTGCTAAATAGATGTGATACATTTGTTGTGAACACCCTCTTCTTTTATTGATGCAGTAATCGCCATCTTGGGACTTGATAGAGGGGAACAGGGAAGGAGAAGGTGGAAGAAGAAGTGTGTCAACTAACCAACCTTCAGGATTAGAAGGAACACTGCAATCCAGAAACTGGGCCTCATTACGAGAAGTGCGCTAAAAACGGGGTCATTACCGGCATGGAGGAACTTGCGGGTCCGTGCTCTTTTGACGCCGCTAATAGTGGCTGATTACGAGTGCACGAGCCCCCTCCATCCCCCGATAGCGCCATCACGGGACCCGCTGATACCGCCTCTGCCTAGGAAGCACCCCTTAATCACTGACCCGGTAATAACATCATGCTAATCCTGGGCTCGTAATACCAGACTCGGAAGTATCGTCATTGCATCGGAACGGGAAATGTACAGGTGGCCATCTTTGAAAACACAATCCATTGCAATCTTCCCAAACCACCAGTGTTGCAGAGGAGAGACCAGGGCCTCCCAAATCAACGTGTCCAAGGCAACCAGAAAATCAAACCCCCCGCCTTCGCAAGAAGTGTTTTGCCGATGAGGAACTCAACATGTTGGTGGACACCCTCGCTGCCCATGCTGAGGACATAAACACCCATAACCTCAAAAGGCAGGCGCAGCAGAGGAAAAAGGAGATTTGGGAGGAGGTAGCCCGCAAGGTATCTGCAGTCGGCACCACCCCACAGACAGTCAAAGACTGCAAGAATCGGTGGGATGACCTCAGACTTAGGGTACGTAACATCCTGGCCAGCAATCGGAGGGAGGCCATGGCCACAGGCGGGGGTGCCCACCCCCCAATAAAACTAATGCGCTGGGATGAGACGTGTAATACCTTCATCCCGATGGAGTCCATCGAGGGCTTCGGGGAGATGGAGACGGGTGCAACAACATCTGGCGATGGAGGTGAGTGACCCTGCAGACCCCAGTAGGGGAAACCATGACGTAGCACAAGTGAAATGGAATACAGTCTAGGCAAGGCAAGGGATGTCCAAACACACACACATCAACATATCCATGTCCAGATGGAGGCCCAAACCCTGCCACACTGAAATGCATGCTGAGTGCCAATCCCATTGTCAGTCCAGAAAAAGTCGACACCCCTCAATCATAAGGCAATGTACTTTGTTGGCCGAAGACCAACTGCCTCATGTGTTCAGTATTAGAAATATATAGCCATAAGCTTGACTAAAGTGCGGCCATTTTAAGGTGACTGAAATCGCCATTTTGTTTTCTCTAACGTTTGCCTTTTGCTTTCTGTTAAAACTGCTTTGCTGTAAACGTATTCTGCTCCATTAGTGCATAACGCAAGGCCACGAGAGATATGTTGAAAATAACGCAGCAACCCAGATAGAAATGCCTGGTCTCCTCCCGCACAAGTCCTTGGAAGTGAGCAGCAAGGCATTCTTAATCAGTACACAGGTGCCAGCTAGTCTCGTTAATACAGTAGAAATGTTAGAAGCGAACATTAAATGGCTTGAATTATGCTCTTCTTTGTGGCCCCCCTTTCCTGAGCCCTGCAGAGCCCTAGAGAGCAAGTTGACCCCCAGTACACAAATAGAAACTAGGAGATAGCAAGGCCTGGAATGTGTCTCTCCCCTGCACACAGCTTGCTTGCAGAGAACAGAAGCAGTGTGTTCTTATAACAAAGAATTGTGTCTACAGGCTCATGAAATTGCAAACTGTTGTTGTATTAGGGGTGGTATTGAATGTGTCACTACTGATTGTAAGATGCTTGCTTTGTATATATGTAACTGTTGTACGATTCTCACTCTCTTGCATCCCACGGGGTCTGGAAACACACATCGCGGGGCGTGGGACCCAGTTGGCCAACTGAGAATATTTGCTTTGCAATAAACCCTAGCTTTTGGGAATACAACCTTGTGTGTGGTGATTGTGCCTTGTTTCCATACGCGAGGGTCCCCTAGGGGACCTTTCAAGATGGTGCCCGAATAGGGACCCTCCCCCACATGCTCCATCGTGTACATTGTAAAATAAGGAAGGCAGAGAGAACGGCGAGGACGGGGCGATCGAGCCGGGATCAAGAGATGTTCGGGGCGCCCCTGTGAAAGTGATGAGAGACTCCTTTGCAGATATGCACACAACTGATCCCTGATCGACATGCCCGGCCAGAGAACAAGGAAGCCAGGGTCCCGAAATGAGGCAGAGTGAGCCAAGATACGCAGACACAATGTCATTGGTTGCGTCAGTATATGGACAAATTGCGTCTTGAGAGACGACTTGGCTGATTAGGTGAGTCGTGCCCTGATTCAAAGTAATCCTGATATTGATTGAGAGTTGATTTTGCAAAATCAAACACCCAGCATAAGGTTGATTAGTCGAGGGTAAGGTTAAAACATGCCCGGGGTATTGTCCACTTTAGCAGGATTTTTCTGCTGCGGTAGACCATTTTTGGAAACTGTCCAGGTCACGCCACGCATGGGGTCGCCGGCCTATAAGATGTATGTGTAATATGGTGTAGGGGGATAATGTTTTGTGAGACTTGGCATAGGCAAACCAGAAAAGAGAAAGACCTTCAGTGGCCGAATGAGGGGAGTTTTGAGATTACGAGAATAACTTGGAGAAGGTGTTGATGAAAAAGGAAACACGCCCTGCAGCATTTGATATCCTTAGGGACTGGAGGAGGGAAGCTATGCGTTGTTGGAGAAGTAGAGAGAAACATGCGTGCAGGCATAAGTCGAAAGTAGAGAGAGTGAAAGAAAAAGAGGAGGAGGAGTGGAATGATAGTTTGAGAAAGTCAAATAGACGCGAACAGTTGAGTATAGAAAAAATATACCCACAAGGAGAGTTGCATTCATCAGATGAATTGATAAATGACATATTGACTGATACAAAGCAAGGCCCAAGGGGAGAGACTAAAAAGACTGTGTCAGTGACTATTGCTCAACCCCCTCCAGTTGTTCAGCCCCTCCCTACTGATCAAATCCCAGCGCAGCCACAGACCACACAATCAGCACCTCCCATTAGCCAGCCAGTGCCGCAACAGTCACTTCCCGTTCCCGTTGTCCCATCTGCACCTTCTTCCCTAGAGATTGTTTCTGTCCCATCTGCCCCTCCAATAATTGAACTTGAACTCATTGAAACGAGAGAGGGGACTGGACAAAGTGGATGCTCAAGAGTGACCCGTAGTGCGATCAGCAAAGAGAGAAAACGAGAGCTGCAAGAACAGGCAGAGATGTATAGAAATGGGAATGATGAAACGTCAACGCTAGCTTCGATGTATGATTTCAGGAGGAGCAATGAAAGAGAGGTATTGTTGGAATGCATGGTGGAATATTTAACGGCGAGATGGAAACAGTTAATTGGAAGACTACCGCTGCAACAGTTGTTGGATTTGAATGCACTAGCACGTTGTAGAGAGAGAGATGAAGAAATAAGGGAGCATGTAGACCGACTTTTTGAATTCAAGAATGAACTTGATGATGAATATGCTGAAATGTTTGCCACACCGAGGAATAGGAGTAAAGATATTAGGAGAGATAGGAAGGAAGCAGCAGTGCCACATATACAGCGGCGATTTTTGCCGTCGTCAAGACAGACAAGTGATAAACTAAAAGTATGTATACAAGAGGCGTTAAAATCGATTTCAGATCCTAGTATACCCACAATGGAAATACATGAGATATTTGATGAATACCCCTTGCCAATGAAAATAGAAGCACTACGAACAATGGTTGAGGTGCTACTTCAGCAAGTGGCGGGACACAATAGAGGGAGAGGGAATGCACAAGGCAGAGGTCATTTGAACATGCATGGAGGGCCGCTGAGACTAAATCAGTGTGCGTACTGCAGGGAGGAAGGTCACTGGCAAGCGCAGTGTCCACATTTACAAAATAGAAATGGGTATGGCCAGAGAAGACAGCATAGGGGGCATCCAGTAACAAATGGGCAGAATAGAAACAACATGTACCAGCACCAAAATAGCCAAGGAACTGGTACCCAAAATCAGAACCAAGCCCAGAATCAAACTGCTCTTACCCAGAATCAGAGCCATCAAAACACGCAAAATGGGAATAGAGGAAGGGGCGGGAACATTTTTGACACCCAATCAAATACGTACTACAGCAATAGTAGTGATTACACATCAGATGATGTGTTGTTCCCTCAATAGGACAGCCCAAGACAGGGGTCGGAAACCAGTGCCTAGTCCCATGAATCGAAAAGGACCCTACGTAGAAATGAAAGTCGGGAATAGAGAGCATAGCTTTCTCGTAGCTACGGGGGCACAAAATTGCTTGATAGATCATCATTTGGTTCCAGAAATACCACTGTCAGGGCAAAGAAATATTTCAGTAGGGTTTGCAGGTACCCCAGTAATCAATCCAGTGTCCCAACCAGTAGCAGTGACGTTACGTATATTCACTGAATATTGTCAATTTCTCTTAACAGAAAACTGTGGGGAAAATCTTTTGGGGTTAAATCTATTGAAAAAACTGAGTGCAGTTATCCATTGCACACCAGATGGAGTGTTCTTGACAATTTTGCCACAGAATGTACCAGTATCTGAATTTTTGTCCAAGCCTTTGCCAGGAGAATTGAGTGAAGTGCCAAATTGTATATGGGCAATGAATGACAATGATTGTGGGATGCTTGAAGATAGAGCCAGTAAAAATTGTTCTAAAAGAAGGAGTAACGTTACCGCGTATTCCACAGTACAACATTTCAGCCGAATGAGAGAAAGGATTGAAAAGCATTGTTTCGGATTTGGTAACATTGGGGGTGATTGAAGAAATTATAGGCAGTACATGTAACAGTCCCATTCTTCCGGTGTATAAGAAAGGAGGTAATGAGGTACCATATTGTTTCATAATTGATCTGTGTGCATTAAACAAAGTAGTAGATCCTCAATTCCCATTGGTTCCAGACGTCACCACAATTTTGACAATGATTCCTGCCTCGGCAGAGTACTTTAGTGTGATTGATTTGAGAAATGCCTTCTTTAGCATTCCAGTACACAAGGAAAGTAGTTATCTGTTTGCCTTCACAGTAGGAGGACGATCATTTACATTTACGTGCATTCCACAGGGCTACACAGAGAGTCCGAGTATTTACAGCAGAGCATTGAAAGAACAGCAAGATATGCTAGAATTACCGACAGTTTGTGTTTTGTTACAGTATATAGATGACCTATTGATCGCTGCTGATATAGAGGAGATTTGTAAAAAGAGGACTGTTTTACTGTTAACGCACTTAGCAGTGCATGGCCACAAAGCGAGCTTAAAGAAATTCCAATATTGTCGAAAGGAGGTGGTTTATTTGGGCTACCTACTTTCGAGAGAAGGGAGAAGACTGACGCCAGAGAGGATAGAAAGTATTTCTGGTACGCCTATTCCAAAAACACAAAAAGGAGTCAGAGCTATAATAGGTATGGATTCATATTGCCGGCAGTGGATTGTAAACTTTGCATTGATTGTAAAGCCAATGGTGGCATTGACAAAAAAGGGTGCTGAGATGCCTTTGCAGTGGAATGGAGAATGTCAGAGAGCATTTGATCTGCTCAAAACTGCATTGTGTTCTGCTCCAATTTTGGGCACACCAAATTATGAGAACATTTTCTAATTTTTTGTACACGAGAGTGAAGGCTGCGCGTTGGCTGTTTTGACACAGGAACAAGGTGGAAGAAATAGGCCATGCGGCTATTTTTCTTCCGTGCTGGACCCTGTAGCGCATGCACTACCATGTTGTTTGCGAGCTGTTGCAGCGGCTGCTGCATCAGTGAAACCAACGGGAGGGATGGTATTGGGGCACACCTTAATTTTGATGGTGCCACATGCCATAGACGTTCTATTAAATAGAACACAGACGCAACACCTCACGTCTGCTAAATTGAATAGATACAAATTTGTCCTTTTTGTGCCACACATCCAAATTATGAGGTGTAGCGCTTGAATCCTGCAGAATTAATTCCACTGCCCACGGAAGAACTTGGTGAAAATGAATCACCTCCCCATGATTGTTTAATGGTTACTGAGGAAGAAACAAAAGGCAGAATTGATTTGTCAGATACCCCACAAAAAGAGCCAGATGGCCAGTTGTTTTGTGACGGCTACTGTTTTAAACTACATGATGGCAAATCAACTGCTGCCTATGCTATCACCACGTTGAAGAGTATTGTAGAAAGCAAAATAAAACCCTACAACTCTGCACAAGCCGCAGAGATAATAGCTTTAACCAGAGCCTGTGAGATTTCTGAAAATCTGAGTGTAAACATATATACTGACAGCCAATATGCCTTTGGCGTGGTTCATAACTTTGGCCGACTTTGGGCTAAAAGGGGTTTCTTGACATCACATGGGGCCAGGATTCAACATGGCCCTTTGATTGTACGATTACTGTCTGCATTTACGTGTCCGAAGCGCCTAGCAATAGTAAAATGCGAGGCACATAGAAAAGTAACATGCAAAGTGGGAGAAGGAAACACATTTGCAGACAGGATTGCGAAGCAAACTGCCACTGATTTGAATACTAAAATGTTGACAGTACAATCTGAGGAAGTGCCCTGCATGATAGAAAATGGAATTGCTACTGTCAAAGAGATGCAGGCAGAAGCCACTGCTGATGAAATACGAGGGTAGGCTGAGGGCTCTGCTGAATTAGATCTAGAAGGTTGCTGGGTGGACAAGAAAAGTAAAAATTGGATGCTGCCCAACTCCTATGTAACTGCAATGGTCACGATGGCCCACAGCCCTACTCATATTTGTGCCAAAAAGATAGTCCAGCATCTAGCCACAGTATGGGAGAACACACACATAAAGAAAAATGCTGAGAGGATGGTCCAGAATTGTATCATGTGCCTACAGCACAATGTGGGGAAGAGAACAGTGACTCCAACAGGCAGTTTTGGCCCTCCCTCTATGCCATTTGAGGTAATCCATTTTGATTTCATAGAAATGGAGAGATGCCAAAACTTGAAGTATGTCCTACTGGTTATATGTGCATTCAGTAAATGGGTGGAAGCATATCCATTAAAAGACTGCACCGCCATGAGCACGGCAAAAGGAATGTTGAAGGAGTACTTCTCCCGTTTTGGTCTGCCCCGTGTCATATGGTCAGATAATGGTCCGCATTTTGTGGGCGCAGTGATATTACAGATTTGCACAGGTCTTCAGATTGACAAGAGATTCCATTGTTCTAGGCACCCCATGAGTGGCGGTTGTGGGATGTTTTTACCCATACATCCGAGCCCTACCTCAAAAACTGTGCAGTACTGACATGGAAAACATCATGATGGCCAGAGATTCCAAGAAAATGCCCAGGGAAGTGTATGAAGAATAGGCTGCCACCCATTTTGCCGATGTTATGGGCACAGAAGGGCACTGCCTAAAACCACCATTGGACTACCCACACAGTAGCCTGAAACCATTGGGAATGGCAATGCTGATTGCCAAAAGCAACCTAGAATTGTGGGGAATTCATTTTCTTAAATCCCAAAAATGGTTGCATTACCAGTACTCACCACTATCAGAAAGCCGGCGTTTTAAAACCACCAGATTTTTCTTTTTTGGTGAAAAACTGAATAAATGAACCCAAAGCATGCCAAAGAAAGACTTACTGAGAGGTGGATCCAATGTAAAGTTATATTCTGAAGTGACTTGAAGGTTTATAACAAGACTGGCTGAGCTGTGGATTTCAGCAGTTTAAGTAAATTTGGACTGAAAGACACCAAAAATCTAAATGTTTAAAAGAAATGAGTGACCTACTTTTGAGTGTCACATAGGTTGCAATTGTTGAAATGCCATAGTTTTGAACTTAGAATCAGCATTCTAGCTGCATATGTAAACATTGTCTTGACTTAAACTGGGTAACAAAAAGGGACATTTTATCTGAAACCTGGCTTAATGAAACTGAATTCTGCCCACCAGCTACCCCCGACAGGAGATGAGACTTGCACAACAGCTGTGTTCCCAGGCCTAGCTGCCCTTTTGCTGCTCCCACCAAAAGGGATCTGACACTTCTCTGATTGGATTATCAAGGGACTGCTAGAGACTAAACATAGGACCCAGGCAGAGGGTTTATGGAAGTGGCCATAAATGGCTTCCTCTTGAACAATGGGCCTTCCATGGCCCAGGCAGATGGTTTATTGCAGGGGTAATAAAAATGGCTTCCTCTTGGCAGAAACTGGGAGGGGGAGAAACTGGAGACAGAGGGCGAGCTTGAAGAAAGTGGAAAGACTGGTTTCTGTACCATGTGACCTGAAAAGACACACCCCTGTAGCCAGAATATGGTTTTAGAAAAAGATGAATAACTCATAGTACGGACTTGTCATAATTATTTAAATGATACCATAATTCTTGTGATTTTTCTGCCCACATTTTAAGAGGTTTTTAGAACCGGTGGCATGATCTGGGGGCAAGCTAGCAGTTAAGAGGGTATTACTTAAAATGTCTGCATGTGAAAAGTCTGATACTTCATCAATTAATGCCTGCATGCCTTGCACACATTTGGGTAAAATTGAGTAAGAATCTGATATTGGTAACCTGACCAAAAAGTGAAATATGTTGCCATTTCTGAATGCAAGCTCCCAGGAAGAGCAGATTTGGACAGGGTATACCTCCTGTGATATGTGATGGGTGCATGTAATTTTAAACAAATGTGTACCTGTGCAAATATGTCTTTTGGGTCAAAATATAGATTGTGTGTAATTTGACAGAGGTGGGTTCTCTGTACCATAAACAGACCACATCATGATGACACTTCATTTCATTCCCCCAATCAAGGGGAAGAGGAGGAAGTGGCCAATGACAAGTGGAGAGGGGTAGGGCCTAGGAAGCTAGCCTCTCCACCCATTTTCAAAACACATAAAAGCAGACAGACAGGACAGATAGGGACATTCAATTCTATTTGCTGCAACGCGCTCTGCCGGACCATACCACATCCAGAGATCCAGACTTCAAATCCATCAATCTCCAGAATCCAGAGAGGCTAGAGAGAGAGCAGAGCTGACCCAGACCACTGTTAGCAGAACCAGTGAGCTGACCCAGACTACTGTGAAGTGCTGAGACCAGACCAGAGTCCAGTCTAAAACCTGACCAGATCCGTGGCGAGGCCCATTCTATTTCAAAAATATATTGTGAGTACCCAGCAGAACTGTGCAGAACCAATCTCTTAGTTAAAACAATATAATTCAATCTATTTTAATCTAACTAGCTGTCACCTGTCATTTCTAGTTGCTAGCTGTCACTTGTCTTTTTGAACTTTTAACATTTCAAATCCGAAAAACTACCTTTATTTAATCGTTCATAACTCCGTAACCGTTTGTGCTAGGAACTTGCAGTAACTTTCCTCTGAAAGCTTAGAATCTTAGCTTTCCTACGAACCTAGAACCGCATTCCTACCCCCGATTTGCAAATTTCTCCACATGTGAAAACAGCAGTTCTTGCTTTCCTTGCTAAAATTTCGTTTGCCTCTTAAGAACCATCTCTGAATCATTGCTAGAGTGAGCCTGGACTAATATTAACTTGATACCACTCACCCCGAACCTCTAGAGGGAATTAAAAGCATTTTAGCATATTTTTCACTTCATTGCCAGCACATATAAAATCATTTTGGGCCTGTGTTTCCAACTTCTGTAGTCTAAGCTTGCTGGGGTGAACTGAATTACATTTGATTGCATTTCTGAGAACTGTGTGCTTTCCTTCCATTTCCTTGCATTGCATAAAGGGGGGAGGGGATTGCCAGAGAAAAGTGATTACATTGTTTTGTTGAAATCATATTGAGTATTTTCTGTATTGCATTTTTCATTCAACATTACATGCATCTGAACTTATATAAAGTATTCTCTACCACCTTATTCTTCTGTTCCTATTCACAAGTGTGCTAGTGCCAGACTATCCATTATTGATTACTGCTCAGATTAAGTGTGATATTCAATTATTAATTTATTATAAAGTGTGATATATATAAATATATTGTTTAAATTCTCAAATAAACCTTTTAACTTGCAAAACAGAACTACTTCTTGGCTCAGTGGGGTCAGGGGGATTCCAAGAGAGGGGTGTTATATAGGGGTAGTCATCCAGAACGCATGAACTGGACATAAAGATATATCAATAAGGGTTTCCATTCAGTATCCCAGACTAGGCATTGACTTAGCTGTAGTGTTGAATTGAATCCTCTTACAAATTGGGGGCTCGAGCGGGACGTTTGGGTTAGATCTATCACTTGTGCAGATTAATACAGCGTGCCAGCTGACCAGATACACATATCCGGTCGGAGCACACGCTGTGTTACGCTGTAAAGCACTCCTCAAAGGAACGCTCTAAGGAAAAGGTCTGTTTTGCAAAAATATAATATAAACTTCTGCAAGTCAGGAAGGAACTCAAATTCCAGAATGACGACCTTGGTAGACATGAAAATAGCCAGAGAGCACTTCTTACATAAGCTATTTGTGAGAGGTGAGTGGACTCATCAGGACCAGACGGTCTGGTTGCAAGCAATCGCACCCCAGATCACGGAAACAGGGTCAGATATATGGGGAGATCAGGGTCCCCTACATGTGGCCCTGAGTGAACTATATTTGGCCCCGAAGGCTAAGGATGAACAAGACAAGATGGTTAGGATAGCGGCATACCTGTACCTATATATGGGAGACATGCAGGATAAATGTACTGAAAGCCAAGATCTGGCGAATAAGCGACAGATGGCGTTAGAGAAGGTCCAATCTGACCTGGTCTCTTCTGAGCAGAGGCTGCAGGGGAGCCAGGAGTCAGAAAATGAGAGTAGACAGCACATCATTAAAATAAAGAGGGATATGGACATCCTGCAACAGGAAAAGGCTGACCAGGATACCAGATTTCTGGCCTTGCAGAAGGAGTACCAAGAAGGTTTGGACTCCCTACTGCAGAGCCAGAAAAAGCTGGAGCAACAGTTAGACTTCAATAGGGCATGTGCTGAGCAGGTAGTCACCCTGCAAAGCCACCTAGATAGGGAGAAGGCAGAGAGCAATAAACTGATTTTGAAAGACCTGGATACCCAGGCAGAGTTTGACCAGGAGCGCCAGAAAGCGGGTGCCTTCCAAAGGCAAAGGGACGACCTGGCGGCACAGATGCAGGCTCTTAGTCAGGAAAGGGATACCTTAGGCCAGGAAGTCTGCCACTTAAAAAGGAAAATGGAACAAAATCACCTGGCCCTCCAGGGACTGGGTGACCTCCAAAAAGAACACCAGAACTTGTTAGAGCACACCAGGAAGGTGGAGGATGCTCTGGCAAGAAGGAGCAGGCCAATAGGGACACAGCTCAGGAGGTAACCCTCCTGCAGCAAAGTCTGGCCCAGTGCTCCAGGACCAATCAGGAAACGCAGAGAGAGAATGAGGCTCTCTGCCAGCACAATGATAGGCTCCAACAACAGGTAGCGATGCAGGAGAGACTGATGTCTAGTAAGGCCTTAACTGAGGAACTGAAGGCGCAGGCTCTTGCATTGCAACAGGGAGCAGGGGCGGATAGAGATGAGGTTCGCTGGGAAAGAGAAACTCCTGAGCATAACCCCAGGAGCCCTAGTACCAGAGGCCTTTATTTCTCTCAGTCCCTGGACTCTGCCACGCCCATGTCCCCTGGCGCACATGAGCACAGGGCCACAGGGATGGCAGATTACTATCCAGCCAGAAGCATGGGGCTCATAGGCCGGTACCACCCAGGAATGGAGGGGCGGGCATCTGGGTATGGGCACCCAAGCACAGTGCAATTTGATGGGGAACCCCAGGAGAGTAGGCCCATTAAGGGCATCCTGAAAACCTCTGCCCAGTTAGGTCAGTGGGGGGGGTACCCATCAAATCCTGGCAGCAAGGAGGGATCTGAAGACTCCTCTGAACGGTACAGGACACAGGCGACCTGTCCCCACATTCGGCCAGCCATTCCCAGGCTTGCAGAATCCGGGAAAACCTGGAAGATCAGACAGGAACCTCTGGGAGCAGTGCCTCTGAGTCAGAGGACGAATGGACAAGGGTTACCCGAACCAAAAAGGCCAATAAGGCAAAAAGGGCCTTGATTAAGGACCCATTGAAACAGATTAAGGCAATCAGGAGTGTCATCACGCCTTATCATAAGACCGCCAAGTACTCTGTTTGGGAACACTTGGAGCTCTATGAGCAAATGATGGAGACTTTTCATTTGAAGGACAGCCAAAGCTGTATCCAATATGTAAAGTGGACCTTCTCCCCGGAATACTCCAGTTTCTTTGCGGGGCTGGAGGACCAAAATCATTTAAGATGGTCTGCCTATAAGGCGGCCATCTTGAAACATTTTTCTACTCATAGAAATCCTCAAGAGGCTCGCAAGGCAGCCTACAATTTACAATGTGGGGAGGATCAGGCCCCACAAGAATTTGTGCAGGAGTTAAAGCGTGCTTTTGCACAGACCACAAGAAGGGTGCGCACGGATAGCAGAGAATTTATTAATACGTTTTTCCATGCCTTGCCCAAATACATAATGACCCAGCTCGTGAGGGATTTTCACGAGAAAAGATCTTTAGACTGGGTCATTGAACAGGCGACCCGGATCTCTGAGGTGCAGAAGCCAATAGAAAATAAAAATAATGCGCCCAAAAACCCCAAAGCCAACAACACTCCTGCTGCTGCCAAGGTGGCAGAGGTAAAGGTTACCCCCGTTTTAGAGTTGGAGATGGGGGGGCCTAAAAACCTACCTGCACCTAATAATTCTAGGCCCAGAAGGTCCTCGGGCCAGTCACAAACAGGGAGTCAAGGAGGTAGTCCCACAAATGGGGTCCCTCGCTCTCCTGACTATGTAAGTCCCCGTTACAAGGGAAGTCGACCCATCCTGGGTTATGTGTGGACTCCTCCGGCCCAAGGGGGGGGGATCCAGCCAAGCACCTAACCCAGGGAACTTCCCTCCCAACTTCCCACAGGAGGGCAGACATTCTCCAAATCCTGGGCAGAACTTTTTCCCCAGGTATCCACCCAATTTCCAGCCCCAAAATCCTCTTCCCTGAGCCCAGACAACCGAATCCGGGAGAGCGGAGGCCAAGGGTGGAGGGGTATCCAAATCTTCCCAACCAGGGGTACTACCAAAGAAGGGATAGCTACCCTTCCCGGGATCAGCCCAGGGGAGAAAACAGGGCCCCGTATCAGCCTGAGCGGGTTTCCCAGTTAGAGCGCCAGGTTCAAAACATGGCGCGGGATCTGGGTCACATACTGAGGGCTCAGCAGAACCCTCAGATCGGCATGCCGGCGCAGAACGCACCCAACTCTGGACCTGGTGCTCCAGAACAATGACGGGGGCAGCACCCCGATAACTCACCGGTTCCAAGGGAGGAGGCACAAAGGGAAGGGGGGTGTAAAGCCTTGGAGGAAGCTTCCTTCCTCACTTGTAAACAGCCCCTGGAAACCCAGGAACCGGAAACAAAATATCCTGCCCCTGAAAGTCTGCCTCCAAAGGAGCAGAGGGGGGGTAGGAGAAACAAAAGACCCAAACAGACTCAGTTTGAGGAGGAGGTACAGATCTTCCAATTTGAGGGAGAGGGATCCTCAGAAGATCCTGGGAAAAGGATCTTCTCCTTCAGAGAGGGGGGAACTCCTCCCAAAGAAAAATGGGTCCCAAGGGATGTCAATTCAGACTGGGGAGATGTGGAGACTGAGCTACCGCCGCCCACCATCTCATCCCAGAACCAACAGCTAGAAAATCCTCTGGTTCAAGCCCATCCTGGTGACTGCCTCCAAAAAGGGGGGGCGGCCCAGAACCGGAGCCAGGGGAACCCACAATGGCTCTGATCTCCAGTTGCCAATTTTTTCTTTCAGATTCCCAAGGCTCTCCACAGAATTCTGCCCAAATCTCTTCGCTAGCGATGTCCAAAACTAGAAAGTTAGCCCACCAGTTGTCCAAAAATGTGCATTATCTGTGCCCCCTTGAGGAGAAGGAGGGACGATACTATGCCCCGGTACAAGTACAGGGGCAGGGTACAATTTTGGCACTGGTGGACACGGGATCTCAAGCTACCCTTCTGTCCAGAAGGGCCTTTGATGAACTGAATGCAGGAAGGGGAGGGATTTACCAAATTCCTCTCACCTCACTTCCTGGACAACTCCAGAACTTTGACGGGAAGGAAATTCCCGTCGAGGGGACGGCAGATTTGGACATTAAGATCGGGCGACACAAGTTGAAACACCCGGTCATAGTTGTGACTCCAGAGGTCACCCCTTGTTTACTAGGGAATGACCTCCTGAGGAGGTTGTCACCCTTAATAGATTGCGTAAACAAGGTCCTCTGGACCCAGACTAGCCGACCAATAAATTTAAAACAGAGTGTCAACCATGTTAGTTTAAACGGCACATGCCAGATGGGTGAACAAAAATCTGACCAAGTAGAATTTCACTTCCAGAACAACCAAATTCCAGACGTGACAGTAATAGCAGTAGGACAACAGACTGGTGATGGGGGGTCCTCTCTATTTCTGAAAATCAACCTTCCTTCCAGCCTAAAGTGGTATTCCACGCTGGAAGGAAATACTCTGACATTCTTTACTAATCCACAATCAGAAACTCCCACTCCTATAGTCCAGAAAGATGTGAAATCAGCTCAGGGCCTGGCTGATATTCAGCAAATTGGAGAGCAGTTGTTCATCCCTGTCCAATTAAATGATGGGAAGGGCTCTGTTCTCGCTCGAGTGTGCGTGAACAATGGTAAGAGCTTCATCAGCGAAGCCATGTTTCGCCAACTCCCAAAAGATCCAGCCATTCCCACATTCAAACTGATAGACAAATGGGAAATGGACCTGGAAGCACCTAATTCCAAACATCTCCTGCCAAGCAGGTGTATGCTCAAAATCTCCATTGGCAACAAGAGCATAGTCCACAATTGTTGGGTCGTGCGAGACGTCCCTGCCGCCTTTTACTTAGGCAGTGACATTCTCAATCGCTTTGCCATTAGTTTGGACCTAATAAACTTCAAAGCTTGGTCCCGATTAGCGGATAATCCCATGGGCTTTGATGATCCAGAAAAAGCATTTAGGTCAGCTCAATTGCTACCTTATGCAGTTGAAATTCAGATCAAAGAGGAAGTCACCATCCCAGAAAGGACCCGGCAATTCTCCCTGGAAGTGAAAGTTAAACGAGAACAATATTTGCAAAACCCTGATGCTTACATACATCTAAATGCTTCTCTCCAACAGCAAGGGTTTGGGGTAAACCCAACACCATTAGTCAACATAGAACATGACACCATTCCAAAAGAGGTGGATAACAGCGACTTAAAGAGTATTACTCTAGCCGCAGGCACCATTATTGGAATGGCGGTTGATGACCGACATTTTTCCATAGATTTAGGTAATGAACTGTTAGGGCCAATCCCCTAGGACTGCTTTGACAGTGACAGTGATGACAATACAACACCAGACAGGATTTTTACCCGGCATGGGGGGAACTTCCTGGTGTACACTTCTTGCCCTTATGGTAAGGAAGATGTGACTTGTGACTTCTGGAGGGATGAGGTGATTTTCCAGGTCCATGAGGGCTGCCTTGCCCACCTGAAGCCTCCAGTCCAAATCAGCACTCTGACCAGGGACTTCTCCACCCAGCTGGAGGAGGCCGCTGAGATAGCCAAACCAGAAGTCTTTCCAGGCTTCAGGCAGATGGTGGAAGAGAGAGTCAACCTAGCTGATGCCTGTGTGACTCTGGAACAAAAGCAAAAGTTGAAACAAGTTTTCTTGGATTTCCAAGATCTCTTTGCAGTAGACTCATATGACTGTGGCCGCACCGACATCCACACAACAACAATCCCCACGGACCCTGGCATGACTCCAGTGTTTGTGAAGCAATATCGTTTGCCTCTCGCATCCATGGAGTCCCTTACTGAAATAATTAAGAACCTTGAGTCCCGGGGAATAATCCGTCCAGTTCACAGCACCTTCAATAATCCAGTGCTGGGAATATTGAAGCCAAACGGCCAGTGGAGACTCTGCGCCGACCTCAGGGAGCTCAACAAACGGGTCCATACTTCCCGATGGCCTCTTCCCTACATTGACCAAGGGCTGGCCCAGATTCAGAGGTCACAGGTATTCACTGCAATAGACCTGACCAATGGATACTGGACCGTGCCAGTCAGCAGGGAGGACCAATACAAACTGGCTTTTACCTTTGGGGGCCAGCAATACACATGGACCCGGACTCCCTTTGGATACCTTAACTCAGGTAATGAGTTCAATATTTTCCTACATAAGGCCATGCCCGACCTGGGTGCGAGGGGTAACCTGGTTTATGTAGATGATGTCCTCATCAAAAGTTCATCTGTGGAGGAACACATAGCGGAGATTCGTTATGTTCTGACGCAGTTGAGGGCCGCCGGAGCAAAACTTTCCTTTCAGAAAGCACAGTGGTGTAGAACCCGTGTTAATTTCTTGGGGCATGAGATTACTCCTCAGGGTCTCTGTCCCCAGGAAAAGAAAGTGGAAGCACTTCAGAAACTGAAAGACCCCACAACTCTGCGGGAACTAAGGAGCCTCCTTGGACTGACTAATTACAGCAGAAAGTTCATTGAGGGCTACGCAGAGATCACCAGACCCCTGATTCATCTCCTGAAGTGGGGGGTCAAGTGGGAATGGGGTCCAGAACAAGCCGAGGCAGTAAAACAACTCAAAAGAAGCCTCTCACAAGCGCCTTGCCTAGCTTACCCTGTCAGAAACAAGGAGTTCTTCCTGGAGACGGGGTTCTCTAATACGTGCTTGACAGCAGTATTATACCAAAAGCATGACAAGGTCAATAAAGTAATCTCCTATGCGAGCAAAACTTTATCCTCTGTGGAGGAAAAATTCAACGATTGTGAGAAGGCACTCCTGGCAACGGTGTGGGCATTGGAGAATTACCGCCCGTTTATCCAGGGGGAACACATCATAGTGGAGACTCCACACCAGCCTCTGCAATATCTCCAAAGTGACAGAATCCGGGCCGGAAATGTGAGTAATTCCCCAATAACTTCCTGGATTCTGTCAATGCAAGGCTTTCCTGTGGAGGTCAGATATGGCCAAAACAAGAAGAGTCCCCTCGCGCAAGGTCTGGCTGACTTGCATGATTGTGCCAGAGAAAACTGTCTCGAGGACGAAAGTCTAAAAATCAAGGACAACACGGAGGCATACCTTAATTCCCCACACAAAGTCTTTGAAGAGGACAAGTGTGAGGGAATGCCCACTGTCTATGTGGATAGATGCTCTTACCATGTTGACAACGACGGGGAGAAAGAACTGGTGGCTGGCGTAAGGAATGCGTGGGTGAATGAGTCCCCAGAACCCTCCGCTGGATACAAAATTGGTCCCCGAAGTAGTCAGGTGGCAGAATTGATGGCTGTGCATCAGGCCATCCTCACTGCTGTCCAGCATCAACTCCACGAACTGGTCATAATCACAGATTCAGATTATGTACGGAACGGGTTCGTGGAGCACCTGGTTAATTGGAAAACAAGAGGCATGTTATGTGCTAACAACAAACCCTTGAAACATGGGAAGTTGATCCAAAACATTGATGATCTGGTCACCTCGAATGAGATGACCATCTATTGGAAAAAGATCAAGGGTCATTCCAAAGTAGAGGGACCAGACAAAACTGGAAATGACTTAGCTGATCAGCTGGCCAAAACCGGGGCCATCCAAGGGGATCTAATTGAGATTGAGTCCCTGTTGGGAGAAATCCAGGTCACTGCTATCAGTAGGTCCCAGACAAATGCTCACAATGATCTTTCAATTGCACAATGGAGTAAGGAGACCCCTGATGCTGATTTAATTACAGCTCAGAAAGGGGATCCAATTATTGGTAAGTTTTACCAACACCTTGAGGACCCTGAGAACTTTCCCCTGACGGATACCGATTACATTGGGAAAGAGGACCTAAGAGTGTTGATGAAATGTCCAAAAATGTTCCGAATCCAAGACGGTTTGCTGGTAAGGAAATCCAAAGCTGGCCACGATCAGTGGGTGGTTCCTACCTCATTCCGAAGCCTGATGTTAAGTCACGCCCATGATGCGGCCACCGCCGGTCATAGGGGGTTTCACACAACATTGGAAATCTTAAGAGAGGTCGCATACTGCCACACATGGGGCAGGACCTCGACCAATACTTGAAGGGGTGTCTTGTGTGTGCACAATTTCAGCCATCATCCCTCACGCACCGTGCGCCTCTCCAAAAGAGGGGGATGACACTGCCATGGTCAGATTTACAAATCGACTTTGTAGGCCCCGTGATTCGCTCTGCTAGGGGGAATAAGTACATGTTGACTGTGACATGCTTGTTTACCAAGTGGGTGGAATGTCTCCCAGCCCCAAATTGCAAGGCAGAAACAGCAGCTGCCCTGATGATTAACCACATCTTTTCCCGTTTTGGTCTACCTCAAAGGATTGAGTCAGACCGAGGTAGCCACTTCACCAGTGAAGTAATGACAAAGATGTGGGAGATACTGGGGGTCAAGAGAACGCTACACATTGCTTACAGGCCAGCTTCGTCTGGGGCAGTAGAGAGATATAACCGAACCATTGTGAGCATATTAAAGAAGTTTGTGGCAGATTCTGGGCCAAGTTGGGATATCCGATTACCTCTGGTCCTAATGGCCATCAGATCTACCCCTTCATCTGCAACCAAAATGTCACCATTTGAGTTGATGACTGGGCGCAAGATGGTGCTTCCTCAGCATTTGTTCTACAGGACCCAAGAGCAGACACTGATAAATGCCTCCACAGCTCATGAGTATGTGGAGAATTTAAGGAAACACCTTCAACATGCTTTTGCTTATGCTCAGCGGAATCTAGAAAGATCAGCTGATAGCATGAAGACCCACTATGACCTGAAGACTTCCAGGAAGGAATATCAGGTGGGGGACCGGGTCTATCTATACAATTTCCAAAGGAACCAGGCCAAACAGCGAACATTTTTGCCTACATGGAAGGGACCCTTTGAGATTATAGACAAAATCTCCCCTGTGGCCTACAAGATCCGCATCCCCAAAGGCGGTTTGGCGGAGGGGGAAGACAAGTGGGTCCACATTAACCAGTTGAAGTGTTGCCATCCTAGGCACACTCTGCAACAACTGGAGGAATCCTCTGGAATCCTAGAGGGTACTGTCTCAGATTAATTCAGTTCTAACTTAAAATATCCTACATATCGCCTATCAAATTCTGAGTTTCTCAATGTGGGTGTTTTCGTTTTTGAATGCAAAAAGAAATGTGCAGGTTCATATGTTTTGACTATAAATGTATATGCCACCCCACTATATCAATGGTGGTCAGAAATGTCCATGAATAGGTATTGCCGCTCTTCCTTTGTCGTCCTAGGAGAAAGAAAACCTCGAGACTGGCCAAGGAGGACGATCCGGAGACCGGGAGCAGAGAGGCAAGGGGCCCGGGGTACCGCACAATCTTCCCATCAGGACCGGCGAGGAGAACCGATCGATCCGACCGGATGGAGAAAAAGATGCTGAACTGTGCCATCTATTGGAAGAAGATGAGGAAACATCCCAGGTCTTGCGAGTTCCATCAGTGAAACAGAATGCCAATCGCAAGAGGGGGGCTTGTGGGATGTTTTTACCCATACATCCGAGCCCTACCTCAAAAACTGTGCAGTAATGACATGGAAAACATCATGATGGCCAGAGATTCCCAGAAAATGCCCAGGGAAGTGCATGAAGAATAGGCTGCCACCCATTTTGCCGATGTTATGGGCACAGAAGGGCACTGCCTAAAACCACCATTGGACTACCCACACAGTAGCCTGAAACCATTGGGAATGGCAATGCTGATTGCCAAAAGCAGCCTAGAATTGTGGGGAATTCATTTTCTTAAATCCCAAAAATGGTTGCATTACCAGTACTCACCACTATCAGAAAGCCGGCGTTTTAAAACCACCAGATTTTTCTTTTTTGGTGTAAAACTGAATAAATGAACCCAAAGCATGCCAAAGAAAGACTTACTGAGAGGTGGATCCAATGTAAAGTTATATTCTGAAGTGACTTGAAGGTTTATAACAAGACTGGCTGAGCTGTGGATTTCAGCAGTTTAAGTAAATTTGGACTGAAAGACACTAAAAATCTAAATGTTTAAAAGAAATGAGTGACCTACTTTTGAGTGTCACATAGGTTGCAATTGTTGAAATGCCATAGTTTTGAACTTAGAATCAGCATTCTAGCTGCATATGTAAACATTGTCTTGACTTAAACTGGGTAACAAAAAGGGACATTTTATCTGAAACCTGGCTTAATGAAACTGAATTCTGCCCACCAGCTACCCCCGACAGGAGATGAGACTTGCACAACAGCTGTGTTCCCAGGCCTAGCTGCCCTTTTGCTGCTCCCACCAAAAGGGATCTGACACTTCTCTGATTGGATTATCAAGGGACTGCTAGAGACTAAACATAGGACCCAGGCAGAGGGTTTATGGAAGTGGCCATAAATGGCTTCCTCTTGAACAATGGGCCTTCAAGGGCCCAGGCAGATGGTTTATTGCAGGGGTAATAAAAATGGCTTCCTCTTGGCAGAAACTGGGAGGGGGAGAAACTGGAGACAGAGGCTGAGCTTGAAGAAAGTGGAAAGACTGGTTTCTGTACCATGTGACCTGAAAAGACACACCCCTGTAGCCAGAATATGGTTTTAGAAAAAGATGAATAACTCATAGTACGGACTTGTCATAATTATTTAAATGATACCATAATTCTTGTGATTTTTCTGCCCACATTTTAAGAGGTTTTTAGAACCGGTGGCATGATCTGGGGGCAAGCTAGCAGTTAAGAGGGTATTACTTAAAATGTCTGCATGTGAAAAGTCTGATACTTCATCAATTAATGCCTGCATGCCTTGCACACATTTGGGTAAAATTGAGTAAGAATCTGATATTGGTAACCTGACCAAAAAGTGAAATATGTTGCCATTTCTGAATGCAAGCTCCCAGGAAGAGCAGATTTGGACAGGGTATACCTCCTGTGATATGTGATGGGTGCATGTAATTTTAAACAAATGTGTACCTGTGCAAATATGTCTTTTGGGTCAAAATATAGATTGTGTGTAATTTGACAGGGGTGGGTTCTCTGTACCATAAACAGACCTCATCATGATGACACTTCATTTCATTCCCCCAATCAAGGGGAAGAGGAGGAAGTGGCCAATGACAAGTGGAGAGGGGTAGGGCCTAGGAAGCTAGCCTCTCCATCCATTTTCAAAACACATAAAAGCAGACAGACAGGACAGATAGGGACATTCAATTCCATTTGCTGCAACGCGCTCTGCCGGACCATACCACATCCAGAGATCCAGACTTCAAATCCATCAATCTCCAGAATCCAGAGAGGCTAGAGAGAGAGCAGAGCTGACCCAGACCACTGTTAGCAGAACCAGAGAGCTGACCCAGATCACTGTGAAGTGCTGAGACCAGACCAGAGTCCAGTCTAAAACCTGACCAGATCCGTGGCGAGGCCCATTCTATTTCAAAAATATATTGTGAGTACCCAGCAGAACTGTGCAGAACGAATCTCTTAGTTAAAATAATATAATTCAATCTATTTTAATCTAACTAGCTGTCACCTGTCATTTCTAGTTGCTAGCTGTCACTTGTCTTTTTGAACTTTTAACATTTCAAATCCGAAAAACTACCTTTATTTAATCGTTCATAACTCCAGTAACTTTCCTCTGAAAGCTTAGAATCTTAGCTTTCCTAGGAACCTAGAACCGCATTCCTAACCCCGATACTTTTGCCGCAATCGCAAAAAATCTCTCCACGTGTGAAAACAGCATTTCTTGCTTTCCTTGCTAAAATTTCGTTTGCCTCTTAAGAACCATCCCTGAATCATTGCTAGAGTGAGCCTGGACTAATATTAACTTGATACCACTCACCCCGAACCTCTAGAGGGAATTAAAAGCATTTTAGCATATTTTTCACTTCATTGCCAGCACATATAAAATCATTTTGGGCCTGTGTTTCCAACTTCTGTAGTCTAAGCTTGCTGGGGTGAACTGAATTACATTTGATTGCATTTCTGAGAACTGTGTGCTTTCCTTCCATTTCCTTGCATTGCATAAAGGGGGGAGGGGATTGCCAGAGAAAAGTGATTACATTGTTTTATTTTTGTTTTATTGAAATCATATTGAGTATTTTCTGTATTGCATTTTTCATTCAACATTACATCCATCTGAACTTATATAAAGTATTCTTCTGTTCCTATTCACAAGTGTGCTAGTGCCAGACTATCCATTATTGATTACTGCTCAGATTAAGTGTGATATTCAATTATTAATTTATTATAAAGTGATATATATATATATTGTTTAAATTCTCAAATAAACCTTTTAACTTGCAAAACAGAACTACTTCTTGGCTCAGTGGGGTCAGGGGGATTCCAAGAGAGGGGTGTTATATAGGGGTAGTCATCCAGAACGCATGAACTGGACATAAAGATATATCAATAAGGGTTTCCATTCAGTATCCCAGACTAGGCATTGACTTAGCTGTAGTGTTGAATTGAATCCTCTAACACGGTCTTATTGAACGTCACAATGGCATTTTGAAGGCTAAAATAAGTAAAATTTGTGCAGGAAACAAGTTAAGCTGGGTAGACGCATTACCACTAGCGTTACTGTGCATGCGCACATCTGTGCAAGCAAGAACTGGGCTCTCCCCATATGAAATAGTGATGGGGAGACCGGCGAATGTTTGGTGTGCACCGCAGCCAAAGCAGTTAAGGGAGCTTGAATACCCTGTGCTCAGCATTTATTGTAATCTGCTAATTCAAAAATTGTGCTTGATTCATCAGCAGGTGCAGGAGGCATTACCAGTTAGGTACACTGGTCCGGGGCATGCACTGGAGCCCAGCGACTGGGTGCTCATCAAGAACTTTGAGAGGAAAACATCACTTGTACCAAGGTGGCGTGGACCTTTGATACTTTTAACAACACAGACCACCATCCGCGTGGACGGAAGAAAAGCGTGGATACATGCAACACATGCCAAAAAGGTCCCATCACCATCTGAAAAACTGCCTGATCGAGACAACCAGAAAGAGACAGGGGTCCCAGAAATGAAAGAAACGGTTGCTAGTTCTTTGCCACAAAATCTGCCTGATCCTGAAACGAAGCCTGAAAAGATTGCTGTAAAAGAGGAAGGGCAAAGAGTGTCTCAACGTTGTCCAGCGGAATCTGCATCATTGCTGGCTGACACAAAATTTGTACCACTTTGGCCCCCACCATCTTTTATTGTGCCGCAGCCTGGAACGAAATCTGCATCATCACTTTGGCACCCACCATCATCTTCCATTGCGCCACAGGTTGACTCCGAGCTCGAGTCTGGAAGTGTACCCGCACTATTCATTGATCACACGATAACAGGAGCAAGACGGTATAATTTGCGGAACCGGAAGAAGGAGTGATCAAATCTTCATTTCTTTTGATCTTTGTTGCCTCTGTTTCCTATTGTGGATGAAGTAAGAACCGCAGGCCTAGAGGAGAGCGGCGTGAGGGTTGTGCAAATCGGACAGCCCAAGAACGAGGCTCCTCGGTGCTAAAAAAAAATCCATGTGCAGATCACCCCTCCTGGACAAGAGGGGCTCACATGGTACGAAGGAAATTGATAACTGCTCTGGAGTTCTTTGAGCAATGTGCAGATGCACAGAGATCTTGCCCAACGTATCGCAATCCAGGCTGCTAAGAACTGGCAGAATAGACTGTTGACAATTACCAATCTTACTGACATTCGAACGAGTGCAACAACAAGAGATATTCACGACGAACATTGTCAGAGAAGAAGAAGAAAGCGATAGAAAAATTCCGGAACAAGCTTTTGCCTCCTCCTGCACCAATGCTGATAATGAGTTAAACATAGAGACTGGAAGGTTACACAAAAGGAATTGCCGAAAAAATTGTATGCTGATCTTAACAATAGTAATGTGCATAATGTGTATATTAGCCCCAATAATGACCGTATTGGCATTATGGTATTTGGAAGAAATACACCCCTTAGAAATACTCTTGCCAGTTGAAAACATCTCCACTACTGAAAGCCCGGTCCATATGATTACTTATACTTTGTCCCCAATGGAAGAAAGACACAGGGAAGATTATGGGAATAACACATTACTGCTAATAATGAATATGACTCACTCAATATTGAGAAAGAATAATTGCTGGGTATGTGCCCACTTGCCACAGCATGGTGGTCAGGGGATTGGTTGGTATGTGCAGCCCCTGCTATTGAGTTCTGCATGTTACGCATCACTGAGTGCATTATATTATGGAAAATGGAACGAAAGTGAAACTGGTCAACTAGATAGAACAAATATGAATGAATTCGAAGAGATTATTATGAAACCTGTAGGTTGTTCTTTATTTCTCAAAGCACAGCCGATCACACTAGTAGTCATACGACAAGATAGACTATTTGGGCCCTATAAATCATCTGTAATCACATTTCAAATGAACCCAGAAGGAAATAAAGATACAGTTTCCCCCTCCTATCCAGTAAATTACAGTCCAGGCTCTGTCTCCTTTTGTCTGAGAAAGAAGGGTTCCTATTTGGTGGGGACCGTCACTAGATGTATGAATATAGCAATCCTTGATAAGGAGGTAGAGCCAGTTTATGTAGGAGGTCCTCTTTATTTTATAAGTGGAGAAAAAGCGTATCCCTGGTTACCTAGAAACTGGGGAGGTACTTGTTACTTAGGATTCATGTTCCCTGGGGTATTCCTTTCAAAAACAGCAGACATAGCCAAATTGGCCAGGTCAAGACCACAGCAGAATGAGGAAGGGGGTTTAATCGCAGAGGACATAGCAAAATCATTCAGACCATTTTGGGGCCAAGCAATACATTCATATAATATAAGACAACTGTCCAGAATACTAGAGAAAACGATAAATGGGACAACATATATATTATACAATATGACACTAGAGGAAAAAGGAATTCGATTAATGAGACTCCAAAATAGAATGGCTCTTGATGTAATCCTGGTTGATCGTGGCAGAGTTTGCAAAATCGTGGGATCAGCGTGTTGCATATTTGTAAGCAACTGCTCCCCTACGATTTTCGAAGCAATAAGAAAGTTGCACGTTTTAAGCTCTGACCTTCACCCTCTTGAAGGGAGCTGGGAATTAAACATAAGCTCCTGGTTCTGGGAAGTATTACGCTCATGGGGATGGAAATCATTTGCGATCCTAGTAGCAGTGCTAGGAATATTCATGACATGTTGTTGTTGCATACACTGCTTACCCATAATATGTAACAAAATAAGCTAGGAGTGTGTACATATGGTAGAAAAAAAGAGCACTACTAAATCAAGTACTCTCGGTAATGATGAATTAAAGACAGTAAAAGAATTCATGTCAATCAATATTGATGACAATTAGGAGGAGACCAGTAGTGTACAAGATTCAGAATCAGAATCAGATAATTGGGTGGAAGAGGATGCGATGTACGGATGAGGCGTTTGGCATTCGGCCAAAAGGAGGGTTTGTCAGTCCAGAAGAAGTAGACACCCCTCAATCATAAGGCAATGTACTTTGTTGGCCAAAGACCAACCCCCTCATGTGTTCAGTATTAGAAATAGATAGCCATAAACTTGACTAAAGTGCGGCCATTTTAAGGTGACTGAAATCGCCATTTGATTTTCTCTAACGTATGCCTTTTGCTTTCTGTTAAAACTGCTTTGCTGAAAACTTATTCTGCTCCACTAGTGCATAACACAAGGCCATGAGAGACATGTTGAAACATAACGCAGCAACCCAGACAGAAATGCCTGGTCTCCTCCCGCATAAGTCCTTGGAAGTGAGCAGCAAGGCATTCTTAATCAGTACACAGGTGCCAGCTAGTCTCGTTAATACAGTAGACATGTTAGAAGTGAACATTAATTGGCTTGAATTATGCTCTTCTTTGTGGCCCCCCTTTCCTGAGCCCTGTAGAGCCCTAGAGAGCAAGTTCACCCCCAGTACACGAATAGAAACTAGGAGATAGCAAGACCTGGAATGTGTCTCTCCCCTGCACGCAGCTTACTTGCAGAGAACAGAAGCAGTCTGTTCTTATAACAAGGAAATGTGTCTACAGGCTCATGAAATTGCAAACTGTTGCTAAATAAATGTCTGAAGGTGTCATACTCGTCACCATTGTCAATCACTGTGCCCAATTCAAAGGAAATGTATTAGGGGCAGTACTGGATGTGTCACTGCTGATTGTAAGATGCTTGCTTTGTATATATGTAACTGTTGTACGATTCTGACTCTCTTGCGTTCCCCGGGGTCTGGAAACACACATCGTAGGGTGTGGGACCCAGTTGGCAAACTGAGACTATTTGCTTTGCAATAAACCCTAGCTTTTGGGAATACAACCTTGTTTCTGGCGTATCAGTTCGTGTGTGGTGATTGTGCCTTGTTTCCATACGCGAGGGTGACCTACGGGCCACTTCACCATTACCAACAGACAGCCAACACACACGGACCATTCCCATGTCATACATCACACAAACCCCAATACAACGGCATGCCACCTGCCATGCAGCATTCCTGAATTGTGACGTCATGGCAAATGCCAATATGCCCCCCTTCAAACTACCCTGTGTGACACACCTGCAAGAGATGAATACATGATAAATAAAAATCTCCACAGCACCATATAATACATCTTGCATGTAACACCATCACTGATGCCAGTAAAGAACCACCCACAAGGACATCCACATCCTGGGCCAAAACAACTGCCACAGGTGAAACCACCTCCAGGTTAGCCTCGCAGTCCACATCAAAACCCAGGGGGAGTGCCCAAGCCATGCCCGCACATGAGGGCCCCACAGCTATGCCTGAGACCAGAACCACAGAGCTGGCAACACAAGCGGAAGGCAAGGCCAGTGGCACCCATTCTGCAGAAACAAGTTCTGTGGCCGAGGCAGCAGCCACAGCCCCACTGAGCGACATTGAAATTGGGGCGGAGGAGAATGTGGACGAGGAAGGCCTAATACATGTGGCATGTCCACACTCCCCAAGCCCCCTTTCAACCCCCCAACCCCACACTCAGGTCACACCCACCAGCACCATTGCGGATCCTGCACTCCACAGTTCAGACCTCAGCACCACCCCCTAGGCCAGCCCTGCAAATGCACGCCTGGTCGCAGCACCCTCAACCACTGCTGCTCCCACAGACCTTGAGTCACGGCTAGCAAGGGTGGAGGCAAGACAGGACTCCATGCTGGAACTTGTTCGACAGTATGTGGCGGAGGGAGAGGACACAAGGCGGGAGATAGCGCAGGCCATCGCAGGGAACACTGCTGCCATAAATGCTTCTGCAGTGATGATGCGTGAGAGTCTGGGGGCCTTCACGCAGGTCCTGATCTCAATACTGCAGCACATGCAGCAGCAACAACCTGTGCCAGCTGTGTCAATCACTACGGCATCCACCCCATCCTCCACACCCGCTTCCTCTGCACCCTCCAGCCTCCAGCCCTGTGCGTCTGACAAGGTGCAGTGCGAGGCAGTCAGAAATGCTGCCCTCGGACACCAAGTAACCACGGAAATAGTGTGGAACAACATTGGGAGTGGGGGAGATGTTGTCAATGGTGTATAGGTGTTTAAGGGGGTGTTCATTGGGGCTATGGGGAGGTATGGGGAGTTCTTTGGGGGTAAGGGGAGTTCTTTGGGGGGTATGGGGAGTTCTTTGGGGGGTATGGGGAGTTTTGGTGTTTTGGTGGGGTGAGGGGGGTAGCACTTTACTGTAGTTTACATTAATACACCCGTTGTGTAAAAAATAATGTCATGCCTGGACATTGTTCATTTTGTGTGTATCCATTTTATTCATGACAGTGCACAGTGCTCAACTCCCTACATACCCTGTGTGCATGTCCACATGCATCCAGTGCTCAGTGTAGCACTGACACATATCCATCAACGTCCCTGTGGTTCAGAAGTATTTGTCAATCAGTGATTGGCCTACAGCACGGCCATCTTGTGCATCACGTACTGGCAGGGGTGCTGCTTCTCCTCCATCTTCTTCCTCATCATCCACACCCGGTGCATGCATGTCAATGTCAGGGGGCAGTGGTACATTTCTCCGGACGCACTTGTTGTGCAGCATGACACAGGCCATGGTGATCTTTGCCACCTTCTCAGGCCTATAAAGGAGTGCTCCACCAGACCTGCTTAGGCAGCGGAACTGCTCCTTCAACAGGCCAAAGGTCTGCTCAATCACGACACGGGTACGGGTATGAACCCGATTGTTCACCTCTTCATGGCTGTTCTGCGGGATCCGCACAGGGGTAAGTAGCCACGGCTTCAAGGGATATCCTCCATGACCTGCATGCGAATACAAAGAGGTCTGTGTGAGTCACTCTGAGCTGCCACCATCAAAATTCATAGCCATGGCCACAGCAATTTGGTGTTGACATTCACTTGTCCCTGTACGTATGCACAAATATTATTTAGATGCATTGTATACTGCAATTTGGTGTTCTAGTCTGGATGGCGTTGAACGGATGATGCAGGGTGATTACTTGCATGCTGATGCAGATGTACTGTGGATGCAGGACGATGTCTTGCCTCCCATGATTACTGTGTATACTACTCTGTGCATGATCACACTAGCCACATTGGCACAGTTGCAATCATGTTTGGTCATGCATTGGTTGACATACCCATGGTGGCCAGTTTGTGCGTCTTAACTGTTGTCATTGCTATATGGCATTGGTCCAATGTGTGGCAGTTATGTGTCATGTTCGGGCTGGGAATGTTCAGGTCAGGAGTGTTTAGCTCTGCGTGCATTCTCCACTCACCGCCCATTCCCACCCTGGTGGAGTATGCATCCCCCCACCTCACAACCCCGATGCACTTCCATGGGCCAGTCAGGCAACTCACCAGGCAGCCAGGCACCTCATCCAGCATGTTGCTCCATGTGACGGGGTAGCGTGGAGTTATGCAGCACCAGGGCATAATGTGTAGATCCGGGATATTGGGTGCAACTCTGTGTGATGTTCTTGCTGGAGTCACATACCATCTGCACATTGATGGAGTGGTATTGGTTGCGATTGAGGTACACTGCCTCTAGGGCATGGGGGACTACCAATTCAACATGGGTGCAGTCGAGGGCACCAACGCAATTGGGCATACCTGCCAGTGCATGGAAGCCTACTTTAGTGTCGGCAATCTCCTGGTCAGTCCGTGGTAGGGATATGTGGGTGCTAGCGTGCTTCAAGAGGGCATCCAGCACTTGGGTCAGCATGTGTGAAAAGAATGGTTGTATAATGCCATGCAGCTGGCACACTGTGTGCTGGTAGGTGCCTGTGGCCAGGAAGTGGTGCACAGACACCACCTTTAGTAGCGGGGGGATGGCAGTGCGTATTTCAATGAGGCTGACGACGTCATCATGTATCATGTCCACAATGGTGGTGATGGTGTCCCGGTCCAACTGGTACAGGGTGTGGATCTGCACAGGGGTTATATTGAATGGACTGGGTCTGATGGGAGGGATTGGTGGCTGCCTACGAGGTACTACTGGCTGCACTGGTGGTAATTGCTGGGCCTGTCTCACCCTCCTTCTCCTCCTGTCTCTCCTCTGTGCTGCCTGTTGCTTCTGTAGTTGTTGTAGTTGGTGTTGTTACTGTAGTTGTAGCAGTATAGGCATGTCCTCCAGCCCCATGATTGCAACAGCTAGTGGTATCATTTTGGTGTAGGAAGGGGTGTGGTGTGTAGGTGTACTCCTTTTATACTGGGACACGCTCCATTGACTCCACCTGTGGTGAGTGTGTGCACCTGTGGCAGTTGCCTTGAATGCAGGTTGCTGTATACGGGTGGTCCACGATGCCTGTATGGCCGCCATCGTGCAGGCCCTAATTACCGCCTTCGGGATGCTGGTAATTGCATGCCCGCGTGAGTTGTGATGTCCTCCTATTACCGGCATCCCGGTATTTACTCTGCGAAAGAGCACGTGTACGCGCGCGAGTCGGTATTAAGGGGCACGATATGGGCGGTAGCGGTATTGGCGGGTTGTCGGGTCATAATGGCCCGGATCCGTTAATGATGCCGGTAACACCATTCCGCCTTCCTATTTTCATTACCTCCATTCTCATGATGAGGCCCACTGTCTTTTGGGAGGAGATGGAAGAGAGTAAACATGTTAGCCCACTCACTCAACCTCAAGTGCTCCATGGCACTTCATAATTCTGGGTTGTGATGCATCTCCAAATGATCTTATATACATTGGAGGAGAGTTAAAATGTGCTGGTGGAGGATAGGTGTCCTCTGTCCAGTCACAGCTAGATATGGATTATACAGTGAAAGCTCAACTCACCCAAGCCCTGACAGTCCTGAATTTCAGTCTAGGCCCAGTCCAGATTCTGCTCACCAGCAAAGGACCATGGCAGTTACTTTAACTCTCCATCCAACAGGCTAATGATCATTGCAGCCTGCTTCATCACTGGGCCGAGTGTCACTTGGCATGGTGGAAATTCTATGCATCAGTAGAATAATTTGAGCTATACCATGGAGAGGTAGATGGATGAGGCACAGAAGGACTGCAAGGCAATACTCGGTTCATGTATGTGCTTTGCAAGCATGTTGCTGACAAAAATGAACATCTTCCATAGATTGGGGAAATGTATTATTTTTATCTAGTGAACGACACAGAAGAGGTTCAACGGATAGCATTGATAGTGGTAGAAATGTCTTGCAATGGTCTTGGAACCTCACTTTGAGTGACATAGTCTGCCCACATTTCTGGCCAGTGACAGATTGGCTCTCAACCTGGAACCAGGAAAACTCAAGGGAGGAGGAACTGCAATCCTGAGAGACCAGCAACACATGTCTGTGGGGTTAGTTTAGTTTATTATTTGTAGAGCGCACCGAACCCAGAGGTATCTGGACACTTTTAACTTGATCAAGAGAAAAATAGTGGTTTCAGAGATGATACATAAGGCAGTTAACATGTGTTGCATATCAAGTAAACATGCTAGACAGATGCTAAGAGTACACAGAGAATAATAGTTACAGTTGAATAGATAAAGCTAACACGTGAAAGATGTTGCAGGATTTGGCATTTTGGAATGTGATTAGTATGGTTTAGTTTTGCTGGGTGAGTAGCCACTCTTTTACTTTCCTTTTGAAAGTCCAGAAGGATGGTTTTGCTCTGAGAGCTGTGGGCAAGGAATTCCAAAGCTTGGCTGCTAGCACAGGGAAACTAGAGCCACCAGCTTTTTGTAGTTTACATTTAGGAATGGTGAGGCAGTGTAAATAGTTGGATATAGTAGATCTGGTGGATTGGCTCCTGATTAATTTATCGGCTAGGTATTTTGTAGCCCTGTTAGAAAGGCATTTGTGTGTTATTACTAAGGTTCGAATTGTAATTCTGTCTTGCACTGGAAGCCACTTTGTGTCACGTCTTATTGGAAAGATGTGGTTGGTACGTGGTTTATTTAGGGCCGATCTAAGTGCATTATATTGGAGCACTTGTAATTTGTTCAGGTTGCGTTTGTATAGAATGTTACAATAGTCTAGCTTAGATAGAATAACAGCTCTGGCAAGAGTGATACAGTTGTTAGTGAGAAAGGGTTTGCATGCATTTATCAACTTAGTCGTGTATGCTTTTGCTGAGGCAGTTGCACTGACAAGCCTTGTGAGGGAGAGGTTTGAGTCTAAGTAGATACCTAGAGTTTTGACCTTTCTGGCTACTTTGATGATATTTCCATCAATGTTGAAGGATTTGTAGTTGGAGTCTAACTTGTTTAGCACAGATTGGGAGCCTACAAGGAGTACATCAGTCTTGTCATTATTCAGGCAGAGACCATGAGTAGCCATCCATGCCTGAATGTGACGATAAATTTTGTTCAGTGTTCTTTTGTCTATGTCATAGCAACCTGTCAGAGTGATGAGGACTTGGGTATCAACTACATAGTTGGTATAGGTGACACCCAAGTCATCAAGGTGATCAAACAGGACCTTTGTAAAGGTATTGTATAAGGTGGGGAGACACAAGAGCCCCAAGTGACTCTGCAGAAATTCATCGGCTGAGGCAGTAGGTACGAAAACCCTCAAAGTCCTGTTTGCGAAGAAGGATTGAATCCAGGCCGCTGCATTCGGGGAGAAAGAGGCTGCTGTTGTCAAATGTGTGGTGAGGATAGAGTGGTCAACTAAATCAAATGCTGCTGAGAGGTCCCAGCAGTAGGAGGATAGCCAATTTTCCTTTATCTTTAGATTCATCCATTTGGATTTTTAGGTAGAGGAGGGACGTCTGGGTGCTATGTCTAGGCCTGAATCCTGATTGATGCAGTCCTAGAAGGTTGTCATCATTAAGGTGTTTTTGTATTTGGAGATGTACTGCTCTATATAGGATTTTAAGGAGGAACTTCACAATAGTTTTAAGTAGGTAATTGGAAGGAGTATTAGGATCAAGGTTTGGTGTTTTAAGAAGGGGCATGGCCCAGGTCTCCTTCAGCTTATTTTGCACTGTGAAGGATTCAAAGGATGTGTTAATCAGGGAAGTGATGAACGGGGCAAGTTCCTTTGCTCCTTCCTTTATGACAGTAGGTGGAAAAGTTTCCCGCTGACATCTAGAAGATTTTAGGCTGGCTATGATGTCTTCTACCTCATTAGTGGAGACTGGGGAGAATTGGAATAGGGAGCCTGGTATAGGCAGCGGCTCATGAAGCTTTCTGGAGTTGGTGCTCAAGGTTAGGCTTTGCATTTTGGCTTCTATTTTGGATTGCAGCAGAGCTATTTTGTTCAGAAGGGCTTTTTGCTTATTGGCGCACCAGGATGCGTCTTTAGTTCAGGAGTCTGTGGGTGGAGTAGGAGTCTCCAACTGCTTGAGTATGGTGAAAACCTCTTTTGAGCCTGATTTGGTGTTTTGTATTCTGGTGTTATAAGTCTCTTTTTTAGTTCTTAAGATGGCTTCTTTGTAGGTGGTAGCAGCAGGAGTATGTAGTTTCCAAGATTCCTTTGGAGCTACGTAGGGTTTTTACGTCTGCAGTAAACCATTTGTTTATATGGGCAATTGGTTTAGCTTTTCTAATTTTTAGAGGAGCAATTTTGTTTAGAGCCTGTAGTAAAGTGTGATTGTACAGATCCACTAGAGATGATGGGTCCTTGTCTGAACCATTGAGTAGATCAGTGATGGGTTGTAGTAGGGGAAGTAAGTTGTCCAGAGTGAGACTGCAATTGATTCTTGTCATGACGTGCGGGGCTTGGATGACATTTGAATTTAGGCATAGGCTATCCGTTATAGTGAAGGAGATGCTGTGGTGGTCGGACCAGGAGCAAGACGAATTGGCAAGGTTCCAGGTAGCGCAATTTAAGTCTGCTAGCCAGTCTAAAGTTCTTCCCTTGTTGTGGGTAGGTCCACTGACACAGTGTTCAAAACCAAGCTGTGAGAGTGTGTTCTCAATGGTTGTAGCATTGGTGTCATTCACATCATGTAGGCCTAAATTAAGGTCTCCCAACATTAAAATTTGGGAGCTAGATTTGGTATTGCGCATGAGGAGGAAAGTGAAGTCTTTCTAAAAAGAGGAGATTGGGCTGCAGGGTCGGTATAGATGATCTATCATGAGTGTACAAGAGGCTGATAATGGGAGTTTCTCTGAAGGCGATTTGGTTTTTAGTAATGAAGGCAACTCCGCTGCCTCTGCCAGTGCCTCTGTCTGCTCTAATAATGGTTTAGTTTTCTGGGATGGCAAGAGACAGAGCAGGTCCTGCTGCTGGGTGCAACTAGGTTTCGGTGATCGCTAGGAAGTTAAGATGGTTGGAAGTGATAAGATCTGCTATGTCTAAGGCGTGAGCCATGTGTGATCACGCGTTGAGTGCTCCTTTGATGTGAGGTACCGCAAGGGTAGAAGCTGTCAAGCCTGAAGTTATGGATGTTTGTGGTGTAGGGATAATGTTAGTGCTGTTGTGTTGTTCCATGATGACTCTAGCGGTAGTAGTAGGTGTGGGTTTACACTTTGTGTGTGAGGCGCTAGACGGGTTGATCATCCCTGTAGGTTTGAGGTGAGATCCTAGTTTGGCATTTCTAATACTAAGTGGGCAGGGTTGGTTGGGTGAAGGTCTGGAAGCGTAGCAAGTGATCCATTGTAGGGGTTTAGTGGGGCATTGGCCACAGTCCACAGTTTCATGGGTAGCCTTGAAAACATCATCCACCCTTCACACAGTTATCATCCATCTCCCCAGATGAACATTGTCCTCTTGCACCTCTTCCCCATCAGCTAACGACAAATTGTGAGTACTCACAACATCCTTCCATCACAGCCCTCATGTCCTCATGAGCACCTTCCTTTTCCCACAAGGTGTTGCCTGCATATTCTTGCATTTGTTTTATAAATAAACTGTCACCTTCTCAAACTAACATGCGTAATGCAATCTCCTTTTGATTACAGTCTGTGAAACCTAGATGAATTAAAGCATGGTTGTTTTTGCCTGCTCCCAACATTTATCTGTGGCACAAGTAAGAACATCCCACTCAGACCCTTAGATAGCAAATGGCCAGAGAGACTGCAAACTCAGGATTGCAGAGTTATTGGAAACTCCATCATATGCCCCATCCCAAAACCCCTATTTGTCACTGCCAACCCACTGCACTTCACCATCCTTAAGCCGTCGCACTCCCCTCATGCCACTTTTTAGGGCAATGGTTCTTCACATTTTTTGAAGAATCCGCACTGCACCTTCCTTCTTTTCTGCTCCTTGTTTCATTGTGAAGAATCCCCTTGCAAGGTTGCAGCATCACTCTGATACTGAAGGCCTTGTGCTGCATCAAAGCCTAATGAGTTGTGGCACGGGAGAAGGGGGATTTTTTTAGGACAATATGAGACGAGTGTGGGGCTTGTGGAAGACAGAGCGGTACACTGAGAAGTAAAATGAGTAGCAATGCTGCCCCATGCTCTGACCAATTCCTGACAAACGCTTGAAAATCACCTTGCCCTAACTTGATAGGCCCAACCCTAAATAGACAAGTCCCATTAGGTTACTGAGCAGAGCACTCGAGCATGTTAAAGTAAGAATTGTAGCATCTCCCAGCTTGCTAACCAACCTACTAAGAAAATTGAAATGGGTGACCACGGTCCTCAAAGATCAAACTGCTCTTTCAATGAACCTTAAGCTCTTTCCTCTCATCATAACCCTTAGCAGGTTATTGTAATGTCTGAGTTTCTGTGTCTCCTCTTTCCCTCATCTACCTGTTTTGTTCTTTGTGGGGTACAATCTATCTATTTGAGAGAGAGAAGGAGAGAGAGAGAGAGAGAGAGAGAGGGGTTGGCATTGGGAGCTATAGAAATGGAACCTACCAGCAAATGGGCAGATGTAAGATTGCAGGGTTGCAGCTTGTTTTGCCTTGTTTGGCCTACTCAAGCCTTCAGCTAAGTGACTCACCTCAAATATCTCCTACTACCTATACACACACTCCCCACTAATGGCCATCACAGACATAGAAAGATGAACTATGCTCTGCTCTTGAGCCCTGACGTACTCTCCCTCATCCGCAGATAACCAGACCCAAAGTGCTGTAGTTTATCAGATCTGGGACTCATAGAAAGCAGATTGGAACTGAGGAACCAGGTACATTCAACCTGCACCCATTAACAATACAGATTCGCATCTGCCTTTCCACTGTCACAATAATGAACCCTGTCCCCTTTTTCTTAACGAGCCAAGTGCAGCAAGGCCGCCATAGTGGAAAAAGAGCGCTAAACAAGACCACTTACATTGCATCACATTCCATATCACTAATTCAGAATCTCCAAAGCTTGACCTGTGAGCAAAACATATGAATTGGCCATGCCATGTATCTAAGCAGATTTGTGCTTTTCTGCTATACAAGTAGACTTGACAGTACTCATAGACTTATTGAGGTATGAATGATCATTGTGTCATAAATCATTCAATACATCAATAAATCATCTGGCACATTCCGGGACAACATCTGAAGAAAAACACATGATGTACATTGCTTGTTCCTCAAATGGACTCAAGTATTAAAGGACAAGTTATTAATTGCATCACAAAGTATGATGTCAGTGCGATTAAAAGTAGATGCCATGACCAAAGGTTGTCCATATATTATTGATTTCACTCGAAATCCCATCTGTATAATCTGCTACACATCAGAATTGTAGGACAAGCAACACACAGCTGAAGTTGATAGAGGTATCTGGAGAACACACTTAGAGGCTCATTTTCTAATGGTCTGCAAGGTGTAGGAGAAAGTATCTCCACTTCACCATCCACCGTCTCAGAAGATCAATAGTTTGGTGCCTACATGTGATGTTCATGCAGGTTTAAGACCAAACATTCTAATGAAATACCCATTTACCTAAGGTGTATAGAAGGTTCATTCCATTGAAATGTATTATAAAATGCTGCCTGCAACGTGTATTCACATCGAGGGACGTCATTTCACCAAAATGCCAGGGGTAGCGGAAGTGACATCACACGACCCTTGACCTCTGATGAAATCGCAGGAAGTGATGTCATTTGACTCCACCCCGAAATGATATTGCAGGAAGCGATGGAACACTACCTTTCTCCCCTTGACAAAACTGGAAGTGGCATCACATAGCATTGTTTGAAAGTACACTATGAAAAATATGGTTACGAAATCACTATAGTTTGATGTACATTCCATACAAGAATGGATCGCCATATGTAGCATTAAGAGCATTGTGTGTAGGCCAATATTACCAAATTTCTGTGAATGCAAGCAGATGTCTATGCCCAAATGATATTGTTGTGTTATTATATAGCACTTACGCTTAAACGCTTTATATAGAAAAAATATTCATCCAATATCACCCAACCTGTGCTGGTACTCATTTATCAACCTCAGAAGGATGAAAGGCTGAGTTAAGGTATTTAAGAACAGACTAAATAGTGACTCACCCCCGAAGTGTGCCTGAAATAAATCTTTAATGAATCTAGCAATTATTGTATAGAATTACAGAAAAACACATTATTTGGTATTCCTATTCTTTCTTTTTTAGGGTCAGTGCTGAAAGTGTTAGACTTGTGGAACCCCAGAACAAGAAAGCCAGCCAGAAGCAAGGGGCAACATGGAGCTGATCACAGCCCAGGAGCTAACATAAAAAAAAAGCAAAAACTTTTAACATTTTATTTAGGCGTAGCAAGGGAGACCACACGGGTAGCACGTTGCGACCCCTGGTGATCCCCAAATGGCGTCCCGGTTTACATCTTTCAAAGCAGTGAGAAAATCTGAAGAATGAAGGTGATTTCCCCTCATGTTGCACTTCCGTTTTTATCCTCCACTTTGAGTGCTGGTATTGCATGTGGGGGACGCCACAGCATGTAAGTGGATGTGTAGGCCTTCCACGGCAAGCAAATTACGATTTTTCTAAAACATGCCCATCACTGTCTAAACAGAAACCCTTATGAGAAGACTCATACAATTTGTGGCTCACAAATCCAAGGATACCCATGTCGCCCATTTTTGTCATTTGTACAGATCTGATCTATGAATAGATTTCATCGCCCAGGTGGATGTAAGAATGTTAAGAAACTTTTACTCCGTAGGTTTGTATGGAACCCTATTATTTTGCTTTGCTTTTGACCCAGTCCCGACCTCTTGAATGGAAGTAAAGCCTTCAGCTTCACTTCACTTGCCTTTTGCTAGATTGTGATGGGAAACATTCCAGTACTTCGGACTATAAGTACTGGGAAACAATTGTTCCCTTTTGAATTCTTCTGCTTTTTAAATTGTTAAATTGCGCACAGCTCCTTACAGTACAGTGCAATTGGGATACTTTTATATCACCCAAACATTTTACAGATGGGATTTGTGGTTACTTTTATATGTGCCTAAAGACAAGCTTAATTCCTCACATGAAATGGGCAAACACTCCCCTCACCAGAGTTCTGGCAATGCATCAGCCCCAATTTAGGTCTGCCCAACAAACCACAGCATGACTCATAATGGAAAACAAGAAATGTTATCACATTTCTCCCATCATAAGGGAGTTGGACTGATGTCCCTTCCCAACAAGAATACGTTTTAAGCCAGCATTACCTATTGGGTAACCAGCACTCCTACAACTGCCTAACTGGGTGCAAATCACTGTAGCATATATGGGTGGTTCACAGTCAAAGTTTCGAAAACAAAAGGCTTGAATGCCTTTTTCTCGACAGTCAAAGGACCGAAAAAAAGGTTCCATTTTTTTTGTATATGGGGGGGGGGTGGAGTTCCCCTCCAGCCCGCCGTTTTCTTTTTATAAAAAACTTTTTTTACATTCTAAACTAAAAAAAAGATATAAATAAATAAGTAAAAAAAATGTGCACCTTTTTTTCGATCCTTTTACTTCGAACAAAAGGTCATTCGACCCTTTGTTTTCGAACATTTGACCGGACACCTATCTTTGGGTCACACTCTTTCAGGCTCAAGTGGACCTTAGTGCACAATGAAAATAACAGGGAAAGGACCTTCTCTTGCTGTGGCCATGCCCATAGGAGCACCATCCTGGTGGCAATCCAGACTGCACCAATGCTTTTGCCATTCAGGAAGCAGCTCAAGACACTCTGCTTCACCCAATACCTAGATGCCAACTAAGCTCCTTGCTTTCCCTTAGTACCCCCAACTCCATGGTCAGAACATTCCGTTCCCCTTATTATAAACTCCCGGCCTTTATCTCATATGTTACACTCAAAAGCATGGCCAGTAATCTGTTGCTTCCTAGCTAGGTGTGTGTTATAAATATCCAAACAAAAATACAATCAAATGCAAACCATTTTTAACCGATCAAAGTTTGTATTGTCAGTCAGTTAATATGCTTTTATTCAACATACAATCTTCAAGTCAGCGCATACAAAACACAGTAAAAAAAAAGGGTACACATTTAACAATGCTTAAAAAATACTAACATAACATTTCCAAATCTAAATCATTAGACATGTCTCATTCCATAAAGGTGACTCATTTGGCAGTATACAATTCATCTCTAGTGCTCAGGCTACATTTAGGATCATAGCTCAGAGGAGAGCTCTGCTCGCAGCCTCTGAACCTATTTTTCACTAACCATTTTCCATAAAGAAGGGGATCAAGGGCCAGACAAAGGGAAACATGCAAACACGTGACAAACCCGCTCCAGTCTCAAGAACCAAATAACCAAATCCATCCTCCAAACCGAGTTTGCAATTTATCAAGCAAAGTTTTGTCTACTGCTGAGTTATCTTTGTTGAATAAAGGCCTTTCATTTGCACCCAGTTGTCATACCGACTTCATAGAATTTCAGATTGATTTGTTCAAGCTCAGATTAAAAAAGTTCTTCCATAATCAGGTTACAACATATACTTCTAAAATGGTACCACAACAAGTGAGCCGTTTAACAATATCAGACATTGAAGAAACAAGACTATTAATGTCACTCACTGATGACATACAGCTTACTTCCACTTCTCTGCAATAAGAACGTGGTATCCACCAACAAAATTTGAAATTGGTAGAACACAAATTAAGATCTAAATTTGTACCAGCAATCAACAATGAAAGTGTCATTGACACTTTCGATCAAGCAGTTATGCAGGATATTTATAAACATATCGATCACCCCCATTCTTTGTCGTCCAAATACAATCTCACACTGTCTGAAAAAGTTACTCTTAAAAATCTAGCACAAGATGAGACTATAACCATTAAGGATGCAGATAAAGGCAGCAATATTGTGATTCTTAATACTGTAGACTAAATCACTATGGCCAATCAACATCTCAGCACTCCAGGCTGCTACCAACTCTTACAGGGCAATCCTACGTTAGAGACAGTATCACAACTTAAAACTCTTATTCAGGACTTGTATTCACGTGGGACACTCACAGACGGCGAAAGACGTTTTCTCTACCGCCCCAATCCAGTTATTCCCACCATGTATTTTCTTCCCAAGATTCATAAGGAATACACCACACTCCCTCAGGTACGACCGATAATGAGTGGCTTAGGATGGGCCACTAAGGGACTCTCCCAATACATTGATACTGCAATAAAGGACATTGTACCAACGCTACCTGCCTATTTACATGATTCCACTCAAACTTTACAGATCGTACACAACATAGAGTGGTGTTAGAATTTTCTTCTGGCCAGCTTTGATGTAAAACACTATACACTTCAATTCAACACCATCTAGCTTTCAAAACCATTGACTTCACTTTCCGCAAGCATTCAGCCTCACATACTCTTCATGTCCAAATGATCAAAGACTTTTTACAATTTACTTTAGCCCATAATCAGTTTCTATTTAACCAGCAGTACTACCTGCAAACGAAAGGAGTTGCCAGGGGTGCGAAACATGCCCCTTCCTTGTCCAACCTCTTTATGTTTTTTTTTAGGAGAAATACATCTTTAATAATCATAAATTTAAGGACAATCTTGTTGTATGGAAAAGATACATTGATGACATCCTGGTCATTTGGAATGGGACGTTACCAAAATTTGAAGAATTCTTGAATTATCTGAATCATAACGATTTTGGCATCGAGTTCTCTGGACATGTGAGCCCCAACTCATTTGAATTCCTGGATTTTCGTATCTACGTCGCCAATGATACTCTTCAGACTCAAACCTTTCGCAAAGCAACAGCTGTCAATGCCATTCTCCATGCCTCCAGCTGCCATAGAAGATCTGTCAGTGCTAACATCCCATTCGGGGAGTTCCATCGAGCACGACGCAACTGCAGTATCCAGGCGGCTTTTGAAAGAGAGTGTGTCATGATCAGGCAGAGATTTTTGGAACAAGGTTATACGGAACATTCTATCAACAAAGGGCTAGATCGCATTAACCAAATGACCAGAGATTTGATTCTGGCTAGCCACAAAGCGCAAGATATGCCACAATCTGATAGTGTTCAGTTTATCACCAAATACTCTAAAGACAGCAACATGGTTTATCAGCTTCTGAATAAACATTGGCACTTACTGTGTCTTGATTCTGACCTGGTCCCATATATTGCCAAGACACCCAAATTTATTTTCACTCGCAATCAAACCTTGCGCAACAAACTTTGCCCCTCGTTCCTTCAAACCAAGTCTGCTCAGGCGCAATCTCTTACATGGCTCCAGCCCAAACCTTTGGGTTTCTTTAAGTGCGGCTCATGTAATTTCTGTACATTTTCCTTGAACCAAAATGTTTTCAGTTGTCATCAAGGTCTCACAATTTATATTACTGATTTCATTAACTGCAGATTCAAATATATAGTGTATGCTATTCAGTGTGAATGCCGTACGATTCGAGCGTTGCAAGTTCGCATTCAGGATAATTTTGCCCATCTGAAAAGCCAAGATCCTAAACTACCACTTGCCATGAACTGGCAACAACTTCACCAATTGGACTTAGTTAATGACCTCAAGTTTATTAGACTAATTCAAGTGCATGCTCACCCAAGAGGTGGTGACTGCCAACTTTTATTACGCCAGCTTGAGGCACAGACTACTGTCAAACTTCGCTACACCAGTCCGGATTGAACACAGACACAAACTGAATGTATTTCTTTGAATGTGCTACCTCAGCGTCGGTAACTTGCTCCTCCATTTGTACCCTGTTTTACCCCATTGTTCTCAGATTTAGCCTTTATTTCAACATTTAGTACCAAGTATTCTTTCCACTTCATCTTTTACATTGCACAGAATACACAAGTATATATTTTCTGTTTGGCTCAACATGTTCTCTCAATTGTTTTCCCAATTACCTGTTTGTATGTCCTATCTTCAGTCATGCCTTTATTACATATTGTTTATGTTTTTCCATACTAATATCGCACAATTATATAATAGGCTTTCTTTGTGCAGGTGCCACTTTTTTCTGTCCATTCTGTTCTACCCCCTCGTTCAATTACATGTTAGCCCCACAAACCACAAACCAGTTCTTACCAGTACTAGCTTGGCATCCACATTTGTTTCTAGTATCATGAAAACCTTCATGCATTATTCTCAATTTAGGCTCATACATGGATTCTTACATAGAGAAGGGCCTCTTTATCTGCAAGAGTTAGTATAGCCATCGCATTACACCATAGTATTACAAGACAATACACAGGCACGTGACTCGGTCACGTGATGCGATTCCAGGACCTCCCTTCTACAAACGCGGAAGAGGTGACGAGTGTTGCCTTAAGCAATCCATGCCCGGACATATTGTTTTCATAGGGGATCCAACCCCAGTATAGGCAGGTACCATTCTCCATTGATTTGTGTGTGGAGCTTTAGTAAACCGCATTGCACCGTAGTATTACAAGATTCTATACGCGCACGTGACTATGTCACGTGACGCGATTCTACGTCCTTTCCTCTACAAACACGGAAGAGACAACAAGCGTTAAACCGAGCAATCTATGCCGGGACACATCGCTTTCGCAGGGGATCCAGTATTGGCAGGTACTGGTCTCTATCGATTCGTGTGTGAAAAATAGAAACGCCAATCAGGTTGGGAAGTTATCCGCTGGAAGCTAAGCGCCATATCTTTCTCTCTTCTCTGCAAACTTGCAGGTTTCATTTTTACAACCGCGCCGGGGAACGAACCAATCTTGAAATCTTCCTAATCTCCCTACACGTTAAGGTAACACTGTGTTTATCAATACAGCACCTTACTTATCCTTGCACCCACCGGAATTCACAGTGGTTGTGATACACTTGTATTGAATTTCTCCTTACAGACCGTGTTTGCTACTAGAACACTATGTTGTTCACAATGCTACCGACGACCAGGCAATCTATGTAAAAGCGCCCTATTGCACTGCCCAACTGGCTGCAGCATAGTATCCCTTGCAATTCACACTACTGCAACATTACGGTAATTTACTACTTCATGGATTTTCCTCATTTTATCTGGAGATAACTGGCACATAACCGCCCTGGTACCCAATCACTTTTACATCACTGCATGTGTTCACTGGGGCAAACAGGAGATGGACAGTGAGAAATTGGCCAATGCACACTTCTTTTCACTTATTGCATTCTCTGCCATTAAATGGATATAACTTTGAGTTGGCTTATTGCACTAGGAAAATACAACTTTTTCTTTGATGTTGTTGGCACAAGTGAACATTAATGACAATCCACTGACTAGTGACTAATGTCATGCAATCAGTTTGTACTATGTGTACTTGCAGAATACGTAGCTCATTTTCTGCCCCATACTTTCTGTTCTTCCTTTATGTATGAAACATTGGATGCTACATCGCTGAAACTTGGCCGGTGAACACCCTATTTACCATGGTAACATTCCATTTTGACAATATGGCATCACCGTATGTGTGTTTGATATTCATCACAAATAGGTACTTTTGTGTGTTTTTCGGATGGGTTCTGGCCTCATCCCCTTTCCTCTTTCAACCATGCTTTGGAAAATATTTCTCTCTTTCTTTCCATTTATACTTTTTGTTTTGGACGCATTATGTGTTTATTACACCATGTGACTTTGGAATCATATTATGAACAGTTTTGCCTTGAAAAAGACCCATTGGATAGGGTTGAAACACGTGTCAGCAGTTACTTTTCATTGTTTTATTATAAACTTTTGGACAAAGCACTCAGGCTCCATTGTTCAGTTCAATTTGGACCTTTGTCTCTCAGCAATGTCATTGATCAGACATACCTGTGTACTTTTAACTTGTGTTAGGGTTGCGCAACAAAATTGAGTTGACACTCTCCCTTGTATTATTGTCTTAAGCTAGTAGTTTTGAGGTAACTACTTGTCTCTCTAACGTACAGCAACCCGGTGCCTTTTTGTTTTCTCAATCAACTGCAAACTGCATCTCCCTTATTACTATTTTTTTCGTTTTCCCAGAGCCTCCTACACACGGCTTACCTCAATCCAATTCTCCTTTTCCATAAAGGTATGGTTTATCAGCTTCTTTCTTAACAGCCATGATCTGTGGGTGCATCTATCAACCGCACAAACTACATATCAACTTTAAATATAAATGCCTCAACTCTTTGGTTTTCTCACATAGCAGCATGAAATATGTCATTGATTCAGCAGCATCCCTGCACATCTGGCATTTATATGTGTTTGTCTCTTTGCAGATGTACGTGAAAGCGAACACTGCCAGGGTCCCCAATCTCACTCTCGTATATAGGGATTTCTCATACTGAGGGGAGATAAAATCTTGATATGATTTTCTGCCTGGCATCATAACTTCAAGATAGGCAGGGCCCAGTTTGAGCTTCCAGGCATCCGCAACCAAACACTCTTTGTGCTGCCCGGACTCTTTGGGCTTTTCTAACCAATCAAACTTGGTATTCATGCAAGAGCCTTTGAAGGACCTTTCTAAGGTTCAAACTTGACACTTGAGAATACCATACAGATCTCAGCAGTGAGGGCATAAAATATTGCACTATCGTATTGGACACATACGAACGCTCGTTGCACCTTTCCGCAGTTGCGAGGCAGTCTGAGACATTTACCTGGCATTGGCCAACGTTACAATTATGAAGATCTTGCTGTAATTCAAGCCTCTGACGAAGAGCTGCACTCAGCTTGAAACACGTGTTAGGCGTGTCCTCGCATCTCCAATAAATTTCAATTTCTTGGCGCAGAGAGACTGGAACCACTTTTGTTTTCCATAACTTGCCTTGTGGATGTACATTGGCATTGTACCCACACCATCCAGATACCTGCAGCCTTTTGTTTGATCCCTTATATTGTTCTACAAGCGCTGTGGACATGTGACTTGTTCTGCCACTCCCTTGTTTCTTATTTCAAATAATGTGTTGAAACAAACCTATTTACAAAGGGAAAAACTCCTGATCTGGTTATGCACCAATTTTGTATTTGAAAAAAAAAAATGAATAAAAAGGAAAACACTCAGCTCTTGTTCCTGATTTAAACCAAGTGATGTACATCTTAGTTTACAAATCATTTGTGCCTCTAATTGACGCAATAGTAGCTAACGATTGCCAGCTCTGGCATGCACACGTGCTTGCTGCAATCCAACAAACCTACTGTCGTTGACGTTGTCCCATTGGTGATGCAAAAGAGCTGGAGGTCTCTAATGTGGGAGGCATTTAGCACCAAACTGAACATTCTCCCTAACAATGTGACTGCACTTTGAGTAGTCAGAGGCAGAGGATTTATATGGTGCTTCAAAGTGTCATAGATCTTGGCACAGGTTCATGGGATTTTATTAGTGAAGGCTTGTTGCACCATGTTACAGTCCTTATTCGTTGGCATGGACGGCTGGTGTTGCAGTTTCAGTTTCTCAAGACTTCTATAGATTTCAAATAGTTTCTTCAAATTACTCTCTGAAGACTCGATTTCATTGTTATAGAAGTGTTTTTAGGCTTTTGTAGTAGTAGGCCTCCTTGTTTTCACGGGTTGGATTCATTTCCCATACACATTTGAGCCGTCTCTTCTCAATTTTTGTTATGACCAGAGCTGGAGTATGCCAGGAATGTTGACATACCCTGCCTCTGAATACTTTATGTTTTAATGGGACCAATCTGTCCAAAAACTCTTCAGATGGAGGTTACTAGGATTTACAGGTGGTCAGATTCATGAGTAAGGTCCATAATCTGCTTGAGGCATGTTTCTACGTCTCCTAACTTGACCCTTTTTATATTCCTACTGGTATTCTTTTAGGTGGAGAAATGATCGGACCAGGGACACGCTCTAGTATTTGTGATTTCCATGGAGATATGTCTGTGCAGTAGTGCTCATGCTGCAACATCGGTCACGCAAAAGTAATAATAGAAATAGTAAGCACAATTATTAGTAATGGGTGTTGGAAAATATTTGTATGTTACACTCTGACATACTGTGTGCTGCATACTCCCTGCTTACCCATTGCGCTGATAACATTCTGCAGTGTAATCTGTATCCTATCTCTCCACTGGGGTTTAGCTGTTGAACTCTTGTTGGAGCATGGACATCACTTATCCACTGCTCTGGAACATACGTGTTGAAAGTGTCCATTATTTGACATCAGACCATCAGTACCTTGTATGGGTTATGCAGTACATGGGACATACGTGGTGATTTTTTTTCTTTCTGTTGTGACTTCTATTGCCAAGCAAGAAGGGCTGGATTTCCATGCTTTTGTGAACCATTTGGTTTCCAAGGTGTATATTTCCTGTGCATTGAAAGTCCATGGCACCATGCTATATGCTTTACCATCTCAAGCACACATTTGCAGTATGTGTTATTTTCCAATGGATAATAGACTTTGTCAATAAGCATCCACAAAGGGAGCGTGAGGTTTACAGAGCAAAGAGCTGCGGTGGAGGGATCTCTTCCTTTGAATGACTACCTAATTAAGAAGAGATGAATGAGAGGATTGGCAAAGATAGATGGTGGCAACCTGGCTGAATATCCAGCATCAACTGTGTAGAAAGAGGAACATGAATGTACTTTTAGTGTGCTTGTCACATTAACGTTGCCATTGGTACATTGAAATTGTAATTTATGTGCTAGACCTTTCAAGGTAAATTTTTGTGTTTTGAGGTTTCTGTCCATGTAAGTGGTGCTAAGAAAATAATTCCACATACATGGGGGTGGATGTTTGTGGAGGTGGACAGACACATTGATATTCACAAATCAGCCGCACATCATCAGCTTATCAGATTACAACTTTGCATGGACCAGCGAGCAGCAGAAGATTGTTTGTATATCCTGGAAAATTGGGATGTACTTTAGGGATGCATTGCCACGCAACGCATATTATTTGCACGTTGATGGAGTGCCTGTGGCGATGGATGTGGAACGCAAGATTGACAGCCTGTATTTGACGGTTGGCAATGTGGATGCAGTGCACCACACCAAGAACTCAGGGAAATCCATGGACTGCATCGAAATCTTGTGCCATTCATGAATTTCCCCCCACAGGTTGCTGTATGGTCATTCTTGGCTGTCTGTGCACAGTACGACATGGTGTAGTGAGCAAGACTGGCTTTCCCATGATATGTCAGCTGTTATGCTAGTTGTTCTATGAAAAGATCCGGTGTTATCGAATTGTATGGCATCCAATATTTAAATGTGTGTCTTGATGGCATGCAAGCAATCTAGGGTCAGTTTCTAGGTCAAGAAAAACAGTTTTCATTTCGAGTAATAATATGAGCAGCCTGCGCATTCACACAACTTGCAGGAATATTCCCAATTACTGCATACTGAAATCTGCAGTATAATGTGATTTTTGAATCGCTATTCCTAATGCTATAATCCTGACATCCTTTATTATCCACCAGTATCTTAATGGGTCCACCCCCAATCTCAACTAGTGGCGTATATTCACATTCTAGCCCTTGCTGCCTCATGAATTCATTTAAACACACACATGCATCAGAATCCTTCATCTGCTGTCATTTTCTGTGTTTTAGCGTTATGCTAACTTGTCTGGTGAATGCAGGAATAGTAACATCCTTCTTCACCTGTAACTCAATTTCATATGGCACCAACTGTGCACAATGATAAGCCTATCTCTTGTCTTCAAACTCAGGTGCCGGTCCCCCTAACCTAGACCACACTTTTTGATTATGAAAGTCCAACACCATACACATTCTGTGCATAATGTCATTTCCCAAATAAAAATGATTATGTGCCCCACTCACAAATCACACAGTTTTCGGGCCAATGGTAATTTTTAGCATGCATCTTCCTACCACTCTGTTTCCTGAGTTGGGATCATCCAACCCCATAACATGTTGTTGTTTTTAAATTCTGAACTTTGGGATCTCCTCCCTGTCAGTTATCCTTTGGAGTATTTTCTCATTAATGAAACTTCTTTCCTGTTCAAGTGCTAAAGTGGCCTTTATCATTTTAGAATGACCATTCACACGGATAGGGAATTATGGGTGCCCATCTCCCATGAGTATTTCAGAAAGGGTTGAAATGCGTTTCTCTGTATTAATCACTGAAATGACAGGTGGCTTGCATTTGTTTTCTTTTAAGAAAATGTGTAACATGTTTTCATCTATTTCTGTTTGCCATTTTTTCTTGGGGTCCAAACAAATCTCTAGAGTCTGTTTCTCTTCATCACCTTGCATTTCACCCTGACACATTAGAATGATAGTGACACTAGGCACACAGCCATTCCGAAGATACACTTCCACTGCATCATCTGATTTAGTCACAGTATGGCATTCTTTTATACGGTTGTTTTGTGAACTCACTTTTTTAGGCCTCGATGGCTTTTTGGCTAAGGACCACAAGACCCCATTTACCCCATCAACGAGAGGCAACAACCTCTTCAGACAATCTGTCCCCATCAGAAACGGAATTTCACTGAGAGATGTGATATACATTTCCTATGTTTTCCTATCTTTATGTCAACCTCAGTGACACCTTCGATAGGTATTTCCTAACCATTAAAATTCTCTCACTTTTTTATGACTTTGTGGGGATCTCCCTTCATTGATACTTTTTACCAACTCTTTGGCCATGATCAAGGCCTCTGCACCTGTATCAATCACTGCAAATGTATTGCATTTCTCCACGATAGGAGCATAATATCTGCCCTCAACTTCTTCCAGCACACACAAAAAGTGTGAATTTTTACTGATTTCAGGACTCACCTTTCTCAGGCCCTTTTCACTTTTTGCCAAACACTGGGGCAAGTGAAATTATACCTTTCCCTCCTTTTTGCCCATTTCATTTTGGGGATATTTGCCTATTTTTCTATGTTCAAAACCCATCTGGAGTGTAGCCACTGTTCGCCCCTCTGATCGGGGCGCCTCAGTGTTCACACTGCAGTTTTTTGATTGAACATCATCACAAACAGTATGTGGTAGCTTGTCATTTTCTGGCTTGAAACACCTATTTGCATTTTGTATGGTGCCTGTCTTCTCTGTCTCTTGGAATATGTGTGGCTCAAAGCACTCTTCAGGTGTCTGGCCTGTACCCTTCTTTTGGGCACTCATTTTTGTGTCTGCATTTCATTAGTATTCTGCCTATCAATATAGGATGTTTTAAAAACGAATCCTACCTCTTTGTCAGGTGTTTTGTTATAGCAGATGATGTCCTTTCTGAATCTGTCTCTCTGCTCTTTTGGATTTTCTTTTTTATTTTCTCCTTTCTCTCTTTCATTTGTGCACACTTCGATAGTCTGGTTCAACTCCAAACTGAACCACACTCCCTTTTTGTTTGGGTGTGTTTATTTCACTTTCATTGGTGGATATTATCATGTTTGAATCAGCAAGCAATTCAGGACCATTAAACAAAACTGGTTCATGGGATTCGGTACTTTTATCATTGCAGGGGCTATCATATAGTCACGTGTTGTCAGAACGCACAAGATCGCTCCTCTGACATTCTGCATCCTCACTTTGTGGCTGCTTTTGAATTGCACAGAGTTTTCCTATCTACTGAGATAACATTTTAACCTGGGCCTCAAGGCATTGAAATCTGTCCATTTCCCTGGATTCCTCTCTTTGCGGCCTGTGCCTGTACTAGTTACATTCACCCTGGTTGGATCTGTTCTGGTCTCACTCAGGAAATTGATTTCTGTTTGAGATGTTTCTGAACTCTTGATTCATAGGAGGTGGAGAGCGCGAGGTGGAGAGTGTGGTGTGACCATTCTTTAGCTATTTTGGACTGGTGGTGGTGACTGATTATAATGGCGGGGGACATAGTTCATGTTTTGTCTTTCATTTTGTAGGAACTGTCCCCTTTGCTGATTTCCATTTTCAATGAACCGATCCCCCTACCATGGTCTGTCTTGATTGCCATACACCAAAATATTGGGGTCAAACCTGCTCTGTGCCCCCAGCGTCTGGTATGGGCCATTGTGTCTTTGATTTTTATTGTTATTCATGCCTGACATATCGGGCCGGTATCCCACCCTAGGTCTGACACCCAAATATCTAGGACTACTGTAATTTTCTGTAATGCTCGGATCATGTGATTGGAACATAGGTGTTTGGGGTGGCGTCCTCTGTGGTGGCGCACCTTTTTGATCATGTGTCATGTTGTTCTTTGCCTGATTTTGGGCTGATTTTAGTGGCATTTTGGCAGATTGTATCTTCATTACTGATGGGAAGGACTCTTTAGATTTTGATTTTGCCTATCTATTGCTATAGATTACCTCGTATAATTTAGTCCCCTGTTCAACAATCCACTCTAGAGACTTTTATCTATCAAATTCACAAATTAACTGTGATATAATATTTTTTTGAAGGCCATGTACAGAATTAGGATCAAAAGACACATCAAAATGGGAAAATGCTCTTTTTAATTCTTGAAGAAACCTGCGAGGTGACATATCTGGCCTCGCTGTCATTGTATATTCCACTTTCTGGGCATCTTGCATCGACGGATATGGTTAACAATTGTGTCTGACCTCTTTTTCAAAGTATGCCCATGTCAGGTTTTCTTGTTCATTGAAACCCCTGATAATACTGGCAGTTACTGAATCAAGAGTTAGGTGAAAGTACTGTCTATACTGTTCCCTAGGTATTTTAAGGATTTTAAATATATCATGCACTGATTCTAAGTGATCTTCTATACAACATTCACCTCCCTTTTTAAACGGTTTAATCAAAGCTTTGATGGATTTCATTGTTTTGATAGTATTACTTGGCACAATATTCAGGGATGCAATATTCTTTCACTCATTCCTTTTCTCATGTGGACAGGATTGATGGTAACCAGTGGCGTGTGAATCGAACCCTCCAAACGGTCTACAATCAGGCCTAGTCACAGGTTTAGGCATTGGTACATTGTTCCCTAGTGCAGAGTCAGGGCTAATCTCAATCCCATTAAAGGTGGTGCCTTGTGGTTTTTCTTGAGATTTAAAATAGACATCTGATGTTCCAAGTCTTTGCACCTTTTATGAAGTCGGTCTATCTCCTGATAAAGGATAGAGTTCTCGCCATTAATCTTATTAATCACAGTTTACGTTTGATTTATTTGCATTTGGCACTGATTAAACTCCCTATCCTTCTGGTCATTTTCATCCAATATTTTGACCATTTCTTGCTCCATTGCGTGAAATTTGTTTTCTCTCTCCATGTTAATCTTTTGGAGCATTTGCATCTGCAAAATCGTGTCCTCTTTATCATGTGTGATCTCGTCTCTGACTCCATTTAATTGTTTCAATTCCTGTTAACTCTACTCAAATGGTCTCCTCCTCTGAGACAGCTGTATGTCTAATTCGCTGCATGTGGACTTTATCTCTGTGTTATGTGATTCTAATTCCAATCTTAAACATTTTGCTTGCTCACTTGCCACATCCAAACTGATCTGTAACTTGTTAATTGCCTCAGCGTCATTATCTTGTATTCTTAAAGACTGATTTAAGAGAAAACAAATCTTTGCGCAAAGCCTTATTAAGCAATCTTTTTCAGCATTTTTGTCTGAAGCTCTAAAAAGTCTCAAAAGGCAGACTTGGATAATGCTGCCTTCTTCAAAAATGTAATTTTTGCACCTCCCCACAAAGGCGATCTCGCCCAAGGACAGCATTTTCTGAGGACCTCACCCCATGGGCAAATATCTTTGCCTCAAGGTAGTTCACCAGCTCAGAAAATGTGGCCCCTATTTGGGACATGATGACACACTATCACCTCACAGAATTAGTTCCCTTTTAAATGAACAAATGGCTGTGCTAAATACACTTGCCACGCACAGTAACTCCCTTACAGTCTGTTCACAAAGGGCCAACTACTAAAATATGTTAGGGGTTTTGTCTAAGAGCTATGTATTTTAGTATTGTAGTAAAAATAGTGGTGAGCTTATTTATGGTAATGCCCTATACGATGAAACAAACTTCCCCTCCCTTTTATTTGTATTCTGTTTCGGGTTGACAGAAAGTGCATACTACTGTACTTTGCACTTATAGGGACAGAACAGCACCAGCTGTTTTTCCAGTGACTTATTTATGAAACCGGACTACTGCCTTTGATGGGTCTGCTCAGATACTAGCATGCACAGCTGAGACCGCCACACACACATACACACACACACACATGCATTACAGGTTTTCTAGCTTGCTAGCTGGTTCTCCAACCTTTACCTCCCACTTTACCACATGAGGTAAATATTGTACCTCTTTTGGGGTGCACTATTACACTTTCTTATTATTTCCCTTTTTAAAAAAAATGATGTATGTGGACACAAGAATGCAATCCCACTAATTCAGTTTTTGCAATTTTTATGTACGTGTTATAATGTAAAAATAGATTTCATTTCAATGCACATGTTAAAACCAGTTAAAACCAGTTACAATAGATACATGTCATCTCCGTTCACAATGACAACATTTGTTTATCTTACCAAGACCTTGAAAATCGATGTGGTTACAGAGTGTATTTGTTTAAGAGAAAAGATATAATGCACACAGCACAAAACATGTAAACTTTTCCCTTCATCACATTTCAGAGATTCCCCATTACACATGTGAAAGAAAGACAACAACAACTTTCTTAAAAATACCCATTTAACCTGACTGCCTAAATGACAGGGAAAGATAAAGACTCTCATCTGCACGCTCCTCAAAGCTTCACCATACTTACTCCTAATGTGTAGAATTTCTGTGCTAAAGGAGCCCCTCTCTGAATAGTCTTATCTGCAAGCAGAATGTTGCAATGTCGCAGCTTTTGGCAGTACAGTAAAAAGCCAGCGACCATGCTTTGACGCTTCAGACTGCTGCCTAGTATTGTGCTCTCTCTCTGTGCAGCTTAGCTATGCTCTCCATATACAGCACAGCTGTCGGCTGCACTTCATCTTTTCTGAATGGAAAAGACAACCCATGTATTTTGCATGCACGTTTACTTCTCCTGAAGGAAGAACAGAATTTGCCGTCTGAACCGTTTTGCACTGCAATGTCGAAGGGTATATTAATTAATTACACGGGATAGGTTATTTATTGGTAAATTGTTAGTTAATTATAATAGGGGTTAGTTTATTCAACACAAAATGACAGCTGGTGAATTCACTATAACATGGAACATTTTTACACATGCAATACTTGTTATCTTTGCATTCATTCCACTGCCTTCATTGAAATTCCAGTTTACTGGCCCTATGAAACCAATGCATTATCTTTCCCTACAGATCATGTTCCCACTGCTGCATTCTGCCTTGGAATATATATGCTGGAAGTGATATCTCTGGCTAATTTCCTGGTCTGATATCTGAAAGAGAAGGGACCCTAGGGTAAAATACCCTTGTTTCTGGGGGTCTCCTCTGCAAGTGTGCTGTCGCTGCCACCACTGCTGGATAATCCCATTGGTGGCCTATTAGGGCCATGACAAACCTACATGGGGCAAGCAGTTTCCGTGAAACCTCTTTTATGTGTGGCAGGGTTTCTGTGTGGTGCTTCAGGTGTTGGAGTTCCATTGTGCTTGATACCTCCTTGGTGTGGTTGTTACACTGCACCTTCAGAGATTGAAATGCAGGTTTCTATATCTATGGTACGTGCCAAATGTTTTAAAGGACACCTGGTGTAAGGTTACACAATGCATGAGCTTGGTAGATACATTTTTGCCCTTTGGTGAATTGGGTTTAAGCCTCTTGATTAAACTGATTAATTCCACAGACATCATGGAGAACTAAACTATTAAATTGAGGTTTCAAGTCTTTTAACCAGGGATGTGCAGAAAAACAACTAGAATATGCAGACATAAAAAACATATTTATTTTGTTATTGTGCAGTTAGTCACAAAAATACTTTTTACACATGTTTCCATCAGTTAACATTCATCATTAAAATACAATTGTGTATCTGGATGTGAAAAGAAAACAAACTACATATTAAAATTAAAATTCCATCTAATCTGCATTATAGTGGGATTTGGATAAAATGCAATTAATTTAAAAGTTTCAACAGCGCAATAGAACAATTCTTTCCAAGCTGATAATCTGTGCCAAAATCCTTGGTTACTGAGCCAATCAATGTTATGTCCAAAGCTAGCAAATAATTTTTCTCTTAATACTTGTGTGGATGTAAAAGTTATCAAGAGATGTCTCACATCTTGGGGGTACCTTTCACTGCACAGATGACATTCTCCTGCTACGCAATCTAAATTCTGCCACATTGTCACCGTTTCATTCCTTTTTAACAGATTCAATCGAAAACGCAGTAGTTCGGCACACCAGGTTGTATTTGGAAATGCTCTTAGGTATGGGAGAACATATTTACTCGATTTTTCACAAACACTAAAGTTTCTAGCGTTTTTCATGTCAGTGAATGATGCTCTGGTTGCAACCCAGTTTGCTACCATTTGGGCACGTTTAACCTTGTCTGGGTTTGAAACCATTGTCTTACTCGTTGTTTTGCATGTTTGATGAATGTTTCAGCATCTGCTTGTAGAATTGACAGATATTTAGGGGCCAATTCATAGAATTCGGCGCACAAGTGGCGCACGCGGCTGGCGCACAGTGTGCGCGTGCGGTAGTCTGCGCCAGCCGCGTGCGCCGAAACACATTTCCGCGCACAGCGTATTCATGGATTCCAGCCACCAAAACCAGCCGTGGCGCACAGTGGCGCAGCGACCTTGCAGCAGCGCCAGTTACGCCCCCAAGAACGCCTTCCGCGCAGGGAAAAGCCATCAAAATCCCCAATCCAGCGCAAAGGGCTGCGCTAACCCTGTACCAGCACGGCAAGCGGGCTACGTGTATTCCAGGGGTTCGCGGGAAGTTTCACACGCGATTTCAGCAGGGTACGTGTATTTCAGGGGTGTGTGGGAAGTTCCACACGCGAATAGCCTGGGCGCGTGTATTTCAGGGGTTCGCGGGAAGTTTCACACGCGATTTCAGCAGGGTACGTGTATTTCAGGGGTGCGCGGGAAGTTCCACACGCGAATAGCCTGGGCGCGTGTATTTCAGGGGTGCGCGGGAAGTTCCACACGCGAATAGCCTGGGCGCGTGTATTTCAGGGGTGCGCGGGAAGTTCCACACGCGAATAGCCTGCGCGCGTGTATTGCAGGGGTGCGCGGCAAGTTCCACACGCGAATAGCCTGGGCACGTGTATTTCAGGGGTTCGCGGGAAGTTTCACACGCGATTTCAGCAGGGTACGTGTATTTGAGGGGTGCGCGGGAAGTTCCACACGCGAATAGCCTGGGCGCGTGTATTTCAGGGGTGCGCGGGAAGTTCCACACGCGAATAGCCTGGGCGTGTGTATTTCAGGGGTGCGCGGGAAGTTCCACACGCGAATAGCCTGGGCGCGTGTATTTCAGGTGTGCGCGGGAAGTTCCACACGCGAATAGCCTGGGCGCGTGTATTTCAGGGGTGCGCGGGAAGTTCCACACGCGAATAGCCTGGGCGCGTGTATTTCAGGGGTGCGCGGGAAGTTCCACACGCGAATAGCCTGCGCGCGTGTATTGCAGGGGTGCGCGGCAAGTTCCACACGCGAATAGCCTGGGCGCGTGTATTTCAGGGGTTCGCGGGAAGTTTCACACGCGATTTCAGCAGGGTACGTGTATTTCAGGGGTGCGCGGGAAGTTCCACACGCGAATAGCCTGGGCGCGTGTATTTCAGGGGTGCGCGGGAAGTTCCACACGCGAATAGCCTGGGCGTGTGTATTTCAGGGGTGCGCGGGAAGTTCCACACGCGAATAGCCTGGGCGCGTGTATTTCAGGGGTGCGCGGGAAGTTCCACACGCGAATAGCCTGGGCGCGTGTATTTCAGGGGTGCGCGGGAAGTTCCACACGCGAATAGCCTGGGCGCGTGTATTTCAGGGGTGCGCGGGAAGTTCCACACGCGAATAGCCTGGGCGCGTGTATTTCAGGGGTTCGCGGGAAGTTTCACACGCGATTTCAGCAGGGTACGTGTATTTCAGGGGTGCGCGGGAAGTTCCACATGCGAATAGCCTGGGCGCGTGTATTTCAGGGGTGCGCGGGAAGTTCCACACGCGAATAGCCTGGGCGCGTGTATTTCAGGGGTGCGCGGGAAGTTCCACACGCGAATAGCCTGGGCGCGTGTATTTCAGGGGTGCGCGGGAAGTTCCACACGCGAATAGCCTGGGCGCGTGTATTTCAGGGGTGCGCGGGAAGTTCCACACGCGAATAGCCTGGGCGCGTGTATTTCAGGGGTGCGCGGGTAGTTCCACACGCGATTGGCCTGGGTACGTGTGTTTCGGGGTGCGCGGGTAGTTCCACACGCGATTGGCCGGGGTACGTGTGTTCCGGGGTCCCGTGAACTTTCACACGCGATTGGTTGGGATCCACGTGTGTACTGTCATCACGTGCAATGAGGGATACTCCCTCGCACGTCACGTCACAGACGCGCTCACGCGCTGAGGGCCTTTGGTCCAATGAAAATGCGTATGCGTGCAGACGCGCTTACGCGCTAAGGGCCATTCCTCGAATTACACGCTGACGTGCAGAATTTTCACGTGCCAAATCACTCCGTATCAAGCTGGCCACGCGTAAGCACACGGAAGACCACGCTCCTGCCCAGAAGGCCGAACTACTGCCCCCCAGAGCCCCGAGCACGCTCCCACCTGCCATCTGCTGCTGCCTGACTGCCTGCTGCCCACGTGCCCTGCCATTTGCTGCCTGCACATCAGCCAGGGGTGCTGTTGGTGTGACCACCCCTGCTGGAACCAAAGACTCCCGACTGGGATTCCATCGCTCCACAGCCCAGCCCCAGGACCCAGTTGCCCACCCACTCCTGCCTCTGGGGTTGTCATGTCGGGGCAAACTCCATCTGTGACCACTGACAACCCCCGGCCAGAGAGGCAGAGGGGCACCAGCTTCAGTGCCACCGAAGTTGGTGTCCTGGTGGAGCAAGTCCTGGGGCAGTATGATGCCCTCTTCGGAAGTTGCCGCGCCGACAAGGAAGGACGGACTCGGATCTGGACTGACATCGTGACTGCCATCAACGCGGAGGGGGTGGCAGTCCGCGACTTCCAACATGTCAAGAAGCGCTGGGAGGACTTCAGGTCCAGGACCCTGACCAAGGCCCGGCGCCTCTTGAAGGCAGCGGATGCCAAGGGGCGCCGGGGCCACTTGTCGGAAGAACAGATGAGGGTCCTGGAACACATATCCCCAGCGCTCCACGTCCAGGTCCTTGAGAGGCAGACCCGTCTGGAGTCGAGCGGTGAGTGTACATGCATCCTGATTGTGAGCAGTGCGTGTGGTGATTGTTCAGTAGTGTGCAGGTTGCACATCTGTTTGTATGGGGTCGAGTATGGGTGCGGGTGTACAGGGCCGTGGGGCTGACACATGCGAGGGCTGTAATGTGTGAGACATGGATGGTGCCTGTGTGTGTGGGCTTGCATGCCAAATGCAGTTGTGTGGGCACACAAGTTTGTATGAATGTGTATGTGAGTAGACATGTCCGTGATGTCACGCATGTATGTTGTTTTCAGCTGATTGTATCAGCGCTGTGTACATGTGCATGTGTGTGTATTTGACAAGGGTGCAACAGTGATGCAACATGGATGCATGTGACAGCGGTATGTGGAAGCCTGATGGGCAGATGTGACATGGATGCCCGTCTGAACACTGCGACACTTAGCAGAGGTGTACACATGCATGCAAGTGTGGTGGTGTGTGTACATGTGTGGTGCACTTCCTGTGTTGCATGTGATGTCTGGCTCACCTTTGGCTGCTGATGCTGTTGTATGTGTATGGATGGTGTTGGCAGTTGCAACATGGCTGTGGTATGGCTCGTGTGTGCAAGTTGTAATGACATGTGTGTTGGGGATTGTGATGACATGTCAGAGGTTTGCCAATGCCACTCATGTACAACTGTCATGTGTGTATGTGTACATTGTACAGTGCCCTGATGCCTGTGTTTTGTTTCTCCCTGTCTGCAGCGTCAACTGATGAAGAGGGCGGAGAAGGTGCTGTGGAGCACAGCGGCGGGGATCCCACCGCCAGCCGGAGACGCAAGGCCCGGCTCCCCTCCCAGGTTGTCATCTCGTCGGGGAGTGAGGAGTCCGGTGCCGCGTCCCAGGCCGCAGCTGCCGGGGGGAGGTCCAAGAGGCGGAGGTTGCAGTTGGACTCCTCGGCAGCAGAAGGGGCAGCTGGGACCCCACAGGGCCCAACGGGGGAAGATGGCACAGAGTCATCCAGGTTGGTGGGGGGTTTGGTGGAGGAGGAGGCCGTGCAAGCACCGGAGACGGGGTCTGGGGGTGGGGATCCCACTGGTGCTAGTGGTGCAGTGCAGGACCAGGGACAGGAGGCAGCACAGGCCGCCGCGGAGGTGCCTGTGTGCAATCCTGTCCCTGATCCTGTCCCTGCATCATCTTGCACCAGCAGGGATGCCCATGTCCAGACCAGTTTTCAGGCAGGGGATGAGCTGACGTCAACTGGCCTTCCTCTGCCTGCGGACGTGGCTATCCAGGCCCGGGTTGAGCCTGTCCTGGCTGGAGTGGCGTTGCGTCAACGGGCCATGCGAGGTGACCTGCAGTCTTTTCATGAAGAGACTGCAGGTCATCTCGAATGGCTCGTTGACCACGTCAGCCTGCTGGGACAGGTCACCCAGGCCGGATTCCTCCGTCTGATGGGGCTTGCCACGACCCCCTCCTCAGCTGGACCCCCTACGCGCCAGTCGTCCTCTGTGCCATCTTCCCACCCATCAGTCACCTGGGTGCCCTGTGGAGCTGCCTCTGACGGTGCGGCCAGGCTGGTGGAGGAGGCATCCCTGCCACAGTCGGGAGTCGGACGTCCAGCAGGGGTGGCCACGTCAACGACTGCATCCCAGCCGGCGGAGGATGTGCAGGCAGCAGGAGGCAGTGCAGGGGCAGAGGCACAGCAGCAGCAGCACCATGGTGGGAGCCATGAAGGCTCGGGCCTTCGACATCGGAGGGGCAGGCATCGGCCGGAGGGCAGGAGGACCCAGGACAAAAAGTGTCTTCCGTGTGGCAGCGGTTGGGCCACGCCATAGATGCGGAGCGGCAGCGGGCGGAAGAGGCACGGCTCTCAATGGTCAGGGCGGAGAACTCCATGCAGAGGGCCCTGAGGCGGGTCGAGTGCCTCGAGGCAATCCTCAGGGCTTTGGAGGTGGACACGTCGACAGCCCTGCGGACCCTCGGGGCCATGGAGGAGGACCGCCTCCGGGACATTGAGGAGGAGTTCGATGATGCCCTGGCCCGGCACATCCAGAAGTGAGCCGTGGAACTAGCCCGCTGCCCTTGTACATAGTTATGTAGGTAGTGTTAAGTTTCATTTTTGTTTTTATTTCATTTGGACCTTTTGGACATTGGCCACATTTTTGTATATAGTTTTTTTTATTAGTTAGTGTAGTTAGTTAGGTTTCCTTTATTTTGTTGGGATGATGGACCCTGGCTTCTTGCATTGTACATAGTTGTGGACTTGTACATACTTTCTTTTTTGACATTATCCATGGATCAATGGCTTATAATTTTTTTTTCACATTGGATTTTGTTTGGTGGACATTGACTTTGTACTACATTACTTTGGATTTCTATATTCTTTAATTTTTTTCTTTTTTTGAACGGACATGCTTCTTTTCATTTTTTTCCATTCACATTTCTGTTTCTTCATTTTTGTTTCTATTCATCTTTCCTTTAATACATTATTTATTTGTTGCACTTCAATGTGTGGTGTCTCATTGTTTTCATGCATTTCATGTTATGTGTTTAGAGAATCACTGACACCCATTGGGTGTATGTGAGGGACATGTGTTTGTTTTGGAACTTGCAATTGGTGTTCTATGATGTAATTGCAGAATATGAGTGGGTGGATGCAATACTCGGGTGGGTGTTTTGCATTTGGGGGCTGACCATAGAGACCAGGGATCTGGACTGTGATGACATGTTGGGTGGGGAACATGAGTTGGACATGGGTGGGGGCCTGCTGGAGGCTGCCCCTGGTGGCTGGGGGTTGGGGGTGGTGGGAGACATGGGTGGGGGCCTGGTGGAGGGTTCCCCTGGATGCTGGGGGGTGGGGGTGCAGGGGGACATGTGTGGGGGCCTGGTGGAGGGTGCCCCTGCACTGCTGGGGGGTGGGGGTGGTGGGAGACATGTGTGGGGGTCTGGTGGAGGGTGCCCCTGGATGCTGGGGGGTGAGGGTGCAGGGGGACATGTGTGGGGGCCTGGTGGAGGGTGCCCCTGCACTGCTGGGGGGTGGGGGTGGTGGGAGACATGTGTGGGGGCCTGGTGGAGGGTGCCCTGCACTGCTGGTGGGTGGGGGTGATGGGTGACATGAGTGGGGGTCTGGTGGAGGGTGCCCCTGGATGCTGGGGGGTGAGGGTGCAGGGGGACATGTGTGGGGGCCTGGTGGAGGGTGCCCCTGCACTGCTGGGGGGTGGGGGTGGTGGGAGACATGTGTGGGGGCCTGGTGGAGGGTGCCCTACACTGCTGGTGGGTGGGGGTGATGGGTGACATGAGTGGGGGTCTGGTGGAGGGTGCCCCTGGATGCTGGGGGGTGAGGGTGCAGGGGGACATGTGTGGGGGCCTGGTGGAGGGTGCCCCTGCACTGCTGGGGGGTGGGGGTGGTGGGAGACATGTGTGGGGGCCTGGTGGAGGGTGCCCCTGGATGCTGGGGGGTGGGGGTGGTGGGAGACATGAGTGGGGGCCTGGTGGAGGGTGCCCCTGGATGCTAGGGGGTGGGGGTGCAGGGGGACATGAGTGGGGGCCTGTTTGAGGCTGCCCCTGCACTGGTGGGGGGTGGGGGTGGGGGGAGACATGGGTGGGGGCCTGCTGGAGGCTGCCCCTGGTGGCTGGGGGTGCAGGGGGACATGCGTTGGTGGGCAGTAGTGCTAGTTGATATGTGGGTTGGCTGGTGGGCATGGCCATGGTGGATGGGGTGCCTGCAGGACATGTGCTGGGTAGGCCCCTGTGGTGTGAGCCACCTGCAGGGGCCGTGGAGGGTGTAGAGGGTACACCTGGGAGGACCCACACGTGCAATTCACGTGTGCTACTCCCCGCGCACCCCCGGAATCCACGTACCCCGCTCAATCGCGTGTGGAACTTCCCGCGCACCCCCAAAATACACGTACCCCGCTCAATCGCGTGTGGAACTTCCCGCGCACCCCTGGAATCCACGTACCCGGCCAAATCGCGTGTGGAACTTCCCGCGCACCCCCGAAATCCACGTACCCCGCTCAATCGCGTGTGGAACTTCCCGCGCACCCCCGAAATACACGTACCCCGCTCAATCGCGTGTGGAACTTCCCGCGCACCCCCGAAATACACGTACCCCGCTCAATCGCGTGTGGAACTTCCTGCGCACCCCTGGAATCCACGTACCCGGCCAAGTCGCATGTGGAACTTCCCGCGCACCCCCGAAATCCACGTACCCGGCCAAATCGCGTGTGGAACTTCCCGCGCACCCCTGGAATCCACGTACCCGGCCAAATCGCGTGTGGAACTTCCCGCGCACCCCTGGAATCCACGTACCCGGCCAAATCGCGTGTGGAACTTCCCGCGTACCCCCGAAATACACGTACCCGCCCAAATCGCGTGTGGAACTTCCCGCGCACCCCTGGAATCCACGTACCCGGCCAAATCGCGTGTGGAACTTCCCGCGCACCCCCGTAATACACGTACCCCGCTCATTCGCGTGTGTAACTTCCCGCGCACCCCCGGAATACACGTACCCCGCTCAATCGCGTGTGTCACTTCCCGCACACACCCGGAATACACGTACCCCGCTCAATCGCGTATTTTACTTCCCGCGGCGCCACTTTTTTGATGCGCTGGGACTCTACCGCCTGCCTTCGTGTGGCGGACGTGTTTCAGCTTGTGCGCGGCTTTGGCTGTGCGTGGGTTTGCCCTATTCCATTCCATGAATACGTGTGGTTCGTGTGCGTGTGGGCGTTACCTCTGCTTCCGTGCAGTGCATCCCCAGTTACGCCCTTATTTTCGCGTGTTGTTCCCCATTCCGCGCGTTACGCCCCATGTCCCGCCCACTTTCTGCTGTGTGCGCTGAGGTTGTGCGCTTTCACTGTGCGCGTCGCGCACCGTCGCGCACGCCTTTCGCGATGTTGCAGTGACTTGTGCGCCATGCACGGGTTTGGCGCACATCCCGCGGTGGACACGCGCAGGGACTTCCATGAATCGCACGCGTGCGCGTGCGCCTGTTTTTTTCCGCTTGCGCATGCTTGCGCCTAGATTTTCGGCGCACGTTGGTTCCATGAATCGGCCCCTTACTCTTTTGCTAAACACTTTGATCCCTGATGTCTTCGTAAAGAGAATTCTTCTGTGGATCTAGGATCGGTCTATAAAGAACAAGTACCTTCCAATTGAAATACGATTGGAGGGACTGCAATCCTAATGCGTATCTCAATCGAGCAATAGAGACATTGGAAGCCAGTGTCTTTTTCCACATCAGACCTTCAAGGTGAGCCCAATTGAAATTACGAGCACAGGGGTAATTTCTATGACATATAAAATGGATGGAATCACTTTGCCTTTGTAGAATTGTATCGGTCGTAAGAGTGACAATCTACAAAGTGAGTTCAGTAATTTTTTCAGTTGGCTTATATATTGCAGTGTTTTATTTTCCAATTCTGCGGTTAAGTATTTTAGCGATTAAGTGGAACTTAGTTGAAAGGCTAAGTATTTGACTTTTTTTTTTACAATCAGCAATGTGTGTTGATTGATACTCCGTGGCAATTTTTGTTTCCTATTAGGTTAGGTTGTTTTACAAATATTAAATGGTATTTAAATGGATTGATTACCAATTAATTTTCATGAGCATGTGACTTTAATTAGATGTTTTAGACCGATTGGTGTATGATCAATTAGTGATATCGTGATTAAAATGTTGGCAACTTGCCCAGGTTCAAAATACTAATTCTTTCTAATTTGTGGAATAAACATACAAGACCATACCCAGAAAGGGGGCGTTGCAAAGAGAATCACAATTGTGCAAAGATGAATGCCTGCTATGACGCATCTCATTGTGATGGTCAAATCCACAGACATATCTGTCAAAAATGCACCTTGGCCAGGACTGTAGGCAGATCAGTACAAAACATGCACACATAAGGGCACATTTATGGTACATCTGATGTGATGTGTATGTTTCCGATGCACCTAGGGTCAGATGTGGTACACATGTGCGTGCAATACTATAAAAGACACACAAAACACAAGTGAGCATTTCATATCATCCTACTACCCTTGAAACCCACAGGACACAGTCTGCAATGTTCCTGCTCATGACAAAGGCACTTAGTGGCTGCAAATAAGAATGGCCACGAGGCAGAGAAAGGCCACACAGCCAAACACTTGACCAATGATGGGCTTGAAGTCATGAGATATTAGCTGTCTGAACACGAGTCTAGTCTACACAACCTACACAGCCAACTGGTTAGTCTTGAATTTAAAACTGCCCTTTGGTCTGAGCTGACCATGAATGTCAATGCACTGCATGCAGCCGATCGAAAAAGACATGGGACAATATGAGGAGGTGGACAAAACAGAAGATTACTGAACAGGGTGCCCATGCCATTGGCGCAAGAAGGGGAGGACCACTTGCAGGGAAGTTACTAACACTGGTTGTGGATGCAGTAACAATCATGCAATTATGCTGCTGACTGATGCCTGCAACTGCATTGGGGACCTCACATATCAGCACAACAGTCAGGCAACTCACCTGAATATCAGAAGGATCTTTGTGCCTGCCTCTGGATGTGCAGTTAAAACGCATTTTTCAGGTCCCTGCACAGCAGCATTATGAGAAAAACATGTAAACTCACTATAGCATGTGTTGCACCATGACATGGCCAAGTCGATCCTTTAGTGGCCCTGAATATATCCCCACCAAAATTCACACTGCACATACATGCTATGCCCCAGATATCTACAAGGTATATGTGGAAATGCATGTAATGTTTCATGTTTTCATGTCCAACAAGCATTCATTGCCCAAGTAAATATATGAAGGGATACCTAATGCACTCCTCTGAAATTGGCAGACTTGTAGACAACATGGGTCCAAAACTGGAGGTCTGGATTCCAGGATACCCCATTCCAGAATGATATGCTCCCACTGACCTGTCATGACTTGGACTTGTTGTTTACATGAGGTGCATGAGTACACCTCCTTACATTTCATGTTTTTTAACCCCTAACAGCAGACATAGATGACCCTGAGATCCTTCCATTTGATGGCAATGATGAGGTCTTGCAATTGGTAATTGAACCCTCACTGAGCCACGTTGTGGCAGTAGCTCCTACCACACGTGATCCAGAAAATAATCTCCACATTTGTCAAAAGATGACAGTGGTCTGACAATGCAGACACCCAACAACATTCCCAACCAGATGTAGCTGTTACACCACTGTGGAAGGAGAATGATCCATACAAACCACCAACACAGAAGTCCATATTAATCATGAAAAGGAGAGATGCAAATCCATCAAAGGAATGTCTGTACACAGCTGATGTCCATCCGCAGCACACCAGGACAACATCTCCTCTATGGCCCCAGCTCTAGCTGATTTCTGTAACCACTCCTTTGACACTGGCTCTTTCCCGCTATCCCTCAAACACTCCCTCGTGCAACCTCTCTTGAAAAAGGAGTCTGTTGACCCCACCTTTCTAGCTAACTACTGCCGTATCTCCATTACTCCCTTCCTGGGTAAACCCTGTAGTATTTGGTCCTCCCCTAACTGACCCGCCACACTGAACTTGTTAGTTGCCTCCATGATCATCAATCTTGATTCCAGGCATCCAGAGGCACAGAAACTGCTTACCTGAACACCCGTGAAGACATGCTTGCAAATCTTAACACTAACTCTCCTGCTGTTCTCATTCTCCTCAATCTCTCCTTTGCCTTTGACACCGTCACAACCATTCTGTCCTGATAAAACAACTCCATGATACCCTCAACATCATGAACCGGGCACTAGACTGGCTGACCTCCTTCCTCACTAAATGCTGTTCCCAGCTGCAACTGGTCTCATTCTCCTCCAACACCACACGATCTCCCTACGGCGTCCCCCTTGGGCTCTATCGCATTGCCATGGCTCTTCAATATCTATCTTGCCCTTCTAGATCACCTGCTTTCCTCATTCTCTCCTCATTTCCATTGTTGTGCTGATAACAAAGAGCTTTCCTTCAAACTTCCCTCCACTACCTATCTTCCTACTCTCTCATCCTGATTGTCTGACCACCATCCAGGAATGAAGAGTGGCCAACAATCTCTGTCTTAATAATAACAAGTCAGAGATCTTTCTCATTGGGACACCTGCATCCTGTTTTCTCTTACCCTCTGCCTGCCCTCTCTGGACCCTCTACTGTCTGAATCCTGTGAGGCCAAAAACCTCAGGGTCATCTTTGACTTCGCTCTCTCCTTCAACCCTCACATCTTGGACCTTGCCAAGAAGGCCCACTTTCAGTTTCACCTCCTCAGAGGCATTCTACCTTTCCTCACCTTCCCCCAGATGCTCAATGTCTCCAGAGATCTGGTCCTCTCCAGGCTGACTACTGCAACAGCCTCTTCATCAACCCCCACCTTTCCTCCCTGCGCTCGCTTCAGCTAATTCAGGGGAAGGCTGGAAGACACATTGGCCTCAAGCCCAGGGACCATATCTATCCAGCCCTACAATCTCTCTACTGGCTCCCGGTAGCCATGAGGATCAAATTTAAGGCTTTCTGGGCCATGGGACCACATCTCAAATTCCCCCTTACTAAATACGCCCCTGCTAGAGCCCTCTATTCCTCTAATTCCAAACGCTTCTTCAAGCAGAGAGTTATGGAAACTTCTCAAAAATGTACTTTTCGTGAACTCTTTCCCTTCTTCTCTTCCTTGCTAATCACCCCACTGCCGCTGAGACTGGTGGCCTGGTCCTCACCCTTGTCCTCATGAATCACCCAGGAATCCAGGCCCTCAACCAAGTCAGCATCAGCACCCTCCCCGCCACAGCACTCCTCCCTGAGGGCTCCCTGTTTGGTGGCAGTGCATCGCTCCCTGGGTTTCAACCACCCTAGCACTTATAGTGAGGCATCCTCCATGGCTCCCCTTGGCACTTCCCTCCCCCGAGTCCACCAGCACTTGTCTGCTTCTTTCTCCCCCACCGATCCCTATCTCCTGCACTGCTCTTCACTGCACTTGCAGATACAAATTCCACAAGGCCTAGTAGGACCACAATTGTATATTTACTGTTCTTGTCAATGTAATTCACTCTCCTTGTTACCACCCCATTTTTCCTTGTGGCACTTGGAAACACTATTCTGTTGTTTAAGCGCCTAACAAATCATTCTCATTAAATACATATACAAACAGAATACCAGGAGAGGAACATATTTGGCTGAGGCAAGCAAGTGGAGACCAGGTGCCTATGATGGCTTACTAACCTCATATCCAGCAAGGCACATGCCCACACATAACTGAAATTTGTTTTGGACACACATCACTTCTTGGTTTCGCTGTTCTTTTGGCCATGGTTCATGTTTTGGTTATTGTTCACGTTTGATGGGTGCATTTTTCTGAAATCTGAAATTAAGATAAATGCCTGCTTATTACAGCTGTATGCTGTGCCTCATTATCCTGATGTGCTTACTTCCATAGTGAATAGGGTTGTGCCTTCTGTATGTTTAATAGCTACTGAAGCAGACTTTAAAATTGAAATGTGCTCTGAGTTTGTAAACAGGTATTCTCAGGCATTGTTTCAGCCACAATATGTCTGTATTATTGAATGCGTCTTTTGAAAAATAGAGAAGGGGTCTTACAGGTCATTGGGGCTCTTTAAGGCAGGCCAGGTGGACTGTAGCACATGACATACTTGTATTTCTCAAAATTATTGAGTCAGACTACTCAGTGGTTTCCTGCAGTCCAGCCACTCTCAAGATGACAGAGTTTTTCTGTCCCAATGATGAGTCAGCATTGAGACAATTTCAAGGTAGAGCTCTCACTGGATCAAATCAGAGTTCCAGATCAATTGATTTGATGGATTCCAAAAGGGTGAGAGGGCAGCAGACTATGCATCCATCAGGCTGATTCTGTGTTTTAGCTGGGTCAAGATGATGCTTCTGTTGGACCAAGTCAGCAGTAGAGTTTTGGTGAGTTGATTGCTTCCACTGAGTTGAGTCGGTGCCCGAGTCAAAATGGCACAATAGTGATAGCTCAAATGACAGATAAATAGTTTGGACAACTTGGAGCGCAAAAAGAAGCACAGTAGGGTTTGTAGTGTCTCAAAATGCGTTTAACATGGCCAAGTTGGCTCTAAATGTGCTTCAAGGTGGTAGAAAGCATTGAGCCCTTGTATGGGCTTTGCAGCCACTGGGGGGCAGTACAGGGTCTCAGAGAGAAGGTGAGTCCTTGCTTCTGCCCTTACTAACCAGACACATCTGTGGAGAAAACGTGCAGGGTTCTATTACCTCCAGTGAGCAGGTCCTGGGTACCAGTGTCTCAGCTGCTGTAGGGCTTTTCCAGCATCTTGTCATTTTAAATATGCCCTTGAGATGGTTAGGGATAAAGGTTTGCCTCCTCCTTGGAGCACTCTGTCTTCACATCTTTGGCAAAGGCTTTGTAGCAGACTGTCCCTCAGTAGAGTGTACTCTTTGTCACTATCTTAATGTATCTTGTATAATGCAAAAAATGTTGTTTTGTTTTCTAAGTCTCTTCTTTTTATCTTGTTTTATGGTTTATAACATGACAAATTATGTGCTATAATAATATTCTATGTTGAAAGGTTGATTTATCAGCCAAACAATAAAAATAAAAAAAGAGTTCCATGTGAATACTTTTTTCAAGAATTATTCAGACATCAATGACTAATTAAGGGGTCCCTGCCCTCTTAACAAAGAAAAATGCCATAGCAGATAGGTTCATAGCAAGCCTGTTGTGAAGCGTTCGGTCCAGGCTTCTGCAACAAAGCCATACCAAAATCCAAGTTGGTAACGGCCATGTGTGGACTGAAGCTCTCTCTGCCTATAACAAAGGGACTCCAGTAATCAGCCCCCTGGTGTGAGGCCTCATTGGAATGACTAAATTGCATTTAAGGTACCAGTTCCCACCTGACAAGCCTTCTCAGGGGATCAAAGCAAAGGCTTCCTGATTGGACCCACATGTTCTTTTGTGGTTACAGATAGCCCAGGCCGCTCAATACACACTGGGTACTGTCATCAATAAATCACTATTCACTAAGCTGAAACTAACAATTTCATTCATTTCATTTGGCTCTATAATTGTGTAATCTTAGTAGCCCCATGTCAAAATTAGACATCATTTACATTTAGTTAAAAAGCCACCTCTGTCTGTTGGAACTTTGGGTTGCAGCACTTTTCTTCAGGAAAGCTCATGCAACCTTTGCATCTGCCCTGCTACCACATCGATGGAAGCAGCTGGAAAAATCAGTAAAACACTGTGACAAAATAATGTCTGCTCTGCATAGTACAAGAATGAGTGGTTGGTAAACTAGCAACTCAGCCACCATACTTCTACAAACCAACAGTGATTCCAATCATAAAGGTAAAAAAGGTGCAGCTAAGAGATATACCTCCTTCCCCTTTTGTGATAACATGGACAGATGGAAGGCTATACTCTCAAAACGAGCATGCATATAAGCCATAAGCAAGCCAAAAAGCAATAGTCCAACAGTTCAAAACCAAAAGAATGCCCAATCAAGGTTCTATAAAAACATATAATTTAATTAAACAAATAATCATTAAATCACTATCAAAAATCCACTGTTGTAAAAAAAGGCAGAAGATGCAGAACAGAAATGTATAAGCAGTCTAGCTAATTTGTCACGGAGGAAAACAAGAAAGAAATGCAATAATATGTTTGAAAATATATGTCTTGCTGGGAAAAGGCCCAAACAGTACTTAACCAATCTTTAGGACCCCAATAGGTGGTGCAAGGGTGCAGTATCACTTGAACATATCTTATTCCAATATGTTAGGTGGTTGAACAGTTTTGAAACCAGGCTTTGTGGGTTGTACTTGGCCCAAGTGTGGCAATTCATGCTGGTTCAAGTGGCGAGCTGGTATCAAGTTAAATTTGAAGAAAGTGCTTAGTGTGGTTCAACCATGGCATTCGAGTGACGCAGTTCGGATGACTCACCAGGGTCTGTTCAAAGGTCGAGTCATTTTGAAACATTGAAAACAGCTGGCTTTAGGTCAAGGAATAACGCAATGCTCAATCAGTTTGAGTCAAGGTACAGTGGTTCAGAGCAGTAATCATAATGGTCTAATGCAATGTTTGAAAAGGTGTTATTTCAAAGTCACCCACAGCTACAAGCTGATTGTTTGATCCACACAGGCGATGTGCTCTATTTGGTGCGATGGGGTATTGAGCCAGTTTAACAGATGCAAAACAGTGGTGGTTCCAAGTTCGATTCAGTGCCAAAAGAAGAACTGGTGGGTTCTGTTGCTTTGAGTGCAGCAAAGGAGGTTTGAGAAGTTTGAGGTGATGGAAAACAGGGATCCTGGCTGTTCTGGCTCTCATGATGCTGTGAGTTCCATGCTGGGCACATAAAGTCAAGCTAAATCATTGCTATCATTCTCCCAACCTTGGGGGGGGGAGGCTGGCTTACACCGGCATACCAGTGTATCTGGTGGAGAGGCAGGTCTTGCTTCAGCAGTAGTTTACCTCAAGTGGGTTTTGGGAATGTGTAGAGAGCAGCGTTTTGCTCTACCTTTGAATACTCCTTCATGTCAATGGTGCAGGGTTTTGGAAAGATCAACTGTGCCAAAGGATCCACATTAATTATTCCTTAAATCCTGAAAGGCCCAAAAGTGCATCAAAGAAAGGCACAATGCAAAATACCACATGGCATGCCACATGGGATTGGAGGAAATCAAGCTTGCTTTAAGGGGCCCAATCATTGGGAAGGCGACACAGTCTAACCCACACCCACAAGCGCTTCAGAATAAGGCACAGACTGTGGAAGGTAATGTAAGAGACCAGGGGGAGGGGATGCCCTTAAAAGCTTCTACACAATCATAGTATTGCTTGCTTTATAGATGAATTTCACATGCAGGAACAAACACCATGTTGGATATTAGCAGCCATATTGAAACGTAAGACCTAAATGCAGCACAGCATCCAGCATCCCAGACGTAGGCTGTGAACATGAGGAAAATACCAGGTTGTATCCTGGGCATTGATGAGAAAGGCCAGAGCCACAGAGATCCATAAACACTTCATTGTCTAATAAAGTTGCAAGCCATCGTGCTCTGGGAAGAATGTGCCCTGCAAGGCCACAGGAGGAAGTCTCTGCATCTCGGTATGATACAATCCCATGTGAAAGAGGGCAAAGGCCTCCAACCCCCACCAGTCCCAATTCTATGTTATAGTAACCAAATGCCCCAGACGTAAGTCCCCAGAATTCCAAGGCACCAGTCAGCCCCAGACCACTGATAATAAAACTGCTATACACCAGATCGATCAAGAAAGATCAGAAATTATAGCCCAGAATGAGGGTGGAAGACCTTGGAGATGTGGAGGCCTGCCTGAGAGTGAGGGAAGTGTTTGAGATAGCACGACTTCGGCTTTTCCCCAGACCCCTGTCTGCTCATATCAGGTGCACTGCTATATAGATAGAGATGTGTTGTTTAGTTTGGAAATAATTGCAAATCACCTGGCTTGGGACGGATGACGAGTGCAACATCTCCCACTTAGGAGAAGATGTACGGACGGGGCTGGGACCAATGACATGGCTTCCCCTATAGATTGGGCTGTCAATGATAGGGCCTCACCAACCAGCCACACAGGTTTTTACTGTATGTAATGATGTCACTGATGATGTTTTTTACCTCCATAATGAGCTGCTCATGCAGATTTTGGCTGAACGTTCTGCGGCAGCAGAGTTCTTTGTTGGCGCTTGCAATTTTTATGTGGAAATAAACTTGTTAACCTTGCGATAGATGTATTGGGCCTTTTTCCCTTGTGGGTTGTATTTTTTCTAGTCTGAGCATCTATGTGGGCATTCCTACATTGTTGCCTGCTGATGTCATACCCACAGTACCATGGTCCACAGGAAGTGGAGGGATAGGAAGAAGGGAAAAGCTCATAGAGAAATAAGATGGGGGAACTCTTCTTCCTAACCTCTTGTGTTCACTGTCTGTCCTAACTCCTAGCCTATCTCAGCCTGTAGGCTTCAAAGGCTGTCTGATGTGGAGTCCCCTAGTGTGAGGTAGGCCTTTTTTATGTACTTGGCTCTTTGAAGCCAAACTCACAGGGCATCTCTACCTGGGATATCCCTGGTATGGCAAGGAGGGCATTACCTCCTCTCCCAGAGATTCATTTGAGGCATGCTCCTTGCCCTTCATCTCATTCACCGGAATGCAGACAGACAGGTTCCTGAAATCCACACAGCCGCTCCTAACTGTCGGAGCTCACAGATATGAAACTGATATGCTGCAAATCAGATATGGCTTTGATATTTATGTGAACTCACCAACACCATTGCAAAAGAGGTATGGCTTCTATTTTCAGATTATCCTGCCACTAGGCGTGTAGTTGATCATAATTGTATGGAATTTGAAAAATTAGAGGTGCAGCCTTAAATACAACCTCTGCAGTGTAGTGACTTGGATGTTGCCAGAAGCTGTCAAACAGTGCACCTGTGACCTCCAAACCTGCTCTTTGCCACTGAAGAGCAAGGGCTGCAGGTCAGACTATTAAGGCAGCAGGACCCACTGTTCAACTAGCATGGAGTTTATTGAAAGGTAGATCTGGTTAGCAGACTAACCTTTCTGAGATAGATTACACACTTCATTTTATTTTTAATACAAATCAAAAAGGCTAGGATTGTACACCCTTGTCAGATGAAAGTCCTTCACAAACAGTCACAGCAACATTACATGGGTGCACTGTGATTTTGGTCAAGGAGCATTATGAAAGTGGAATCTGATTTATAGACTTCCCTTTCACAAACAAAATAACCAGCTTGATTTTATTGCTAAAATTAAAACAGTCCAGTGTATTTAACACTCTCAGAAGTCATTCCAACACAGTGAAGGAGGATGTGTGTGCTCTGGCTTACCAAGCATCTAGCCATCCCCACAATTTCCCACTTCAAATTGTCATGCCATGTCAGGGGAACGTTGCTATCATAGTTCAGTATGATATCGAGGGCATCATACACCATCTGCACATTCAAATAATGCCAGTGTGTATGTTCCTGTATAGGTGTTTTTGTACACCAGTGTTGGGAGTTCCACATGGGTGTAATAAATGATTCCATACACCTCAGGGATCCTGACAATAGCAAAACAACACCCTTGTTCCAGACACGCTTGTGCAGACATCATGGGGAATGTCTTTGGGCCTCATTACGACCCCGGCGCTAAACCATGGTGCTATTAGCACCATGGTCGATGCCAGGGTCCACCATGGAGAATGGCGGAGTTATCGCCCCATTCCAAGGTTGGCGGGGCGGTAATTCCCCATGGGCCCTTCCTCATTCCCATTTTTGCCCCATAGGGCTCAATGGGAATGGGGAAGGCGCTAAGTACGGTGCCGCAAATTGCGGCACCGTACTTAGCACCAAGGTCCCTTTATGGCACCCTACTTTAACGGCTGGTAAAACCAGCCGTTAAGGTCGGGTCCTGCAAAAGGACCTCGTAATTAGGCGCTAATAGGTTAACGGCGCCACAGCCTTTTATGGCGCCGTTAACCCATTAGCGCCTGGGATGTAATGAGGCCCTTTATGTTATCTGGAAGATGAAGGGATCACAGTGATGACCTGGTGCAGTGCCCTTGATTTCGAGGACTGAGTGATCCCTGACCTCACGTTATGTTATGTTATAGGATTTCTACCACACACCATTTGTATGGTCTCCAGACACCCCAGCAGATTTGAAAAGGAATGGGTGGGCATGATTTGTTTGGAGGAGAGTGGAAGGCACAATTGAATTGCTTTGTCTTGAGGTTGCAGATCAGACATATCCGGAGCTCTGTTTGCTTGAAAGCATTCTTGGTGTGAAGTGTGGGAGCCATTGAGGGCTTTGTGTCAAGAAAGGCATCTGTGTACCGATAATGTGGGCGTGCATTGACTAGGGGCTGGGTATTTTAGTTGGAGTTGGAGGTGAGCTTTTGTGTTGTACAAAGTCTGTGTTACGACCCACACTCTGAAGACCCCCTTGCCAATCTATCGGCCACGGAGAGTCTTGATTCCAGTCCCCACTAAACCCAAGAAATTGCAACCTAGGCCTTCTTGGGCCCAGTCCTGGCGCCTTTGGCGCCAGGCTCATGTTTGAATATGGACTTGTGCTTGGGAACTACTTTTCATTAATGCCAGTCATGTGGAGGCATCCTCATAACCTGGCTCCTTCAAACCAGGCTTGGAGTGTAGTGTTTTTGGGTGTGGTACCATGGGGACTATTTTACCTGGACTTCGTTCTTGAAGCTATTTAAACCACACCCGAATAGACTGACACGCTTTGCGTTAGTTTGCATTTCTGCAACATAACGCTCACTGTGTTCAGCTTCAGCCATGAACCTCGGAAGAACAGCACCTGCAAAGGAAAGGAGAAGACATTGTGAGAAAAGGCAGCAGCTTACCTGAACTTCATCGCCAGCGGTCCGCAGCTCTCCCGACCATCATCCTGGAACCAGCGCTCCTACAGATTGACGGACCTGTAAAAGAGAAGAAACTAGGCATTAGTCATTGTACAATTAACGAACTGTGCCGAAAGGCTTACCTCGCCAGCTGCTCCTCATTCAGCATCACTACGGAAATTCCATACTCCGGCCGAGTACCGCGACCTGTGGAGAGGAAAAGATAACAGGTTAGCAAAGGCAAGGCATCTTAAGCGCAGTGCATAGCACCTACTCACCGCATCAAGGCGCTCCAAAAACGGCCATACTTACCGGCGAAACACAGATTCCGCCTTGCCACATATTGGACTTCCGCGTACCTAGGAAGAAAAAGACATTGTTAAAAGGCATGCAAGAACAGCAATATTCACAGCAATAAGACCTACCTGAAAGACTCAAGACGGGCCGGCATCAGTGAAGCAACTCGATCGCCATTATCCACCAAGCACAACGCCCCACTGCCAAGACAGCAGGACGGAGAACCCGCCAACATCTAAAACAAGGTGAGGAGAAGTCCAGAAGGGTCGCAAACCTACAGGGAGGTACGAGGCTGTTTACCCCGGTTGCCCAGTCCTGAACATAGCTTACCTGTATTCCAGGCAGAACTCTTCCGCTGATCGCATCTGGGCATCGCAAGGAGGGACATCTGAACCCCAACTGCTGGGTGGCGCCCCCGTGGAATCAGGTGAGCGTAACAGTCTGATAATAGGGACTTTTTAAAAGCTCTGTGGAAGTGGCTGTCTTGCATTGTCATATGGTGAGTAAGGTGGAGAGATATGTAGGGTTAGACAAGCAGGGAGGATGTGTATTCTGGGTTTCCATAGTGCTTTCAACATTATTGTCCCTGCTGTTGGTTGCTTTGGGGTGAAAATGTGTTTGGATGTTTGTATTTAATATCTTAAGTTTTCTTGTGCTGTGGTTTAGATACTCTAAAACACATGGAAGGCTTTCTCTTCTTAGGATTTTGTCAATATGTGGATGCATTTTCTTCTGGTTTGTACATAATTTTGAGTGCTGTGCATTGTGTTCTGCTGCTTGATGGGTGTTAGTTAAAGTTCCGGTGAATTATACAATGAAGAGCCGGATTTTTACACTATTCCTGAATATCAGGTGGTCCTGTAGTGTTCAGGTTTCGATTGGTCATGCGTTCCAGTGGTTGGCCACCATAGTGAAAAAGATGGAGTTTCCAAATCTTTTTCGGCAGAATCTTCTGGTATATATATATATAGTAGGTAGATTCTCGATCTAATGTCTCTGCATGGTTTGTAGAATGATATTTTGTTTTATGGGAATTCTGCTGCACCACCTTCTCTTTCTGCTCTGTGGGCAAGGATGGGGCCCTTGTAGTGGGTCCTTTTTTAGAAGAGTTTTCAAATAGCAGAGGTTATGTGTTCCCTCCTATTGAGTCTGAGTAGTAGTCTAGCTGCTGTGTTTTTGACCCATTGATGTTTTTTGGGAGGTAGTTTGTTGTACCTAGGTAAATGCTTTTTGCATAATTGATTCTTGAAAGAAGTAGAGAGATGACAGGAAGCAGTCTATGTTTGAAAGAAAGTTAGGACATGATGGGTCAAATGAAGCAGAGATGTTGGAATCAGTGTTTCACAGTTGAGTTGACTTGGGATTCCATGGGAGTCTGGTTTGTCTTAATATGCCTTGGTTTGTGATGGTTTGGGGCAGTAACCCATTTGAAAAGTCCATGGTAGAGGTGTTTCAGGTGAGTTAAGACTATCTTTTTTCTGTTTTATCTGGGTTTAGTTGTAGGTAATTGACCATAATCCATTCACCTATTTATATGAGGCAGTTGGTGTGCTTGGTGCTGGAGTTTCTGTTATTGGTAATTTTATATATAATTTGTGTGTCATCTGCATAGTTGTAACAGGTAAGCCCATTCAATTTTATGATCTACATCAATGGAGTCATATAGATGTTGAAGAGGAGTGGCGAGATGCTAGATCCCTGAGAAACTGTACGGGTAATGAGCTCAAACTGGAACTGAAATGCGTGATCCTAGAGATTTCACCTCTATCTGTTTGGAATAATCACATCTACTGTAGAGTTGTGTTATAAAATCTAGGTCTAGTTCTTCAAGCCTTCAACTTAGAGTACTGTGGTTCACTGGATCAAAAGTGTCTCAGACGTCAAGGAGTATGAATGCTGATGTATAGCTGTCTTTCACTGAGATATTGAGGCCAACAAGGATTGAAACTACTGCCAATGTAGTGCCTCTAAAAGGTCTTACATTAATGTGTGAGTAATCTAGTAACTTATTAGACTCTACCCTGTTTTCACTGGGTTATAATATGTCTAACACAGGATGTACATTTGAGGGGATCCTCTGGATTTCTGGCTGTGTTTTTGTGAAATGGTTTGATGTAATGAGTATTGGAAGCTTTTGGTACAATTCCTGTATTGAGCGAGCAGTTCATTAGTTTGTGAAAATAGAATGCTTGTGTTTTCTTGTTGATGATCTCATTGTGGTTGTTTGGAGGCAGATGTCCATCAGAGACCTTATGTTTGGCTAAGCTTCATCAGATGTTTGAAATCTGGTTCAAAAGTTGTATTAAAACACTTTCATTGGTGGGGTTGCAGACTGGTTGTCGTGCCCAAGTGTTCATGGTTGCCTCCAGTTCCTTTCATTGTTGTAGCATTAATGGCTTGCTGTATGTTTAAATACTATGCTGCTATAACGGGCGGTTATATCATTGCATACTTTTTGGGTAGATAAGGGTACCTAGATGTAGGATGCAGAGTTTCCAATGTCATTAAAAATTTGATAAACGTCTTTCTCTGGTTGCAGTGCATTATGGATTTGTTTGGAAAAGTAACATTTGTTTGCTTTAAGGATTTCTGCCCTGTAGTGGTAGATCTGTCCTTGGTAGGTGGACTTGGCTTGGCTTGCGGGTTGTAGTGTTTCCTCCATATATTTTCTATTATTTGATTTATTTTTTTCAAAGTTTATATGTGAGGTGTGATCCATCTTCCTGAAACCTTTTTGTCTGAGTAGAAGATGGACTAGTGGGGTGAGGGTGTTGAATACCATACTTTTCCAGTTTTCTAGTGTTACTAACATTCCTTCCGGTAGTAAGAGGTCAACTTTGCTGGCTTTGGGCTTGGTCTCTTTAACAAGATTTCTGAGCTCTTCAAGATTTAGAGTTTTCCAGCTACTTCTGGCAGTAGTTAGTTGTCATTTGTGAGATGGCAGGTTGATAATTAAAGCATTAATTAGACAGTCCTGTCCATATTACCTGAATTGGGGGTGGGTAATTATTAGTCCTTTTTTCACAGTGGATTGCATTGAGGGTGTGGCCTGTAGTATGTGTCACACCTTTGGCCATTTGTTTGAGGTTAAAGCTGGCTCTGGACAAGTTTTGGAATTTGGGTACTGTTTCTGTTAGCTTCTCAAGCCAAATGTTGAAGTCTCTGAGGCTCATTAAATGTTAGTATTGTATCTTTAGATTTCCATTTACTTCTGTGAATATTTCAGTGAAAGTTGGGTTGTAATATGGAGGTCTGTAAATAAGTAGAAAGGAGTGATTGCTTTGATGGCAGAGTGTCAGGTGAATAAAAGGTCCTTCACAATCTGAGAAATACATGAAGTCTGAAGTTGAAATTTTGAGATGTTCCTTATGCGATAAAGTGAGAACCCCTCCTCTTTTGCTAGTTGGGTTGACCTGGCTGAATTTGAAGTTATTGGGAATGGTTTTGGGTGCTATCACTTTGTAGTCATCTGCCAACCAGGTTTCTGTTAAAAAGAACATGTCAGTTCTGCCTTCACTAAGAACTTCATGGATATCCTTCCTGTGGTTGCTGATGGAGTTGGCTGTAGAGTGTCATGTCTCAAACTTCTCCAACCTGGTGTCCGTGTCATTGAATTGCCTTTGTTGGTTGCATGTTCTATGTGTGAATCAGGGTCTGAGTGTTGCCATGGTTAGCTGGCTGTGCATGTGGGAGGTTGCATCAAATCTGATGTTTCATTCATTCATCATTCATTCATTCATTTTGTCATTTGTAGAGCGCCTTTCACCATAATTATGGCCCCAATGCTCTGTTGGTTGAACGCCCTTCAGAGGAGACCAAAGTCCAAAGTATGTTGAGATTAGGAGGTGCATTAACGTTCTGAGTGGGTGGCCAGGATCCTGCCAGACTCCCATTTATCAATGGCATGTGAATGGCTGGAAAAAGGTATGCTATCAATTAAGCAGGTAGGGTTGTGTTTAAGTAGATATAGAATTATGTAAGTAGCTACAGTTTGATTTCTTTTGTCATGAAAGGTGTTGTGCAATAGTGTTTGTGTTATTTGTGAGTGCAGAGGAGCATGGGAGTATGGCCATGCCTTTGGCTAAATTTCAAATGTCCGGAGTGCCAGAGGAACACATTGGTTAGCTGTACAAACTACAGTGTATATCTCCTGGGTCGAATCCCTGTCCAAAGGGCAGAGCTTAGTATCACATATGAACTGAGTTTAATAAATAAATACATGTAAATCAAATGAATATAAGTACTATACCTTTACCTCTAACTTGCAGTCAACTGTCTCAGTGATACCCTGGGAATCACAGATCAGGCCCTGGTGTGGCTCGCCTCCTTTCTCTGTGACGTGCCCTCCCAGGTGGAACTCAGGCCATTACTCACCTCTACTATCTCTCTACTTGTGGTGTCCACCGGGGATCTAACCTTCCCCCCTGGTCCTCCCTAACCTCCTTTCTTTTCTCTCTACCCTCCTTCTCCTACCTAACTCTGTTCAGTTTTGCTGACTGGTTGCCTGGTTCACCTCCTGAGCCGACAGATCCCAGGCTCCTGCGCCAGTCTTTTGCATTTGCCCCTAGGCCACTGCACTTTCTTCAACATTACAGCACTTTTTAGTCCACACTCCTTGAGCGGGGCAACCTCTCTGCACTTAACCCAGGGACCTGCTGGACTGTACTCTTTGTCCGTCCCCACCCTCCTCCCTCCCCATCTCTGCACCTCTGGCTGTACGTATGAATGACCTATATGTACTAGGACCAGTTACTTTGTCCATCCTGTCACCCCTCCCCCACCTTTTTCTGCCCCCCCCCGAGCTTGGTCTCAACTGTACCACTGCATGCACTTGCACTAGGAGAAATGTCGTCAGGCCTAGTATACTAGTTGTTCTGTTTAGAGCGTTCAGAATCTTCAAGGCCTAAGAATGATTAGTGCATTCCCTTGTTACCTTCCCACCTTGAAACGCGTTCAAGCACCTCACCTGTGTATAAGTGCTATATAAATAAACAATAAATATGCACATAAATAAATAAACATTGCAAGTGCAATGAGATTCCCACCTTACATGACTTTTTGCGGCAGCAATGCCCACCCTTGTATGCTTTAGAGTTACATAGAATGTCGAGTACAAAGAAGATTTAAGATTCAAATGTAACAAAATTATCCTCCTATAGGGTGATCCAATTTCTTGACCTAAGGTGCGTTTAAGTGTGATGATAAACAGATCCAGTTGGTTGCAAGATGGGTTGCTTATTTCAACAGATTCCAGCAAGAACGAGGCACCTGGGATGTCTGTGATAATGAAAGGTGTGTGTGTACAGGTCAAAGGTACATCTTAGTGTCGGTGGCACTAAGTGAATACTCTTCCACTGAACATCAAATCCATTGCCACCTTTCAGAACTCAGGTCATCACCTGGTTACTAAACAAATACTAACACCTCCTCAGTTCATTCGGGACACCTCACACACATACCAGCATCCACCCACCACCACCTTGTATATAGTGATATTAGCTTCCACAGCCCCTGTACCTCTGTGTACCCATCTAAATGTTTACTACATATCATATTGTCTGTTTGCCATCAGATGTTTGCCATCTGTACTAACTGTACTGTTGTAACTGTATAAATGTTGTACATATATTCAAATGTATTTACCTATGCCTGTAACCATATCCTTGAGCGCCCATATACCCCTGGGTCTGGAGCGCTATACAAATAAATAAACAAACAAACATCTGTGGCATGATGAATGGGCCAACCATCATAATTGGTGTTCTAGAATTGTGTGCTTGACGTGGTGACATGGTGTCATGCAGGATTTTGGGTTTTGTCCTAATGTATTCAATTTTCTGTGTTGCTTCTGAAGGTCTGCTCTGTGAAGGATGTGGAGCATGTCAGCAGATGGAAAGGTAGCAGTAAAGAAAGTAAGATTTGTATCTGGCTTGTAATATTTCTCCACCAGGGGTGGTAGGATCATTACTGCTTGGTGTTGTGTATGCGAGATGGTCCGTGAAAGGCTGGGCTGGTTGGTGATGGTAGTATTAAAGGTTTGCATGTTGGTTAGTTCTCTTGTGACTTGGTATTCCTTCCTTGGGTGTCCTTTGGCACTGTGATGTGCTGTGTGGATAGGAATGGTAACTTTAGAGTCTTCAATATTTGACTATCCTGCAGTATCTTTTACCTATGAGTGGTAGGGTGCATGGAAAAAGATAGTACACTGAATCAGAAGACAAGTCAAGTCATGTTTATTGAATCAGATTTCTCCATTAACATTAAAAACAAACAATACAAACAACTTGAGAAAACACCAAATACAATCATAACGAGTCAATAAAACAACCGATAAAATCTACAATAAAATCAGTCAACCATTGGCCCCAATTCTAAAAAACAACCCGGCCACCACGCATAATATCATACAGTAAATCACATAATCTTATCCAAAACTAATTCTGGGTGACCCTGTAAAACCCAAATAAACATGCATGATTCTAGCACAGAGCATCATAGCACATTTGACATAAACACACAAATCATAAATAACATCAACCTCATTACAATTCATGATAAGCCACAAAGCCTCCCCACAGTGCAGAATTTTGTTGATAATAAAATGCAGTTATAACAACTTCTCACCTAAGCCCATGAAACACTTACAAATCAATAGGAAATTACATTAGTCCTCCTGGACGGCCTTGTTACAGAAACAAATATTTGTTGATGTCCCGACCCCCATTTAATACGATAATTTAGGGGCAATATATTCAAATGTATCATTAAGACTGTCTTTTGTATTTCTGGTGATGACAATTTACACACTTCCCCTCCTCTCAGGTCGTCACATCTCAGTGTGGAGAACAGTCTTAAAGAATTCAGAGTAGACACCGTTTTCCAGTCCGTCTTTCAGTCAACAATTAGGGCTGTGTGTCTCAGTTTAGCTTTCTGGGCACTAAAATTCAATTGTGACAGCATATTAGCCAGTCCCCACCTCTGAAACAACTTACAACCTTCTGAATACCACCTATACCCCTTACAGAATGGGCCCTATCAAATTTGCTAAGTGCACAGGCAAAATTGGGGTTCACAACTTCCCCCATAGAAAATGTTCATATAAAAGGTACCAAACTTTAACTTTGCCTGGGTTTCCAATGTTGGCATTCCAAGTTCAAGTCTCAATGCACTTTTTGGTGTGCCTGGCTGGCGGCCAAGTCGATTTTATTCTGTAAAGCATCCAACCTTGCACATTTCGAGTACCCCCCAATTTCACTCCCACTCCCAACCTTGATTTTGAATACCTCTAGGCATTTTTGCAAAATACACCCCCAAATCTATAATAGAACCTTAAAAGTCCCCCCAGCCTGATGTCACCTTTCGTACATAACATATCCAGATGTTTCGACCACTTTCTTCTAACAAAATAACAAAAGGAACCCACCACCTCAATCTGTGTACCTTCTAAGGCCCAAGGGTAAGTAGTTTTCTTTCCCCCACTCCCAAAAACCATAATTTTAGTTTTGTTCATATTCACTTTCAACATAGTACTGTTAAAACACGTTTCTGCATATTTGAAACTTTGTTGCAGACCCCTGGTGTCAGGTCAATTCCAACTACATCACACTTGAAGAACGTCTAGGTGTGGAATATAAAATGTCAGAGGTGGTGTGCTTTTATTGTCGGATACTAATATGTGAAACACAAGAGGACACAATATACGTAATGCAGTTTAGAAACAATGCAGCACTCTTACTTATGGATAGTTTAATGTGGGACAGTGAGTAAAACCATGTAAGTGTTTTTGTCAGTGATACCTAGGTGTGAACAAAATGGAGCACAATATGTGACGTTGGACTTTCCCAGGAACACTTACTTATGGAAAACGATAATATGTCAAATGAAATGATTTAATGCACCACCTCAGGGGAACCCAGATGTGTAGCAAACCTATGAATTGTGTGGATGGATAATCTGACATGATAGGTTATTTACCTGAGCCGACAGATCCCAGGCTCCTGCGCCAGTCTTTTGCATTTGCCCCTAGGCCACTGCACTTTCTTCAACATTACAGCACTTTTTAGTCCACACTTCTTGAGCGGGGCAACCTCTCTGCACTTAACCCAGGGACCTGCTGGACTGTACTCTTTGTCCGTCCCCACCCTCCTCCCTCCCCATCTCTGCACCTCTGGCTGTACGTATGAATGACCTATATGTACTAGGACCAGTTAGTTTGTCCATCCTGTCACCCCTCCCCCACCTTTTTCTGCCCCCCCCCCGAGCTTGGTCTCAACTGTACCACTGCATGCACTTGCACTAGGAGAAATGTCGTCAGGCCTAGTATACTAGTTGTTCTGTTTAGAGCGTTTAGAATCTTCAAGGCCTAAGAATGATTAGTGCATTCCCTTGTTACCTTCCCACCTTGAAACGCTTTCAAGCACTTCACCTGTGTATAAGTGCTATATAAATAAACAATGAATATGCACATAAATAAATAAACATTGCAAGTGCAATGAGATTCCCACCTTACATGACTTTTTGCGGCAGCAATGCCCACCCTTGTATGCTTTAGAGTTACATAGAATGTCGACTACAAAGAAGATTTAAGATTCAAATGTAACAAAATTATCCTCCTATAGGGTGATCCAATTTCTTGACCTAAGGTGCGTTTAAGTGTGATGATAAACAGATCCAGTTGGTTGCAAGATGGGTTGCTTATTTCAACAGATTTCAGCAAGAATGAGGCACCTGGGATGTCTGTGATAATGAAAGGTGTGTGTGTTCAGGTGAAAGGTACATCTTAGTGTCGGTGGCACTAAGTGAATACTCTTCCACTGAACATCAAATCCATTGCCACCTTTCAGAACTCAGGTCATCACCTGGTTACTAAACAAATACTAACACCTCCTCAGTTCCTTCGGGACACCTCACACACATACCAGCATCCACCCACCACCACCTTGTATATAGTGATATTAGCTTCCACAGCCCCTGTACCTCTGTGTACCCATCTAAATGTTTACTACATATCATATTGTCTGTTTGCCATCAGATGTTTGCCATCTGTACTAACTGTACTGTTGTAACTGTATAAATGTTGTACATATATTCAAATGTATTTACCTATGCCTGTAACCATATCCTTGAGCGCCCATATACCCCTGGGTCTGGAGCGCTATACAAATAAATAAACAAACAAACATCTGTGGCATGATGAATGGGCCAACCATCATAATTGGTGTTCTAGAATTGTGTGCTTGACGTGGTGACATGGTGTCATGCAGGATTTTGGGTTTTGTCCTAATGTATTCAATTTTCTGTGTTGCTTCTGAAGGTCTGCTCTGTGAAGGATGTGGAGCATGTCAGCAGATGGAAAGGTAGCAGTAAAGAAAGTAAGATTTGTATCTGGCTTGTAATATTTCTCCACCAGCGGTGGTAGGATCATTACTGCTTGGTGTTGTGTATGCGAGATGGTCCGTGAAAGGCTGGGCTGGTTGGTGATGGTAGTATTAAAGGGGGGACATTGGACTTTCCCAGGAACACTTACTTATGGAAAACGATAATATGTCAAATGAAATGATTTAATGCACCACCCCAGGGGAACCCAGATGTGTAGCAAACCTATGAATTGTGTGGATGGATAATCTGACATGATAGGTTATTTATAACGCACTTAATACCCAGAGGTTTCTAAGTGTGGACCAAGGGATCGAACCAGGGTTGCTCCGGGTTGTCTTGCTTCCAAGGCGAGCGCGTTGCCCCTGAGCTATCCTCCTGCGACTGAGTGCAACATAGCATATTCCGGACACAATACAGCTGACCTCCCTGGGGATAGTCAGATGTGAGACAATATGCCAAATGATGCAAGGCATCCCATAGATGTGCGCAAAATGGAGCACAATATGATGCATTAGTACCCGGTGAGGGTCAATGAGCTTCTTACAAGCAAGCTCTTTGGCCCTCACCGGGGCATTACCTTGCCGACAATGCATTCTCACTTCTCACTACTGTGGTTCTGGGGTTCCTTCCGTGACTTGCCACTATGGAAAAGGAGAAGGGACTATGTGTAGTCCCTTCTCGGTGTTCCATGGCAGCCATTTTGTTTGTTTATTTTTTGTTTACATTGATTTCAATGGCTGCCATGGAAAGGGAAAAGGGACTATGTGTAGTCCCTTTTCGCAAACCCCAGCAGCCACTTTTTTTGCTTTTTTTTCTCAAGTAGAGAAACTGTGGCAGCGCTGTTTCCCGACTCGAGAAAAATTGCAATTAGAACCCCGTTACAACATGCTGGGGTACTAATGGCAATATGACCCTTGGAGGGGGGCCATTATCATTTGGCTCAGTTAAAGCCCTCGCTTTTCTCGGGCTTCTAACTATGGCCCGGGGGGCATTACTTGACCAGTAATGGCCCCCCTCCTCGGGTCATATTGTCTGAATTTACTTTCACAGGGAAACCGTAATTTGAAACACAACAGTGCACGCTTTCACATGAAGGCATCTTGGCACGAGAATTCCAAGTACAAAAGAATGAACTGTCAATAGAAACACCAAGATAAGAGACACCATTTGTATATCGATGCGTGAATTCAATGCAACATACAAAGGACAACCAGATTTGAAAATAAATAGTGCAAAATATATAGACAGATTACTGATTAGGAATAGAGTATTACTCAGAAACAATACAGCACGCTCTATTAAGGATAGGCGGATGTGAGAGAGAATGTTAAATGATGCAAGCCTTTTTTGGGGGGATACCTAGGAGTGAAAAATGTGGAGCATAATAGGTGGCAATGCAATTTCACTGTGATAACTAGACATAATACACAATAGCACATACATTGAAACAATTAAATGCTCCATTCCAGTGGCACCTAGATGTGAATCCAACAGATCCCAGCAGACAGCAACATACAACCCAGGAACAATGCAGCATAATGTTCCACAAATAGTCATATGTAATATGTAATATAATCCAAGGATGTTTGTTAGGGATACCTTGGTGTGAACAACATCAATCACAAAATATGGCAATGCGCTGTCACAGGGATACCCAGATGTTTAACACAGTAGGATATCATATCGGACAATTCAGTGTACCATCTTAAGGATAAATACATGTGTGTACAGTGCAATGGACAAGGGTGCCCAGATGCAAGACAATTAAAGAGCACCATATAGCATGAATATAAATATTGCATAGGTGGGTGGTGATAATGTAGAGTAAGAAATTCAGTGTGCTTTCTTAGTGCTAACTAGAAATGAGATAATATATAAGACACTGCATGGAAACAAATTACACCTTTAGGTATCAGGGCCTATTCAGGAGAGACACACACCTCGGGTAAAGTGGTCATCATCTTATACCTGGTTGTAGCAGAGTTCAGATTAGTACCCACCAAGGGTCAATGAGCTTGTACCAAGCAAGCTCATTGGCCTTCGTCGGTGCATTATCCAGCTGACAAGTCTCCTTCACCGCCGTAGCTCTGGGATTCCCTCTGCGACTGGCCACCATGGAAAGGGAGAAGGGATGACGTGCAGTTCCTTCTCCCTGTTTCATGGCGGCCATTTTATTTGTTTATTTTTTTACATTGATTTCAATAGCAGCCATGCCAAGGGAGAAGGGACTGTGTGTAGTCCCTTCTCCCGATACACTTCAGCCTTTTTTTGTGCTTTTTTTTCTCGACTTGAGAAAAATTGCAATTGGTACTCTGGCACGATGATCTGGGGTACTAATGACAATATGATCCTCGTATCGGGGCTGTTACCAGTCGGTTATTGCCCCGGGGATCCGTTAAAGCCTTTGCTTCACTCGGGCTTTTAACTATGGCCCTGCAGGCATTAACCAACCGGTAATGGCCCCCCTCCTCAGGTCATATGGCCTAAATCAGGTGTCGGTTTGGGGCCAGGCCTCGAGGTAAATGAGTAATTAAGAAGAATCCTTGGCTACCGGCCTTCTCCAGCTGTCTGGGCAGGGCTGCCATCAGAGGCTGCAGTAAATCCTAGACATCAGGAATCAGTACATCTTGGTGACTTGTTCATATGCCAACTGGAAAAGTATTATCCTTCTCCTATATTAAAGGGTCTAGGGTAGTGACCCTGTAGTTATGGTTACATTGCTCAACCTATACAAAGAACAGTTTATGGGTACCTTATAACGTTGGTGCTGTTTGATGGATCCTCATGAACCTTTGCAACTAATGTATACAGCTACCTCAGAAGTATTTTGCAAAGTTTTGTAGGTTTCGTCTAAAAGGGGGCAAAGTTACAGAGGAGGTCCCAAACATTTTGAAATCCAGATAGACATGAATGAGAACATGTTTGCTCGGTCCTACAGCCCAAACTGCTGGATGGATGTGCATGAAACTTACACAAGGAGCGACAGCCCAGTCCACAAGGGGTGCTTTTGCAAACTGTTAATTTGTCCAATAGATTTTTATTTAAATGTTGAAAAATTCTGTCCCAAAAAATGTGTGATATCTCCTTCTGGTCCGTGGACTCACTTCCTGATTCAGATGCCTACAGGCCAATGAGGAAGCCACATAACATTCATGGACATCATACACATCCACTGATTGATCAAAGTGCGAGGTGAGTAAAAACATTTGTAATGGTCGCCATAATGGGTCTGCATTTAGCAGGGTAGAACATTACTCCAAAAAATATATTTGGGTTATTTTGAGGATGAAAGAGTGTATGGGGAGCGTGGGAGAGAAGAACAATGGGAAAATGAAAGTGTTGTTATGGTTGAAAATTGACAGTGGGGTTTTCACCAAGTCTGTGGTCTTTTTTGTACTGACACAGACACAAACATTGCTCCGTGGGCGTATTTTATGAAATGGACACAGACAACTGTCCACTGAAATGTTTGTGTTGGAGGTGTGATTAGGGGTATGTTACAGTAATGATGTAATGGATGTGAACATTGTGAAATTAATTGTTTCCCTGATCTCCCAGGAACCTGCTTTAAACAACGAAGAATGGAAGACTGGGAGGAACAGGCAAAGCAAATCTGACACTGTACCACTGGTGAACGAACAACTGGTCCACTAATTTTTGGGGTTTGGGGTGTGATGAGGGTTATGACAGTGCAGTGATTTATTTTTACTGTATAGATATGTAATGAAAGTAGTGTTTGGGCCTCATTCCGAGTAGGGCGGTAAGGGCTAACAGTCACCGGTAACGAGACCGGTGCCGTAAACCCTTACTGCCCTACTACGAGTTCCCTTTGCGAGTCCTTCCTTAATGCCTTCTTTTAGCAGGCGTTAAGGACGGGACCCGCAAAGGGACTCCAGGGTCAATAATGGTACCGTAAATTACGGTACCGTTATTGCCGCCTTCCCCCTTCCCATTGAGCCCTATGGGGGCTCAAATGGGAATGGGGAATGGCCCTGGTGAATGGGGAATTACCGGTCCCTCCGACCTCGGAATGGACCGGTAATTACTCCATTCACCAGGCCGGAGTTTGGACGAGTTCGGAGGCAGCCATGCTGCAAATAGCGGCGTGGTTACCTCCGAACTCGGAATGAGGCCCTTTGTGGGTGTGACATATTTATCTGTGTTTGTAATGAAATATATATTTGTGTGGCTATGGAAGTGTGCAGAACATCGTTTGCAAAATATAATTAGTTACAGTTTTACAAATATATTTGTTTTTTTTTAACCACATATATATTACATTGTATGTACTGAGCCTCATTACACGGATTGCGGTAAGATACCACCCTTACCGGCATGGCGCTATTAACGTGTCCGCCTTTGCAAGAGGCCGCTAATTGCGTGCCATTACGAGTATGCGGACACGAGCATAGCGCCATGCCGGTAATGATCTAACCGCCATGCCGCTAAAGACCCCGTAAAGACCCTTAGCGGCACCGACGAAAGCGCGGATAGCACTTCCAACCTCCAGCAACACGCAAATAGCGGTCACCGCAATTGGCAGTGACCGCTATTAGCGGTCACCGTAAAATTGCAAAAAACGGAAATAGCGTCATCGCACAGGAACGAGAAAGAGCACGGCGGCCATCTTTAAAAACACAATCCATTGCCATCCTCTGCCCCCAGGACGTGCTTCCACACCAGTGCCATACCAAACTATCAAGGATACCCTGAAAATGCCCAAGGCGATAAAGAAAGGTGCGGATTGGCAGCGGAAGGAGAAATTTACAAATGAGGAGCTCATCATGCTCATGGAGACGCTTGCTGCAAATGCGAATGTGGTCTTCGCAAATGACATGCAGCGTGAGACCCTGATAAAAAAAGGCCATCTGGGCAGAGGTGTCCCAGAAAGTCAGTGCGGTGGGCACCACCACCTGCACTGTGAAAGACTGCAGGAAGCGGTGGGACGATCTCCGCCTCCGGGTCCGCAGCATACTGGCTGCAAATCGGAACCTGGCATGGCCACAGGAGGTGGACGGAGATTCACCCATCAAACTGAGGGAGTGGGAAGAGACCTGCGCGAGCACAATTGGCGTTGAATGCATAGAGGGAGTTGGCGACATGGAGCGTGGTGCGCACACAACATCCGATGGAGGTAAGTGTCCACATAAAATAATGCACTGTGAAAGGTGAGGCACCCCCCCAAATGTGAGCCCAGAATCAGCTCATGGATGCGGCCACAAACATACATGCACACAACCCTGCCCATGTGAGTCTCACACCCCAACACACACACATGCACACATCATCACAGACACGTGCCACCCAGACCCATGCATGAATGACCCACCCGACAGTCCCATGACCTGAATGCCCACTAATGAAGTCCCAATGCATAGAACACCAGGATGAACAACATCTGTATGAAGCACGTTGACCCATCACCAATGCCATCCCCCTCTTTGTCCCCCACAGGCTCACAGACCAACAGCGATGAGCCAGACACTGCAACACAGGCTCCCCCTGCCAAGAAACAAGCCAGGGCACAAGAGCCAGGGAACACCGCTTGCACATCAAGGAGCACAGGGAGGAGTGCGCTCCTGCAGAGGGGCAAACAAAGCAAGCCACCCACGTCACCAAGACCTGAAGCTACAGCTGCAACAATTGCTGCACCCACTGCAGTGATCCTCCCAACATAGGAAACACCCATGGAGGGCCCACTGTCTGCTGCCAACAGTTCGACCAGTGAGGCAGCAATCACAGCGCCGATGTTCGACGTCGAGGAGACCTATGACTTGCCCATGCAAATGCACACCCCCAGCCCCACCCAATCCAGAGAAGCAAGCCCACGGCCAATGTCACGATCCAGCAGCCATGGCCAGTCTGGTGACGAGACCATGGCAGAGTGCTGGAGCCCTCAGCTGCCCTCACCTGATGGTCGAGCCATAGATCAAGGTGCGGTACCCACCCCACGAGTAGGACACAGTGGCGATGACCTGGCCACCATCAGACAGCGGCAGGAGGAGATTACAGCGCTGGTTGGCCAGCATGTAGATGAGGCAGCCCGTCTGAGGGAGGAGTTAATGGAGAATGCAAGGCAGACGAGAAAGGGCATGGAAGCCTGCACCAACAGGCTCTGTGAGGAGATGGCACAACTGAGGCAGGTCCTCACCCGCATAGCGGATGCTATGGACTGACAGTACCCCCCACCACCACAGGAACAACCAGGCACCTCCTCCTCTGCAAGCTCAAGGCAGACTAGCCCCCGCCGCCGCTCCTTGCGCACCACGAGGCACACACCCTCCCAACCTCATAATGGTGGTGGTGGGGATGGGAAGTAGGGCCAGCAAGATGTAGCTGCCACACGTAGAGCAGGACAGCAATGTTGTACCAGCCACACATGGGGGTGTTCTTGGGGGAGGGGGGAAAGGGTGTTTTGGGAGTGTTTTGGGGGGAGGGGGTAAAGGGTGTTTTGGGAGTGTTGTGGGGGAGGGGGGAAAGGGTGTTTTGGGAGTGTTGTGGGGGAGGGGGGAAAGGGTGGTTGCATAGTTGGGGCCATGCACTTTTTCTTCTCAAAATATGATTAATGCACTGGTGACAAGTTAAAACACAGGCTTGCACTTCATTATTGTGTATGTGAACTTTATTGGGGGACAGGGCCCATTGTGCGCTTCACCACAAACACCAGTGCACTAATACCCACATCCATCCAACAGAGTTGAACAATGTGATTCAGAATATTTGGTTGATCAGATGCTGATGCACATCGCGTCCCTCCTGGGCATCGCCTCTTGCATGACCTGCAGCCCCGTCCCCTCCCTCCTCATCCCCATCATCATCCTCATCAGGTGGTTGCATTTCAACATCAGGGGGCAGTGGCACATTCCGTCTGATACACATATTGTGCAGCATGTCACATGCCATGGTGATATTGGCCACCTTCTCATGGCCGTACAGGAGAGCCCCACCCGACCTGCTTAGGCACCGGAACTGTGTCTTCAAACGGCCAAATGTCTGCTCAATCACGACCCGGGTACGGGTATGTGCACGATTGTATTCCTCTTTGTACCTGTTCTGTGGGTTCCGTACAGGGGTAAGGAGCCACCTCTTCAGGGGATAGCCAGCATCACCTGCATGGGTGGAACAATGGGCACTTGTTACTGTTCACCTCAAGTGCAACCTGTACATATCACACTAATCAACTTTGCATTGTGATTGGCATCCACAAATCCCAGCATGCATGGAGACGATCTGTGTAACTGCAATGTGAGAAGGTGAGCTAGTCCCTGCAAGTGGACATGCACCATGCATGCCGCCAGCAGTTTTTGCCATGTCCTGGGTGAGGACAGGTCTTAGGTGTTCCTGGGCCCAGGCAAATTTGGTTCCACAATGCTAGTGTACTGCAATTCTGAAATCGATGTCACCATGCTGTGAAGCGTCACTTCAGTAGTGGTGTAGGAGTGTGGTTCAGTTTGCATGCACTCAAGGGCGCATAGCTCTAGTGATGTTGTGCAGTGCAAATTTTCTTTTCGCATATTGGCGCCATGTTGCTGATTTGTGTCATATGGGGTGTGGTATGATGTGCAATGTGCATGTGGATGGATGTGTCATGTTTGGCATCTTGGATTGTTTCCAATGTTGTGCAGCTTCGAATTGCATGTGGTTTTGTTTCCGGTCAATTGTGGCCTGCGTTGGTGGACATTGGCGTACATCTGTATGTCCATTTGTTCTACGGACGACAGTCCACACCCAGTTGGTGCCCCCCCCAATCACACCCAGTTGGAGTATGCATCTCTCCCCCCCCCCAATCACACCCAGGTGGAGTATGCATCTCTTCCCCCCCCAATCACACCCAGTTGGAGTATGCATCTCTTCCCCCCCACCAATCACACCCTGTTGGAGTATGCATCTCTTCCCACCCCCATCACATCCAGTTGGAGTATGCATCTCTTACCCCCCCCCAAATCACACCCAGTTGGAGTATGCATCTCTTCCCCCCATCACACCCCACATCACACTGCCATGTGCTTGCCCTGCTACTCACCAAGTAGCCACGAACGTTGTCCGGCTTGCCGCTGCATGTAGCGTGGTATTGTTGAGTTCCGCAGGACCATTGAATCATGGGTTGATCCGGGAAATCGGGCACAACAATGTGCGATTATCTTGTTTGAGTCACTTGGACATTGATAGAGTGGAATTGCTTTCTGTTTCGTTAGACTGCTTCATTGTGATGTGGGACCACCAATTCCACATGGGTACAGTCGATGGCCCTGGTGCAACTTGGGATGCCTGCCAGTGAATAGAAGCCAACTTTGGTGTGGGAGATCTCCTGAGCAGTCTGTGGCAGGGATATGTGTTCACTTGTGTGCTTCAGGAGGGCATCGAGCACCTGGGTCAGCATGCGTGAGAATACTGGTTGTGAGATGCCATGCATCTGCCCTACTGTATGCTGGTAGGTGCCTGTGGCCAGGAAGTGGAGCACAGTTACCACCTTCAGTAGAGGGGAGATGGCAGTTCGGATGTCTATGAGGCCCACAATGTCGTCATGTATCATGTCCACGATGCTGGTCATGGTATCCCGGTCCAGACGGTACAGGGTGTGTATCTGCTCAGGGGTTAGGTTGAATGGACTGGCTCTGATCCTGGGGATTGGTGGCTGCCTCTGTGGTATTACTAGGTGCCCTGGTGGGGCTTGCTGCGCCTGTCTCACCCTCCTCCTCCTCCTCCTGTGTCTCCTCTGTGCTGCCTGTTGTTGTTGGTGCTGCAATGCAATCATGTCCTCCAGCCCATGTAATGCTGCTAGTATTAGAACCATCTTGGGAAGGGGTGTGGTGTGCTCCTTTTGTGCTGCCACAGTCTCCATTGCCTCCACCTGTGCTGATTGTGTCCACCTGTGGCAGGTGGGAACACTGCTCATTTCTCTTAATGGGTGGTTCGCGATGCCGGTATTTACGCCATGCCGGCTATTCCATGCTGCTATTAGCATGTCCGCATGACTTGTGATGGTGTGCTAATAGCGCCATGCCGCTATTTACGGGATGAGGGGTTGCGCGCCTGCAGACTAGCCGCTATTAGTGGCACCGTTCTTAGCGGTGCCGCTAATAGCGGTTGGACGGGTCGTAATTGGCAAGGGTTTTTAACGATACCGGTATTCCCTTACTGGTATCGTTATTCCCTTACCGCAATCCGTGTAATGAGGCCCACTATGTTTTATACAACATTTCACCATCAGTGTTTTACACGTCTGCACTGTCAATGTGCAGTTTTTGCCAAGGTCACTTTTCGTGATTATTATTATTTTTTTTTATATGCTGGGTTCCCCCAACTCCCATCTAACCCACCCCCCATCTTACTCTGCAACCCACTACCCCCAAACTCCTACCACAAATGGCACAACATATTTGTTGTTTAAAAGACAATTTGCAAAAACGCCAGTGCCGACAACTACACGTTCTAACAAGTCTGCTACGAGAAAAAAACAGGCTACCCATCATTGGCTCTTCCATGAACGAAACCCCTTTAACAGAACACAGAAGCCTCCAATGAGAGAAGGTATAGAACCAAGTAAATGAACAATGATTCCAGGGCAGCCAAGAGTTATGATATGATATGATATGGCTTTTATAACGCGTCTATACACAAGTGTTTCAAGGCGTAATGAGGCAAAAGTGCTAGGCAATAAAGACTGCATATAGAAACTAAGGAACAATAAACATATACACTAGTGACACGACAGACACAAGGTTCGATTTCCAAATAAGTCTGGTTTATTTTCTAAGTCTCTAAGTCGCCAACTGGGTCTCAACGTCCCATAACATGTGTTCCCACACCTCGTGAGACGCAAGGGATAGAGCAACGCTCAAGCAACAACATATATACATTACATGCAATCAGTACAAAGGCTATTCGATCCACCCATAAACGTATCATTCAGGCTAGGGTTCGGTGATTGACAGTAGTGACAAATATGACATGTTATGACAAGTCTTCATTCAGTCTAAACATAGTTATTCTAGCAATGGCAGCAGAGACAGCTTTCTTCTTATGAGGAACATAGAGCTCTTAGTTCAGCAAAAATACCATGTTCGTAGCAGAGAAACATTCCTTAACACGTTATCTGTGTGTTTTGGTTCATGAGCTAAGTGTCAGACAGTTCTGAAGCAGAAAATACCACTCTCCACGAAGGAGTACTGGTAGAAGAATATAATTCATGGTTTAACTGCCTTTTACTACAGTGTTTGCTAGACAGGCCGGCACCTGGACTACTGATAAGAAGTGGCATCTGGTCGCCTTCAAGGACTTAGTGAGAGAGAACAATGTATCTTTCATAGTTTGACATTCCTGTCTGTGATAGTATTTCAGCATTCAGGCCGTGGCCTTCCACTGTGTGTGAGTTCAAAGCATAAAATACATTTTGCAAAGCGTTTTGAAGAGAAAAGAATAAAGCAAATGGCCAGCATTTCACAAAATGGACGCCCTCTGGTTACATCGATGGTTCTGCGATTGCGATGTTTGTCACATGATGCGATTGGTTTCTGCCCAACATACTATACATACTATAGGGTCGTTTCCGGTCTAACAAAGGAGGGGGAACAGAGGGAAGACAAAGACAACGATCTTACTAGGCCAGGTGACATTGAGATTGTGCAAGTGCAGGGGGGGAAATTGCAGGGGGAAGGGGCAGTGCAATACATAGGATCAACAGTAGAATAAATACAAAATAAAATAAATAAAATAAATAAGAATAATAGGTAAAAACGTGCGGCCAGCATGTGGCAAGTGGAGGGGTAAGTGCAGACTTCAAGTGTCAAGAGCTGGTAAGGGACTGTTGGGATACAGAGACAGCCACCAAGTGCAGGTGTTGCCCGGGAGGCAGTGCAGGTGTGTAACTGGAGGGGGAGGGGACCTGGGCCCGAGATCAGTGGGTAGCCAGGAGACCAGTGCCGTTTCAGTCAAGAGTTCAGCAGGGGAGTGAAGGAGAAAAATCAGAAGCAAAGAGGATGGTCTTGAGGTGCTTCCAGAACCAGAGATGGTTCTCCTCAAGTTTCAGAGAGGCAGGGAGGCTGTTCCAGAGGCAGGCACCAGCCAAGGATAGAGATCAACCACCAAGCCATTGCTTGGAGAAGCGACTGACCCTGAGGAAGTTGGAGGAGGATGAGCAAAGAGCTCGAGAAGGAAGATATTTAGCAAGAGAGAGTTGAAAGTAGTGAGGCCCCAGAAGGCCTTGTGGACAATGCAGAGGGTTTTGAACTTAATCCTCGCAGCCACTGGGAGCCAGTGCAGAGATTTGAGACCTGGAGGGATACAATCCCTGGGCTTAAGGCCAAGGACAAGTCTAGCAGTCCTGTTCTGAAAGAGTTGCAGGGGGCAGAGAGTAGAAGCAGGAAGATTTAGATAGACGTTGTTGCAGTAGTCCAGCCTAGCGAGAAGCAGAGCTCTCTAGACAGTGAGCTTCTGGGAGAAGGAGAGGAAAGGAAGAATACCTCTGAAGAGGTTCAGCTGGTAGTGTGACTTATTAGAGATGTCAGAGATGTGAGGAGAGAAGGAGAGTGTGGAGTCGAAGATGACCCCAATGTTTTTAGCCTCACAGGTGGGAGCAGGAGGAGCGCCAAGAGAGGCTGGCAAGAGAGTGACAGGAAAGAAGGGAGCAGGTGTGCCAATGTGGAGAATCTCGGTTATACTGGCCTTAAGGCAGAGATCATTGGCGGCACACCGCACCTGGATAGCAGACAGACAGTCAGAGATGAGACAAGGAGAAGAGGTGGCGGAAGGGAGCCTGAAAATGCAGGGAGTGTCATCCGCATAGCACTGAAAGTTGGGGAATAGAGCAGCAATGAATTGGGCAAGAAGTGCCAGGTATTGGTTGAACAGCCAGGGAGAGAGGTTAGACCCATGGGGAACTCCACATGTAGAGATACAGATAGAGGAGAGGAAGGACCCAAGTTGGACCTGGGAGGTGATTCCCAGGTTATTACGGAGATGCTTGAGCAGGATGGCATAGTTGACCATGTCAAAGGCAGAAGAGAGATCAAGTAAGATGATGACACTGGGTCTTGGAATCGAGGTTGGAGAGCAGGTCTTCACAGATGTTAAGGAAAGCAGTTTCCGTGCTTCTGGCATCTCTGAAGCCAGACTGATGGTCATTATTAAGATTAAGCTGGGAGATGCCCAGCTTTTCCAGGAGTTTGCCCAGGAAAGGAGTGATGGAGATTGGGCAGTAGTTGGCCGGGCATGAGGGGTCGACTGAGGGTTTCTTAAGAACAGGGTGCACAAGGGAGTACTGCAGGGGGAAGGGAAGACTCCAGTGGCGAAGGAGTGGTAGCAGAAGTCAGCCAAAGCAGAATCCAGCGTGTCATTGTGGTCCTTGATCGTTTTAGAGAGACAGGGGAGAACCTGTTTTGATTTGAATTTCATATATCAGAGTTGTCTGGAAACCTTGTCTGGGGAGAAAAGGGGAAAGGCAGAGAAGGAGGGAGGAGAGGCGGCCCACAGAAGCCAGAAGAAGAGTGTGGAGTAGAGGGATGCAGAGGAGAGGAAGAGAGAGAGGACAGGATGTCCTGAGTTTTAGAGATGTAGTGAGAAGCCAGGGCTGTGCAGACGGCCAGGGAGGGGACAGGAGAGGTAGAGACTGCAGCATGATAGCCCAGCTCCTTGCAGATTTTAAAGAGTTTGGCCGAGTTGTTGGATACCGCAGAGATGCATGCTTGGATGAGGGCTCTCTTCTTGATGCGGACAGAGAGCCGGTATTGCCTTTGGAGCAGGCGGCAGGTCAGTTGGTCAGAGAAGGTACAGGAAGCACACCATTTCCTCTCAGCCACCCTGCACTTGTGTTTAAGGGTGACAAGGTCTGAGTTGCACCAGGAGTTGCACTTGGCTTTAGGCTTTAAGCGGATCCATATGACGGAGAAAGTACATCAAGAGTATCAGATATAGCAGTGTGGATCATAGAAAGGGCTGTTTCAGAGTGTGAGTCGGCTGAAAGGGGGGTGAGAAAGTGGTGGTAAAAACTCAACTGACACACACTTCATGGGTCAGATAACCGAGAAGGTAGGTGGTAGTGCTGGAAATGGCTTGGCCTGACGGATGGAGAGATTGAGCTGGGAGGAAAGGAGCAAGTGATCACTCCAGGAGAGAGGAGTGGTGATAGGGATAGAAAGGGGAAGGTCTGTAGAGATCAGAACATCCAGAGTTTTCCCTGCAGAGTGAGTCCGGCCAGGGGGGAGGATAAAGAGTATAAGAGAGTTACAGAGGTTGCAAAAGAGTCCAGAGGAAGGACAGGAAGCATCCAGGTGGATGTCAAGGTCTCCAAGAAGGAGGAGTTGAGTGTTCGAGACCAGGAGGGAAGAGGAGAGGTCCGCCCACTCAGAGAGACAGGAGGAGATCTGACCAGGTAGCCAATAGATGGTAGCCACAGTTACGGAATGGCTAGGAGAGAGAGAGCCTGCAGACGAGGCATTCGGAAGGGGAGTAGGCCTGTGTAGGAATGACAGAGGCAGGAATCCACTCAGGGAAGATCTGGCCTATACCCCCTCCAGAGGATCTTCTAGCCATCAGGGAGGAGAGTTTCAAAGCTTGTGACAGAGCTGGCAGTGAACCATGTCTCGGTGAGACAGAGGACATCCAGGTAAAGTTCTTCAAGGAGGTGGAAGATGTCAGAGGAGTGTTTGACAGCTGAGCGAGAGTTGAGAGTGACAATATGGAGAAGGTTGCCATCCTTGAAAGACTTCTGGGAAGGGGTACAAATCAGAGGTACGCCTTGCAGAGGTGTAGAGGAACCCGAGGGGGGGCAGAAGAGGTAGGAGGAGAGGGCAAGGTAGCCAAGGAGGAGACAGCAGGGTGAGGCAAGGAAGCCGTGGAGGGAAGAGAGGGGACAGCAGAAGAAGAAAGGAAATTGATGAGGCGCGGGAAGCATCTATCAAAGAGGAGAAGCTTGACCTGAGGGCCTTGGATCAAGAAGGTACCATTCAAGTAAACATGAATGATGACCTTAGAGGAGTGGAAGGAGGCCAGGAGAGCTTACTACTGGGTGCCACCATTAATGGGAGAAGAAGAGAAAGGAGAAAGCACAGAGACCATGTGAAAAGTCCGTAGTTCTGTTGAGGGAATGACAAAGAGGATGTTGGTGAGGGTTTGCCTGGAGGAAGCACTGGTATAGGCGTCAGCGATAGGGAGGTCTGGGTTGGAGACCAGGATGTCCTTTTTAAACTTCTTCCTACCAGATTTAGTGAGGAGAGCAGGATAGTCAATAGAGAAGCAGTTACAAAAGATAGGAGAGACAGAGAGCACCATAGAGTAGGTGGGGAGAGGAGGTAAGAGGAAAGAGGGTTGAAGAGGGTTTGGGGGCCGGGAGAACACTAGGGAAGGACACAGGAGGGGGCGCAAGCCGATGAGACAGAGAGAGTTGAGACAAGGAGACAATTGGACAAAACGACAAGAGCTCAGACAATCGTAGAACAGTTTGCTAGCTGAACGCTTTTCTAAGAAGGCTCAACCAAGACAGCACTACTATCACAATGCAGTTTAGGTACAGGAGGAAAACACACCTAGGTTTGAGAGTCTTGTATAGTGGGAGAGAGGCCTGGATTTCACAATGCAGTTTAGATACTTTCACACTGTAGGTTAAATACTTTTCCAGTGAAGTTTAAACCTGCAGAAAACACACCTAGGTCTGAGAGTCCTGTAAAGTGGGAGAAAGGCCTATTTTTCACAATGCAATATACATTCGGCCAATAACCATAGTGTTATCACAGTGTGGCTCAGGCGACAAATCAGCAGTACTATCCAAATGTGGCACTCCCGAAATGCGAGGGTGCGATGCACGCCAATAATCACAACACTATTCCAGCATGGCACAGGCTAATAATCACAATATTATTGTAGTGAACGTAAGGTTGCTATGTGGCAGGGTTTTCAGGGTTGAGTGATAGCTCTATTCCTCACACAGGCCATTCCTACTTTATTAGTCGCTGCTGGATGATGGCTGGCCATTGGCTTCCCCTGCTGACACCTGCAGACAATATCTCCAAATGTGAAATCCTGGTAAAAGGAATTATTTTCTGGATTCAATGTTAACCGCTGAAGGTCTGTTTGGCACACACATTTCAGCATGTCTGTCTGTGTGCATGGAACGAACAAGATCCATGTGTCTCTTTTCTCAGAAAAATGTTTGTGGCAAAGCTCTGTCTAGCGCACATTTGTTGCATGAAGCATGGCAAAGTATCCCTTGTCCCAATAATTTCTTATCAACCATCTTTGAGCCAATGGAAATATCCTCCCTCACAGCCATTAACGACATATAACTATGTGTTCAGTGGGGTATAACATGTGCTTGCTCCCACACTTCTGTGACTCACCAAGTATATATCTGAAGAATATTTAAAAACACAAATTCTCATAAATTAGGTAGAATCTCAGTCAGGAATTATTTGAAATCCAAGCGAATTTAGCATTTTTTGCATATCAGAACTGTATCTGTTCTCCCCTCCCAGTACCTGTTATCTCTATGTACAAAAACAAAGTGCATCTCTGTAGGCATGTCTTTTAATTGAATCATCCAAAATGTCCAATAAAAAATGACCGAATGCGTGATTTGGCTGAATTTCGGCCGTTCTAAAATTCTGAACGGCCAAAAAGTTCGACCAGATTACGCATAGGGTGCTGGGGTGTCCCCTGCACCTTTGCTCACTATATTGTGAGCAGGGTTGCGGGGGTGCCCCCCGCAGCCACCCAACTCCCACAAAGAAAAGAAGAAAAGGACCCTGCGGCGCAGGTTCTCGATCACAGAAGTGAAAGGGAACAGGCTTTGCAGGGACACAAGGTAAGTAAGGGTAAGTAAGTAAGGGTGTGTTGTGGTTGTGTTGCTGGTGTGGTGGGGGTGGGGCCAAGTTGTAAATGTTCAGGGGAGAAAAGACTGAATGTTATTTTGGAAAAATTATCTTTGGTCTTTTCTTCCTCGAACATTTGGATCACAGGCTTTCAACCCAGATGCCATTTAATGGGAGCAGACTGTCTAAAATACCTTTGGAGTCTTGTCAATCTAACTTCAATTCATGGATATTACACGTTGCATTTCCCATTGTTCGCATGTGTGGGTTTATATTCACCCCACAATCCCGGATCAAGGCGTATTTCACTTTGGAGAGTACACCCATACATGAAAACAATCAACATTGCAAGCAACGATCTGCTTAAACATAACGGTACATGAAAGTGGCCCTCTTGATCAGTATATAAGCACATTCGAAATTGGCCCGCATAGTAACCATCTAACCATTGGAATTCTTGGAAGCCGGAAAAGCATTGCTCTTGAGTGTGCCATTGAGGATTGATGTGTTGCAATGCGTTTAGTATATCAATCACAAATGTTCTAAAGTTATTTATTCTTAATAATTATTTTGTTGTGATTTGTTTGTAATCATTGCAATTTATCATACACACCTATAAAAATCGCATTGACATATTGAAGAGCATTATAGAAAGAAACACTTGAACAAGTCTATATGTAGCTAGTATTAGACACAATTGAAGAAACCATCTTATAGGTTTGGAAATTATTGGACACTGTAAAATGATCAAACTTAATAACAAACCAACTCCATTAAATAATAGCAGATGTCCATTTCTCATTTATTAAATGAAAGAAATGCTACTTACCCCGATTTCATGATTATCCAAAAAAGAACGAGAAAGAATACACACAACTAAGACTTGCACGGTGCCATGAGTATTAGAAAGTATAGGCAAAAGGCCAGAAGACGCGGGGGGAAAATGGGGAGGTGCAGGAGAACCAGTGCTTTATTTGCAAAATAAATACCTGCAAGGGCCCAAATATTTCCTATCATGCCTTCATACATTGGGGCACGCTGCTTTGCACCATTGTTGCCACCTCCCACAAGTGCCCCCCACAGTATCATTATATTTGGGGTTACAGGTGCAAGTCCCACCAGCACATTGTTGATGCAGTATGTCAGATATGTGATTTACAAATAAAAATCGGCCAAAAATATCACATGCTAGTTATGTCTTGAAATGAGACACATGATTAAATGCTTCTTTAAACACGTTATCATGGTTAACATCTTGCAATTAATTTTTACTTAATTACTGTCTAGCCACAGAAAACAACAAACATGCTTTCTTCCCATGGTTAATTGATGTAAAAATACAGACAAAACCTCGAATGAACTCTTCTGTCAAACACTGCAGCAAAATCTTCTTGTGTAGGTTGACACTCAGGACAGGCACTCCTCCTCGGCAATGGCCTTTTCCCATACTGCTTGCTTTCCTGTGGTCAACCACCCTGTGTTGACATTGTTGCTGGTTATTACAGTAGCGGGGCTGCATCAAAGTTTTGCAGGCTGACTGGAGTGGTGCTTGGGCATGGACAGCATGAATGCATGGCGGTGTCACTTTAAATCCTCATTGCTAATCATGAACATTATTAACTATCACTGCAGCTCCAGTGCGTGTCATCATGTTCATGAGTTACAAAGAGCCAGCATCAGGATGCAGAGACATGAGACCAGGGAAAACTGTTGTTGCTTGTTTTGTGACTACTGCTGAGTGGCAGTTAAAGTAATCATGTTGTTAAAACAGCACACCATTGTTAAACTCAGTCTGGGAAAATAAGTGCCGGGGTTCAAAAATAAGTACCAGGGCTGAGAGCCCTGGCAAACAACCCCACACATTAAGCACTAATGTTGGATACCAATGCAATGCTGAGAGCATCATCTGTTCTGAAAAGCCTGAGAAAAATGATACAGAGTTACTTTTGAGAGGCCTGTTGGGTTGACATGGAAGAGCGTGAGAATGACCCCAAAGTGCAGATTCACAAATTACTACGAATACCTCTGACTTAGCTCTGACTCATTTGAGGCTTCCATTCAATATTTGGTTGACTTACCCACCCCTGACCCTCAATAAATTGAGCATGCATATGACACTTGCACTTCTCCTCTTAGTAATACATCAGTTTTAGTCCACCCTTTGTGTTTGAAATGTGTGTTTTAATAATTTATTGTCATCCTCATTTAATTTATACATATGCTTTTAATCTATTTATTTTTATTTATTTGTATTCAGTTCCAGAAGAACTTTTACAAACTACAAATTACAAATCAAAAATGGGGAAATCACCAAATCCCAAAGTATCTAAAAACCATTCCATCAAGTTATACTCATGGTGTACACAGGTTAACGTTATCCATTACCTCTTGTTTAGCCACTCCTAATCATTTCATAGTGTAAATCTCACAACTATTATAACTGCGGGCCAACTCAAATCAATTACAATCAGTCTTCAAATATGTAGTTTTCATGCACAATCTAGGTCCATTAAGCATTTATGGTGTGTATATGTATTTTATTTATTTAACCATAAACACAAATAAATAAATACAAACAATATAAAGTTCATACCATAAATGCTTAATGTATATAGATTGTGTAGATAAAACATTAAATAATCCCTAGTAGCCATACAATTACCATAGCATTACCTTAAACTATACCAGAGTTAGCTCATAAGGGTCAACCCAATAAAATCAAATCAATTAGAATTAGGCAGGCATGTTTTAATGATACGCCATAAAAGGTACACAGCAATGTGTACATTTTGGGTCTCGGTATTGAGGCAGTAGTTCCAAAATGCTTCCTCCCTTATCGACTCATAGTTGTGTACCAGGCTGCCCAAGATGCCCATATATGCATCGCCCAGAGCTGCACGTTCAGTGAACAGGTGCTTGGTCATCTCCAATATACCAGGCAATTAACTTATGCAGAAGCTTTGCAAGCAGCATTTTTCTCATGCCCCCGTTATAGGATGCCTTACAGTTGGGGAAACTATTTGGCAAACAGCGTGTAAATATACATTTCTCATTAGAAGTTCATTGTTAGCATGCTTTCAATGTCCTGTACTAAACTGTGGGAGGTTCGGTTTGCTTTGGGATTCGCAGCAAAACACCAAGTGAAGTAAAACCTTTTTTGTAAATCAGGCCCTGAGTGTCATCATCGTGTTTCCATCTTTTCCCAAAGCTATATGTAAGTGTGTTTCTGTGAGGATGTCTGTATCTGCGCTCAAACAAAAAAATCAACACAAGAAAAGTACATGTTTTATTTGTAACGGCTTGGCCAGTGGGTCCAAAAGCTACTTGGTTCGGCAAATAAAACTGGAACTCATAAACAAAAACTACAGAAATAAAACGAAATGTCACGTTGGTTCCTTGTTTGCTGCACACAGGCACTGAGCATGAATGTTGAGGAAGGCATTGGGGCGCTCTCATGGGTGAAATCAGTGTCACAATAGCACATAAAGTATGGTCACTACTCGGAGTTACAGCATGTCTGTTTCTTATGGAAACACAGAGTGAGGTACCAAGGGTTTCGTTTGCTTTTCAAAGACATTGGCACTGAGGATGCCGGTGTGCTTTAGTTTGATAACGCCATTTTTAGAAGCACAGGCATCCATGAAGCAGTGAAACACCATAGTTTCTGTCTATGTGAAACTGCAGGAATATATATGCTATCCACTAATAGTGTTGCCAGACAAGCTGAACGTTCTAGGCACAGGCGTAGCCAGGATTGTACAACAAGTGGCACCTGCAGCTAATGTGCTAGTGTATACCCTAAGGGGAACCAGCAGAAGGAAGGGGGCTGAATGCTCAGGAGCGACCGAGAATAGCGGGGGAGGCAAACTAATCAAGTGAGGTTTGGGAGGGTTCTCCCCCCAAGAAATTATTTCAAATAATGAGTTAAAATAGTGCATGTTACAGTACACTTTCTGTTGTAAATTAGGTAAAAGGCCACACAGTTTACAACTAGGGTTTGTAGGGTAAGACATGAAAAAAGTCCATTAGATGCCAAGTCACCAACAATGCACAGGAGCATTTTCGTAATGCATTTGCCAACTATATGCCAGTACTCTGCAAGTGTAAAAAGCATGTTCATGCTGATTGTGCCCACACATGTCAAATTCTGGTGTACCAATATATGTCAGTATCGCCACATAAGAACATACTCATCTTGACTCATGCCTTAAATCCAGTAAAACAAAGCCATGCCACGGTAAGAAAACACGTCCTTGTTGGCTACACAGATCCCCCTCCCCCATATAAGAACACTCATCATGCTGTATTTGTCTTCTAATGCCAGTAGACAATGTCATGCCAAAGTAAGAACACATTGCCTTATGTGCTGCACAAATGTCCCCCTCCCATGTAAAACCACTTTTCATGTTTCCTTTGATCTTAACACCAGTACAAACATGTCATGTCACAGTATTGAATCCCCCCATGAAAGAACACTCATCATGCTGGATTTGCACTTAATGTGAGTACAAAATGCCATGCCACAGTAGTACCCAATCAATCTCATTGTAGTATCCTCCCCCACCCCGACCTCTGCTTCACATAGTAACACTCAATTTAGCTTTACCCAAAAACACAGGTGAAACATGCAATGTCCTGTTAAGAAAATGTCATAAATGTCATGCTCCAATGCCCTTCCTGGACCCTATTCTTGCATGCGAACACAGGCACAGAAAGACACACACACACAGACATACACAGACACACACATACACACAGACACTCACATGCACACACACACACACACACACACACACACACACACACACACACACACACACACACACACACATACACATATACATTCAGGCACACACAGACAACGTGACGAATCAGAGGATGTTGTCCCTTCTCCCGTAGCCCCACTTTCCCACTGGCCCAGGGTGTTGCATCCACAGTACAATAGTCCCCCTGGTGGTGGTGCACCGAGGGAAGATCACATGCGGAGGAACCGCCTTATGGGATTAGGGACGACCATGTTCAGAGAATGCGGTACACCCCGGCATTAGTATACCTAAACCCTTCTCAAATGTTCAATCCTCCCATCCCTTCTTTTGATAGGGCCAGTATCTGTTATTCTCAAGTTATTCAACCTGATATACTTGACAATATTAAATATTCAGAGAATGTAAATTATATTACATTTTAATCTATGCCATGTACTGAGAAAAAGTCGATGAACAGGAGTCCAAGGATCACTATGGAGAAACTGAATGAGCACTCTATCTTCTCAACGACTGAGAAGAAGAAAATGATCAGGAGTCCAAGGATCACTCTAGAGTAGTAGAGTGAGCTTGCTATTCTTCTCAATTAATGTGATTGACCCAAAGCAATTGCGTTTTCCAACGTGGAGGTTTAAACCCGCCACAGTTAATGTGCAAAGGCAGATCTATCCTCCAAGGACGAAACCAGGGAGCAGTGAAGTGGCAAAAGGGATGAGAGCCAGCAGAAGGGAGGCTGAGAGCCGAGGAGAAGAACTCGAGGGAGGTCCAAGAAGCAGGGACTGCTCAGGGTGCTGCCATGGGCCACCTCCGAGCAACCAGAGCAGCAGGCAAGCATCCATGAGAAAGGACACACCGCCGAGGAGAAGCAGATGTCAAGAGAACCACTGCATATCACGAAGGAGCCCCAAACACTCCAGAGCATCGAGAGATGCAGCAGATGCTCTCAAAACTCTGGTATCCACTAGAAGAAAGCAAACAGGTATGCAGGTTACCCAAGTGGTGCTGGAGGTATGGGGGAGCCAGGAGGAGAAAGCGGAAGCTGGATGGAGAGGGTCTGAGACACTGGGTACAAAGTCTCAGTCTGGGACACGCACCTATATGACAAAATGAAACAATGTCAAACAGAATATTGCGAGTATGGGACCAGCAACCAAAGAGAGATAGTCCACGCTGGGAGTATTGCTTGGCAGTAGAGTAAACCATGCAACAGTGAATATTACAAGCCTGGGATTCACACCAAAAGAGGGACAGTCCATGAGAGGATGAAGGCTTGGCAGGAGAGTATACCAAGCTGGTTTGAATATTGCGAGTCTGGGACCTGCACTGAAATGTATTTGTTCATGAAAGCATAACTGCTTAACAGGAGAATGAACCAATCAGTTGTACATATTGCAAGTCTGGGACTTGCACCCAAAAGAGAGACAGTCATGAGAGGACCATTGCTTGGCAGGGAAGTAAACCAAGCCATTCAGAATACTGTGAGTCTAGACCTGTGCCCAAAATAAGTAAAGAATATGTGGTGAAACAAAATGTATTCTTGGCAAAAGGAGTGTGCCAAGTTGGTGTGATAAGTAGGAGACACACAAGGAGAATTTCCTTGTGAACTGCCTACTGACATTTGTACAGGCCTGAAAGGCCCCAAAAGGAGAGAAACATCATACAAAGGAATCTAGGGGAAAAGATTACGACCCTAACCTTGGAGTCCTACAGTTTTCTGTTGGTTGAATCTACAAAGAACACTACTTTTATAAGAGACTATACTCGCATAGTTGATTTAATGTATTAGTATTAGGGACAGAGGTAGGCTTTTTGAGACACAACAGTGACCAACTTCATAATTTGGACATTCTGACAATGTCCTTAGTTTTCTTAGAGGCAGGGAACCCCCTCTTGGTTTTAGGGACAAAGAGTCATTTGTCCAACCCTTTTTTATATAATAAAGGTGTCTGCCAAAAGACAGGCCACCATTGTGTCCAAGCCTTATTCTGCACCCTCACAACACTTACACTGCTGCTTAGACACAGTTTAGTTTAGTTTAGTTTATTATTTATATATCACCACCTGGCCCTTGGGCATCCAGGTGCTTGGCTTGGTTACAAAGTAGCCAAGACATTGCAAGCACTGTAAACATAGGTAGGTAAACATAGGTAGGCATTACAAATAGTGTGGAACATTGTAAAAACAGTAGTTGATAAAATGTACATTAAGACGTATATACAAGTTTTGAAATTGAGCAGATTATACAGGCAGTATGTACATTTCTGTGGAAAAGGTTGGCGTTTTAGATTTCTTTGGCCAGTAACCAGGTTTTGGCGCTGTGTCTGAAACAGTGAAAGGAAGGTGCAGATCTGAGATCAGTTGATAGTGAGTTCCAAAGTTTAGCGGCTAGCACAGGGGAGCTTGTGCCACCTGCTTTTTGGAGCTTGAATCTGGGTATATTTAGGCAATATGTTTGGGCTGATCTAGTTGGGCGAGATGGGGTGTGATGCGTGAAGTTGTCCGATAGGTATTTAGGTGCTTGGTTGGATAAGCATTTGTGTGTGAGAGAGAGTGTTTTTTATTCGATTCTCTGCGGTATAGATAGCCATAGGCAGCCGCGTCTGGCGTCAGAGATTTGCTCTTGTCTGGGTATATTCATGGCTGCTCTTAATGCATTATTTTGGATAACTTGAAGCTTGTTGATGTTCTTTTTACTGGTGCCCAGGTAAAGAGCATTGCAATAGTCGACTTTAGAGAGTACACATGATCTGGCAAGAGTGGTGCAGTTGGAAGTCGAGAGGTAAGGTCTGCTGGCATTAATGAGCTTACATGTGTAAGCAGTGGCGGATGAGATAGCGTTGATTTTTCTTGTCAGGGTAAGGGAGGAGTCAAGGTAAATCCCAAGAGTTTTGATGCTGTTGGAGACAGAAATGATGTTGCCGTCAATGGTGAATGTCTGGTAAAGTTTGTCGAGTTTGTTGAGTCTGGATTGGGAACCTAGGAGAAGAAGCTCGGTTTTGTCATCGTTGAGGCAGAGGCCATGTTTTGCCATCCATTCTTGGATAATGGAATCGATGTTGTTGAGTGCTGTATTGTCGGTGGAATAGTCACCTGTTAGTGGGATAAGTATTTGAGTGTCGTCTGCATAATTTGTATAGATAACACGCAGATGGTCAAGTTGTCGAAGAGGGGTTTAGTAAACACATTTTATATATACACACACACACACACTGATGTACATACAGATGTACACACACACAGATGCACACAAATACACACACACAGATACACAAGCACAAATATGAACACACAGATATACACATGCACACATTAATACACATTAACCCACAAGCCATGCACCTATACAGTTTCTCTATCATTCACATGAGCACCCAGAACATTCACACAGCATTCACACGTGTACTCACACCCATGTACACCATTCACATGGAATTCATTCATATGCATATACATCCAGACACACCCTTGCATACATACATACATCAAACATAAATGCACTTACACAAACTCTCACATGCATGCACGCATACATGCACACATACATACAATCCTCACACACACACATACACACAAACAAAATGTTTTTCTTCCTTACCTTCTGTTTCCTTCCAGATTCAACTTGATCTTGCACAAATCCACGCAAAGTCTTGCAAAGAAAATATAAAAAGATGTAATCAAATAACTTGGCCCAACAACACACATGACCAGAAGGGCCAATAGGAAAAGGCAGGGGAAGCACCAATCTACCTTAAATCATAGAAATGAAGGCTCAGCCCTCAGTCTGGGTTGGTTAGAAATAGGGGGTTGCTATTGGAGTGTGATCGTTTATCATCTAGAAGCAGCCAGGAGGTGGAAGGGGAGAATTGCTGTTCTTGTCATCTACACCAAGACAGAGAAAAAGTGACTGTGAGTTAACACATAACTTTTCCCAGTAGCCCAGGGAGGGGTAACCCAGAGATTGCTGTTACAATGAGACTGGGTTCACCTGACAAACGTCGAACAGCATCCCCAGAACAGACGTTGGTTTCGATCTCAACTCATTATTCTGTTGATCATCCATCCCACTACCTCACCATCCACCCTAGGACCCTCTTAGGGACAAGTTCCCCAGGGACTCCTTTAGAATATCTAGCCTCTCTACCCTTACTGAACCACCATTTTGTTGCTAATACAAATTTGTTTATATCACACATCTGCAGTGAGGTCATCCTCTTATACCAAACTTCTGACAACCCATTTTTAGAATTCATGGGACTAATGGGGATTTTGCCAAATTTGCTGTGAGTTGTAATTCCACCACTGTAAATCTGCTGATTTATGGAGGTGAAGTGGAGGTTTTATCTCCAGTCATATGCTCCAGCATTTACATGAACTTGTCGCATTGTGTTTTCCTGATATGTTTTACCTTAAGCAATACGTTTTGGATTATTCTGTATAGTCTTTGTATTGCCTATCTAATGGAAGGAAAAATGTCAGCCAATAGTCATTTTGTACTGCCGAAATAACCTCTTGCACTGACTTTGCACTGCAAAAATACACTTTGCACAGTTCCATGAATCAGGGTTTGTGTCAGTCACTTTTCAGCAGTGCAAAGTCACTTTGAACCATGCAAAAAATTCCATGAATCGGGCCCTAACTTTCTTGCTGTTGAATCAAAGGAACGACCCTAAAATGAGTGAAGAAAACTTTGGCATAGACAGTAATAAAGAGTCCAAGGCCTGTCTGACCATGCGGTATCCTGTATTACTGGCGGATGGTGCCTGCCCATGCTGCTAAAGAGCTGAGCATGTGAGGATGCAGTACTTCTCAGAAAGACCGGTAGACTGAAGTGTGCACTACTATGGGTTTCCACATGCCTTTTTGTGTAGCACTGCACCATCTGTTTTTTTATTTTGATTGTTTTCTGCTCCGTGGCACCATTTTCTGTTTTGAGAGGAATCCAATGTCTGTAAACAACCCATCTTTCATAACGCTGATTCACATATTATGCCTTTGCGCTAGTGCAAGGCATAGTAAAGTTTAAAAAATAAAGGGCCTGATTCACATAACGTTTCCTATGGGATTGCACCCTTATAAAACGCTTCTCTGAATCAGGCCCAAAGTCTCTCTATGACATTTCAGTAAAGGAGTTTTCTTAATAACTTTCGAACTCTTGAATTGAAAAATCACAAAATATTCCAGAATAATATTTCAGTGAACCGACCTGTGCATGCGAAACTTCAGTGTCTTCAGAATCACATGCAGTACCCTTTGGGAACACTACATGCAATTAGGACTACAAGTGTAAGCACAATTTCACCTTTGGTACAAGCCTGTACTACACAGTAAAGTGGTAGCAATGGCTGAGCAGCCGGACTTATCTCAAGAGTTTAAGTGAGCAGTAGAACACGTTACACAAAGGACCAACTAATACAGTTATTCAAACAACACAAACTCAAGGTTTCTTGGCAAAAGAATATATTTACTCAGTCAGTTAGAAAACATTACACTAGCAAGAGCAGCACAATATCACACACTAATAAACCACAAATACCCAACCGGCAAGTAAATGAACAAGTTTAGCTCTCCAATGAAGTTGGAGCAAAATGGCAGTTCATATACTTTAAAAAGGGGGAAAAAGACAAGGTTATGCAAATCAACAGCACAAATGCTTTCATAGGCAGGACAAAGGGTTTCAGTAACTACAACCAGCAATTTATCTCATAGGCCTCGGCCAAAGTCAATGGTTCAGAGTCTTTGTATTGGATAGCACAGTTCTGGTAGTAACGATAAAGTCTTTGCCACAGAGTTTGGAAGAATTTGGCTAGGCGAAAAGTTTGACAAATGTTTAGGGAAGGACAAGCCTTCGAAGTTGAGGAAATTTGCACGCACTTTCTTGATGGCCGAAACGAGTTCCTGACCGTGTTTGCACAGTACCTTGTTATTGAAGAAAAGCTGTAGCTGAGGCAGTTGTTTCTGGCAGTTCGAGCAGGTCTCGCTGTTCCTGGGCTTCAGTCATGGGGACAAGAAGGAGGACATCGGGAGATTCCTGCCCTGCCCAGGGATGAGGCCAAAAGCTTAGCAAGACGTCGGTTTAAGGTGTGAGTGCCTTAAAGACCACAAGCTGGTTTCCTTCCCTCTGGCTATCCGGTTTTCAACAGCACTCTGATGAAAATTCGACCAGATGGGGACGGTGGCCAGGTGGCTTACGAGTTGGTTGTTCCCAACGAACTCAAGTGAAGAAGTTAACATTGAAGGGCTTCTCTGTCGATTGGAGTTTCAGGCAATTCAGACCTGCAGCAGGGCTTCACCAGTCATCCAGGAGTTGCAGCAGTCTTCTTCCCTCAACTCTTCTTCGGTTCTTTCATTCCAGTGGTCGTCTTTGCTTTCCAAGTCCCAGAGACCTGCTTTTAAACAGTTTTCCCCCATTCATTCCAGCCTGGCTGTCACTCACAAAGCAGGGTGGCTGTCCTTGCAGGACAGTCAGCCGGCCAATCATTCCAGAGTGCATTCAGTTCTCCCAGGAGACTAAGCACAGGGAGTTTTGGGAACCTCCCGCACATCCTGTCCACTCCAGACACTCAGGTGCCAGAGGAGGGCTTCAGCACTGAAGCCCGCCAAAGGCCAACGAACAAAGGGACCAAACCTGGTTTGGCTCACAGAGACAAACACAAGAAGGATTTTCCTAAAAGAAATAGCAAAAAAAGATGACCGGAGTCTGTTTTTACAGATAGGTCTGGGGTGCCATATTGAAAAACATGGCTGACCCGATTCTTAGCTACCGTTGTTAGCGGTCGGGAAAAATCACGCTAGTTGATCTAAACCACTGCCACCAGCCATTTAAAATGGGAAAAGTTAACATTTGACTGTTACATGAGTGTTTTGACTCAGGGCAAGCTAGGCAAGCCCTGCAGCACTTTATAGGAAGATAGGGTGTGATGGGTCAGTAAATTTAAAAAGACTAGTAAAGCCAATTTAACTCTACATGCTCTGGGAGACGATAGTCAGTCCCAGAGAAGGTATTTAAACATTGGGGAGTCTGAAAGACACCCCTGTGCCACTGCACTGTAGGTGTTGTGTGACACACAGAAAAAGATGATGCCTATGGAGTTGTTTTAAAACTCCATAACCAAAGACCACAAAAGTAAAACACACACAAAATACATGACATGGAAGAGTGGCGAAAAAAGGCTCACACTCTTCCCAGGTAAAAAAATATAAAATCCCAGAAATCCAGCAAAGTTGCTGGGGGTCTAAAAAGGTAAGGGAAAATAGCAGATTTTGAGAATTCTCCCTAACAACACTGCTATAAAATGTGGTCCAACAACACACACTTCTATAATACATGTTCCTATAACACGCTACTACACACGCATCTACTACACATACCATGTGGATATACAACACATGCTCTTACAACATATGCTCCATCCACACACACTTTTATGATGCAAACTCATACAATGCACACTTACCACCCACTCCCATGACACACAGTCTTACAACATGTGTTGCTACAACATGTGCTCCTATGAATGACATGTGCAACTACTACACATGCTCTTACTACACACACACGCTCCTACAACACATGCTCCTCTGACATACACTACTTTGACATGCAATCCTCCAACATGTGCTCCTACAACACATGGTCCTATGACACACACACTCACAAAACATACTCCTACCACAGAGGCACCTGCAACATATACTGCAATCACATATGAAGACCATATGAGTTTTACAGTTAGTACATTACATAATTAACATCTACTAAAAACTCAAATCAAAGGCAAGTCACAGCTGACATTGATGTCAGTTTTAAGGTGATGAAATACATGTACACTTTTGATAAGAACTGTGCAGAGAGCATTTGAGTTTTACAATACAAACATTACACAATTAACATCTCCTAAAAACTCACATTAAAGAAAATGCTCTGCTGACTTTTCTACAGGGTGTATGAGTGGACTTTGATGTAAGTTTTAATGTAATGGAATACATTTACACTTTTCATACGAACTGTACACAGAGAGTGCACATAAAACACATGATCCTACCACACTTGAAGTAACACACACACCCTTACAACACACACTTACTGCACACTCTCACAGCACACACTCCCACAATGCGTGCTCATACGACACATGCTCTTATGATGCGTGCTGCTATTACAAGTGCTCCTAGAACACACGGTCCTATCATACCTGCTTCTATGACACGCGCAGATACTACACATGCACCTACTACAATAAGAATATGGATGTACAGAATGTGCTCTCAAGTGCTCTCAAATGCACCTACGGCACACGTGAACCGATGGCACAAGCTCCTTCCACACACACTCCTACCACACATGCTCCTACCACTCACCCGATGCAGTGTAAAAATGCACTCTTAAGACACACAATTATGACACACAATCTAATGAAACACACACCTACAACACATGCTCCTATGACAACTGCGAGGCAGAATCACATGCAGTACCCTTTGGGAACACTACATGCAATTAGGACTACAAGTGTAAGCACAATTTCACCTTTGGTACAAGCCTGTACTACACAGTAAAGTTGTAGCAATGGCTGAGCAGCCGGACTTATCTCAAGAGTGTATGTGAGCAGTAGAACACGTTACACAAAGGACCAACTAATAAAGTTACTCAAACAACACGAACTCAAGGTTTCTTGGCAAAAGAATATATTTACTCAGTCAGTTAGAAAACATTACACTAGCAAGACCAGCACAATATCACACACTAATAAACCAAAAAATACCCAACCGGTAAGTAAATGAACAAGTTTAGCTCTCCAATGAAGTTGGAGCCAAATGGCACTTCATATACTTTAAAAAGGGGGAAAAAGACAAGGTTACGCAAATCAAAAGCACAAATGCTTTCATAGGCAGGCAAAGGGTTTCAGTAACTACAACCAGCAATTTATCTCATAGGCCTTGGCCAAAGTCAATGGTTCAGAGTCTTTGTATTGGATAGCACAGTTCTGGTAGTAACAGTAAAGTCTTTGCCACAGAGTTTGGAAGAATTTGGCTAGGCGAAAAGTTTGACAAATGTTTAGGGAAGGACAAGCCTTTGAAGTTGAGGAAATATGCATGCACTTTCTTGATGGCCGAAACGAGTTCCTGACCACGTTTGCACAGTACCTTGTTATTGAAGAAAAGCTGTAGCTGAGGCAGTTGTTTCTGGCAGTTCGAGCAGACTTCGCTGTTCCTGGGCTTCAGTCGTGGGGACAAGAAGGAGGACATCGGGAGATTCCTGCCCTGCCCAGGGATGAGGCCAAAAGCTTAGCAAGACGTTGGTTTAAGGTGCGAGTGCCTTAAAGACCACAAGCTGGTTTCCTTCCCTCTGGCTATCAGGTTTTCAACAGCACTCTGCTGAAAATTCGACCAGATGGGGACGATGTCCAGGTTGTTCCCACCAAACTCAAGTGAAGATGTTAACATTGAAGGGCTTCTCTTTCGATTGGAGTTTCAGGCAATTCGGACCTGCAGCAGGGCTTCACCACTCGTCCAGGAGTTGCAGCAGTCCTCTTCCTTCAGTTCGTCTTTGGTTCTTTCGTTCCAGTGGTCGTCTCTGCTTTCCAAGTCCCAGAGACCTGCTTTTAAACAGTTTTCTCCCATTCATTCCAGCCTGGCTGTCACTCACACTGCAGGGTGGCTGTCCTTGCTGGACAGTCAGCCGGCCAATCACGCCAGAGTACATTCAGTTCTCCTAGGAGACTAAGCACAGAGAGTTTCGGGCACCTCCCTCACATCCTGTCCACCCCAGACACTCAGGCGCCAGAGGAGGGCTTCAGCACTGAAGCCCACCAAAGGCCAACGAACAAAGGGACCAAACCTGGTTTGGCACACAGAGACAAACACAAGAAGGATTTTCCTAAAAGAAATAGCAAAATAAGATGACCAGAGTCTGTTTTTACATATAGGTCTTGGTTGCCATATTGAAAAACATGGCTGACCCGATTTTTAGCTACCGTTGTGAGCGGTCGGGAAAAAGCATGCTAGTTGATCTAAACCACTGGCACCAGCCATTTAAAATGGGAAAAGGTAACATTTGACTGTTACATGAGTGTTTTGACTCAGGGAAAGCTAGGCAACCCCTGCAGCACTTTATTGGAAGATAGGGTGTGCTGGGTCAGTAAATTTATAAAGACTAGTAAAGCCAATTTAACTCTACATGCTCTGGGAGACGATAGTCAGTCCCAGAGAAGGTATTTAAACCTTGGGGAGTCTGAAAGACACCCTGTGCCACTGCACTGAAGTTGTTGTGTGACACACAGAAAAAGATGATGCCTATGGAGTTGTTTTAAAACTCCATAACCAAAGAACACAAAAGTAAAACATACACAAAATACATGGAAGAGTGTGGGAAAAAGGCTCACACTCGTCCCAGGTAAAAAAAAATTAAAATCCCAGAAATCCAGCAAATTTGCTGGGGGTCTCAAAAGGTAAGGGAAAGTAGCAGATTTTGAGAATTCTCCCTAACAACACTGACGGCTATAAAATGTGGTCCAACAACACACACTTCTATAATACATGTTCCTATAACACGCTACTACACACACATCTACTACACATACCATGTGGATATACAACACATGCTGTTACGACATATGCTCCATCCACACACACTTTTATGATGCAAACTCATACAATGCACACTTACCACCCACTCTCATGACACACAGTCTTACAACATGTGTTGCTACAACATGTGCTCCTATGAATGACATGTGCAACTACTACACATGCTCTTACTACAGACACACGCTCCTACAACACATGCTCCTCTGACATACACTACTTTGACATGCAATCCTCCAACATGTGCTCCTACAACACATGGTCCTATGACACACACACTCACAAAACATACTCCTACCACAGAGGCACCTGCAACATATGCTTCAATCACATATGAAGACCATATGAGTTTTACACTTAGTACATTACATAATTAACATCTACTAAAAACTCAAATCAAAAGCAAGTCACAGCTGACATTGATGTCAGTTTTAAGGTGATGAAATACATGTACACTTTCGATAAGAACTGTACAGAGAGCATTTGAGTTTTACAATACAAACATTACACAATTAACATCTCCTAAAAACTCACATTAAAAAAAGGCCCTGCTGACTTTTCTACAGGGTGTATGAGGGGACTTTGATGTCAGTTTTAATGTGATGGAATACATTTACACGTTTAATAGTGTGCACTTAGAGGACATTCACATATGATGCATGCATCTACGACACATGCTACTGCAACACATGCTTCTACGACACACACTCCTATCACACAAAGCCCTGCAACACACACTTATTGTGCACTCTTACAACACATACTCTAATGCTACACACTCAGATAAAAAGTTCCCCTACAACATATGCTCTTAAAACATGTGTTGCAATAACAATCTCTCATACATCACACACTCCTATCATACATGTTCCTCTGACACATACACCTACTAAACATGTGCCTTCTGCACATAACATGTGGAGGTACCGCATGTGCTTTCACATGCATCTACAACACATGCACCTACCACACACACTCCTGCACAACATGCTTATACCACACTATACCACACACTCTCCTACAACACATGCTCCATTCACACACACTCTCATGAAACACACTCTTATGAAGCAATCCTATGACTTAAGCTCCTGCAGCACATGGTCCTACGGCAGATACTCTTTCAACACATACTCCTGCCACAGAGGCACCTACAACATGTGCTGCAATCACATACTTGGTAGATGGATATGGATCACATTTTCTAAAAAGCTTGCCATTAGCCCTCCAAACTGGATTTAGATCTGTTTTTTACTCCTACCATTGATTTTCCTATTGAGAAAAAGGTATTTCCATTCAACAGATGTAGCGTAGAACACACTGACAAATTGGCACCAAATAGAAACAACTTGGACATAAAGTTCTGTAGATATACCTTTTGTTGGTTTGTGGTAAAACGGTGCAGTTGTTTTGTAATATTTTGGCAGAGAAGTGGGTGCCCCATCCCCAAAAACGTTAATGTCTCCCATTGTGCATTGCATAAGTGATGCTTTTTTGAAATAAAACGCACCACTTTTTTCCCACAATAAAAGTGATTTCATTTGTAATCCTAAGGGAAGCCGAAAAAGAGCAGTTCTCCAAATGAAATTTGGATAAGGCAAAGGTGGGGTTCCATATCAGGTTAAAGCGGTCTAGAGGGAAAGAGGATCATGTGTGGCGTGGCAGAGTTAGGAGTGGGCTGGGGTGCCCACATGTCCCAGACTGTGACAAATTGGATTCTGCGTCACAGGAGTACAAGGGTGAGTAGGGGGTGAAATGGCCCGCTCAGCCCTCACACTTCTACAAACCACATCACAACACAATCATAAAGGTAAAGCAGGGGCAGTTAGGAGATATACCTCCTTTGCCGTTTGTGGTAATGTGGGCTGAGGGAAGGCTATGCTCTTAAGGGAGGTGTGAAGGTGAACCAGTAGCGACACAAACAACACGGTATCACAGTCCAAATCAATGTTCTATAAAATGCACGTAAGATCGTGGAGGCCCAGGCAGCAAGCAGGCATCGAGTACGGGCAAATGCACTAGCTATGTGTGGTAGAATGGCAGCTCTTCAGAGATGCAGGTCAGGGCAGTCCCAGGAATGCTTCACAGTTGGGCGGTTCAAGTCGGTGGGCGATGGTCATCAAATTGGTGATATTGGGTGGGTCCATGTGCGATCAATGAGGAGGCAGTTCAAGGGCTAGTTGGACCAAGCCATGGTTGTAGCCCCTGCTTAGAGTTGGCAAAGGACTCTCCAGTGATTTGGTTTGGGTCCCAGCATTGAGCAGTCACTTCAGGCATGCCAAGTGGCAATCTTTGCCTGGGACACAATGCTGTGTCAATCTAGTCCATGGTGCAAGCAAATATTTGATTGGTGGAGGAGCACAGCAACCAATGCTGGTGACATCCCTCTTGTTCCAGGTGTGGTGAACATGGTGTGACTGGTTTAGTGCAGTGAACAGGGAGCTTTGGCTGTTCTGGTCCTCCGGTTGCTGTGATGTCCTCTCAGGGGGACTTTAGGATTGGTTGGTTCCTGTTCACGTTCTGCTCTCCCAGCTTAAGAAATTCTGGTGCAGAATGGTAGGTTGTGATTTTCGTTCTGTCTTGGATGATTCCTTCTTCACCTCAGGCTGAGGGCTTTGGAGAGTACAACTCTCCCAAAAGATGCCCAGTGAGATCTTCAGTACAAATATGCAGCCTTAAAGGATTTGAGTGGAACTGATGAATCTTCTGAAGGGGTGGAAGACCCCTTCATTTAAGGGCAAGAGTCCTCAGGTGATTGTACTAAAGCTAACCTATCTTACTGGTCCAAGCCTTGCTACGGGGTGGATTGAACTTTGACCTTTTGATGTCACACCCAAAGTGCTTTTCTCCAGAGGAAGTTGAGTGGATAGGAAAAAGGGACAGTGAGAATCAAAATGGTGGAAACCTTCTTCCATGGACCAGAGCCCTCCTGCCTATCATAATTCCAACCCCTTCCCTTCTTACTGAGAACAAAGATCTTTAGAGATGCAGCTCCCTGGCGTGAGGCTACATCTTTTGAATGTATGTGCCCCCTTGATGCCCGGGCCTGGGACAACTGCCTGCTGTACGGCTGTCTCGGATGGAGGCTGTTACCTGCTCTCACAAAGAGATCAAAGAGGAGGCCCAGAATTCCGGGTGCTCATGCTGCCATTTGCCGGGTTACACCTGGTTGACCAGAATACACATCAACTTCAATAGTGAAGCTAGCTCATAGGAGCTGACACATGCGCTACCAATCGGAATGTGGTGCTTGTGCTCCTAAGTAGCACCAATCACTATGCCTAAATGTAGGCATAGCTTTTATTTAGAGTTTATCCTGCCACCAACCTTAGGAGACTCCTAATCATCATAATTTTGGGTACAGTGGGCCATATCTTAAATGCTGCCTCTGTGCTGCAGGGACTTGACTGTCTCTGCGGCTATGAAGTGGGCAACTCATGACCTCGAACCTGCTCTGTACCACAAGTACAGCAGGTGCCGCGGATCAGGCTACTGGGTTGGAAGAGAACACATGCACTATGCTTTTGGCATGGAGTTGAGGGGAAAGGGACAATCTGGATGGCAGATAACCCCTTCTTGAGACAAAATTACCCTAATGATTCTATTTATTATTAAAAGTCAAAACAGCCAGGGCTTTGCATTCTGGCCAGGTGACAATTCATCACACAGACCATGTAAGTCTTACTGGTGGAATCATACAGGAATTCCATGTGAATCCTTTGGAAATATTTCAAAACACACTTAAAAAAAATGAGTAAAAGGAAAGGGAGAGGAGGGATTTGCACAAGGGGGGAGGCCAATAAAGGAGGAGGGGGAACAATGGTGAGTTGCAGTGGTGATCGAGAAGACTTTTAAATTGTTAAGCATTTTCCCATTCCCACAATAACCAGATTTGTTTTCACCTATGAGAGCCATTATAGTGGTAAAATATGTTTGTTGAGTTTCATTTTACAAAACAATAAACAACATGAACACTTTCTACGGCTTTCATACAAGAGGTAGATTAAAACAGTATTAAGAAAAATGTTCTGTACATCTGAGTCATCTAATTCGTTCACTGATCATATTCCATTGAGTTTACATGTCATTATAAAGATAGTTACGTCTGAGCTCCAGTCACATGAGACTTGTAAGCCCTGCACTTGTCACCAGCTGGCCACACTTTTGATTTATTGATTTATTTTATTTATTTTATTTATGTTATTGTTTATCCTTTGTACTGCACTGCCCCCTCCCCCTTTCCCCTTGCACTTTTCCCCTCCTGCCCTCCCCTGCACATGCTCAATGTCAATGACACCTGGCCTAGTAAGATCGTTGTCTGTCTTCCCTCTGTTCCCCCTCCCTTGCCTCGTCGCGCCTTGAAACACTTGTGTATAGGCGCATTATAAATGCCAAATCATATCATATCATATCATATCATACCATCTCTATGTTCTCATAGCCAAACATAGCTTTATTTAAATTCAATGGGCATTCATACCGAACAAAAAATAAATATTGCTAATCTCCTACTAGGAACCTGAGGTCAGTCAAACTATGTAACAGCATGTGTCATAACCTGTCACTAATATAACTATGGAATATGAAAAAAAAATAATAAGGAATACAAAACACAGAGCTGTAACTTAGACTAGACATTGGGGATCACTTTTATGGTTGCTCGCAACATATGTCTGTTCAAAATCTTATAAGGTAAGAGAGGTAAATAGATGTGTCAATGGTTACAACGGGCGAGAGGGAATATATAGCGCTTGTATAGTTTCTTCCATCAATGCATACTGTGACATAATGACTTCTGCTCTGCAGGAGTATAACGATGATTAGTGGCTAAACAACCAGCTCAGCCCCCACACTTCTACAAACTAATAGTGATCCAATCATAAAGGTAAAACCACCACATCTGGGACATATACCACCTTGACTCTCCAGTGCTGGAGCCACCAGGCCAAGCAAAATCGTGTCTCTCAGAAACAGGGGATTGGGTGACAGAAAAATGGCTGAGTGGGGAGAAAACCGAGGTCTTGTTAATCGGTTCCCCTGGCCCCTATTCAGTTCCGACGTTTGGCCTGACTCCTTAGGGTCATTCCCCACTCAGAGTAGTTCAATAAAGAGTCTAAGTGTGAAGCTTTTGCACTCAGTCTTGAGAGACGCCCAAGTTACCACAGTATGCAACGCCGGCTTTGCTAAATTGAGAACCATCTTGAAGATTCATACTTTTCTTTCTCCCTATTGTAGAACTTAGGTAGTCATGTCCTCTGTTATGGGCGTGCTCGAGTATTGCAAAGGGATATATTTGGGTGAACCCGTGTTTCAGATCCAGCGGCTGCAATTCTTGCAAAATGTGGCAGTGCGGCTGTCACTTGATGCTCTGTATCTTTCATCAAGACAGGTCATGCTATGTGAGTTTCACTGGCTCCCAGTGAACTCACCTATCAAATTTAAGGAGCTGGTTATGACTCACCAGAACCAGACTGCAAGACTTGTTCTTGGCCTCCTCAAGCCCAAGGATCATATCTCTCCAGGACTGAAATCTCTGCACTGGCTCCCAGTGGCTGCGAGGATTAAGTTAATAACCCTCTGCATTGTTCACAAGGCCTTCTGAGGCTTCAATACCTTCAACTCTCTCTTCCTGAATATCTTCCTTCTCGAACTCTTCGTTCATCCGTCTCCAACTCCCTCAGGGTCAGTTGCTTCTCCAAGCATCATTTTGGTGGTAGATCTCTATCTTCGGATGGGGCTTCCCTCTGGAACAGCCTCTCTGAAACTTGTGAGAACCATCTCTGGTTCTGTAAGCACCTCAAAACCTTCCTCTTTGCATCTGCTTTCTCTCCTCCTCTCCTCTGCTGAACTCCTTGCTGAAACTGAAACTGCACTGCTCACCTGGCTACCCTCTGATCTCAGGCCCAGGTCCCCTCCCCCGCCAGTTGCACACCTGCACTGCCTCCCTGGCAACCCCCATGCTTGAGGACTAGTGTCTGTATCCCAACAGTCCCCTACCAGCACTTGACATCTGATGTCTGCACTTACCCTTGCACTTGCCACCAGCTGGCTGCACCTTTTACTTATTGCTTTTATCTATTCTATAATTTTAACAGTCTATCCCATGTACTGCACTTGCCCCTCCTCTCTGCCCTTTTCCCCTTTCCCTCTTCCCCTGCACTTGCACGATCTCAATGTCACCTGGCCTAGTAAGATGGCTGTCTATCTTCCCTCTGTTCCCCCTCCCTTGCCTCATCGCGCCTTGAAACACTTGTTTATAGGCGCGTTATAAATACCATATCATATCATAATGTAGGGGCAAAATATTTACAGGAAAAGGTGTTTCGTTACCAGCCTCGTAGGTCCCTTCGTGCTGCCTATCAGAATTTGTTGAAAATAACCCATTGACAGAGAGTGCGTCTTGGTGGACGCTCCTCTTTTTTGGCTCCATCTTTATGGAATGCTCTGGCTGCAACGTTATGCGAAACTACCGCAGAAACATATCTGTTTTAATGGTTCCCTTTTTTTTTCTTTGTGGCCTTACCTGGTTTGATGGTTTTCCAAAGCCGCTTGATGCCTTCGGGTCTTAGTTTGCGCTCTATAAGTACCCCTACATACATACAAAAATATCAAATTGATGCAGCTGCAATAAGTATAAGAGATACTAGCCATCATACCCTAAATCAGGTACGAGTTATAGTTAAAGTTTATAACTGTCACCAGGATGTTAACTCTCATAGTTAGGGAACAGAGGTGCATCAAATCTTAAATGCAGCCCCTGTTCAGACGTGACTTTGCTGACACTGCAGTGTTAAAATGTGCACCTATGACCCTTGAACCTGCTCTGTGCCACTGGAGAACAGGCGCTTAGGCTCAGGATACTGATCCAGCAGGGCACAGGTGTACCCTATGCTTCTGGCATGGAGCCTAGGAAAAGGAAGATTTGGTTAGCAGATGATCCGTACAAAGATGGAACTACCAATACAATTGTATTATTTAATACAAAGCTAGGGCCTCTACACTATTGCCAGAGCGCAATTCCTCACACATACTGAATGGGCATGAAGAGTTGGGGGGTAGTTACCCAACGATGTTCATTCTCATGAATGGTGCTCTAGAAATGTTCTCAGATTTCTAGGAACATTGATTCTATAATCTAATAAGACACTCACAAGAATCAAGGTTATCAGAAACTTGAAACCCTTCTTCCATGAATGTGTTTCCAGCGTTGGAGACTGCACTGCTTCACCGCCATCAGAACAGAGCTTAATTATCTACAATCATGTCCTCTAAATTGATTCCATTTGGCAAGGTCATGCAACAGAATCAGTTCTTTGGGGGCTAGAATCGACCTTGTCATCCACCGATATATTTTGAGAGCAGAGAAGTCCAGAATTTGTGAACAGTCGTGCAGAGCCAAAGAATGTGCTTTTTAGGTGCTTGTGGCTTGTTGTTTGACTTTAGAAGTTTGGTTTTGCTCTGAAACGTACAGGTGTCCATCAGCACAGAGCTCATGGCCTTGGGATTTGATCATCTGATAGTGAGGCGGAAAAGGCCTGAATGCCTCTCCCACTGGCCATGGCCGTGGTCTTTAAGCCTATTTAGTGCAAAGGGGGCAGTGGTCATGGCCAATTGCCAATGCTCATTTTGCCTACCTTTTGCAATGTGGACAGTGCACATGCCTGATGGCTATGGCCACTGGCTATGGCCTTAGGCCATGCATGTGAGATCTGGGAAGTTACTGTGCAGGGGGATATGGACCACGTCAGCGTGTGAGAGATGTGGACAACAGTGGGGATATCAGCTTTGGGCAGAGGGGATATGTGCAAAATGTGTGGTGATCGTTTGGTGGCTGAAAACTTTGCTGGCACTAGGACTCTGTGGTAACTGTTGGACCTTGACCCTTTGACCCACCCCTATCCGACTCCACCTACACCCATCTGAGCCAGATGATATGAATTAAACTCACCATGCTGAAGCGATGCATTCCGACTCACCATTTGTCTCAATCCTCTGGAGGGTGAAAACAGTGATGGCATTAAGACTCTGCAGTGAGAGTTGGACTTTGATCTTTTGAACTGTCTCTTTGGCAGCTCCGTCTACATCCCTCAGAACCTAAGGATATACATTGAACTTGCTGCGCTGAAGCAGCACTCACAGCACTGGAAAAGTACACAATAGCTGGCAGGTGTGGAAATCGCACTTCTTGTTGATGACGAGAGTGCTCCTGGCATTACAGAGGCTGAATCCTCAACTTTTCGATCGTCTTCCGACATTACACAAATTATACAAACACAGAGTTCGAGCTGTCAAAATAAAGGAAATCTTTATGAAGTCCCCTGCAACCCACGTGACAATGGTTGCGATAAAAATGCCAGGTGATCACGCCATCTGGTGGACGGCAGTTTTAGGTGCCACCCGTTAGCAGTGATGCCTACCCTGCCTTGGCCCGGGACTTGGTTGGGGGAAGGCAAAGGCCAGATACTGTGGGTCTCTGATTGCCAAAAGGGAACTGAAGTAGGTGACTCACTGCAGAGTGCCCTAAGATTATAGCTGGGACAGAGGAGTCATATTTAAGGCCTTGCAGACAATGGGCATACCCACTTTGGACTGGCTCTGTTATATTGGATGACTATGACTTTTGTACTTATCGGAGGGAGGTGGGGAGCTCTGCTCCCCATGCAGCATTGCCTTTTGCCTGTAGCGCCCCAGTAGGACGGGCTTGCGTGCCTTGACTCTCCCTTCTCTCATGGCCACGCCCTGACTTGTCTCCCCCCAGGCGACGTTTCTGGCTGGACCCTCCTTGGTCATTACACCCTATCCAGCCATCTTCCCATCCTGTGTGTGGGTCTCTCCCCCTCCCATCCCCTGTTCCTCTCCTTGCCACCAGCAAACACCTGCACCCCCCCCCCCCCATGCACACGCTTGGATCCCGACTCGTTGAGCATGTTCACTTCCCCAACATGGAAGGCATTTTCCCCTCAGAGTTCGGTCCGCTCACAGTCCCCAGACCACTGGCGTGCATTTATCACCCTTTCCATGATTACCTCCTTCGTCTCCTTTGACCCACCACCCTGTCTTGGTGAGCTCCAGGGTCACCTTGCCTTGGATGCACATCCCCCCCCCCCTTTTAGCTGCTTCTTCTCACATATCCTGGCCCACAGATACTTTTTTATCTGCTGCTGTCTCAGACTTACTTTCACCCCACCACAAGTTCGGGGTCCCCTGCCCCACAAGCGGCCACACCTCCATGCTCAAACCGCCTAATGCCAGTCCATGCTTCCACCTTGTCTCCCTTTTCTGTGAGGTGGCCGTTACCCCCCTCCCAATGGAGTACCCTTATGGAAGCAAAGTCTTCTTTCCTGGCTTGCTGCTCCATAGAGCCCGCTGCTCGTCACTGTGAGACTTATGGCCACTGTTTTGTTGGACTGTGCCTTCCTGGGCCCACGAGACCCTTTCTAATTTCAAAACACCGGCCTCCCATGGGGTTGGCAGCTTCCATGTTCACACAGATCGTTTAACGGTTATGAGCAGCTTGCATTTTCCTTTTTTTTTTATCTGTTCCTATAGCAAGGGTGGCACCAGCAGGACCACAACGAAGCCTACATTTCAGGGTTGGGGAAATGTCTGAGGGTTGACCCACCAATATTGGGGGAGGTGGTTGCTGGCATTTGATCTCTCTCCTTTAGTTCCTGCTCCAGAGTCTACCTGTTATGGTGTTTTATCGGTGCTCAGTGAGGAGGTCCTGGGTTATGTATCGGTCCAAGGTTTTGTTGGGGTGGGGAAAGCAGGCTCATGTCGGCGCTGTGAGTGATCGGCACAGTTTCGACGACCACACTAACGCGGATTTTGACGATTGGGATGGGTCTCATTAGGGATGGGAGACATTAGGAGGTGATTGTGTTCAGAAGTTATAACAGTAAACGGCCAGCTTTACCTGTACTCGTATTTTAAGTTAATTGTGGGGTCTGAGCACCAGTATTTTTAACACGGCTAGGTAAGATAAAATTGTGGTACGTTTTTAAACAAACAATATGTATTGAGGGTTGGGCAAAGTGCGGGAGGCGGACTGAAACAGACAATGCAGGAAGCTGTTTCCTTGCTAAAAGTTAGACCAGGCCCACAATGACTGACTCATGCAATAGAAAAGCTTGATTTTCAATTCGCTGCAGCATCCGGGATAACTGTGGCCTAATGGTTTGTCATCTAAACACGTACACGTTCTATGACTAAAGGAGAGGTCGGCAAGCACAGGGTGTAAGCGCTGCAAGACTGGGGTTTTGTTGGACAGGCCCAGACTGCAGCCCTTTGTGTGTCTGCCATAGCCCTTTGTGTGTCTGCCATCTGCAGTGGGTCAAGCAAACTTAACCATTTAGGTATTTTCAAGTTATCGTGGGAAATTACTTAAATGATATACTCACCAAATTCACCAAGTAGATCATAAAGAGTACTCAAAGTGCATATGATATACCAGGAATGTGAGATGACTTGAAAAATATCTTCTGAACATCTGAAAAGAATACCAGCATAGCATGCACACTTCAACACAGATTAGTCGCATTGTGCATGCACTAAATAAAAATAAATAAATAAATAAATCACTATGAACGGAACAGTACAGTGTGTTTTGGACCCCAGACTCTGCACACGGTTGAGCTTCTAGAGAGTGGAAATGCAATGTGGTAGTGAGATCCTAGACTTTTTAATTACTGTATCAAACTAGCAAACGTGTGGACAATCCATCGGGCTGCATGTCACTTTGCAGAGCTTAATTCTAGGACAGTTATTTCCCTTGCCATTAAGGCTACAGTGAAGCGAGGTTTTCCAGAGTCGATTTACGGCGTTGGCATGGAACCCAAACAAAGTACCCGATGGATGGTGAAATGAGCTGACAAATCAAGGATTGCTGACCGGACATCTGCCGTAAGGGCGCTTGTTTCACTCCATAGAGTAGGATTGGAAAGCTAACTGTAACAGTAGACTTCTTACTCCGTAAAGACTATATGGAGTTATATATGTTTAATGGACTACTGTCAGGGAGGAAGGTGTTATTTTTAACTTCTAAATTCAGATATGTGTTTAAATATTTTACAAGCATTACTCATGCAATTTTTATTTAAATTCACATTAAAATGAAATGCCTAATAAAATGTTTTGTTGAAGAAAAAAAAACATACAAATAGCACTGGACTGTGTCAATGCACTGAACACAAAGACACATACAATAAGATAGAATGAATAACTTTTATTTAAAAAAACACATATCAAGTTGCAGAATATGTACATTGAAAATCAAGTGTAGGAAAAATACACAAGGGGTATCTTGATCCCTGCAGGGATCGTAATTAACAGGTTTAAACTATATAGGATCTCATAACAACTTTGCTGGTGCGGAATTAACATGCCTGTATTACTGTATACTAGCATGTTTCTGCTTCGGCAAAGTAAAAGTTTGATGGTGAGGTGGAGGAATTACCCCCAGCTAAGAACTGGAGCTAATTCCTCCACCCCACCGGAAAAAGTAGCCAGTATTACGGGCACCAGTGTAACCAAATCCACCCATGGAGTGTTATGGCATCGGAATTTGAAATCCTTACCCGCACTCGTAATCTGGTGGTAATACTGCCGGGCCGAGTGCCGGTAACGGTAGTACTGTAAAGACCGGAGGGGGGTCTGTACTTCCGCTCTCTATATGGTAGAGGAGAGGCACAGAGGACCCCAGCCAAGATTCTCTATTGTGGTAGCAATGGACGAGCATTCAGGGCCTAGCTTTTCAGGAGGTGATGCAGGCTGGTTCTTAAGTACAGTGTAGTCCCAAGCACCCACAAAGGAATGCCTGCACACTGTATCGGTTAAAACACAGTTTTTATATAATTAATATTCAAGGTTATATACAATATCACGATAACGCACTTTGTGCGCAGAAAATCAACAATGGTAAATATATACAGCTCTACAGTGGTACCACCAATATTATCAGATCTCATTAAAGTGCATCAACTATACTGTCAAAATGTCACACAGATCAATAAAGAGGAAACCAGCAGTAGAGAGAGGAAGGAAAGCAGGATGGTTGAACAATTGGCAGAATACTGGTCGCTACCATTAAACACAGCTCTGTGTGGAGATCACCCCACCTGGGCAACCTGTAGAATAAAGATACAAGCCCAGTCCATGTATTGTTCACAATAGACTTCCCAATTGTTCTGCAACCCCAAAGTACCTGGCGTTGTAGCGTTCCTCGGCGGGAATCAATGGCCCTTCTTGAGTGCCCTCCCTTTAAGGCAGGAGTCACGGGTCGTCGAACGTCCGACGGAGAACAGGGTGAGCTATGACGGTGAAGTGGCAGCTTTGTTCCTAGCGGTGCTCGTTGACAGGGAAGCGTAAACGTCCATCAAGGAAGAGGCGTGCGGGGCACCTCGGTGTTGATAGTTCTGGATCACAAAGAGTTTGAAGAACTGTGGCCCAGCAAGGGCGTCAGGTCGTCGGCATCTCTGTGGTCCTGGGGTGGCGGGATACCCACCGGTGGATGCTCCATGGCGCGTTGACGGTCAGGCCTTCTCCAGCGGGATAAAGCGGCGGCGATGCAGACGAGAGCGTCCTTAGATCTGAAAGTTCTTAAGCAAATTGGAGTACGGCGGCTCCGGTCAGCGACGGCGGTCGTCGACTGTGGCGGACAACAGTCCGGGCGCTTTTCTTTGGGATTCAGCGGCAGCCCCCATCTCGGGTCGGCAGCCTGTCGAAGGTCTGTCTACCCGGGAGCTTTGGCAAAGATCAGCTGGTGCACGATGGTCCCTCGTAGCTCGGGAAGAGGGCGCCTTACCAGGTCCTCTCTGGGTCAGTCCTTAGAGGCACAGCAGCTTTCAGATTGTGAAGGAGAGCAACAGCAATTCTTCTTGTCCAGCAGGGCTTCAAGGTCAAGCTTCAGTTACTCCAGGTAATCGTCGTAGTGGACTTCAGCTTCTGAACATGAATTCTAGCAGTGAGAGGCCCCCAGATATACTAGTTGATCTCCCATTCATTCTGCTGGGTCATCCTCAGGCAACCAATTGGTCAGAAGGCCATTCATGCAGGCAGGCATCCAATCAGGTGCATAGTGCGTTCAGGCCATTCTCTTCTCTCCAGACACTTTCAACAAGTTATGTGTATTGGGACAAGTACCCAGCCATTCAACACTCCACACTGCATTCATACCAGTTTCGGGCAGAGCTGTCTCAGTCATTGTGTCAAACACCAGATACTAGACACCCACAACACAGAATGCGTATTCGTCACACACTCCATTCACCCAGGTCCCACCCACAGGGTATACCCACAACATACAGTCACTGGGAAGGCTCCAGCCAGTCTGGCCTGGACTGCACAACACCGTATATGGAACTTCCACCCAACAGCCGGTCAGGGGGAAGGGACAGAGTCAGGGCTTCCCAAGACTTTGGGAAAACAAGGTAACAGGCAATAGAAAGCAAGAGACCACAGGGGCCATCTTGTTTCCTATAAGGAATCAACGGATTCCAATGGCAGAGCCTGGGTATCCCAAAATGGAGGATACTCAGAGCACCTGTCAAATTCAGCATGGAGCTGCCACCAGCCCATACCCTGCTCTGTGGGCCACACACAGGTTCCCAAAAACATACACTATGGGCACAGGGTTGTACCCCCACCCATGGGTGCCATAAGGGTATGCCATGCGTCTGTTCACCAAACCAAAAGAGAGAGCTGCACCGCTAGGAGTCCCACATTAACTCCTGCACAGAAAACACGACAGAACACACAATAAAAAGCAGTAAAGGACAAGGATACAGAGGCCCTGTCCCTCCGATGCATTTCCAGCATCACAAGTACCATTTGCTGATATCCTGACAGATTTACCACCAGGATACTGGCAAACTTGTAATGAGGCCCATGTCTCCAACACTAAATCAGAGCATGTATGATGTGCATGATTCTGTCACCCAGAGTAGCAAAGCGGATATAAAAAATACTACCACCTCCCTAGCCATTCCATGTAACAAACCACCCACACCTCTGCCCACGTTGAATTTTCATGATGGCAGCGAGGATTGCATATCCATGGAATGTTACCTTGTTTTGCACTAGCAAAATAATAGGCAATTTACATACACAATGATTTTTTTAAAATGCTTTATTATTTGTAATAACACATAACAACACTAACAAACATCACACTACAGCTTATGTAAATACCGTCAGCCATTTTGTGAATGTGTCCAATAGAATTTCCCGGTTGGATTTACACCTATTCACAACAAGAATTATTAATGCATGGACAGTCCTGCTTACATATTTGCCTACAAAAGCTATCCTACCTGTCAAATATATGGGTTCACTTAAAATGAGCCCCACAACATCAAGACATAATCTAGATGAGAATGAAAACCTTGGGACCTTAAACAAGTATTAAGTAATTAACACAAAGTAAGAGTTCATGCAGGTGTTGGAGATAAACTGGTATGAAACATGGCACAAGAGCACTGCAGATGTATTTGAGGGATGTGTACCTCTGGGAATCTCTGGATGCAACAGATAATGTATGACTGTGTTAGCCAAAGAAAACACTTGAGGTCTCAAATGTGTTGTCAGAGCTGAGCTGTTATATTTGGCATCTTAGGTAGAAGAAACCAGACTACTCCAACAAATGTAAGTTCTTCTAAGCGTTTATCACACATGAAAGCTGGCTCCACAAGAGGCAAAGGAAGAGGCAAACCCTCAAGCCTGAGACTGAGGAAGAGCATAACAAGAATGCCAGAACGTGGCAGTCACCAATAGAAATACAGCTGAAAGATGAAGGTTATGGGAACATAAAGCTCAACCTAACTTGGTCTAGTAGGAATTGTAACAAGAACACAGTTAAAGAGTAAAATTTCATCTGATCCCAAATCCAGGAATACTCCATAACATTTTGAGACACACAATCTTGAATTGGCCACCTTAAACCTAATTTCCAATTGTATTTGTTTTGCCGCCCTCTGATAAAATAAATCAATGAAAATGTAAGTTCTACAAGATTTAGTCTTGGTCTGATTTCTGATCTCTGCCACTCTTGTGACAAGACTTTTGAAGCTCCAGTAAGTAAATAAATAAATTACACACATGGGAGTAGATACTTGAGATGAATAGGGACAATATGGCCAGTTATTACAAAGGCAATCTTTAACTATTAAGGGTTTGTGTAGATGCATCATAAGAGAGTAGTTTGGAAACTGGAAACAGGTTTAGGAGACTGCATTTGGAGATGTAGGGCGTGTCTGGTTGATTTTTGTTCCTTTGCTCCAAAAGCTGCATATTTTGTTTTTATATCACTGCCATCACATCACTCCTTAAATCCATCAGATGCATCAGTTTCTCTTGCATTCCTGTGCAGTAATTCAGGTGAAGGCTCATGTCTTACACTTTTCACTTCTACTAGTGATTATTGATTTACATTATTTACATAATTATTCTACTATGATGGGTCGTATTGTAGAACTAAACAAACAAATAAATACATACCAACAAGGCAAACAGATATTGCATGAATGAGCAAACGAGTCTCTGCACATTGGAATGATGTTCATAATGTTCAATAGACTTCTATGGTATTCATGCACTCGGGAAATGGCTACTAATGAATTAGACAAGTTGTTTAAATCCAGCAAGCTCACTGCTGCATACGTTTCCTGACCTGGAATCTCCTAGTGAGTATTGCCCCAGACATAGGCGGAACATGTACACGTTAGACTATGTATATTCTCACAATGTATACCTGTTTGACCACTAGGCCCATAATTTGGTGCAGCCTGCGATGCCATCCAGATGCTCACATGAGAACAGTAGTCACTGACTTACAGGAAGAAGGAGATGCATTCAAGGCGAGACGGCTAATGTCAAATCTTAAATTGAGCTTTGTGCAATATGGCTTGGCATTTTAATTCTTCTTGCTCTATATTCTCCTCAGTGGGGACACATTTTACTATCACTGGGTATCCCTGTAAACACTGGCTCCATGAAAGTTTTCAGGTGCATTTCTTCTCTGCCTACCCACTTGGCGTATGGGAAACAGAACACTAGCACAGAATATAAGAGTCCTTTTTCCCCCACAATTTGGGTTTAAGTGATTTCATACAGTTTGATACCTATATGAACAGCATAATAAACGAAACAGCTTATAATGCTAGCACATCTCATTTTTATGAACGCATGTGTACTGTTGTCGGGAAAACAAAACTGAAAACTGCAAAACAAACATTATTTTGTCCATTTTAATTATGTGCAATGGCCAGCCGCAGTGTATCTTATATTTCCGCCCGGAAATTAGTCTGAGCGTGAATCGTGCAATATGTTAGATAGGTTTTGTCAATCACAAACATGAATCCCTGTACCCCAATTACTGTGTAGTCTCATCTTATGTACAAAGAACAATTGTTGGCTGTGTTGGCTGTGCGTCAGGACATTACTGGGGTATAGCCTTAGGGAATGGAGCCTGAAACCTGAAATCAAAATAAAAGTAAACTTAGCCAGCACTATCCTGCGCACTATCCTTTTAGTAAGATAGCAACTGTAAGACATATTACTGCATCTTTATTGTGCAATAAAATGTCAATTTTCTCTAATATAGTTCATTTGCATTGGCATTTTGGTGAGTTGTGAATGCAGTGCTATTGATACAGAAACCACAGAATTTCAGTTCATCTCATAAATAGAATCCCAATGTGCAGTTTGAAGAATGAGGAGTGAAATATGGTATTTATATTATTTTCATTTTCTATGAGGGTAGAAATTACACAATTAAACTTGCTCTAATTTCAATCCTTAGTAAATTGCTATGACTCTCACAGTGCACACATTATAATCAAACAAATCATCACCAAGCAGTTGCTCTGGAATGCTGCTTTGGAGTGGGACCAAGCATGATTTGCATATGGTCTTTCAACGTTCTGGATTTGCTAGGCACACGACAAATGATGGTCTGCAGGTTTGCCTAGAGTGATGCCCGAAGTTAAGATTAATTCAAAATCTTCCAGCCATCACACTTTTGTTTTGCTGTTATGGTGTGGATGTCTTCATATCACAGCCTAATGTTAAACATTTCTGTGAAATCCCTTTGGGTACTGAAATGAAGGTGCTGATTCAGCACCAGGTAGAGGGGCGCATCTACCAAATGTGGGAATAATGGGAGTGAGTAGTGACACCCCCAAGGGAGGGACAAGGGATCAATGGAATCTGTACCCAGGGACCAAGCATTGAGGGGGAGAAGGAGGGACACTCTGTATGCATAACAACATGGACACAATGTCTGCTGCACAAGTACAAGGAAGGCAAAATCACAGCTAAGCACATTCCATGGGGATGCTCTAAGTGGGTCTTTCACAGAAGGCCAGTATGAACACACGGTAAACACGCAGTGGCTGCGGGGTCGGGGAAGCTGAATTCTGGCTGCATGTCTACAGCAGACCACTGTCGCTGGGAACTGCACTGGACGATACAATCAATGTCGGTGAGCCAGTCCCACGGTTACTCGGGGCAGCTCGGGAAGACAACCTTATTCGGAAGGCACTCGCATAACACCAAAGGCAGTTTCAAGGGATGGCAACAAGGATGTGAATGAAGGGACACTCTGAGAAGCGCAAATGAAATGGTATGTGTTGTTGTCCCTGAAAAGCAACAAGCATACAATGTATTCACAAAGATGTGTGCAAGATTTCTCATTGAGCAGGTGCCATGTGAATGTCTCCCTTCCCGCTAGTTCAGGGTGCCTCGTGTTCCTTCTTTTTTTGTCCTGACCAATGACAGAAGAATAAATATCCAGAGGTCAGCATAAGTATGTTATTCCTCGATTGCAAAGGGATTGGGGTGGAGCAGGACACAATGTGGGGCTACACAAGGGTGGAACAAACTGGGAGAGAGCAGGTCTGGTTTGCTCCAATCATGTCCAACGGACATATGTTTAGCTATAGGGGCGTGACAAATTCTAACCAGTCAGCTCTGTGAGAATAGCAAAGATGTGAAGTTTGAAGTGCAATAGTTTCTAACTGTACACACATTGTATTAGCAGTCTAAAATCATTGTTCGCTGTGGGCCAGTTTGTCAGCTCTCATCAACCAGTTCTGTTCAACCATTCTGTTGGATTTGTGCTTGCCTAGCTGTAATAAACTGTGTTATTTATTGACTGGTGTATGCTCCTTCTTGGATAGCCACTGGTAACTCATTGATTACATGCCTTTAGAGGACCCCCTACAGTACAATGAAATGAGATTATGATTTAATAAGAATTGCACACAACCTGTGCAAAGGTTTATTTGTATCACTGCACACACACCTCATAAATGTATTTTGGGTTGGACAGAATTGACATCTCACTTGGTTTTAAAAGTAGTGAGACAGCACTGTTAATTTTCCATCTAAATGTGTTTATTTTGGTAACACTTTCCCAGACTACTCCCCTTGTGGGATTTAAGTTGTCGAGAGTTTATATCATTTCTATTGGAGAATTTTCATACTCACTTTTTAATGATCTTTAAATTGCACAGAGATTCTTTAAGATTGGAATCATCCCAGTCAGCAGGCTCTTCCTGGTAGCTTCTACCCTTTGTTAGCAAAGTAAGTGTGCCTCCGGTTAGGTTGGTTCTAGTTCTCTCATGAACAAAGTCTTGTCATCTGCAGATAATATCTATATTCACCGCTCATCAAACAGGAACAGGGAATGGTATTTTTTGTGGCTTTTTCCAGAGAGTCAGAATGCCCTTCACTGCTATTTCTGGTTATTGTTTTTAAGTAAACACTATTTCCACTCATATGTCACAATTACATCACAGTTTTTAAATTGGTCAAGTTCTTCTGTTGGCTTGCCGAATAGTTAGACATTCACAGAGAATACACATCCTTAATCTCCATTGGGTGTTCAAATGTATATGCTTTTGAAAAGAAGAATGTGGGTACTGAACATTTTCATACATTTGTTTTTCAACATCTTCTCTTTATTTTCCATTCATAAAATGTCCAGTCCCAAAAAACAAGAACAAAACCGATATATAAACTAGTATGTGGTAGTATACAATAAGGTATGGTCACAATATTAAATAAAGAGTGGGTCAAATAACTTGTGTATTTTGGGGATGGGGAGCAGGTGCAAGTGGATCTAGATCACCTGGCATAAGCACCACCCACCTTTTTCCTTCCTGCCTGCCACTCTTTTTCACCACTTAGCAAGCCCCTCCCACCTGGTGCCTTCCTGCTTGCCGCTCTTTTTCACAATTTAGCAAGCCCTGCCCACCTGGTGCCTTCCTGCTTGCCGCTCTTTTTCCGTACTTAAGGAGCCCTCCAGCCTCTTTTCCTTTGCAGATGGGGAGCAGGTGCAAGTGGATCTAGGTCACGTGGCATAAGCACCACCCACCTGGGGCCTTCCTGCCTGCCGCTCTTTTTCACCACTTAGCAAGCCCCAACCACCTGGTGCCTTCCTGCTTGCTGCTCTTTTTCACCACTTAGCAAGCCCCGCCAGCCTGGTGCCTTCCTGCCTGCTGCTCTTTTTCAACACTTAGCAAGCCCTGCCCACCTGGTGCCTTCCTGCTTGCCACTCTTTTTCCCTACTTAAGGAGCCCTACAGCCTCTTTTCCTTTGCAGATGGGGAGCAGGTGCAAGTGGATATAGGTCACCTGGCCTAAGCACTACCCACCTGGTGCCTTCCTGCTTGCTGCTCTTTTTCACCACTTAGCAAGCCCCGCCCACCTGGTGCCTTTCTGCCTGACGCTCTTTTTCACCACTGAGCAAGCCCCGCTGACCTGGTGCCTTCCTGCTTGCCGCTCTTTTCCCTACTTAAGGAGCCCTCCAACCTCTTTTCCTTTGTAGATGGGGAGCAGGTGCAAGTGGATCTAGGTCACCTGTCCTAAGCACCACCCATCTGGTGCCTTCCTGCCTGCCGCTCTTTTTCACTACTTAGCAAGCCCCGCCCACCTATGCCTTCCTGCTTGCCGCTCTTTTTCACCACTTAGCAAGCCCCGCCGACCTGGTGCCTTCCTGCTTGCCGCTCTTTTCCCTACTTAAGGAGCCCTCCAACCTCTTTTCCTTTGTAGATGGGGAGCAGGTAAAAGTGGATCTAGGTCACCTGGCCTAAGCACCACCCACCTGGTGCCTTCCTGCCTGCTGCTCTTTTTCACCACTTAGCAAGACCTGCCCACCTGGTGCCTTCCTGCTTGCCATCCCCACAGGCCATCCATACCCCCTCTTGTCCCCCCTGATGTTCCCTTGTGCCCCCACCATTCTCGCGCACAGGTGTTGCCTGTTTTGCTTGATTCTTCTACCCTTCTCCCCCTTCACCCACCTCAAGACTACTTCTGCAGGAGTTTGTCCTGATAAATTCTGGTTTCACCATCACCGTCTTGTGGCCAATGCTGGATTTGACTTTTATGGACTTCATTCATTAACTCACAGTGTGTCACCCTTTCTCAACTCTCATGCTGGACTTCTTTTGCATCTTGTACTCATGGTGGCCCTGAATCATGCTGTTCCCATCTTCATCTTGTATCCTGGCTTGCAACATTACGTGTTGCTACGTGACTTCTGCATTGTATTCACTCTCCCCCCTTGCTTCTCCACTCTTTTGACTTCTAACTCTCTGTTCTCTCCTCCTTTCCGTTCTCCCTTTTCCTATCTCCTCCCCTTACTTTCTTCTATGTACTTACTCTATCAGAATTGTCCCTGGACCTAGTATGATAGCAACCTCGTCTGTCTCTTCCCCCCTCCCCTTACTGGTTTTTTCCTCCCCACACCCCCTCCAGCACTATCTGCACATCTGAAATGGCGTCAGGCCTAGTATGTTAGTTGCTTGTTTTGTTCCACCCCTACCTTTCTGCACCCCTCTCCTTCTCCTCTTGTTTTTCTCTGGCTCTACCAGAAATGCCGTCAGGCCTAGTATGGTAGTCGCCAGTCTGTTTCCATTTCCTTCCCACTTTCCCCCTCCCTTCCTTATCTATGTCTTAGCTCTTGCACTATCTGAAATGTCGTCAGGCTGAGTACGATAGGTAATTTCACAGCCTTACTTTTCAGGGCCTGTAAGAATGTCATTGTATTTTCCCTTGCTCCCTCCCTTGCCCTGAAGCGCTTTGAAACACATTGTGTATAGGCGCTATATAAATAAACTATCATATCGTATCATATCATATCCAAACGGCATATCATCTGGCGGCTTTCTCTAACCCCTCTCCCACCTACATACAAGTTGTCAATGTTTCAAACACCATCTGAGGACTGGGGTTTTACACACTGCCCCCGGGAACTGCTCTGTTTAATTGAAAAGGAGGGACCAGGTGTGGTGAAATGTCCCCATGTTGCTCACACAAACAATGTGATTTTTTCTACCACAGCTGTATCCCAGCATTTTGTTCACCACATAGGGATGACTGGTCTCTCTGGGGATTTCCAATGGCGGGCAACAGTGATATTTGGCTCCATGAGAAGGTGAGTAATCAACCCACACATGTGTCCAGTAAGCGGGAGCGCCCCGTTCCCCCTTGTCGTCCAATCAGACGATTCCTGGATCCCAAGGGATCATGAGGCCCATGATTTGTTTGATGAATTCCAACACCTCCCACTAAAAATGTAACCGTTTTCGGGCATGACCACCATTAATGAAAAAACGAGCCTGCGGCTCCACAACCCCTGCAGCAGGATACCGATATTGCTGGGTTAACTCAGTTCAGGATTTCCAGGGTAAAGGACCATCTGTAGCATACTTTTATGGAACCCTCTCTATTTGTGATACATCGTGAGCTTTTATGTATGCAGGCCCATATCCGATTCCACTCCTCCTCCCCCAGCTCTCCACCCAAATCCCTTTTCCATATAAGCATGTATTTCTCTTTCATAGTTGTGTATACCCTGTCTAGGAGTTTATTAAGAGTGTAGATCTTTCCCTTGGGGACCAAAATGGTTAGGGTGCATTCTAGAGCATTGAGTTCCCTGCCTCCTTTCAGTTTTGTTTTATGCTGTGACATCCAGTGTCTAAGTTGCATGTATCTGAATCTCCCAATTTCTGTGACGTAGAACTTTTCCTTACATTCCTCGAAAGAGAGGGGTGGGGCGTTATTGAAGAAGTCAATGCAAGATCGTTTTTATTCCATAATTCAGGGTAGCAAACTCCCACCTTAAAGAAATATGGATTCATAGTGTTATGAGGATTAATAATGTTATTTATTAATTACCATCAATCCAAAAAAGTGAAATAGTAATGCCAATGAATTTTGTTTGGAACTCAGTCTCAGAGAAGCAGGTCTGACACTTATTACTGAGTAGTCTACACATTTCAGTTTTAAGGATTATTAATGGCTGTATTTTCAAATATCTATTCTTAGACTGGGCACCTGTGGAATAGGCCTAATGGGTTCTCTTGACAACAGACTATTCATTGATAAACTCCAAAAAGGCCCAGGCTAGTTTCTTGGGAATACGAGCCAACACCATTGAAGTATGTATGTAGGCCAGAAATGACGTTTTGACTTTTGGGTAGTTCCACAAGAAGACACAAAACAGACATTGCCAAAGACATCCTAGAAAAAACAATGATGGTTCATATATTTACACATACACATCCTTGCACAACGGTAATAGAGTTGTACATACATGTATAAATATGCCATTGGTATCTATCTAAATGTATGATATTGAGGGAATGACCTGAGGTTTAATATCCTGCTGTGCAATGAAACTGCTTACATCTAAATCTCTTAACACACTGGGGCCTGTTGCAATTTTAGAGATGGAGTTCTTTTGTAAACTTGAGCTTTCAGCATCTCCTGTTTACACTTTACATTTCTGAAAACCCACTTTCTAGGTGAAATGGATTCAAGTGCCAATATGTCAAATGTTTAGTAAAATCCACACTATGGCCCTCATTACGATACCGGCGCTAAACCATGGCGCTATTAGCACCATGGTTGGTGCCGGTATCGTAACGTGTCCGCCATGGTGAAATGGGGAAATACCACCCCATTCCACGGTTGGCGGGGCGGTATTTCCCCATTTCCCCACGGCCCTTCCCCATTCCCATTTTTGCCCCATAGAGCATAATGGGAATGGCGAAGGCGCTAAGTACGGTACCGCAAATTGCGGTACCATACTTACTGCAAAGGTCCCTTTGCGCGTCCCTACTTTAACGGCTGGTCTAGACCAGCCGTTAAGGTCGGGTCCCGCAAAGGGACCTCGTAATTAGGCGCTAATGGGTTAACGGCGCCGCAGCCTTTTACGGTGCAGTTAACCCATTAGTGCCAGGGTCGTAATGAGGCCCAAGTGCCTCATTACAAGTCCGGCAGTAACCCTGCCGGTGCTACGGGCGAGTTGCCACCGGATTTGGAAGATTTACCAGTGTCTGGCTTGCCAGTAACACCAGGGGATTAGAACCCTTGTGTTCCGGAAAGTCAGGCGCTGGTAAATTGTAATTCCCCATTCCCATTGAGCCCCATAGGCTTGCTTACCATGGCCGCTGTCTCCGGCAGGGTCTGCCCTGTCGGACACAGCAGCTCCGGTAGGCAAATCCGTAGTGTGTCGGTCCGGAAACAACGGGGCTGGTAGGCTTGTAATGAGGCCCTATGTATTGTGTGATTTCTCTTAGATGTGCATGTCCTGTGTCCGCAGGTGCTCTGTGTTCATAGCAATGGAAGACATCTTGCACAGTGAAGCAAGGAAAGGCACAACTCCTACACCTCTCATTTGAATTGGGGCCGTCTTCATTTGCCTTTGGTATTCTTACACTGAGCCCTCTGCCTCACACTTGAAAGAAGCAGCATCCTTTTTTGTCACCAGTTTGCTTTAGTGAAACAGGCATCAGCACAGCAAGGGCGGATTTTGCTATGGCACACAAAATAGGTTTACTCAAAAGCAGGTAAGACATATGAAACAAAAGGTAAACATTAGATACATGAATTAAATGTGTAATACCATAAAGAGAGACAAGTTCATAATTAGCATATGTCCACATTGTATTAACATGAGAAATTAAAGGAAAAAATAAAACCACTCTGCAGCCACCCACAGACTTAGAGGAGACAGCTAAAAAAGGAAGGAGCTCCAGGGACATACGAATTATGTAACTATGAAAGACCTGAAAACATAAATTTTTCTTTTTTGGGAACAATCAGGAACTGGAAGGGGTTCAAGTAGAATAGGTAAGATTTAGGAGGGGGAAACCTTTAACAATTAAGAACTTGGGCTTGATAAAGGCTGCGTTTTGTGCAATCTGATCACGTATGCCGCACCATCAGCATACCACACGGAGAAACAGCATCAGATGCCATTAAAACCTCCACGTTAGCTGCTTCAAAACATGCATCTGCATAAAATGCAGTCAAAAGGCCTACAATACACTTTTAAAGGGATTTGAAAGAACATTGCTAACAGGCGAATGATTTCTTAGGATGCCTATTACAAATGTCCTGGTTACCAGACATACCAAGAACATACAACAATGAAAGAAGTTTAATCACTTGAACTCAAAGCAGGAGACAGATATGCTCAGGACCAAGTACCACATCAGGAATATTCCCATTGAAGTGCGTAAGGTAATTACAGAACTACAGAATTTGGTCAAATTAAGAAAACACAGAACATTATCTTGTTGCTAGGCAAACATAAGTACAATAGTGAGTGCCCCAATTTACAATGAAGTAACTTTGGAAACGTGATTAGTGCTACTTCACTGAGGCTTTGGTGAGGCAGTCCATCGGATCCCCTTGATAGATTGAGTGATAACAAGCACTTAAACAAAAATATGATGCAGTTATGAAGCTATGCACAGACTTAGTGGAACACAGTCAAATGTCGATTTGGGAATAACAGTAACCAGTGCCCCCCGAAAAATAATTCTTATATGGCATGCTAACTTGAGCTGAACAAGGTGCTACATGCTTAGGTTCCACTAGCTGCGACACAGGGCTTTGTGCCCAACTACTGGAATGCCACCCTTCCCAAACAATCGTCATAGGTAATGGAATACTATGAAGGACAATTACATGTATGCAATGCAAAGACTCATTATTAACCAATATTACAGTAATAAACATCTTGAGCTGAACAACCTCAACTTGAGCAAGTTGCATCACGGGACGTTGTGCCCCACTACCATGAAGGTGTTTATCCCATGCATGAGTTCACTCCTCATAGGTGGCAGAGCGTGCTCATAATACGGCCAGCGAGTTCTCATATAGTGATCCTGTCAGCATGGCTTCTGGGTTGCTGTCATATTAGCATGTGTAGAATTCTAAGGGGGGGGGCGGTATTGACACAAAAAGAGGTGCAGACTATAAAGGCTATAAAGGCACCCGCCGTCCATGGACGATGCATGTAAATGGCCAGTGACATCCTTCGTTTCCATTTGCAAAATGATCTTTACTGGTTCCCTGTGCATGTGGGACACCTCCCAGGTCGGGCATGCGCAGAGGGCCTTTTGTCTGTGGGAATGCTTTGGTAAGCCAAAGAATGCACATCAGTAACACAGATTTCTTCATTTGCGTGTGACAGGTATATTCTGTTTGTTATAACAGAAGGGGACTTCATCTCAAAGGGTGTGTTGCTTCTATTTGCAAAGTGAATGCAATTTGCAGGAGGCCCGACTTCGGCTGTTTCCGGACCGCCGAGAACCACAGGTCTAGGATTAACACACCACAGGTCTAGCATTGCCAAACCACAGGTCTAGCATTAATAGTCTCAGGTCTAGCATTAATAACCACAGGTCTAGCATTTCTAAACCACCGGTTTAGCATTAATAGCCACAGGTATAGCATTAAAAAACCACAGGTCTACCATTAATAACCACAGATGTAACATTAATAACCACAGGTCTAGCATTAACTAACCACAGGTCTAGCATTAATAACCACAGATGTAACATTAATAACCACAGGTGTAGCATTACTAAACCATCGGTTTAGCATTAATAGCCACAGCTATAGCATTCATAACCACAGGTCTAGCATTAATACCCATAGGTCTAGCATTACAAAACCACAGGTCTAGCATTAATAACCACAGATGTAACATTAATAACCACAGGTCTAGCATTACCAAACCACAGAACTAGCATTAATAGTCTCAGGTATAGCATTAATAACCACAGGTCTAGCATTACTAAACCACCGGTTTAGCATTAATAGCCACAGGTATAGCATTAAAAAAACACAGGTCTAGCATTAATAACCACAGATGTAACATTAATAACCACAGGTCTAGCATTAACAAACCACAGGTCTAGCATTAATAACCACAGATGTAACCACAGATGTAACATTAATAACCACAGGTGTAGCATTACTAAACCATCGGTTTAGCATTAATAGCCACAGGTATAGCATTCATAACCACAGGTCTAGCATTAATACCCACAGGTCGAGCATTACAAAACCACAGGTCTAGCATTAATAACCACAGATGTAACATTAATAACCACAGGTCTAGCATTACCAAACCACAGGACTAGCATTAATAGTCTCAGGTCTAGCATTAATAACCACAGGTCTAGCATTAACAAACCACTGGTTTAGCATTAATAGCCACAGGTATAGCATTCATAACCACGGGTCTAGCATTAATAGCCACAGATCTAGCATTAATAACCACAGGTCTAGCATTAATAGCAACAGGTCTAGCATTCATAACCACAGGTCTAACATTAATAGCCACAGGTCTAGCATTTTACACATTGATGAAACCAGGAGTTCACATACTCCAGTGAGAGTGTTATAATCTACCTTGATCACGTTAATTAAATTGACTGATTTAACAGAGTAGGACTGGACAATGTATATGCAGCTATTTGCAACTGAGACAGGAGACTGTGAGTAGCTGTGGCATGAGCCCGATACGATATTTAATATATTTCGAACATTCATAATCAATTTCACATTTGCAAACCTACTATTTCCTTCTTCTGTGTCTGTCCCCTTGAATCCAGTGCCCACTGTCCTACTTAATGTTTTGGCGTCGTGCAGACAAGAATGTACTCTTTCATTAGACATATGTGATTATAATAATGTGATTTTACTGATTCAGTGTATGCTTCAACTTGCCTATGCTAAGATGTAGACTAGTGTTATTGTAGGGCTCATTATTCGAATTGAATGTGCTGTGCTATATATTTTATGTGTCTTTGATAATCCCCACAATATGAATCAAGAACGTGTATTAAAAAAAATGCCCAAATGCACATACTCTACTTTGCTAAAAAATAGATACAATAATTGAGGAGTCGAGCCACAATTAAATGTCCTTCATTCCTGAGAAAGGTACCTAAGAATATGCACCAACTTCGCCAGACAAACATTGCTATTAATAAGCGGGTTTCTGTTACCATACTAATTTAGAAACTGCAGAATGTTTATCAAAATCGAATTATATCAATCACACTGTCTGGGATGAACAATACCTGATTGTTCTAACATTGCTTGATAGAGGTGATCTTTTTTTTTATTATATAATATTGGGTTCATAGGTGCGATTTTTCCATTATACCTTTCCCCAGACGAAATTTGATTCCTCAACCCTCTGTTAAATGTTAACTTCATCTTATTGTGGTCACGTGAACCCACTGGTGCTGCTGGGCTTAATTTACTTTTGGAACATTGCTTCGGTCATAGGTTGGGTCCAGTTCTAGACAAGAATATTTCTTTGTTGACTTCCTGAAGCAGTGGGTCAGGAAGCAATTGTTTATCACATCAATCATAGCCAGTTCGACCGCACAACATTTCTCAGAAGTGTGCTATGATGATTGAAGTTACTTGCCACCACGGAGTGTCTGCCCTTAAATGTATTTCCTATTTTATCCCCGCGAATATCAGAGACCAGAGATGTTAGAAGCATGTGAGGAACAGATTGGATTTTTCGGCTTTCTTTACTCTACTACAGGTAATTTTTTTAAAGAGAGGGATGTGTTAGCTATGATCGTATATCACATCATGTGCACTGCACGCGAGATAGAGATAGAGGAGGATGGCTGCCACATCACTATTCTTATGATAATATTGTGGCAAACCAATGGCCAGTAGTTCAGAAAAATGTGGAATAGCTATAGTTCTCAAACATAATACAAGGGGGATAAGGTGCATGGAATGTTCACCATTCACAAGATGGATGGGAAAAGGAACGAGCAGAGAGAGCGATAAACTCGCTTTTTTCTCCTACATTTTACTCTATATGTTATCTCTCCATATATAAAAGGGACATTTGTGGATATTTGTGTGTGTCTTTTCGTCACGTTCAGCATACTTCCCAACATGCTACAAACCAGAAATTTGGCATGTGGGTAGGTTCCATGGTGTAGACAATGGAAAAGGTATAAAATATGCATGTTTCAAATGTTCTTTTGTAAGCGGTTTTTTTTAAGCAGTCTGCAATGCTTGCATATGTATATGTGTGTTTGTTTCTTTTCAAAATGTTCAGCATGCTTCCCAACATGCTACAAGCTCGAAATTTGGAATGTGGGTAGATTCCATGGTGTAGACAATGTAAAACAAATGCAATATAAATGTTTATATTTTTTAAGCAGTCTGCAATGCTTGGATATGTGTGTTTGTTTGAAATGTTCAGCATACTTCCCAACATGTTACCTGACATTTGGCATGTGGATAGGTTCCATGGTGTAGATTATGCCCCCCCTCTTTTGCCTTGTTGCGCCTTGACACACCATTTGCTGTATAAGCATATATAAATACCCAATAAATAAATAACAACAAGTATAAAACATACCCTTTTCTGGAAGAATGAGAAGCTGCATGCTCACTCCGTACATCGCCAGACCCCAAGAGAACCGCAAACACCACCTTAAATCGGAAGAGGAACCTGAAATGGCAATGAACCCAATTAGAAACCAACAACAAAACAAAAATAACTGAACACTCTCAACAGCCCAAAGCCAATAATGAGAACCACCAAGAAAACCTGCCCAAAGATGCAAACCAGAACAAATCAATTGACCACAAAGAGAAAACAGCACTGCAACCTAATCAACGCCATATCTATGCCCAAACATGCAACCGAAATCTACAACCTACTCTGCGACGGGGGAATGGACATCCTATTCATCACAGAAAACCGGCTAGCTGAAAACTTCAAAGTCATATTACACAGCTGCCTACCTGACAAATTCAAATGCAAACGGGCAAACAGAAATGGAAAAAGAGGGGGGACATTCAGTAGCCTACAAAGAACACCTATAAATTAAAACAGCAGAGCCATTAATCATCCAGAACTGTGAATCCCTCATCTTCCACCTTATCACAAACCCACAATCAAACCTTACATTCATACTTGTCTACAGGCCTCTAACCTATGACACCACTTTCACAGACAAGCAGTCACTAATCTAGCCATCATATGATTATTCTGCGGAACTTAAACACATTGATGGTTTGAAGAAGAGAACCCCAACTTGCAGAAAACCTTAACCAACCAATATCAAGACCATGCACCTTCGACAGATGGTGAAAAGGGTGACACACACAGCAGGACACACCCTGGATGCAATCTTCGCCAAAAAAGAACCTGATCACAACAGCACCGTCCATATAAAGACTATGGAGTGACTCTCTCATCATCCCTTTTGTGATCCAAATACAATATAATATTGTATAATATAATATATTTCCATCCAGAAATCCACTAAAATAACCAGCAATTCGAAAGATAAACTGGAAAACCTTTAATAACATTAGCCTAGAAGAACAACTAGCAGCCATAAAGCCAATGGTCATATCACTGGATGTGACAGGCATAGACGGAAAAGCAAATCTGATCCAGAAATGGATTGCAGAAACAATAGATGCCATCTTCCTGGAAAGGCACTTCATCCCATCAAGAAAGAAAGCAGTGGCTGGATGGTTCACCCCCGACCTAAAAGCAATGAAAAGAACTAGCTGTAAACTAGAACATGACTGGAGGAAAAATTACGACAAAGAAAAAAGAGTAAAATACCAAGTACAAATTTGATCATACAAACCAAAAATGCTCAAAGCACAAAAGAAGCACTACAACGATTGGATCACAAAAGCCACCAACACCCAAAGAGAGTTATTCCACATTGTAAATGAGATGAGAAACCCACCCAGATGCAACAACTCATCATTAACCTCCAAAAAACAAAGCACAAAAGAAGCACTACAACGATTGGATCACAAAAGCCACCAACACCCAAAGAGAGTTATTCCACATCGTAAATAAGATGAGAAACCCACCCAGATGCAACAACTCATCATTAACCTCCAAAAAACTAGATCTCACAGATCGCTTACAAGAACAAAATCACCAACATACACTGAGTCATGCAAAGCAGAACAATTGACCATACAATGCACCAGCTACCACCAGCCCCTGGAACACAAAACAAAATGTACTACTTCCAACAAATGTCAAGAGAAAAGCTACTAAGCCTGGTTAAAAAGAGTAACCCAACAGGTTCCCCAATGGACCCCTGCCCTCCAGAAATCTATAAATCCATCCTTGCACAGGACACACCATCGGAATACCACCTAAACTTGCTCAATTAATCACTTAAAACATAGAGAGTGCCAAGAGCATTCAAAATGGCCTATATTAAACCTATGCTCAAGGATACAGCGGGTGATGCAGAAGACATGTCAAAACTATAGACCAATCTCAAACATCCCATTGCCAGCACAATTATTAGAAACCCATGTGTATGAACAACTACTGGAGCTCGTTGAAAATAACCATCTACTGGACCAGGCACAAGTAGGCTAAAGACCTATTAGAGGAATAGAGACAGCACTAAAGATGAACCCAGACTCCAACACCAAATCAGCACTGGAATTACTGCATCTCTCAGCTGCCTTTGACACAGTCAACCACAACATCTTAAACATAATGGAGGAAATAGGGCCCACTGACACAATGCGGCTCTAGATCAAATCTTTCCTCTTGGAAGAACAGAAACTGTTTGGTTAAAACGTTTCATATCTGCACCACGGGACACCACCTTCAGAGTACTCGAAGGCTCATCGCTATCACAGCTACTCTTCAACATCTACATAACACTGCTAATCAGCCTGATCAAAAACAGGGACTAACATGCTACAACTGTGCCGATATTGCGACATACATGAAGAGAATGCACCCCTAATAGAGTGTTTCAAGGAGCTCTATGAAAGGATGAATATCAACAAACTCAAAATGAACCCAGACAAAACTGAATGACAGAAGAAACAATCAGCGGATCCCATGGCCCATAGAACTGGGAAGTCCACCAACACCATCTGCAGCTGTGAAAAACCTTGGAATCATCGTGGACAAAGATTCAACACTAGAACTCCAAGTTAATACAATAATCCAGAAGCGCTTTCTAGACTTCTGCTTAAACTCAACAGAAGAGATCACATCACACCAGCTCTTAGGATGCTACATTGGCTCCTTGTCAAAAAAAGAATTACTTTCAAAACAATGTCTATAACGCCGAGAGCAATACACGGCTGGGAGCAGAATATATTTAAAAGAACCTTTCCATCTACAAACCAGAACCCTGAGATCCTGCAACGACATTCGCCTAGAACCCAAACAATACACACAAAAAAACTGGGTGTATTAGCATTCTCCTGCTTAGCTGTGGAACTATGGAACTTCCTTCCCAAGGAAATATGTACTATGGAGGACCACACAGAATTTAGAAAACTTCTTGAAACCTGGCTCTTCAGCTCTGAACACAATGAAACCAACTGAACAGTGCCCGCACACCTCATAACTGGACAAGTACTCAAAAAGGAAAAGTAGCCCAGAAACAATAGAGAAATGAGGGCTAGGAGTGGAAGGAGATACCTTAAACAGAGACACACCCACCCCTAATGAAGAACTACTAAGAAAAAGAAGAAGGTGGTAGACTCGATACAATTGGGTCAGGGGGAGCAGGGGAGGGAGAATCAGGGAAGGAAGACTCTCAGCCTAGGCGTAACCGCACTGATGGCCAAAAGGTTAATAGGATTAATGCACCAGACCCTCCCCAATAGATAATAGACAACGCCCATAGGGTATCATAGCAGCCAACTAAACATTCCCCGTGGATTCCCCTTAGGCCAGTGAACACATCAACTAGCTAGACATAGGGCTTGTTCTAAGAAATCAGATATCTTGATTAATTTTGGAGAAGATTAAGAATCATGACCGCTGAGGTGACAATTAAGGTAAAACCCAGAAAGGGCAACTAGGAGGGAGACAAAGATCATGACTGCCACAGGTGACACAGTTAGATGAATTTCATTGGTAGGAAATGTGACACACTTAGACAGATTTCAGGGGTGTGAATTGTGATGCACTTGGATGGCTGTCAGGGTTCGGAAATGTGACACACTTAGGTGGGTTTAGGATTAGGAAATGTGATGCACTTTGATGGATTTTCAAAGGGGGGGGCGTACTTGGATTGATTCCAGGGGTGGGGGAAGTGGTGAATCTGGGTGGATTTTTAGGGCGGGGACACTTGGATCGATTCCAAGGGTGGAAGAGGTGGTGCACTTGGGTGGATTTCCAGGACTTTTCAACAACAATCTGTACTAATAAATTAACTCCTCTGCATCAACCTCTCAAATTCTGAAATTAACACAACCAGGCATCTACTGCACCACAGTCCACACATACTTCACATCACCACAACACAACAACAAAACAAACCACACATAGGGCCTCATTGCACGGTAGGCGGTGAGCCATGGCGCTATTAGCGCCATGGCTCATGCCGGTAAAATACCGGCACCGCCTTGCCGGAAAGGGGATTTACCGCCCCATTCCAAGGTTGGAGGGGCGTTAAATCCCCTTTCCGCCATTGCCCTTCCCCATTCCCATTTCTGCCCCATAGGGCTCTATGGAAATGGGGAAGGCGCTAATTACGGCACCGCAATTTTGTGGTGCCGTAATTAGCTCCGAGGTCCCTTAGCGGGTTGGATTTTAACGCCTGCAAGGAGCAGGCGTTAATTCCTCCAACCCGCAAAGGGACCTCGTAGTACGGCGGTAAGGGTTAACGGTCACCGTTGCCATTAACGGTCACCGTTAACCCTTACCGCCGTCCGTGTAATGAGGCCCATAATCTCGCACAACAGTGGCCAAATTATGAAAATCACATTTATTTTCAGTGAAGGGTGATTCCAAACTGAAGCTGCCAACAGCACATCACAGCTCTCTTGCTCTTTTTCCGCTCATCCCTACTAACCATCCAGCCTCCCTCCTTATAGTACAGGTCCGCCTGAATGACTGGAGACCACACAAGTCGCAATTGGTGCATGGTATAAAAACTTTAACATTAACATTTATTTATTTTTTAAGCGGTCTGCAATGCTTACCCCTGCCATATGGCTCTAGCACAATAGTTCTGCCATAATTCTGCGCTCATTTTTCCTAAAGTTCAGCAGTTCCTAAACTTCAGCAGTTCAGTGTTCCTAAACTTTCCACACTATCAGAATTCTAGCTGACATTAGCGACACCCACTTTGAAGTCAAGTGGGTGACCCAATACAGTGCTTTTGTAGTAATGCAGGTGACAGGAAACCGTGCATGTCTCTTCAATAGTGTCCGCAATGATGTTGTCCATCACATCATGGCACCTCAACAGTACAAAGGCTACATGTTGTGAGCCGTACACGTACGGGAACATAACTTCAAGCTTACATGCTTCAGCCCTACAAATTACTGTGAGAAACATGGCTATATTAGCTAGTGTCTCAGACAAAAAACAAGACAGTGCATGTAAATTACATTTTCCAGACAATGGGCCTCATTTCGAGATTGGAGGTAGCCATTGTGCTATTTGCGCCATGGCTGCCTCCAATACCGGGTCCGTGTCTGGTCTGGTTTAATGGGGACTTACCAGGACATTCTGACCTGTGTGGACCCGGTAAATCCCCATTCAATCAACCATTCCCCATTCCCATTTGAGCCCCCATAGAGCTCAATGGGAATGGGGAAGGCGCTAATTATGGGCCTGCTAATAGCAGGCCCATTATTAGCGCCCTGGTCCCTTAGCGGGACCCGTAAAGAACGTGTGGTCAGACCACACGTCCTTTGCGGCTCCCGCTAAGGGACCTCGGATTTGGGCGGTAAGGGTTTAACAGCAGCGGTTTCCTTACCAGTGACCGTTATCCCTTACCACCCAAGTCGGAATGAGGCCCAATGTGTACTAATGGATTCCATTCGAATCCACCTGGTCTTTAGCAGGTGCAAAACCGAGGCAGATTTTGCAGGTGCCTGGAAGAAAATATGCTGGTGAAAAACAAAATACACTTAAAGGATGGAGGTGGTCAGCACAGCGTATAGCCCATCTGCTTTGTACCCCTCCTCCTCCGTGTCACTGCAGTAAAACAGAGAAGAGCAGGAAATGGAGGTATAAAAAGAATTGCATTACACTTGTACCTGTCCTTTCTATCTCTGCCCCATTAAAATATTGTCTGTAAATCTTTGTTTCATATTTCTAAAACAGGAGAATTTACAGTGCAACTGTCCAACCTAGATCACTTATACAATCTCGGCTAGGAATGACCAATGGGATTAGAAGGGGTAGGGACATCGTCTCCCATGGGACCATTAAACTGGCAAAGAAAGCCCAGAGAGGGTGTGACACTCACAAGAGATGCATCCTTGCTGCTACCCTGACCAAACAGAGAATAATCAGATGGAGAAAGGTCTGCAAATAATTCAGAATTCCAGCTTAAACATGAATACATCAAAAGAGGGAGCTGCCGCAAAGAGACAAACTGAAGGCACAGACAACAAGTGGAGCTGTGGAAGACACCATAAGAAAATGTCAAGAAGTCTTGTATATTGCTCAGAGCAACTATGGATGGATGGTAATTTCCAGAATGAGAAAGGGATCAGTTTGGGGTCTGGAAAGAAGCTGGAAGCTCGGAACGGAAGGCAAAACCTCAGTGTGAATATAACTGGAGGGAGAGAAGCCATATCCTCCACCTGAAACCCAAGGTAAAAGCATGCCGTGGTAGGAGGGCCCATAGAAATTCTGACAAAGACCCAAGGCAAGCAGCAGGGGAGTTCTGTGAGAGAATATAGCAAAAAATGACAGCAAAAGTAGAAAGCTCACTGAGGGAGCCAGATTCTGTTTGATACAAGACCCTGTACTACAATAAAAGAAGATATTGCAATGCAAGCTAATAAGAGGAGGAAAGGGTAAACTATGAACCACCAGTTCCAGACAGATGTCTAAGAAAAAGAGAAGGAGTTCAAGATAAAGCAAAGAGAAAACCTGAGACTGAGGAAAGTTATCAGAGTCTTTCAAAATTACTGATGAACCAACTTGAAACAGAGTAGCATGAGAAACATCTACAGTGTGAGGGCAGGATCCATGAGACCTTCTCAACATCTGTTTGGAATGTTGTTAACATGGTTTGGACTTATAAAGACTAGGTTTCAGAGACTTTATTTTATTTTGGAGCTTTGACTCTGGACATATTTTAAATGTAGGTTAGATTTCTGCTAGCCTTCATTTGAAGATTTTAATTTTAGATAGGGAGTCAAAGTGGAGGCAGACACCTTCAAGACTATAATTTGTTCCACACTTATTTTAGTAGTCCTGTGTCAGGGTCAAATTAATAAACCCTGAACATTGTATACCTAACTAAAACATGGGGTTCTTAGGTACCTTACTCTATTCTTCATGGTGTGCTTTTTCCTCAACTACAAACAAAGAAATGTGGATCATCTGAAGAACTGACTGACCCTTTGTTAGATACGATACAACTCCATATAAATGGTGTGGTGAACAATCACTGCATTTCTGCATGGTAAAACACAAGGAAATGTCCAACAAACGATTGGTGTTTTGTTTTGCACATGATTTGGAAAATGTTTCTATGTGGTTTCAATTAAAGTACATCATTATGCATACAAATCAAGAACATCTGATGCCAAACCATCAGAACGGTTACACGTGAAAAGAAATATCTGTTTTCAATACTGTAATGTGTAACCCAGTCAGGAAATTTGATTGTGGAGGTAGAATGCTTATGATATATCTTCCTCCAACTGCAGTAGTTTAATTAGGTACATTCTCATGTTTCATATAAATGTACAGAGGTACATTTCTGTGATGCAACTGTAAATAAGATTCTGTGTACTTAAAAATCACCAGAAAGAAGTGAGTGCTTTTAACATGTCTGGATGTATACATCATTGGGATTATTCTGTACTACAAATAGCATGGTCACTTAAATAGGCTTTGCCTAAACTTGGTCCAGTGAATCCCATGACAAGATATTTGAACTTGCATGGCACTCGAAAACAAGAACTTGGAAGTTCTAGAATAAGTCAACTGGCAGCCATCTGGCAGATCAGAACCTGTGATAAATAGGCTGAACCCACAAACATGTTGTTATTTTAAGCACACAAACTCAACAAATACATCTAAATACATTAGGATATCATGAAATTCATTGTTTCCTGATCCAGTTAATTCTAGGAGGTAGTCAAATGTGTGTGAAGGCCTGTTTTCAGAAACAAAATATCAGAGGAACTTACTTCAATTCATTTTTTAACTTTAGCATTTAGCATATCTGTTCATGGCTAATGAAAAACGTAGGCAAAGGGGCTCTGTCAGCTGTTCATATGAATCATTAACTTAAAATGAAATCTGAACATGCTGGGCAGAAATTAAACATATCTCTGCTTTAAAATACATATTATTGTGCAGAATCTTTTTTCTGTAACTTAGAAGCAATCTCGTCTAGTGAAAAAAGGGAAATCCTCTGCAATCAGAAGGAATTGCGCAAAAAAAGACACTATGAATTATATATTAGTATTGTCAATATTAAACATGTTATATGCTTTTAATAATATTTTCAATTCCCATGCCACAAAAACATGTTTCTTGTGATTACATTTATTATAATTGTGTCATTCCGAAATCCACATGTGTTTAAAGCAAACATGTCCTGAAGTATTATGGCAGAAATAATGAATTTGAGTGCAAAATCTCCAGAGCCACACCTGCCATATGTCAAAAATATATTGGAGCTATCAAAGAAGGGGGTGCAATCTCTAGGACTGTCAATCTGTTAACTAAGACAATGAGAAGATTCATTCAATTAAATGTGATGATAGCGAGTGCCCCTCTGTGGGAAAATGTAGAGTTAAAACCTAAAGAAAATATAGAGAGCTCTGGGAATTTCAGAAGTCAGTAGATGGGGTTTCCCTGCCAGAATGGATCAGTGTTTAAGTGGGAAAATACATCGAGAGAGGTGAGGACTCCATGTTCCGTGTGCAAGAGGAAAACAGCAACATACTTTACCTGAAGCAGACATGATTCCCTCAGGTTGATTGCAATTGGGGACCTGTGGGTCTAGCTCACTGGAAACAATACCTTGAAGCTGGGAGGGACCCTGGTGATCCTGTGCCTTAAAAGTTAAACTCAGAAGTGAGTATGGAAGCCCAAATGCAATTAGATATATTTCCTCAAGAATCCTTTGTCAGGAAGCCCAGTGAAGGGAGTGGAACTGGGGGACTGACTTCAAATAGCATTTTCTGTGCAAATTATGCAGTGTCTTTTAACTTTAGCAAGCTGATTTCAAATAGACTACTGGGCTATTTTAGTGTGAAATTTATCTTGCTTGCTGGCCATTCTTAGTCAGCTAAAATGTAACTGACTTAAAGTAGGATATTGGAATGTTCAGTTCAGGGCAGGGGCACACAGAGTATTTTAACAGTAGATACACAAACTTACCCATATATATTCACAGACTCAAATTATGAACTGGTGTTTAATGTCCCATAATGTTATAGTGGGTTATTCAACTTTCAACATGTGGAAGCTATATAAAAAGAGACGTTTCTGGTGAGAAGTGAGCTTAGCGTGTTCATTTCCCTTTTCTACAAATGTTGAAAGTTATAACCATCATTCAAATCTTCCTTGTGCCATTGTGCAGACGGGGTTGGAGCCTGTATTAGGAAGACACTATCAGCAAAGTTAAGTGTGGGGGGTAGTAAGTATATCCTCAGAACATTATGAATTAATTTATTTTTTACCTTTCAATTTTATTTGTATTTATTTCCCTGTCCCATGCCTGACGACTAACCCTCCTCCCTCCCTCCCCTGTCCTCATCCCTCCCTTCTCCTACCTACCCCTCATGATTGGTGGCTTCCTCGTGGAAGCAGCCTTCTTCACTGAGGCCCCCAGAGCTGCCTTTCCCGGGCAGCCCTTGGCTTAGGACTACAAGGCAAAGTGCAGCTCCCCACTAAGCATCTCCATTTTGTGTGTGCCTCTGTTTGCCTGGGATGCCTGACACAGACCACCTACAGCGACGGTAAAACTCCTCTACTCTTACTACCTAATATCATGCATGCATTTAGCTTAATTGTGTGAGGTGCCTTATTCTGCATTTAGCCTAATTGTGAAAGGTAGCCATATTTTGCATTCAGCCAAATTGTGTAAGGTATCCATGTTCTGCATTTAGTCTAATTGTTTAAGGTAGGCTTATGATGCATTTAACTTAACTGTGTAAGGTAGCCACATTCTGATTTAGCCTAATTGTGTACAGTAGCCATATTCTGCATTTAGCCTAATTGTGTGAGGTAGCCCTATTCTGCGTTTGGCCTAATTGTGAACGGTAGACACATTCTGCATTTAGTCTAATTATTTAAGGTAGCCTTAGGCTGAATTTAACTTAATTGTGTAAGGCAGCCATATTTTGCATTTAACCTAATTGTGTGCAATAGCCATATTCTGCATTTAACCTAATTGTGTAAGGCACCTTATCCTGCATTAAGTCTAACTGTGTAATTGTGTCACATTCTGCTTTTAACCTAATTGTGTAATTTAGCCATATATTGCATAAGGTGTTCTAAAATCAATCACTCAATGTCTGTCTATGCATTTTAAGCCCTGCTCCCCTTTTAAATCTAGGCATTTTCCTAATTGTATTCACATTACACCTGTCTATGCAGTTTAGGCCCTGCTCTCCTTTTTGAATTGTTGTTTATACAGCCAATCCATGTTCTCCCCTCACACACTGCGCCTTCGTAACTTAGCAGAACTAGCAGGCTCATTCCAACTTAGCCCACCCTGTAAACTGCGCCCTTCCTCAAATCCCCCCTCTTTCCCCTGGCACTTGCCGCCTTGGCCTGACCAGCACTTGCCCGCTCCCCACCCGTGGTATCCCACTCCTGCATTTCTCCCTCTAACCTCACCCCCTACACTTATCACCTTGTCGGTAGGATTGTCACAAGGCCAACATAACTATTTCTTTGTTGTTGTATTCTTATGATTTCCCATGCCCCCCAAAACCGCATCTTGTCTTGTGGCGTCTGGAAAAACCTGTGTATAGGTGTCATACAGATGTCCAATAAAATATAACAATAAGAAACCAAACAAAATTGCCTTTAACCTGACCCCTCCCTTCATTGACAGTATGTGGGTTATAAGACTAGGGAGGTGTTAAATCTATCCCTCCTCTTATGAATGATATTAATATAGCTTTGTCCAGTGTCTCAATACTTGGCCTACCATATTAATAATGTCAACTGACATGACTTTTTTAAAATTTCTTTAGGATTGCCCAATGTACTCCTACTCAGTGATAGAAAGCTACAGAGATGTTTGTCTACAGTACATGAAGCAGAAGATGTACTGTGCTGTAAATGTGCAAATGTCACTCCCGTGTCCAGTAATTGAAAGGGGCATGGGGCTATAATATAAACACGTGTTCAAAAGATAATGGAATTATGAGGAGAGGGTGGGGTAAATGGGCAGACTATGAGGTTTATGAGGCCAACCAGGGCCAATTTCTTAGATAGGTGATGGAAGCAAGCAAGGGTAGCAGATTTGATTTCTAGTGATGCAAGAGCGGCAGTGGCATATGGGTTTATACATGTTTATTCTCTGTTCTGACATTGTGTTAGTCACCAAAATGCTTTTATTGACATTTTTTAAATCACCTTCAAATGCTTATACACACATTCATCATCAGTATCTCTAATAATTGTTCAATTTAACACATTCTGGGTCATAGTAAGACTCATCAGAAACCCTGTAAAATGTCATATTATACATATGTCAGAATAAAAAGCCTGAATAGCACTCAGTTGATAATGAGTGCTATCTCTGTATTTCTAAATGATCTAAAACAGTGAGATAAGACCAGCAGTAAAAGAGTCATTAACGTTGAGGGTAGAGTTGGAAATACCTCTGGATTCAGAGACTGATATATATTGTGCTCTCTGTAATTGATCATGGGTACCCAGTATTCCAAATGAAACACAGGTGAACAGATCTAATATATATATTAATGCTACTCATAATAAACAACATCTTCGATAGTCTTTCATTTCTAAAGATCTACCAACCAGTTTAATGCGTCATATACACAAGACACTGCGGTTCCAATAACATTTCAAATACAATCCTATGTTGGCCATGTTGGTCACAGCAGAAGTCCAGATACTTTTGTATGCCCACATTCCAAAATGTTCCTGGCAGAAGAGATCACAAAAACATGGGGCAAAACATAAGAGGAGTGTCTACGCAGCACCTGATTCTGTCATGGATGTACAGAAATCAGTAGAAGGACATTATTTAAAATCATGAAGGTTTGTTAAAAGGCCAACATCTGAGACACTGTTTTGGGTGGCAAAATTCTTGAGAGAAATATGGTTTATGGGGGCATATTTCATCCCACAAGAATCCATCAATTGAATGGCATTTGACTGACTGCGCGCATATCGTTTGGTGCGATGTTACTAAATCCCTTCTTAAAGAGTTTGCATTTTTACAAAACAATGCTGTCTTTCATTGTTATGTAGGCTAACTTCCATAACATGTGTTTATCCTTTTGCTTTCTAGTGCTTTGTTGCCCTATTGTTTTTATTCATGTTTTTTATGGTACAATTAGATATCTTACTTTTAAACTGTCTTTGTACCCTTTTAACTATCCTTCTTTAGGGTTGCCTGTTTTGTCCATTCCCATCCATTTGTCTTATTGCAGTCCCCCGAGCGATTTGAATTAGCGTTAGAATGCTGCACTCTTGAGGGACCACATTAACCAGCAGCCGCGTAGTTTTTGCAAGCTGCTGAAAACCCGGCTCCAGGCGCGATGGCCCGGTTAGTTCCGGTTTGTTGCTAGTGCAGGTAGGTGCAGTGTACGTTCTCTCTGCACTCCTCAGCCTTCTATCTCCTCGGGGTAGGTCTTTCTTTTTACTCAAATTCCTGATACTGATGTGCCTTTTACTCTGTCATCTTGCCCTGCTGAGTATATAAACCTTTCTGTTAGGGATATTTATAATCATGAGTTTCCGGATTGCTCTGGGACTCATGTTGCCAATTACACTTTTGTACCAACTACAGCCCCAAAATCTTCTGACATATCTAGCATTTCTGGGCCAGAGCCCAGTAGTTTGGCTGCTTGTAAGGTGGCTCTTCCTTTACTTACTGGGCCCACGCTCTATACAGATCCTAGCAGGAGCACCCCTGGCCTTCAAGCTAAACACTTGTTCTTTGCGCTTGCATGGTGTTGAGATCTTAGATCTTCTGTTGTCAACGAGCCCAGACATATTGGCCCTGTCTGAGTCTTGGCTTGATCAAGCCACTCCTTCAGAAGCACTTCCTGCCACCCCAAGAACTACTCTCTTCTTCTTGCTGACCGTAATGGCAGCAGAGGGGAGTGGGGAGGAGGGGGGGGGGTTACTCTATTTTTAAAATAGCACAAGACTTGTGTGCTATTTTAAAACGTGCCAGCTCTTTGTCTTTCATGACCTCTGGTGTACGTCTTCCGATTCAGCTCAGTTATTCTCTCACCTGCCCTATAGGTATTTCTTCTCCCAGCCATTTAGATAGTTCTAGCCACATTGGGTCGTTCTCCTCCAATCCCTCTGAGGGTTTCTCTTTCCAGCTCTTTAGATATGTTTCTTTCCAGCCGGCTCTGTTTTACTCCTCCAAGATCTCTGGGTCTTTTTCCTGCTTGCCTTCTAGGTTATTCTTTTCCCAGGCCTCTTGGTCTTTCTCCTACTATTCCTCTAGGTCTTTCTACTCCCAGTCATCAGAGTTTTTGTCCTCCATGCCCTTTGGGTCTTTCTCCTCTCATCCTCTGGGCCCCCATTACCTCAAAGCATTGGGTCTCACCTCTCACATCCTGTCTCCTGCTCCAGCTCCTGTTCCAACTCCTTGTACATTTACTTCTGATCCTCTCTCGAACAGACTCTGAATGAGTTCTTAAACCTATGTGCATTTCATAAGGGTTTGACCCTTAATTTCAGCTCTCTCTACTGTAATGAAACTCAGTTGTGTTTCTGTAGGTAGTTTAGTTGGGTATTGGCCGACAAGAACAGCCCCAGGGGATTGATTGCAGCCCTAATGTTGGAATGAGCTATCTATGTACCTGCGCATAAACTAGATGTGATGTATGGGCCACCAAACACATTCTTACCACACCTGTTCTTATTCTAAATTGGGATAATCTTTTAACCTCATTCTTCTCCATTACTATTCCTACTCCTGCCTCATCACCCATTATAGGGTCAAAATCATTCAACATCAGAAATGATTGCTTCCTGCTTCAAGATCCATCTTAACAATTGCATTCTATTGTCCTTAATCCTAAGAGAGGAGCAAATGTTTTGTTGAATGGATCAGAGAATTGCACAATACGATTGAACTGTTCAAATGCAGCAGAACCCTAAGAAGGTCTCACAAAAGGCACTTAGTTCAATGAAGTTCTAATGAAACCCCCATTAACCAAAGGTTTGGTTGAACCACAAGAGAAGGATCAACCACAAGAAAGAATACAAATCTATGTCCCTTCAATCCTTACACAACTCACTTCTAGCTGAATTAGCATACCGTGGAATTATGATTTAAAGATAAGGTGGCAATCTTTTCTGCCCCTATCAAAATAGCACTCATGTGTGCATCTGTGACTGAGACACACTTAGTATTCAGACTAGTCTCCTCACAAATAACTATTCCCTTGCCCTGCCACTTTTTAAAAATGTCACTTCAGCTCCATTTTGTAACTCATGCAACCAGGGCAATTGTCAATGTTGCCTTCCTTTCCTGGATTTTCCAGAAAGAAGGAAAGAAGGATAGAAAGAAAGAAAGAAAGAAAGAAAGAAAGAAAGAAAGAAAGAAAGAAAGAAAGAAAGAAAGAAAGAAAGAAAGAAAGAAAGAAAGAAAGAGAAAGAAAGAAAGAAAGAACCTTTCTCCAACTATCATCAAAAATCAATATTGGACCCCCTCCAACCTTGAACATTTCGCAGCAATTTCAAATGATAGATTTCTAGCAATACTGGCTGACAAATGAGCCTGCAACCATTTGATGATCTTCGCAGAATTGAAAAACCTGATGGACCCTCAGAAAGTAAGCATCATACCTGGGTACAGTATGGAATCAGTTTTGGTTTCTATCTAATCATCAAATCTACTACTCCTGGGTACCTCTCACTGGAACAAACGGTGTACGATTGAACCACCAGCGACACCCTGACAATCCAAGAAGTCAGAGGAGTAAGTAGCAACAGTGTCCACCCATGTCCGGCATAGGATAACATTGGGAACCAGTCCCTTTTTCTCCTAATTTAATTTCACTCACCTTCAGAGGTCGAACTTGTTTTGGGTATTCTGCCACTGGGTTATCCTTGGGTCTCTTAAGAAGGAAAACTCTTACTTACCTCTGATACAATTGTTGTAGAACTTTAAAACTATTACCAACATAAGCCTATTGAATCCTGCCTACAGTAAGAACATCCTAGTGAGAAACATTGTGTGGCTTTTATGACATTTGGGCACAAGGCCCCATTCATCTTATTGTTTGGACTTTCCAAGTTAGGATATTTTCTTGTGATCTGGTTCCCATAATAAACTGCATCTAAAATACTTACCTGCTTTGCTGATTAAGTAAAATGATGTATATTTGAACCTATGGTGACTGTATATATTTGTATCTTAGAGTGTTGTGAGATAATCATACCTGTTGGATTCATTTTTCAGTGTGTTCATAAGACCTGTAATTAATTACTGTATTGTTATACTTGACTGTCTAATTTCAATTATTGTATGCCATATTGTGTGGACTCATTTTGGGCCCCTGACTCCAGAAATCCATCTTAACATTTACGCCAGTCACTTCATATATAAGTATGAACTATTAGTTATTGAGTCACTTGTTTTTTCGATCTGCCCAAAGTAGTTTGAGTACCATTCCCTGAATGTGGTTCCTGAACTCTGTGTCACTCACAGTCGGAAGCAAATGCATCATACATTTACAAAAATTCCAAACGTGTAGTGTCAGAAACAACTCATGTATTTGTACACTAGACGATCTCTCTCACTTCCTCTTCTACTAACTCATATTCACGTTCTCTGTTAGTTTCCCCACAGACTTTTATCATTGTTGATTTCTTACAGTGAAGGTCTTACTTCTCTTACCTCTTCAGATATTTGTTATCTCTCGTAGTGTTTGCAATATCACCCAGAACCCTTTTGTCAGCAACTTCAACATCCCTTACTACTCTGTTGATGCTTTCACCAATATTATCTGACTGCGTTCGTCAACTGCCTCGGATCTTTTGAAGCCCTGCTCATGTCAGAGTTCTCGACCATAGTCTCCACTCTGGATCCGACCCAACCATAGTCAGAGCACTTCCTGCTCATAGCACTCTCCTGTCATCTCTTCACAAAGCGTCAACAGCTATCAGCTATGTGTTTCCACAGCTTCCACTTATCTTAACTTTGTCTCTTCCACTTCTCATATTTGTCAACCCATTGAGGGAGTACCATGCCCTATTCTCACTCCATAATCCACTGGTCTTTTTTGATCCTCTCATTCTCTGTTTCCAACCTCTAGTCACAAAGTACTGAGAGGAGAGGCTATAAAACCACAATTCACCCTCTATTTCTTTCAGATAAGTTTTTTTAGAGGTTGGTGTTCTCGGTTTTCCAATGACATCTAGCTGTGTTTCTGCATCCATGCGAAAGATCACATTGTCTCTATGAGGATAATTCATAGAATTCTGTGCACAAGTGGGGTACGCGGCTGGCGCACAGTGTGCACGTGCGGCAGTCTGTGCCAGCCGCATTCGCCAAAACCCATGTCAGTGCGCAGCGTATTCATGGATTCTAACACCCAAAACCAGCCGTGGCGCAGAGTGCCGCAGCGACCCTGCAGCAGCGCCAGTTACGCCCCCAACCCCGCCCCGTGCGCCATGAACAGTGCACAAATCCACTACACGGTGCGAAGGCCAGTGGACCAGCATACAGCCCCCCAACCACAAAAACGTGTGTAAAACACCCCAGGGACCCCTCAGAATACACGTCCCCCTCTCTGACTAGCGAAATCATGTGTAAATCTCCCAACGCACACCTCAGAATACACGTACCCCCCTCGCGCTAGCGAAATCGCCTGTGGTGTGGGCAGCCAGTGGGGCATGCACTGGGGTGATGGGCTGCCTGTGGGGAATGTTGAGGGTGGATGGGGTGCATGCGTGTAATCCTGGGGTGCGGGCGGAGTTCCACGTGCGATTTCGCTGTCTGAGCGGGGTACGTGTATTCTGAGGGGTGCGCGGGGAGTTTCACACGCAAATTCGCTGGCTGAGCGGGGTACGTGTATTCTGAGGGATGCGCGGGGAGTATCACACACGATTTTGCTTGGCAGTGTGGGTCCTCCCAGGTGTGCCCCCTACCGCCACCCCAGGCCCTGCAGGCAGGCCACACCACAGGGGACTACCCTGCACCCCTGGCCATGTCCCACAGGCAGCCCAACCACCCTGGCCGTGACCCGCAGGAAGCCCATCCACCCTGGGCATGCCCCCCAGCCAGCCCACATGTCACCATGCACTAGTGAGCACTGACACATGTCCCCCTGCACCCCCACCCACCCAGCATTGACGGGCACCTGCCAGCAGGCCCCAACTCATGTCCCCCTGCAACCCCACCCACCCAGCATTGATGGGCACCTGCCAGCAGGCCCCGACTCCTCATGTCCCCCTGCACCCCCACCCACCCAGCATTGATGGGTACCTCCGAGCAGGCCCCGACTCATGTCCCCCTGCACCCCCACCCACCCAGCATTGACGGGTAGGCCCGGACTCATGTCCCCCTGCACCCCCACCCACGCAGCATTGACGGGCAGGCCCCACTCATATCCTCCTGCACCCCCACCCACCCAGCATTGATGGGCAGGCCCGACTCATGTCCCCCTGCACCCAACCCACACAGCATTGACCTGCCAGCAGGCCCCGACTCATGTCCCCCTGCACCCCACCCACCCAGCATTGATGGGCAGGGCCCGACTCATGTCCCCCTGCACCCCTACCCAGCCAGTATTGACGGGCACCTGGCAGCAGGCCCCGACTCATGTCCCCCTGCACCCCCACCCACCAGCATTGGCGGGCACCTGCCAGCAGGCCCTGATTCATGTCCCCCTGCACCCCCACCCACCCAGCATTGACGGGCACCAGCCAGCAGGCCCCGACTCATGTCCCCCTGCACCCCCACCCACCCAGCATTGACGGGCAGGGCCTGACTCATGTCCGGCTGCATCCCTACCCACCCAGTATTGACGGGCACCTGCCAGCAGGCCCCGACTCATGTCCCCCTGAATTCCCCCCACCCACCCAGCATTGACGGGCAGGCCCCGACTCATGTCCCCCTGCACCCCCACTCATCCAGCATTGACGGGCAGGCCCGACTCATGTCCCCCTGCACCCCCACCCACCCAGCATTGACGGGCACCTGCCAGCAGGCCCCGACTCATGTCCCCCTGCACCCCCACCCACCCAGCACTGACGGGCAGGGCCCGACTCATGTCCCCCTGCATCCCTACCCACCCAGTATTGACGGGCACCTGCCAGCAGGCCCCGACTCATGTCCCCAACAACACGTCAACAAGATCCACATTCATGGGCCTCATGTCCACCAAAATCCCACTGCACGCCACCCCACTCTAAAGACCCAATCAAGTATTCCATCCACCCCACATAGAAATGCCAATAACATGACACAACCCAAATGTCAAGTATGTACATCAACACATGTCCGTCACAAACACACACAATGGGTGCCAGTGATTGCAAAAACCCACATTGTGACAAGCATGAAACCAATGAGAGAATACCACACATCGAAGTAATAAACAAAAATGTATTATACGTAAAATGAAGGTAATGAAATGAAAACATAAAACATTTCAAACAAGAAATGAAATGCAGCATGTTCCAAACAGAAAAAATATGAACAAAGTCTCACTCCAAAATAATCCAAATGAAATTGTGTCCAAAGTCTCCGGCCACCAAAGCAAATCCAAAGGAAACGAAAATAGTAAAATCCATTGCTCCATGGTGAGAAAAAATATAAAATAAGCTAAATTCACTGTTCAACTATGTACAACGAAGAAATCCAGCGTCCATGAGCCCAACAAATGAAATGAAACCTACAAAAAAAGAATACCTAATAAATAACTATATACAAAAGGTGGGGCATAGTCCAAGCACCCCAAATCAATGCAAAACAAAAAATGAAACCTAAAACTACAAACTATATACAATGGATGCGGGCAAGACCTACGGCTCACTTTTCGATTTCCCGGACCAGGGCATCATCGAACTCCTGGTCTATGCCCTGGAGGCGGGCTTGTTCCATGGCCCTGAGGTTTCGCAGGGATGATGCCATGTTCACCTCCAACTCCCTGCAAATTGCCTCGAGGCACTTGCCCTGCCTCAGCGCCCTGTCCACTGTGAGCCGTTCCTCTTCCGCCCATCGCCGCTTCGCATCTATCCGCTGGCCCAACCGCTGCCACACGGAAGACATTCCCAATCTAGGGTCCTCCTGCCCTGCGGCCGATGCCTGCCCCTCTGATGTTGTTGGCCCCAAGCCATCATCGCTCCCACCTTGAGCCTGCTGCTGCCGTGCATCTGCCCTGCCTGTTGTTACCTTCACTTCATCCTCCCACTGGGGTCCAGTTGTTGGGGTGGCCACCCCTGCTGGACCTCTGAATCACGACTGTGGCAGGGAAGTGTCCTCCACCAGCCTTGCTGCTGGGTCAGGGGCAGCTCCACAGGGCGCCCAGGTGACACTTGGGCAGGAAGATGGCACGGAAGACGACTGGCGCATAGTGTGTTCAGTTGAGGAGGGGGTCGGTAGAAGCTCCAGCACACGGAGGAACCCACCCCGGGTGACCCCACCTAGTAGGTTGACGCGGTCTTCGAGACATTCGAAATGACATGCACTGTCCTCACGAGAACCCCGCATGTCATCCCGAATGTCACGAACACGCAATGCCACCCCACCAGGCAGGCTCAAGCTGGTCCCGGATTGCCACATCCGGCTATCCCCTCCCTGAAAACGGGTCTGGATGAAGGCATCCCTGCTGGTGCGGGATGATGCAGTCACAGGATCGGGGACATGATTACACACAGGCACCTGCGCGGTGGCCTGTGCTGCCACCTGTCCCTGACCCTGGATTGCACCACTGGCACCAGTGGAATCCCACCTCAGGCCCTGTGTGCGTGACTTTCACGCCCTCGTTCTCGTCCTCAACCAAACCCCCCACCAACCTAGATGACTCAGTGCCATCTTTCTCCATAGGCCCCTGTGGGGTCTCAGCTGACCCTTCTGCTGCCGAGGAGTCCACCTCTCCTCCTGACTCCCCGACGAGATGACAACCTGGTAGGGGAGCTGGGCCATGCCTCTCCGGCTGGTGGTGGAATCCCTGCCTCTGTGCTCCACAGCACCGTCTCCGCCATCTTCATCAGTTGACACTGCAAACAGGGAGAGACAGAACACAGGAATCAGGGCTCTGTACAATGGTATGATACACACATGACAGTTACACATGAGTGGCAGTTCCAAAATGCATCACACTCCCAAACCCACATATCATTTGAACACACACACATGCTGAATTTAACAGGAATAGTGCAGCAGGCAGCAGCATCCATACACGTACAGCAGCATGTACATCCGCAGGTCAGCCTCCCTCACGTCACATGCAACATGGGGACTGCCAAACACATACACACACGTCACCAGACATAAATGCATCTGTACAACTCCACCACCTGTCACAGTGAAATCATCGCCATCCATGTCACATCTGCAAATTACTCCCCTACATGTGGGTGTCACAAGCATCCATGGTGTATCACAGTTGCACATTGCACAAAGACACACACATGTGCATGTGCATGGTGTATATACATGCAGGTGGAACCAGCATCCTTGTGTGACACCACAACCATGGAACAGTACATATACCTAAATTCAAACATGTGTGCACCCACCCATGCATTTGGCCAGCATGCATTTCAACACTTACACCATTGATGTGTCTCATACATGACATGACTCACATGCGGCAGGCTCATTTCCCTGTACATACACATTCACACATTGCCCTACAAACACATTTGTCCAACATGCACACTCCTGGCACACCTCTACATGCACAGTGTCCAATCAGTACGCATGTACACTTACCGCTCGACTCCGGACGGGACTGCTCTCAAGGACCTGAATGTGGAGCTTTGGGCGTATACGTTCCAGGACCCTCATCTGGATGTTGGATAGGCGGACCCGGCACCCCTCAGCACCAGCTGCCTTCAAGATGTGCCAGGCCTTGCTGAAGGTCCTGGACCTGAAGTCCTCCCAGCACTTCCGGACATGTTAAATGTCACGGACTGCCACCTCCTCCACGTTGATGGCAGCCACAATGTCCATCCAGACCCTCTGCCGTCTTTCATTGTTGGCACGTGAACTTCCAAAGAGGGCATCATACTGCCCTAGGACTTGCTCCACCAGGATACCAACCTCTTTGGCACTGAAGCTGGTAGCCCTTTTCTTCTCTGGCTGGGGGTTGCCAGTGGTGTCCGATGGTGTTTGCCCCAACTTGGCAACCCCCGAGGCAGGTGTGGGTGGGCAACGCGGTCCTGGGGCTGGGCTGTGGAGCGATGGTACTCCAGTCGGGAGTCTTCAGTTCCAGCAGGGGTGGTCACAGCAACTGGACCCCTGCAGATGGCTGACGTGCAGGCACCAAATAGCAGGCCACGTGGCCAGCAGGAAGGCAGGCAGCAGCAGATGGCAGGTGGGAGCATGCTCGGGGCTATGGGGGGCAGGAAAATGGCCTTTTGGGCAGGCCTTTTCCGTGTGTTGTCGCATGGCCAGCTTGATACGGAGTGATTTGGCACGTGAAAAAAGTGCACGTCAGCATGTAATTCGAGGAAAGGCCCTTAGCGTGTAAGCACGTCTGTGACGTTACACGCTTGGGCGTTTCCCTCGTGACGGGTGCATAGTGATTCAGCACGTGAAAAAACAGCATGTCCGCGTGTCAATGCGTGTAATCCGAGGAAAGGGCCTAAGCGCGTAAGTGATGTGACGCGGGTGTGCATTTCCCTCAGCACGGTTTAAAGGTGAGTGGGTTCAGCAGTTCGCTGTACGTGCCTTTCATGGAGACCGACATGTGTGTTGCTACTTCATGTTGTTTCGCGCACCATCACAACTTCAGAGTGGATCAAGGACGTATCTCTTCTTTTGGCAGGGGTATTGGCTACGTGTGATTTTCATTATCACGCTAGTCTGACCGTGAGCCGCGCATGCTATTTTTCCCACTGCGGGTGCGCCTGTGTATCGCGTATCCATTTTCGAGGTCATAGTAGCCTGCGTGCCCACGCGTACGTGTTTTTCATGTGCCTAGGTGCCACTGCGTACTGCGGGAGTTTAATTCCACACACCTGGGTTACCGGGGTTGCGCGCACGGTTTTACTGCAGTTTTGGGGTGCCTGAGCGTTGCCTGACCTGTCACTTCATCACCGGGGTCACATACAGCCTTGCAGGTGCTGGGTGCTTTTAAAATCTTGTATGCCCAGTCCAGTGAGTGTTGCTGCGTGTTTGTTGAGGCCATGTGTGTTTTACTTGTGTAATGTGTTGTGCATGACTGCCACTACATGTCATGTGTACATGGTTCAGATGTGCAAGTAATGCAATGCTTCAGTGATGCATGGCTGCTCTGCAGGTTGGTGGACATATGGAGCAGACGGGGACTGTCCTCATCACCACACTTGCACCCTACTCACATACTGGTCACCTGGATGCCCCTCCAGTCCATGTTCCAGCGCACTGGCCCTTTTGCATGTAGCCTGGGGTGTCCTTCCTCTCAGTACTGGGACTATGTCATAGCATGACTGATGTGCATGTATCCTCTGCCTGCATGCGGGTACTCCACGTAGGCATGCTCCCTTGCCCCTCCACCCCCCCTGCACCCCAAGTTCACCTTTGCACTGGTGTGCATAATTTTGCCGTAATGCAATGGCCTGTTCATGCCTCCTGTGTACATGCTAACCTCGACCAGCCAACCTGCCAGACACATGCAGTGGGGTACATCATTTGTCCTTGATGCAGGGTGTCTCACTTGGACTGTGCAGATGGGAGATGCTCCGCCGGGCCATGAGTGCCCATTCATGCTCCACGTGTATTCCATGCATGCCCTTATGTGTCCTTGAGTGGATGATCAATGTAGTACGTGTCCAGGGTGACCTACATTTCATGGCATTTCATCAGCCTTCCAATGCCCACTGTGGCTCAGACCTGCGTCCCACACAGGTTTAGGGTGTGGCAGTCTGTGTGGCTCACAGGCCTCACCCTGTTTCTGGCCCACTGACTCTGTCCAACTGGTGTAGTGTCTTCTGCACACATGGGTGTACTACTGAGGGTTCATCATGTGTCCTGCTTACTGTCCCCTCATCATCTGCTGTGTTGTCAGTTCACACAGATGATGCAATTGATGCTAGTCAACCCTGTCTGCCAATACACAGGTCTCTGGTCATCCTTTTGATACCATGATAGGTATCCCTGCATTTCCACTTAGGGGGAGGGGTGGTTTGCTTGTAGCCATGCAACCCATTGCACGTGATGCCTGAACTTGACCTTGCACTGCCTTCACGTTTTCTGATACACATCATGAAGTACTTGTACATGTAGATAGTGAGTAACGTACACATGTTCTGCACTGCATCGACCCACTTCTGAGCCATATAACACCCTTCTACATGCCTAATCACTGAAGCAATGTCAAGTTGACCCAGCATGCATGGCAGGTTCTCTTTTGTGTGTGACATGTCTGCTTCATGCGTTGGCTGTCTGTGTGATGTCTATGTGTGTGTGTGTTGTGTGCTTCTAACATCTGTAGTAATCTTTTTTTTCTCTACTTTTCAGATGATGACGCAGTGGAGCCAGAGGATGGTGTTGTCATGCCAGGCACAGGGTTGTTATCACTACAGCAACCCGGCACAAGTGGGGGTCATGGGGTGGTAGACCATGAGAACACACATGTGCAATAGACCATCTTGTCTTTGGCTGGCAATGAGTCCAGTCCGATGATCACTCTGACGTCCATGTCGAGTTGGATGTGCATCAGGTCTATACGTCAGGGGTGAGTGATTCTGATGTGGACACTCCTCTGTCCGTGACACCTGCACAGAGGGGTCAGACAGTGGTGGGACCTCCGCCTGTGGTGGATCGGGACGCAGGGTCACCCTCCACACCAGTCGCTGATGGGCCTGGGCCATCACGTCGACGGGGGCATGTAGCCGTGCAGCCGTGGGCGATGCCAACCCAACGAGGACGGCCGGTCCTTGGGTCCCGCATATGTCAAGCCCAGCAACGCGGTGGCCGTGCGCCACCAAGGTAAACTGAGTAGGAGCAAGACATGACTGCCAATTCAGAACGCCAGGGGGCAGCAAGGGAAAACATTCCTGTGAGCATGGAGCATGTGGCCTAATCTGTGCTCCACCCTGCTAGGCAGGTGCTTCTCCAGCAGTGGGCGGCACAGTCCACGGCCCACTCGCTTAGGCTGGGCATGGCGGCCTCAGACAGGGCATGCCAGGCTGAAATGTTGACTTTGCGTCAAGCAATTCCTGCTCACACAGAGGCACACATGGAGGCCCTGAGGGGTGAGTATGAGTCCCTCGATCCACTCTGGGTGTCCTCTTAATGTCCCAGAGGGCGCGGTCAGAGGAGAGGTTTGAGCAGCTTGAGCGTACCATCTCGGCTGAGCTACGTGCTTGCCGGGAGGTGCATCAGTTGTCCAGCCAGGCCTTGCAGAAAGAACTCTGTGTTACATATGTTACCTTGCAAGAGGAAGCACGCGAATCACGGGAGGTTCTGCATGCAGACCTACGTTTCATCGCCGCACAGAACCAGGCTCACCCGTCCAGCAGACTTGCTGCCGACGAGGGGCAAGCTGCGGCTAGGCGTGGCAGGCTCCTGTGCCATGTCCTCCTTTTCAGGATGAGCCAGACTCAGGCGACGAGGTATCTCCCACAAAGGTCGAGCTGTGCTGGCGTTGAGCCCATGTAGTTTTTTTTTTTTTAACTCAACATCATTGCATGTGGGTGTTGAGATGCACCCTGTACCTCCCCCCTCCTGGGTGCCTCCCCCCCGGGTCGTATGTGGTCATTTTAGTTTAGTTAGTTAACATTCGATTTGATAGTTAGTTTAATTAGGTAATATAGTTTAAAATTGCTTGTCTATTGTGCTTTCATGTGACGGTGTGGTTCTTTGTGGCTTTTGAAAGCATCCACTGACTGTTCCAGCTGGGCCCTTCAAGCTTTTCTCATCTATGTGTTTGCAGCTCTGGGTCCTGACTCACATAGGCCACTCCCGCTTCCCTTATCCATGGGCTCGCAAGGAAGGTTTGGTGTTACAGTCAATTTCACAAGGGCTTTGGACTGTCATATCTGTGGCCTGTCTGCTGCTGTACTACTTGTGTTAACACCCCTAGTGGAGATTGTAAGGGTCATATCGATGGCATTTCAGCATTATAAATGGGTGGTTTCATGAATCAGGTGTCCATTAATTGCTATACATTGTGTTGTATGTTTATTTTCTTTACTGTACATGTGCTTGATGCACTTCATGCTGTAGAGAGTGTCTGCCACCCTTTGCCTGTCAAAGTCACACTGATGGTGGGATGAAATCTGATGTACGTCTCTGACATGGGCCAGTCACAACTAGCATGAAGAGACACACACAAGGGACTTTCCAGCATTAATTCTGTGTTTTGTGTCCTTTCTGCAGGAGAATGAACCTCCAGACCACCTTTGCCGGCAGACATGGGCCAGTGTACATCTGGCCACGTTCGGTGGTGCAGACATGCGCATGTGTGCGCAAGCAGTGCCACAGGGCTTGTGCGCATACATCCAACAGAAGCAGACGTGTTTACAGGAACTCCAGGCAAGGTGAGCAGCACAAAGGGCACACACCTCAGCCAACCTTCCACCACGCCTGTTGCACACGCATGCTAAGTAGCGCCACTGATGGTGAGCTTGGATAGTTATTGGTGTTGAAGCGCACAGTGCAGCTAAGATGAGTTTGTGGACACATGGCAAGTTGCTTTCCAAGTTGTCAGGGGCAGATGCAGGGGCTGTTGCACATATCCTCCAGTCCACCATGCTCCATAGAAGCAGATGTATAAGCCCAGTAGCGTTCAAAGCCAGATAAAGAAGCTGCGCACAGGGACACCCAGCGAAGGACAGACTGGTGTGCAGTGCATATCATTTGCATGTTCAAATTGACACATGCACTACCTCTTTTATTTGGGGGATGCCAGAACACTACTTGTACTGAAGTCGTACCTTGCTATATGCGTCTAGCTGCTTACCCAGGGACCATTGCATGATGTGTGAATCTTGACACATTGGTCTTCCATTTGTCACGCGCCCACGTGCGCCTGACTTACTGAATTGACAGTGTGTGAACCATCAGGGGGGAATCTTACGTATGGGTACAAAGAAGCAGACAAGAGTGTTTGTTTGTGGAGGAGTTACTTGCTTTGAGGCATGTATGGTGTTGTGTGTGTGTGTTATGGACACACACAGCTTAGTAACTCTTACTATCTTTGCAGCATTGAACTGCTCCTGTTACCGGACCTGAGAGTGTGCAGGCAGGAGGCCAGCACTCACCCCAGAGTAAGTCTCTCTTTGACTTCCATTTGAGTCATTTGGTACAATGTGCATGATGTACATGGTTTCTCTGATTAAGTATGTGTTATTGTGATTAGTAGATTTGTGTCTTTTCTCTACTTTCCCTTGTCAATCTGACTCCCCTCTCCTGCCTCTCTTTCCAGTTATCCTGAATAACAATGCCTGTCCAGACAACATATCCCTGACCCTCCTTCCCCACCGCGGTCTCAGAGGCCTGTGTAAGTTTGAACTTGCAGGTGCCCAGACCACAGAGGGGGTGGTTGGTTTGTGCCACTCCTGCGCCTGGACACCGGAGCAGTGACACTACCCATCAGTTGGTGCTGCATCATTGTATATTATGTATCAAACATGGTACACATCCTGTGTAGCATTGTTTAAGTGTGCTAACTTGGTTGTTCCATCATTGTGCGTGTACATGTGCTTTGAAATTTACTGCTACTTCAAGTCATCTACTGGAGACTCTTCACGTGTTTTTTGCTGTCTACAGGCTTTTTGCCTGGCTTGTGTGTTTGGCTCCTTTGAGTTCTCTTCGATTTTGTATTTTTGCCAGTCAAGGTGGCCTCTGAGGGTGCTGGACACTATTTACACACAAGGTGGAAGATGGAGACAAAGGGCTAGGGTGATCCTGTGGCCAGGTAGACTTCAAAGAAGAAGGCTACATACCCCAGGCACAGTTGTTCAGTAGGTCATGGTGATATGTGAATGAGGAAGGGTGTTTGGTTGTTGGACAGTTGTCTTGGCCTACAGTGTGATGGGCACCCTGACATTCTTATTGTGGTGTCCTATGTGCATGATGTGTTCTGCTGGTCAATGGCTGTTCCTGTGTTATGTTTACCTTTCAGGTGTGAGGGGATTGGTGTGGTTTGACATGCTGGGGTGTGCACATGGGCAATGTTCACATGTGATGTGTAGAGGACACTGATGGTCACTTGATTGGACATGCATGTATTGAGTGCATGTCCCTACTGACACACACAGTCGCACTATGATCCACCACATGTACATCCACCCTTCCATGTCCACATGTGCACACAGTTTGCCTTCTGGGGACCACTGTGTCCCTGCAGCACATGATCTATGACCATTTGTGGATCCTGTACATGCATCAATTGTTTATTTATTTGTTTATTTTGTCCTTTTCATGTGATGGTCAAGGTGTGTCTCTGACACAATGGCTGGTCACTATGCTGTGTGCTGAGCAGTGTGTTGCAGGAGACGCGCACAGCACACGGATTCAGGAGTAGGGATGTTGCCTTGCCCAATGTGCATGTGAACAGGCATCGATTGTTATGTTCATGCTACAACTGTTGGAATGCATTTGGGTATGACTTGTTTTGTGTGGGAGGTTGTTGGTCAGTCATTTCATCTGATTCCATGACAGGCGTCATTGTCTGAAGCCACTGTCCATTTATCATATGTCACTTCGTATATTATTGGTAATGTGTTTGGCTTTTGCTATTGCTTGCCATGTCATGGTGTGTCACACAAGGGTGATGTGGTTTAGGAGGGTTTGAATGATATACCAGGGATTGTGATGGCCTGTTTTGCAGGGGTGTGTGATACACACCTTGCATGTGTTTCGTTTGGTCACAAAGGATTGTTTATGTTTAAGTAGCTAGGGATGCACACAATGTAGCACTTCCATGGCAACATTCTCAGGGTGGTAAGGTTGTGACAATTGACTGTCTCTTTGTCATCATCGATTGTCACCTGGTATGTGGCAGGCCTGTGTGCACTCCGCAGGGGTGGGAGTTTAGATGAAAAATGTAGCCACAAGCTGGGTCCGGGCTGCCTCACCATGTGCCCTATCCCCTCCCATGGGCAGCATCTGTGCCTGTGGTTGGGAACCACCATGTCCACCGGTACACCCTGCCATGTAGCAACATTGTGCAGGACACATGCTGCCACAATGATCCTGCACACTAATGGGGGTGCATAGAGTAGCTGCTCACGGGAGCGGTCAAGGGAGCGGAAGCATGACTTTAGCACTCTGAATGTGCTCTCCATTATGCCACTGGTTGCAATATGGGCAGCATTGTATCTTACCTGGGGTGGTGTGGTGGGGTTCTGGATTGGCGTCATCATGTGGTTGCTCAGAGGGTAGGCACTGTCCCCTGGAGAGGTGATAATGGTTGTGATCATTGGGGTTTGTGTATTTGTCTGTGTGTGACATGCACGCATGTGCACGGGCATTTGTACTCACCTAGGAGCCATGCGTCACCATGCTGCCCAGCTTCCAGGGCCCGGCTCATGGCAGACATTCTGTATATGAAACTGTCATGGGTGGAGCCTGGGTAGTTTGCATAGACAGAGATGATGATTCCCTTTGCATTGCATACCACCTGCACATTGATGGAACGCCAGTGCTTGCGGTTTCGATAGATGTGCTCAGTGGCCCTATGTGGACTTAGGGCCACATGGGTGCAATCTATGGTACCGAGCACTTTGGGGAAGTGTGCCACCCTGTAAAAGTCCTGGACTATGGCCTGCCTTTCTGCAGGTGTTCTGGGCATGTATATGTGCCTGCGGACTGAGGGGCGTGCAGTCATGATTGCCAACACCTGGTGTAGGCAGCGTGACTGTGTGGCCTGTGAGACCCCCCCCACTATGGCAGTTTTCCGCTGAAATGACCCAGTGGCCAAAAAATGTAGGACATTGAGCACCTTCTCCAAGGGGCTCAAAGCTTGGGAGCAGAGGGCCGGGGATGTAAGGTCATCTTCCCACTCCCTGACCAGATCTACGATGATACAAGGTGGAAACCTATACCTGCCATAGACCTGATCGTCAGGCATCTCAAAAAGGCTAGTCCGGGTGGAGAAAATGCGGGCCCTGGCTATTCTCCTCCTCCTGCGGTGTCCCACGATCAGTGCTGCGACAAATAGGGCATTCATTGTAGCTGGATATACGTGTTTGTTGTTTGCGCGCACTTTTATATTGTGCACGGGGACGCTTACGCCTGCCTTCCTGTGGCGGACGTGTTGCTGCCTGTCTGTGTGCGTCTTTTTTGCGTGCGCTTGTTTCCCGTATTCGATTCCATCAATACGAGTTGTTCACGTGCATGTGGGCGTTCCGTGTATTTCCCTGCAGTACTTCCCCAGTTGTGCCTTCTTTTTCACGCGTTGTTCCCCCTTCCGCGTGTTACGGCCCGTGTCCCGCCCCCTTTTTTGTGTGTGTGCCGACGTTGTGTGCTTTCCCTGTGCACGTCGCGCACGCTGTTCAGGTTGTTGCAATGATGTGTGCGCCCGTGTGCGCCACGCACGGATTTGGCACACAACCAGTGGAAAACACACGCAGGCACTTCCTTGAATCACACGCGTGCGCGTGCGTTTGCTTTTTCACGCTTGCGCCACCTTGCGGTAAGATTTTCAGCGCACATTTTGTCCATGAATCGCCCCCTAAATGTTTTAATCTTAAGGGGGGCTATTCGCCATGCTTGTTTTACAACACAGAAAAGGTTTTCCAGCATCGAATGACCTAGCATACAAGGTGAGGCTTAGTACATCAAGGTGATACCTAATAATTGAAAACAATGCTAGTCTTTCACAGCATTCGAACATTATCAATGGGTTTAATATCGTTATTAGGCATTTTCATCATTGAGTGTTGTCTTGTTATATTCTTTTGTCATTTACTCGATTGGATGTAGTATTTATGTAAAGATGACTTACTACCATTCTCAGTTGTTGCTATTTCTTTCAATTTTATGGTGTTTGTTTTTCTACTGATTTTAATTATTGTAATCATCATTTATGTTGACATTTAAGGCTGGTATTCTTTATCTGTTTAATTGGCGAAATTCTGTATGGCCTTGCATATATTTCTTATGACCATCCATAAAAAAAGTGGATAGCAACAACAAACAAAATCATGCTCCAAACAACCTAACCACAAAACAACCAGGAAGAAAATATCACAACGCAAAACTCCTAGCAAGTCATATCCAATTGGATGCAATGGTGTGCGGGGGTGGGGGGCGGGGGGCTAAATAAAAACCAGCAATCAATATTAAGGGAACATCATAAAGCAGAAGAGGTTGATGGCAACTGTGAATGATAATAGAGAGGCAACTAGGTGTCTGGCATCAGCATCATCATGTTAATGCATATGTCCAAAGTAACTAGATTCGAGGCATTAGCTCATGTTAAAAACGAGATTCATTCATCGCTAAAACACATAACAGGCCCTGGAGTGTTGTGGTCGTCTCACCTAGACTCAATTGATTAATATACCAGAGTGATACCCTATGAATGGATGCGTGATTGTGGGATGCAGGGAAAACAACCCTGCAATATGTTAAGAGGTGCACGCTCAAATGGGAATCCATCCAGCATAAAAATAGTATTTCCTTCAATCCCCATCCTCTCACTCTTAATTGTGAAGGTGTGACAGAAAAATATCTACATTTACAAACTCCTTTTCGCTTCTTCTAGTGTTTCGTTTTATCACCTTTCCCTAATCTATCCATTGTTAGTGTTGCTTTGACATTTCTTTTCTCTCTCTCTGTCTCTGTCTCTGTCTCTGTCTCTGTCTCTCTCTCTCTCTCTCTCTCTCTCCCCTTCCCTCTCCAACTCCTCTTCTTGGATAGGACACAATGCCATAGACAATCGTTGACCGTGTGAGCACCTTCATGCAATGTTTCATTCTGTTTTTTAAATTATCTTTGTTTTGATTATGAGGGCAGCCAAACCGTGGTGAAATTATATTTTAAACATGCTTACATCTCTTTTATGTTATGTGATTCTACGAAAGAATGGTATCTTAAGATGAATACAAGCATGATTGCTTACCCTTCACACAAAATATCCTACATCCAAAACACTGCTGGTCACACACCCTCCAGCCTAGGCGTTCTCCTCAGGCCTAACGCAGCCAGAATCGGTCTGGATAAAACCTGCCAGAACGAACACATACTCCTGATCTCTCAACCATCACACCTACCGCTAAGAAGCAGCTATCACACAAATGCCACACCTGCTGCACACATATCCAGTGCTCACACGCACTTTTGACTCTATTCTCTCTACTGACTTGAACTTCAGTTCCCGAGGGCGTTCAACCTACCAGCGCCTTGAGACCATACCAATGGTACATAAGCTGCTATATAAATGCAAAGTAACATAACATAACAAACGGTCAGTAGACTTCTTTCCGTGTAAACCAGGCAACTATCTGCCTATGTCTTTTACAATGAAATATTTTTAAAAAACAATGTTTCTTTTCCCTCACACAGAGGAATGCAAAGCTGAAGTCAAATGTGTTTTCTCATTCACCTTCCAAATGTGGGAATGTCACACATGGGTGCGTTATAGATAGATATAAAACGCATCAGCTCCTCATAAAAGCTATAAGTGAGCAACTATGTCAACAAACTCTTGACGTGAAGGTGGTTTATGGAACATCTCCTTTGGGACCGATATTCATCCCAAAACAACAATGAAACGCAACACAGTTATGTCTAGTTTGACTGCATACGCAACATAAGGAATCTACTGCTCCTTTGCAGAACTTCTGCCACCAGTTTGTAGGCCGGCATAACCCACACACACTGGATTTCTAAAGTTTAGCATGGAAATTGCACCTGTAAATGACAATTCCTTTCTGCTTCACTCTAAAAAGTGAAGCCCATTGGTAGGATAGACACAGACAGATATGTATTTGTATTGATTACAATAAGTCAAGACATTCCAGACATGCTACCTGCCTCTGATTAGCCTTGCCAGCCCTCGCTCGTTCCCAGCTTCCTGGTCTCCCACCTCACGCCCCCCATCCCGCCCACTGTGCTGTGATTGGCCAGCAGGCCGTGTGTAGTGAATCCAGTACCCCGTTGCATTTGTGAGAGCCCATTTCGCCGCTGTCCTCCATCCGGTGAGTTTACTTTGATTCTCAGGCCCTTTGGCTTATACTACACCCCCAGACCCCACTGGCACCGTGGTTTTCCCTGCTACCTGCCTCTGATTAGCCTTGCCAGCCTTCGCTCGTTCCCCGCTTCCTGGTCGCCCACCTCCCGCCTCCCATCCCGCCCACTGTGCTGTGATTGGCCAGCAGGCCGTGTGTAGTGAATCCAGTACCCCGTTGCATTTGTGAGTGCCCATTTCGCCGCTGTGCTCCATCCGGTGAGTTTAATTTGATTCTCAGGCCCTTTGGCTTATACTACACCCCCATACCCCACTGGCACCGTGGTTTTCCCTGCTACCTGCCTCTGATTAGCCTTGCCAGCCCTCGCTCGTTCCCCGCTTCCTGGTCTCCCACCTCCCGCCTCCCATCTCACCCACTGTGCTGTGATTGGCCAGCAGTCCGTGTGTAGTGAATCCAGTACCCCGTTGCATTTGTGAGTGCCCATTTCGCCGCTCTCCTCCATCCGGTGAGTTTAATTTGATTCTCAGGCCCTTTGGCTTATACTAAACCCCCATGCCACACTGGCACAGTGGTTTTCCCTGCTACCTGCCTCTGATTAGCCTTGCCAGCCCTCGCTCGTTCCCCGCTTCCCGGTCTCCCACCTCCCGCCTCCCATCTCACCCACTGTGCTGTGATTGGCCAGCAGTCCGTGTGTAGTGAATCCAGTACCCCGTTGCATTTGTGAGTGCCCATTTCGCCGCTGTCCTCCATCCGGTGAGTTTACTTTGATTCTAAGGCCCTTTGGCTTATACTACACCCCAGACCCCACTGGCACAGTGGTTTTCCCTGCTACCTGCCTCTGATTAGCCTTGCCAGCCCTCGCTCGTTCCTCGCTTCCTGGTCTCCCACCCCCCGCCTCCCTTCCCGCCCACTGTGCTGTGATTGGCCAGCAGGCCGTGTGTAGTGAATCCAGTACCCCGTTGCATTTGTGAGTGCCCATTTCGCCGCTGTCCTCCATCCGGTGAGTTTTCTTTGATTCTCAGGCCCATTGGCTTATACTACACCCCCAGGCCCCACTCGCACCGTGGTTTCCCTGCTACCTGCCTCTGATTAGCCTTTCCAGCCCTCGCTCGTTCCCCGCTTCCTGGTCTACCACCTCCCGCCTCCCATCCCGCCCACCAACCCTGATTGGGCCTGGCGAGAGGGTCCAACCCTCATTGCTAGGCCTCCCAGGGCAGCCCTCTGCCCGGCAGCCCATCGGCTAAGGACCTGAGGCAAAGGACGGCTCCTACAGTGACGGCGCCAGGTCGTATCTGCAGGTATCCGCAGGAGAAGCAAGAAGCCAACAACAAGTAAGTGTGGCAAGGACGGAGCCAGAAGCAATACCCTCCCTGAGAAAAGTTGCATTTAGAAGTTGTACCCAATAGCATATGTGTGTATTTAGAAGCTGTGCCCAATAGCCTCTCTGAGAAAAGTTGCATTTAGAAGCTGTGCCCAATAGCCTCTCTGAGAAAAGTTGCATTTAGAAGTTGTACCCAATAGCTTCTCTGAGAAAAGTTGCATTTAGAAGCTGTGCCCAATAGCCTCTCTGAGAAAAGTTGCATTTAGAAGTTGTACCCAATAGCTTCTCTGAGAAAAGTTGCATTTAGAAGTTGTACCCAATAGCATATGTGTGTATTTAGAAGTTGTGCCCAATAGCCTCTCTGAGAAAAGCTGCATTTAGAAGTTGTACCCAATAGCATATGTGTGTATTTAGAAGCTGTGCCCAATAGCCTCTCTGAGAAAAGTTGCATTTAGAAGTTGTACCCAATAGCCTCTCTGAGAAAAGTTGCATTTAAAAGTTGTGCCCAATAGCCTCTCTGAGAAAAGTCGCATTTAGAAGTTGTGCCCAATATCCCCCCTGAAAAAAAGGTTGCATTTAGAAGTTGTGCCCAATAGCCTCTCTGAGAAAAGTTGCATTTAGAAGTTGTGCCCAATAGCCTCTCTGAGAAAAGTTGCATTTAGAAGTTGTGCCCAATAGCCTCTCTGAGGAAAGTTGCATTTAGAAGTGTCCCCAATAGCATATATGTGTATTTAGAAGTTGCGCCCAATAGCTTCTCTGAGAAAAGCTGCATTTAGAAGTGTACCTAATAGCATACTCGTGTATTTTCTCTTTGAGGAAAGTTGCATTTAGAAGTTGTACCCAATAGCATATGTGTGTATTTAGAAGCTGTGCCCAATAGCCTCTCTGAGAAAAGCTGCATTTAGAAGTTGTATCCAATAACATATGTGTGTATTTAGAAGCTGTGCCCAATAGCCTCTCTGAGAAAAGCTGCATTTAGAAGTTGTACCCAATAGCATATGTGTGTATTTAGAAGTTGTACCCAATAGCTTCTCTGAGAAAAGTCGCATTTAAAAGTTGTGCCCAATAGCCTCTCTGAGAAAAGCTGCATTTAGAAGTTGTACCCAATAGCATTTGTGTGTATTTAGAAGTTGTACCCAATAGCCTCTCTGAGAAAAGCTGCATTTAGAAGTGTCCCCAATAGCATATGTGTGTATTTAGAAGTTGTGCCCAATAGCTTCTCTGAGAAAAGCTGCATTTAGAAGTGTACCTAATAGCATACTCGTGTATTTTCTCTTTGAGGAAAGTTGCATTTAGAAGTTGTGCCCAATAGCCTCTCTGAGAAAAGGTTGCATTTAGAAGTTGTGCCCAATAGCCTCTCTGAGGAAAGTTGCATTTAGAAGTTGTACCCAATAGCATATGTGTGTATTTAGAAGTTGTGCCCAATAGCCTCTCTGAGAAAAGTTGCATTTAGAATCTGTACCCAATAGAATATGTGTGTATTTAGAAGTTGTGCCCAATAGCCTCTCTGAGAAAAGTTGCATTTAGAATCTGTACCCAATAGAATATGTGTGTATTTAGAAGTTGTGCCCGATAGCCTCTCTGAGAAAAAGTTGCATTTAGAAGTTGTGCCCATAACCTCTCAGAGAAATCTGCATTTAGAAGCGTACCCAATATCCTCTTTGAGAAAGCTACATTTAGAAGTGTCCCCAATAGCATATGTGTGTATTTAGAAATTAGCCCAATAGCCTCAAGTTGTACCCAATAGCATATGTGTGTATTTAGAAGTTGTGCCAAATAGCCTCTCTGAGAAAAGTTGCATTTAGAAGTTGTTCCCAATAGCATATGTGTGTATCTAGAAGTTGTGCCCGATAGCCGCTCTGAGAAAAAGTTGCATTTAGAAGTTGTGCCCAATAGCCTCTCAGAGAAATCTGCATTTAGAAGCGTACCCAATATCCTCTTTGAGAAAGCTGCATTTAGAAATGTGCCCGATAGCCTCCCTGTAAAAAGTTGCATTTAGAAGTGTATGCCAATTGCACTTAAAAGGGTACCCAGTTGCACCTAGAAGCTTCGCCCAATAGCCTCCCTAAGAAAGTTGAATTTAGAAAGTGTTCAGAATTACACTTAGAAGTGTACCATGTGCATCTAGAAATTGAATAACCTCCCTGAGAAAGTTAAACTTAGAAGTATACCCAATTGCATTTAGAAGTATACCCAGTTGCAGTTAGAATTATAAACAATTACTTAGAAGCACCAATCAATTTTGGCTAGTTGATCCTGGAAGTGTACCTAAAAGCGTGAGTCACCGATCCTAGAACTACAATAAGAAAACCCTCCAAAATGAACCCAAAGCTCACACCAATCATGAGCGCACCAACTCCGCCAGTGACTGTCAGAAACAACTCTCGTGGACCTCCTCCCCTCTCCGATCTGCCTTCCTTCCCAACCACCCCTCTGCAATCCCTGCCATCACCCTCTCCAAACACCAAGCCAGGGAGGCACGATGGCGTGCCACTCACCCCAAGACCTCTCATCCCCTGAACACACTGCCAACCCGCCAGCACCGCTCATACCCGCTCCCCTCACTACCACACCCGCAATCCCTGCCATCACCCACCCCCGCCTTGCCATCATACCCCTGCCATCTTCCCCCCGACTGCACCCTTTCCCTTCCCTAAAAACTGCACGCCTAGCCCTAGCGAGAACCGAAGCTGCCTCCCTCTCTCCCTCTGACCCCCCTTCCCTCTCTCTCACACTAGTCGCTGCAAAGAAACTAAAGAGGAAACGCTCCTGGTCCCCCGCAACCTCTCTGCTCTCCTTGCCTCCCTTGTCTCGACCCACCACCTCTCTCCCACAATCGCCCCCCTCTCCCTTGACCTCTCCCTTCCTGAAACCCATCTCCCTCGATTTCTCCTCAACTGCAACGGAAACTCCCAACCGCCCACTCACCATCCTCAAATCCCCCACCCCAAACCCGATCATACTATCACACACAGCCACCCAACCCCGCCCGAAACCTGCAAAACTTTCGGCTCGCCCACTTTTCCCTAACATCACCAACCTTACCCCTCCCCCTCCACCCTCTCCACCTCCTCCCAATCCCGCTCCAGCACCGATACCAACCTTCCCTGCCAATTTGAACTGTATCCTATTTAACGCCCGTTCTGTAGCAAAAAACAGACATTGCATCTTTGACCTCCTCGCCTCTGTCAAACCAGACCTAGTTTTCATCACTGAAACCTGGTTTTCTGATGACTTCACCCCAATTGCAAGTGAATCCTTTCCGCCCGACTACTGCCTCATCCCACTGAACCGTCCGTCCAGAGGAGGGGGGGTAGCATTCGTCTTCAAATCTCTCTTCCGCAGCTCAATCATGGACAACCCTCCATTCCCTCCTGCGAATCCCTCCTCGTTAAACTATCCCTCTCCATGTCCCTCTCACACACCTTCCTAATAATTTGCAGGCCCCCTGGCCACGATAGACATTTTGCAAACAACCTTTGCGACTCCATTGCCACCCTCCAAATAAACCATCCCAACCTCACCCTTCTCGGAGACTTCAACATATGGCTCGACATCCCCACCAACCCTATGACACTCGCCCTGGTGGACGGTCTAGATGCAATTAATCTCCAACCCCACATAAACGGCCCGACCCATTTTAAAGGACACACTCTCGATGCCATCTTTAGCTCCAACACCCTGATTCAGTTAAAGCACCCCACCCCTATCATCTGGTCCGATCACTTCATTCTCTCGTTCGCCATCCCCTCACCCGGCCCCCTTCCCGTACTCGCATCTGAACCTCCGAACCTACGCAATTCAAAATGGTACACGTCAAACCTCTAATTAAAAACCCTTCGCTCGACCCTCTCGAGCCCAAAAACTACCGACCAATCTCAAACACCAGATTCCTTGCCAAACTCATTGACCGAACCACCTACTCTCAACTAAATGCCTTTGTCGAAGCCAACAATCTCCTTGACCCCGCCCAATCAGGTTTCAGAACACGTCACGGAACTGAAACCACCCTAACCTCGATCTGGGACGACCTTAAAATGACAGCTGACTCCGCGGGATGTGCCGCTCTAATCCTTCTCGACCTATCTGCTGCCTTCGACACGATCAATCACTCAATCCTCCTAGACCGCCTCCACTCCCTAGGTATTCGTGGAACCGCTCTTAAATGGATAGCTTCATTCCTCAAAAACAGGCACCAAATAACAACACTCTCCAGCTTTACCTCCCAAGCTCGACCAGTCGACACGGGAGTCCCTCAAGGAGCATGTCTATCCGCCCTCCTGTTCAATCTCTACCTGATCACCCTCCCACCAATAATTCATTCTCACAACATTCTTTGTTACAACTACGCCGACGACACTCAACTAATTCTAAAATTCCTGAACTCGAAGCCCAACTCCCGACCCGACCTGGCATCCTGCCTCCTTAATATAGAACGCTGGATGACCCAAAGCCACCTCTTGTTAAACCCCTCCAAAACTGGAATCATGGTTTGCGGCAACACCGATCTTCTTCCGCACCCACTACCCTGGCCACCCGCCTTGGGCAACTCACCTACACCCTCCAACACAGTGACAAATCTTGGGTGCACCCTGGACTCCGACCTAACACTCTCACGCCAAGTTAACAATGTCTCAAAGTCCTGCCACCACCGCCTTAAATCCCTTAGACGCATCTTTCCATACCTCACTTTTCCCAACAGAGTCTCCGCTGTCCAATCAATCGTTATTTCCAGACTGGACTATGGGAACCCCCTATACCTCGGAATCCACACCTACCAACTGAATAAACTCCAAAGAGCACAAAACGCGGCGGCCAAAATGCTTCTTGCGCTCGGTCCAAGAGACCACGTATCGCCAGCTCTTAAAACACTACACTGGCTTCCAGTAGCCCGTAGGGTGGCTTTCAAAACCTTATGCCTCTCCCATCGAGCACTGCATAAAACTGGGCCTCAATATCTTCAAGACAAACTAATACCTTATCATCCCACTCGCACCCTAAGATCAAGCTCAGCCGGCCTCCTGGTAATTCCCAAGCCAAACTTAGTCAGGCTAGGCGGATCATCATTTTCAGCCCTGGCTCCAACCCTGTGGAACTCACTCCCACCCCACATCCGCCTAACTGAGGACTTAACGTCCTTCCGCAAACTACTGAAAACCTGGCTCTTCCCCTAAAACCAAACTGGCATCATCACAATAATACCTACCCAACAAACTACCTGAAGCGAGAAAAGGACCGCCAAATAAACTCGAATGTAAACTAGAAAGACAAACAGACCTAAATGAGTAACTCAGATCAAAACAGTGAAATGGATAACAGGAATGAATCATTGAAAACCATAGGAGATGTGAACCGATGAAGGGGACATAATGAATGAGGAGGGAACAAAGTGAATGACATAAAAGAAATAGTTAGAATGGATGAAACGTATAGAACAGACAAATACACTAAGTGGAAGCGTGCATGAGTGGAAGAACAGACGACTAGAAAGATCAAATGAGTATGGTGACCGAATGAAGTAGTTGAACATAATAATGCCAATGAGTATGAAGCAAGCAAAACGCAAGAGCGCATAGAACTCAGCTGGATAGTGCAAGAGGGCGAGGGCGTAGAACTATATCGAACTGACAAACGTTTAGACATGGAGAAAAAAAAAAAGAAAAAGATTGGATGACCACGGAGAGCGGATATGCACGGAGAGCGGGTGAGCGGATGAGAGTGGAGAGCGGATGAGATTGGCGAGCGGGTGAGTGTGGCAAACGGGTGAGAGTGGAGAGCGGGTGAGTGTGGCGAGCGGGTGAGTGTGGCGAGCGGGCGAGTGTGGAGAGTGGGCGAGTGTGGAGAGCGGAGGAGCGTGGAGAGAGGTAAGAGTGAACTACGTCTGATTGTGGAAAGCGCAGAAGCAAGTGTGGAGAGCGACTGAATATGAACACTGCAGAAACGTATGAAGTAGTTGAGCAGTGGAGAGCGACTGAGTGTGTAAAGCGATGGAGTCTGTAGAGCGGAGGAGTGTGTAGAGCTGAGGAGTGTGGAGAGCGGAGGAGTGTGGAGAGCGGATGAGTGTAGAGAGCGGATGAGTGTGGAGAGCGAAAAAGTGAATGTGTAGTGTGGATGAGTGTAAGGAGCGGATGTGTATGTGGAACGAATGAGTGCTTGCTGCGAATGAATATGTGGAGCAGACAAGTGTGTGAAGCGGGTAAATATGTGGTGCGGATGAATGTGCGTAACAGATGATTGCATAGAGGGGACAAATACATAGAGTAGATAAGTGTGTGGAATGGATGGACATATGGAGCAGACGAGTACTATTGTCAAGCCGACTAGTAGTATGTTGTGCTGATGAGTGGGTGGACCGGATGAGCGTTGTCGTCTGAACGAGTGTCTAATCTGGACGAGTGTGTAGACTGGACGAGTGTGTAGACTGGACGAGTGTCTAGAGCCAACGAAGGTCTGGAACAGACGAGGGTCTAGAGCAGAGGAGTGTTTGGAGTGGACAAGTGTATGAGGAGCTGACGAGTGTGTGGAACGGACGAGTGTGTGTAACAAACGAGTGGAGCGGATGAATGTACAGAAATGATGAGTATGTAGAGCTGATCAACACATGGAGCAGATGGGTTTGTAGAGCGAACAAAATGCATAGAACGAACCTACCCGCACGGAACTGCGTGACATACATATTATGCCTTCGAATGAAAAGAACATTCGAAAAACATACATCATACCACACCCCACGCTTACTCTCTCCCTTACATCACCACTCAACTAGAACACAGAGATACTATGACACCATTCGGTATAACTGTTCTCATATCTACACTCTCCCGCTCACTCCACATCACTCTATGTAAACATTGCTGGTTTTACACCCCCCAGCCAGGCGTTCTCCTCAGGCCTAACACAGCCACACTCATTCTGGATAAAGCCGGCCAGAACGAACACATACTCCTGATCTCTCAACCACCACACCTACCGCTAAGAGGCAGCTACCACTTGAACTCTGCACCAGCTGCACACATACCTGGTGCACACACGCACCTTTTAGACTCTCTCTACTCTCTATTCTGACCCGAACTTTGGTTCCCAAGGTCGTTCAACCTACCAGCGCCTTCAGACCATACCAATGGTATATAAGGCGCTATATACATGCAAAATAACATAACATAACATAACATAACATGTGTGGTATCAATACGTTTGAGGTCACAATAGGAGTTGAAAGATAGTGCCAGAGAGCCATTTATGAATGAACACAGACAATCTAGCTGTGGAACCCCTAATCGGTTTGAAAGATATTACATCCACATCAAAGAAAACAAACAGAAATGCTGTATGGCATATTTAGTGCATTCGAACAGTGGCTATGGAACTTCCCAAGTCACACTTGATTACTCAGAAAACCTTTTTGAATACTGTCTAGTGTGGTGTTTCCTTATATTTCTGGCAGTGTGCATCATCATGTTTGCCTCCTTTATATATAAAAATAAGAGGGTAAAATAATGACCAATATTAACAACTCCCTGCATATCTGCACTGGTTAGTGTGTTAGAGCAAATTGTTGCAGACCAGCTGGTTTGTATAAACCAAGTTCACTCACAGCAAGCAATCCCAACATTGTATTGTATTGTATATATTTGTAAAGTGCAACAAAGACCTGGTGGCATCAAGAGACTGAAAACCAGAGAGGATAAGGTGGCACCCCACATTAAAACAACAATGTTTTAATCTGTTTACGAAAGATGTCTAGGACATGAATGTTCTGTATGTGAAAGTGGAGGGCATTCCGCAAAGATTGGGCCAGCACAGAGAATGATCTGCCCTCCGCACAAGCAACTTGGAAGCGGGGGACAGACAACAAAAACTGGTTGGATGAGCGGAGGGATCTCGTCGGTTGGTAGAGAGAGAGATTAGCTTGAAGAAATCCAGTTCCAGCAGAGTGAATGGCGCGATGAATCATACATAACATCTTGAAGTTCACCCGGCTTTTAACGGGCAGCCAATGAAGGCCCTGAAGAAGATCATAGGAATGAGACATTCTGGGGGCGTTCAGGGCAAGCTTGGCTGATGCATTTTGAACGATCTGGAGGTGCTGAAATAGCGCTGCTGGCTGACCAAGATAGATTCCATTGCAGTAGTCTATTGACCCCATTATGGAAACAGTCACAATTCTGGCCCAAGCCTCATTGGGGAGAAAGGGAAGAACCTTCTTCAAGATGTTCAGTTTGGAAAAACCAGTCTGGCAAACCGAAGAGATTTGCTCTTCTCTAAAACCACGGATTTTCAGATTTGCATAACACAATGAATATATTGGTGAGTTTCAGATTGTGCTAGTCTATATGGACAGGCGACATCACACATTTGTTGTTTAATTTTGCATTGAGAAAACAAAAAGTAATGATGTGTGTAAATGCCTCTTAAGAATTGTAAATATCTATGGGTATTATTCTATTCCAGCATGTTTGCCTAACTGGGTGAGTACTGAGGCAAACAAGCTCATCACTCCTAAAGCTGCCTCTAAATAGCAAGCATCAAAACCTACATTTCATGACCAATCCAAAACAAGTGATGTTTTATTTTACATTATTTTTTAATTCATTTATTTGTGTCTATGGTTCATACAAACCTTTACACAATTGATAAAATGAAGATACAGAACATGAATAAATACAATCATGATAACTTTATAGAAAGTTTTAAAAATAAATTCAGATATAATTAAAAAAGAGAGAAATACATTGTACACAAAAAAATCAGAAAAGAGGCAATTTAAAATCATTAAATTAAAACATATATCCTATCCACCAGATCAATATGTCAGTTAAGTACCGCCACCATGACTTTGGAAATTTGATTGGAGTCAATACCAGCCTGTGTGTCTCAGCTACTGAGGAGAGATACGAGAATTGACCTTCTTCCATACATGGTAGGCGGCTCCTGAGATGACAATGGATTCTGCCAAAATAATGGTAGCCCAGATTGTATTGTCTGCAATATATAAAACATTAGATCGAATATTAGAAAAAAATTGATGCTAAAAATATGTTTTTTTTTTAAATTGTCACTACATGTTTAAGCTGTATGCACTTTAAACCACTGGATTAATTTGATCATTACAAACCAGTTAACATTGTTATTAATATAATAAACACAACATTCATCAATTATAATTGCATTTACTATGAAACTTGCTACTTAAACCCAAATTAAACCTACAGTTTCCCTTTCAACAATTTCAGCAGTCCTGTTAAAAACCGGGGTAACTAAAGTGTAAATTAAGTTGGACTACTGCTATGTGTTTTTTCTCCAGGTATTGATCTGTATAGAGTAATTGCAGATTGAAGGAAAATCGATTACACAATCTATATTGTAATCCACACAATTTCTCAAATTTGATTATTCATTCTTGCAAGACTTAATTCCACTATCAATCAATTTTCAAGAAGAGGCAGGATTGCTTGCATTTTTGAATACCATATTTGAAGATTTAAGGATGTGCGTATTACTCAGTTCAAGTTTTATTAGTCCTATGTTGTTACATTGCAGATTTCCCAAAGGTGTACAGCAACATTCAGACTGTAGTAAACCTTAGTGCTGAATAAACATGGGTGGATAGAATGCAGATCCAATAACAGCCATGGGGCTAATTTCAATTTATAGTTATGTGTGAATAATTGGCTTTGTATTGTATTGTTTATTTGTAAAGCACCAATACACAAGCAAGTGTTTCAAAGTGCTCAATGTATAATCCCCATGTGTGTTGCCAAAGGATATAAGCCCAACAGCTACAGACTCATATTTAGATGCATCACTATCCGTCAAGGCTCCCTTGCTGTGCTTGTGGTGAATTAAAGAACCCAAACAGCAATAATCTCTGTTTCTTAAGTTGTGGTCCAAACAGCACCTAAATCTGTCCATCCAGACTTTCTTAGATGTAAAACAAATTCTTTTAGTTCCTTAATGTTGATTTCCAATGTATTGTTTGAGAAAAACAGGGCTTTGGAATTTTAGTCTGATCCAATATATCTATGCACACCAGCCAACATTTTACCAGTTTAGGGATGACAATTAGATACATCATCTGGTCCTAGCTCTACATTCACTTTATAAAGATTGAATAGGAGCATAAGCGCCAAAACACATCCCTGTTTCATGCCTCGATGGGTTTTGATGAGCTCATTGCAGGCATCACCACAACCCTACCTGTCCTGACATTCAGTGTTAGTGTTTAGGGCTTTCAGAATTTTCAATAAGCCTGCATCAATCCCCTAGTTGTACAATTTACATCAAAATAAATGTTGGACCATATGGCCAAAAAATGGCAGATAATCTAAATATAAACCACACAAGTAAGAGTTTCCTTTGAAAGTGAGAATCCCCCAAAATGCCATTTAAAGCTCCACAATGAGAGTCAATGATGGACACACCCCAGGTGGGAATGAGACCAAGACCAAGTGCGGGTGCAGTCAAAAAAGTAAAGGTTTTTCTAAACCAATATAGGGCAAGCAAAGAACTCTGCAAACCCGAGAGCGCTCTCCCAGACAGTAGAAAAACATTCATATTTATTACAAAATAACGTCATCAGTGAGGTAAGCTGTAGGGGGCACATAGTCGTGGGGATTGGGTGGTGAAGACTAGATACTATGTAATGTGTAAGGGCGGTGCTCCAGGATTGGCGGAGATCCAAATGGTGCCAGTGCAGGGTGTTCGGGACAGCTGGGCTCATCTAGGTGGAGCACTGGGTCCGAGCTGTTACAATTTATGCTGCATAACGGTTGCCCTTGTGGCCACATATATCTTGACCATCATTTATCTAAGTCAACACACAAACAATTGACCTGAACAATACAAGTGAGAACACATGGGTCCAAATGGCAAAATTACTCATAGGATTATGGTGTCACATTTACCAATCATTATGTTAGATCTCTTAGGCAATGATTTATTGTTTGTTTGTGTGAGAAGAATATATTACCACACAGAGGGTCAGGGGTGAGCTGGAGGGGTACCCTTCATGAGGAGCATGCACTCTTACTTCAAAAAGCATTAAGATTAAGATGAGGGGCTTACTGCCCATATTTCATTAATCAGAGTCTGGGGGTGCCAGGCAGATTGATGGTAGCATTGTGAGTTACAGGGGCTGATGGGAGGGTGCATGCTTGGTGCAGGCTCAGTGAAAGGGGTGAGAGGTTACAATTGTAGCATCACATCATTCACAGGGCTAAGGCTTTGAATCCCGGCCCGGTCAGAGGGGAAGGGTAGGTGGGGGTTGTGCATGCAGTCGTACCTGAGAGGGGTAACTGGAGAAACGGTCCTGTAGCATGTTGGGCCATACATTTGCTACGTTATGAAGGGCACACATAGAGCGTGCATTCAAACAAGGTAGAAATAGGTTATTGTGTGCATTCGTACATTGAAGAGTCTGCAACGTTCTGCTTATAATATGACGTGCATAATTCAATGCTCAGAGATTAAACAAATGCTACAAAGGACACTCTATTACACAGTCAGCACCCATTACATTAAAACCATACATATTGCTACACTTAAATTAATACATTTGAAATCGTACATTTTTAGGAAATCATTGAGTACATATTGATATCATACATTGCTTTGTGTATTGTGCAACATCAGTAATCCTTAATTAGTAATGAAAGGCTTGAACATACACTTCATAGTTTCGTGTGTGATCTGGGATGGGTGAGGGCTGTCTTATTTCAATATGTACAATCAATCTCATGGGCTCAAAGTGAATTTATCGTTCCTTCAGATGGCTTAGCTGCATGAGTGAAACAGGGTGGCCCACAGGCCTGGCATACATGTCTGGCACTTCGGGGAACAGGGTTGGGGGTTATCCACAGCATATGTCATGGATGTGGGGTCTGCGAGAGTACAGGACAAGTTTTATGGAGGTAGCTTGTTTTTCTCAAACCCCAGCTTCAGCCCGTCATCTGCAGATCAATGATGGACTGCGGAAGGTGAAAGATATAGTGTTTGTCATGTAACTAGTTTGTGCTCGTCTCCCATGAGAACAGGCCTGCAGCAATGCCAGCGAGGGGAGGAGGGTGGGGGGAAGGAACTTGCTCGCTGTGCGCGATCAATATGGGAGAGCTGCAGCCTTGCGGGCCGCTTGGGCCTGTGAGGCCCAAGTAGTTTTGTCTCAAGATGGAGTCTGAGTGTGTCATAAAATGGAGTCTGGTACCATCCTAACAGATGAGCATTGCAGCCACATATGTCAGCCCGCAGTCATCCTGCATCCCTGGCCACAGGCGCGCGTGTGGCTGCTGGATGAGTCATAGTCTGAATGCTTGGAGAGAATGGAGGGGAGGTGGGCAATAAAGACCTTTCCTCCCATACACCTTCTCTCAGGGCCCAGACATGAATAAAAGAACATTACAATATTCCTACACCCTTTCATAAATCCAATCTGAAGCAGAAATTCAAACAAAGAGGTCTGGGAGCCCCTCTACCAAGAATTAACATGGCGTAATAATCTGTTCTCTGGGAAGGTGCCCACTCAGGAGGGTCAACAACCACGTTACGTTTCACAATGGAGAAATATGCATTTGCATTTCAGCCTGGTCCCACCCACTTGGGCAGTCAAGCACCAAATTGCTAGGCAATTCTCCTCTGAGCAAGAATACCAACAGCATCCCCAGACACGTATTTCCACCTAGTTGGACCTCACCAATGAGGTGAAGTTGTAAGCTGTAAGTAAAGCCAAAAGGAATCTACTACTAATTGGGAAAGTTTGACCTACTGTTGACATTTTCAAATGCAGGACATTGCGGTTCTAAGTTTCATCCTGAAACACTCTTAGAAATCTAAATGATTACCTACACATTTCAATATATTTAAAATTATATGCTGCCTCTATCACAAAGGCATGTGCCATAATGAAAGGAAGGCTCATAAAATGACTCTTGTAGGTCACTTGAATATGCTGATTCTCTTTCTCAACCTCTGTGCAATATTCTATCGCAGTCTCCATCTCTCAACCCCAGTGTATCTGATATCTTTTTCTTAACTCTGTGCCTTTGCAGTCTCTCTTTCTGTCATTCTGTATTGCCATATTCCTTTACTCTCTCTCCCCATCTCTCTCTCTCTCTCTCTCTCTCTCTCTCTCTCTCTCTCTCTCTCTCTCTCAATGAATGTTTTGCTCTCCCTCCCTGTCCACATCTTTCCACCTCACCTCTATGCCACTAACCACTTTCATACACCCATACACCCATTACCTTTATTTCTGCTGCTTCCTTTGTCATACTCACGTCTCACATCTGTGCAGTTCTCTAGTCTATGCGCTTCTGATTTCCTTCAACATGTGTGCAATAGCCGTTTTTATCCATCACAGATACACACATTCTGTTTGTGTTTAGTGCACGTGTAGTTCTGAACAAGGGTGTCAGCGCTAGAGGATATGCATAAAGGTCTACAATTAGTGATAGTGAATGATTAACATTCTGTACAAACATGAAGGGCCAGGGACTTGTGTGCTTGCTTTAGGTAGATATGTTTATTGCGTGACTCATCTATGCTGGAAGCTGCATTATTTAAAGATGTTCATTTTACAATATTTTCAAAATGTTAGGTGGGATGTGACATGTCTTATCTGTTGAATGATACTGCTACACATTTTAATACGGCCTATCTTCTGGATGCATCCTATTTTCATTATGAAATTGTGTTTCAAACACAGCAATGCTCTGGCTCCGTGTTCTGCAAGACTCTCATGAGATGTTCAATTTCTTTGCCAGATAATGTGGTGACATCAATGAAGCTGCTTTATTTATGATACAGGTTTAGATGGTCATCCACTGCTGTCTATCATGGTTTGATTATGTTGCAGTGCTCTTGTATTGTAGAATAGTTACATGGTCAGTCAAGCTCGAAACTTCATGCATTCATATAATGTATGTTATTAAGAGAGTATGCCCAATAGAGTGCATCAGTCTAAAATTGTTCAAAGCTCTATAAACATCTAAGAAACTGACACCTAATTGCAGTCACTAAATATATGTGTCTTAAACAAAACGTTCTAAGTTAATTATCTACAAGTTTGAACATGTGATAAAACCTCCTCAGAGACAGGCATGTTATACATATACCCCTTAGAGTGGAGGATCTTGTCATGACCGAGGGAATGAACAGACACCTCAAATATAAGATCCCAGTTGAGTACCTTTATTGGAGACAACAAAAACAAAGTAAAGATTTGGGTTGTCTGAGCCAACAGTGTGGGGTGCCCAAATATACACAAATATGTACGCATTTCTATATAGCTGTGGCCCTCAGTCCGACCTTGTGGTTGCAAAACAGTAATCTGCAAAATCTGTTTGTTTTAGTGCCCATCCACTTCTATACTGGTACCTTTGGGATCTTTCTTAGCCAGGCTAGTCATGTCAGGATAACATATCAGTTTTACTGAACGTCTGGAATACCTAACACCACTTTCCCAAGCTCCTTAAGTCATCTGGAAAGGGGCTAGGCATTTGACTATCTAGTTCTTTTTGGATCTGTGATTAAAGGCCTATCTATCCCTGTCAGTCAGGGCCGTCACGTGGGGGGGCAGGAGGGGCAAACTGCCCCAGGCCTCGCGCTTGCAGGCGGGCCTCACGGCCCTCTCTCCTACATAGAAGGCAGCACAGTCCACCCGTGTCCATTATTCACACACAGGACTGTGCTGTCTTCTATCTGCCTGTGAAATGATTTTGCTGTTTGTTGCGAAGCCCTGCAACAAACAGCAAAATAATGGGAGACAGCAGGGCTCAGGTGTGAGCTCTGCTGTCTGCCGTTATTCAGCTGACAACGTGGACATGCTGCTTAACAGGAGAGGACTCCTCTCCTATCAGTCAAGTGTGTTCATGTTGCTCAGCGTGAACACGCTGACTGATAGGAGAGGAGTTCTCTCCTGTCAAGCATCCGGTCCCCCGTGGCTGCTCGGGGGCTTTTCAAGGGTGCATGGAGGTAAGGTAAGTGCTTTTTATTTTAACTTAAATGTGCATATATGTGTAATATATATGCGTATTTAAATTAAATGAGTATGTATATGTGCATGAATGTGTGCGAGTATGTTGGTGTCAATGCTGTTTTTGGTTTTATGTATGTGTGCATGCAAGGAGTTGTGTGACCGGTGGATGAATGCATGGGTGAAAGTATTGTATGTGAGTGTGTGCGCCAGCTGCCACCCCTAAATTTAGCAGACCGGAGGGCCAATTAATTAAGGGGTTGGGTCATGGCATCAGAGGTGCACCTAGGCTACATTTTCAGGGGGCAACAGAGTGGGACTAACACTTCAAATGTTGGGAGGGATGCTAACTTCAGAGCCTGTGGGGGATGGGCAACTTATTTGTGTGGGCACATCTAATATCTTTCCAAATTCGAATGAGACAATTCTGATGAAGCTTCAATGTTACAAGCAGCTAACTCTCGCCATCATTTCTGAAATGTCACATTGAAGGACTGCTGTGAAAATGAGATGTCTCATGTTACCACATCCCTTCCAATCACTCCACTGGCATGCAAGTGCTAACCCCACATCGCAATTTCAATTACCTAAAAATGTATGTTCATGAATGGTGCTGAAATCTTTTATTTTATTAATTTTGGGGCCTTTTAACAGCGAAGCCTAGGCCCCGTTTAATATCTGTGTCTTGTTCCATCTGGCCACAGCTCTGTTGGTCAGCCCGGCAGAGGCTGAATGACAGTTTTGAAAGCGGATAGTGAGTGGGGCCAATGTGGGGGCAATAAACCCATTGCGCTATCGGTCTCCCCACGGAGGGCTGGTGTCTGGGTCTTTCAGCTTTTGCAGCTGAAATGGGACCCCAGGCAGCTGCCCTCATGTCCACAGTCTTATGACACAGACACCTACTGATAATCTGTAGCTTTTAACCACCTTGCTGTATTATTTTGACTTAATTATTGATTTAAGCACTCCATAGGTGCCTTGGCCTATTTTTCAAATCTGTAAGGCCTGGGGTGCCCCACAAACATCGCAAAGAAATGGGCCCCCCCAACCCTGACACATCTTCAACCAGCCTTGCTCCCACTTCCCTCCCAATACCCTGAGCCCAGCTAGGAAGCTGAATAGCAATTTCACCTTCCCTTTGGCCACTAGTCGTAACTTTCACCCCAATTCAAAGGCTCTTTACTTTCATAATGCTATGCTAATCTCTGGAGATGTGGGCCATCTAAAAGCTGAGACCAGAAGTTAAGACTTTGGCTTTATCAAAGTTAGTCTGTTGATATCACATGGATAGGCATTTGTACTCTGCATGTTTGATGCTGCTACCACTCCATAACGAAGGTTACGTGCTGGCGACACTTTGAGAGAGGCGTTGTCCCTCAAAGTGGGAATGCTTCAGCCTTCCTTAGCAGGGGCTGTCTCCGCCCAAGTAGCCAGGTCGAGTCAACAAAACCAAACATTTCAGGAGAGGGCTAGAGTCCGATCCGCTCAGTGGTGTTGCACCCTACGTGTCTTTCACTGAAGTCCTGTTAAAAACAAACATTGGCAAAGCCAACAATTTTGGCTTGTGCATAAGTATTAGGCATTTGCCAGGCACTGCTATTAGATGCTCAGATACTCAAAGCAGTTTGCACCTGCCACCATCAATGGCCAGTTAATACCAATACAGCAGTGCCTTTACCATGCCTACATTATAGCCCAAACTGTTAGGATTACCAATGCTTGTTTTGCTTTACCCATGTTGCACAGGACTGTGCATAAAGGTTAAAGCAAAAATACTACTTGGCTAAATTGGCCCACATTGAATTTAGGCCAATCGAGCCAGTAATAACACTTATAGTGCACAGTGAGCCTGGGCATCATTTCTGTGGCATGGCATGTTTACTGGCTTGGACGGCATAATTGGTAACAATGTCATATATTGGTGCAACCTTCATGGACCACATGGGAACAACCAGCATGAATATATCTTTATACTAGCATTTGTTGTGTGCAACGGAGGCATGAAATGTATTGGAAAATGTTCCTGTGCATGGTTGGTGACTTCACCTTCCCTTTGGCCACTAGTCGTAACTTTCACCCCAATTCAAAGGCTCTTTACTTTCATAATGCTATGCTAATCTCTGGAGATGTGGGCCATCTAAAAGCTGAGACCAGAAGTTAAGACTTTGGCTTTATCAAAGTTAGTCTGTTGATATCACATGGATAGACATTTGTACTCTGCATGTTTGATGCTGCTACCACTCCATAACGAAGGTTACGTGCTGGCGACACTTTGAGAGAGGCGTTGTCCCTCAAAGTGGGAATGCTTCAGCCTTCCTTAGCAGGGGCTGTCTCCGCCCAAGTAGCCAGATCGAGTCAACAAAACCAAACATTTCAGGAGAGGGCTAGAGTCCGATCCGCTCAGTGGTGTTGCACCCTACGTGTCTTTCACTGAAGTCCTGTTAAAAACAAACATTGGCAAAGCCAACAATTTTGGCTTGTGCATAAGTATTAGGCATTTGCCAGGCACTGCTATTAGATGCTCAGATACTCAAAGCAGTTTGCACCTGCCACCATCAATGGCCAGTTAATACCAATACAGCAGTGCCTTTACCATGCCTACATTATAGCCCAAACTGTTAGGATTACCAATGCTTGTTTTGCTTTACCCATGTTGCACAGGACTGTGCATAAAGGTTAAAGCAAAAATACTACTTGGCTAAATTGGCCCACATTGAATTTAGGCCAATCGAGCCAGTAATAACACTTATAGTGCACAGTGAGCCTGGGCATCATTTCTGTGGCATGGCATGTTTACTGGCTTGGACGGCATAATTGGTAACAATGTCATATATTGGTGCAACCTTCATGGACCACATGGGAACAACCAGCATGAATATATCTTTATACTAGCATTTGTTGTGTGCAACGGAGGCATGAAATGTATTGGAAAATGTTCCTGTGCATGGTTGGTGACTTGCAACTATTGGGTTTTTCCATGTGCTTCCATACAAAACAAAATGCAAACTGTATGGAGTTCTACCCAATGTTACAAAGAAAGTGCTGTACAATGCATAATTAAGTGTAACCTGATGTTTCAAACATTTTCTTGGGAGTGAGAAACCCCGTCAAATGACCCTTGTTTGGTTTGGCCACCCCCACTGTGCTCTGCCGATCCTGCATAGTTGGCATAAACATTTGAGCCTCTTCAGTTCAGAAATTCACCAGCCTCCACTGTACAACATCCATCTGTCACTGTGTGTGATGTGTGTTTTAATGCGCACAGAGGAGCAGGCTGCTCCTTAATGCTGGCGTCAAGCACCACATGCCGCCATGCCATCCTGTATATGTTTATGCCTATGATACAAAGGATAGTCTGACATAAAATCTTTCTTCAGTAGAGAAATCTAACTTTGCTGTATTTGATTTGCAGTTTTAGTAATAAACCATATTTGGGTTCCTCCACACAAATTCAAGGGGAGATTTCTCGAGTCCCCTGTTTGCGAAGGTGCTGCCACAGGCCCAGTGCTTAACATCAAAAGGGGGCCTCACCAAATGTTTTGCCCCGGGCCTCACCACATCATGTGACAGCCCTGCTGTCAGGGCTGGAGGTCTGGCTCAGCTGAGTTATCTTCCTGGCCTTACACTGCAACCTGACCCCATTCAATCATTCTATGATTAGGCTTGGGGAACTTCCCTCTACTTTTACCTCACCTATTTAAATCTTCCTTCTTCCTGTCACCTGCATCCACAATCGTAATAGTTTCTCATGTTGCTCTTCCTCTCATTTTCTTGGCATTTCCTGCTCATCCTTTGTGTGCACCTCATCTTCCACTGTACTTTTTGTCATCTCCTCTCTTCTTTTTACCACCTTCTCTTCTCTTTTTCCCACCGCCACTTTTCACATTAACTCTACTCTTCTTTTCCACACCTCCACTTTTTTGGCACTACAGTCATTATTCCACCTCCACTCTTTTTTCCCCTCATCCACTCTCCTCTCTAGCTCTGCCTTTCTTTCTCACTCCTCCACACCTATGGCTCCCTTTGCAATCTCTCTCGCTGTATTTCTTCCTTGCTGACCATGAACTCTCCAATTCAGGTACTCTGTCTTTTACAAATGTCCAAATCTGTCTATCTCTGCATGGGCTGAAAGGAGAATATGTACTTGTCCAACAATAATGTGAATGAGATGAAAGGTACGTTCAACAAGTGGCCTGCAATGGGGCTGCATTGGCCAATGTGTCAACAGGTTGCACAGACATCTTTGTTTCATTTTCTGTATGTGGGGAACTTTTCATTGCTGTATCCAAGGTTCACAACATCATGCCCATGATCCTGTATCTGAAAGCTGTCTCAGAAAGACCTCTGACCTTCAAGGCATTGAGTGCTTGCAATACACCACATACATGTTGTCATTTAACAAACCAGGTCTCACATTTATACAGTCCATAGATGCCTGTGGTGATGGCTTTGCAAACTGCATAATCCTTTTTTGACATTATGATGTATTACTGATAAACTAGTTTAGCCTCACTTTGCAAAGAATGGTTGAAATTAGCATGGTAAAGTTAACGTGTGAAGCTAGCATTGTTCTGGGAAAGCCTGGGTAATACTGAATGTAGCTCCACCAGGGCCTTCTTCATAAAGCAGGTGGTGACTCCTGATCGACAGGGTCACCTGAGTATTCTTCCTCTAGACACAAGAATGGGACATCATTGCTATACACTGTTCCATATAATTAAAATCCACCATTTCCTCAAACAACCCTCCCTTATCAGATTACTTAGATACATCTTCTTTTGAGCAATGCACAAACAGGCTATTGTAAGGAATGCATGAAATAATGATGCTGAGTTACTAGGCCTAAATTCACTAATTCTGCCCAATACCTGCTAAAGGTCATGCAATAGCAATCCAAATCTAATTCTTCGCAAAAGAATACTTAGCGTATTCATTAAAAAGTACCAGAAACCCTTGAGCATTCTGCTTGTAACACACATATGCATCAGGTTTTCCTAATGATCATGGCACCTTGGGCATCAATAAAAAATCCAAAAAACGTAATTGTCCAATAGGAATAAGAAAGCAAAAATATATTGTGGTGCAGAAGATAGCCAGAGGTGCTGGATTAGTTTGCACACAACTCAAACCTATCGATCAAATCTTGATCCACTGAACCCTTATTGAAAACCCTCCATCATAACCACTTAGTAATTTGTAGAACAATGAGATTACCTTTTTGCCTGCTACACAGCAAGTAATCAAATAGCAAATAATGGCACAACTTTGTAAAATTGAAACTAACGAACATTGAGTTCACAGGTTTGTAAAACCTAAAGTAATTAGATGTAGGAAGAAGGAACTTCTTTTAATGTTGCCAAAGGTTGTAAAAATTGTAGTATAGTTCAACTGGCCCAACATGACCAGACCAAATTCATGATACTTACCTCTTGTAGAATGACCCTCAATATTTGATGGTAAACAAACATTCAGCCAGAGCAATGGTTCTAATGATATAATAGAATGTGTTTTTTAACTCTGTTTTATTACGGCAACTTAACCATAACATCCTGAAAATTGTTGATGGACTGACACTGCGCTTGGAACTAAAATTCTGAATCGATATGCAGATATCCAAATAAAAGTGTAAACTCAATCAAAAGATTGATGTTGAAAATAATAGTCCACTCATAAAGTCTTGATCAAATTCTTCTTTGTATTAGTAGCCATAGATGACACGTGACAACGCTAATCTTGTTGTCATAGAAGATTCAGGGATCTATCCCATATAATAGGGTGCAGGGATATATCCCGAGGACCATGCACACATTTTAAGAAGTTACTTAATCTTGAGGACAGGCAAGCAAACGCCATTTAAGGCTGTTCGAAGTACAAGTACATTGGTTGCCTTGAGAACGACATACACAGTCGAAACACATGTCGGCTATGGCTACTAATACAAAGAAGAATTTGATCAAGACTTTATGAGTGGACTATTATTTTCAATCTTCTGATTGAGATTACACTTTTATTTGGATATCTGCATATCGATTCAGAATATTAGTTCCAAGCGCAGTGTCAGTCCATCAACAATTTTCAGGATAATTTCATTGTACTATGAACCTTTTGGTGGAGGGTTCACCATTTGAAGGACTCCTGCTGCTGGTTGTATCCTCAGAAATATAACTGTTAATCTATTTTTTAGGTTGATGAATAGCGCACAACTTCCGTATCATTCCACTTGAACTGGTGCTCTCTGCTTAACCATAACATCCCTTTAACAATGTGTTTTCAGTGAATTTAATGGGTTTTTACCAGTGCACCTAATTTGCTACAACTTACTAATATGATACTTATCCTACCACAGCAAAATCTTTGTCCAATTTAGAAAGTTTCACCTTAAAACTCTGCCATTCCTCACCTTCTAGCATAATTTTTAACCCTTGTATACATTTTTTTCAAATGTTTCCACCAATTTTGTGTTCTCTGAAGTTCGCGAACATCTGACATCATCGCGGACTAGCCGGACAATATCACGTGACCACATTCTCTCGTGCAGCATGATGATCTGTCCATGAATGCGTCCAGACTTCGCGACCGGGTCTGTGCTTCGCGAACAGTTCAGAACTACATTTTTCAGCTCATCTAGAAAACCTAAAGCGCAAAATGGATCCTTGCACAGCTCCTATACCTATTCCTACTCATTATCCATTAACAGCCTAGAACACAGCACATAGTTAGAAAAATATTAGGTAAACTGCTATTTATCTTAAAAATTGGCATCAGCTACTACCATTCCTCCTCCCAAGAGCTACTTCCACCAGCTGGAGGACCTACATAACGAAAAAAAGTAATACTTCAAATGACAATCAAGAAGACCAGGAAGATGAGGCAGAAGAAGTGCCTACATCTACGACCCCAAGAGAATCATGGGTGTGGCATTCTTTACCACTGTTAGAAATGTACCAAAGGCTATAGCTATCAAAGTGAAATGCACTGAGTGCAGTGTTGTACTCATTCGCGGACAGCATGGGCAGTACTCCTAAGGGACCATTTCCATGTGCCGCCACACCAAATCCAACCACTGCAATGCTCTCAGAAAGGGTGTTCCTTCATTAGGAAATAATAGGCTGCCTTCCACTACCTCATCTTCCTCAACCAATGCTGTAACCACACAGCCTACTTCTGTGGGACACAAAAGTCTGCCAACTACTTGCAGGTAATAAAAGTGGCAGTGGATCCATAGCTTTTCAAAAACAACAGTACTCTGTATAAACTTCAACAAACCACTCTGCAGGGGGGAGCAATTTCGAAGTGCTTTTGAAGCTGTAATCAAGGAGCATGAGAAACACTGCCACCTAACTTACATTTTACACACGCGCAACACCTTCCCCTGTCCACCTGCCCCTCCATATCTGTGGTTGGTGCCCCTTCCCATAATTTCCCTCCCCACTTTACCTTCTTACCTCTCCGGCAAAACAAACAATTTATAAATTAAAAAACATTAAAAAAGTTCCATTAGGAACCACCTTTCACAGTTAAAAAAATAGAACTAAAAAAATAAGCGTATACATTTTTCAGCAAAGTAATTAGATTCAAAAAGATTCTCCAACATTCCCATTAGCATTTTCTACTGTGCTAATGGAAACAATGGATAATGTTATACTAGAGAAAAAGAAAAAAGCACAGAAAAACATTTCTGGCTGAGATTCTTCTCTCTAGCATAGAATAAACACCATAATCCATTGCTGTTTAAAACTATCCACAGTCTCTGCATTCCCCTATCTAGCCCATGCCTTATTAGAAAACCTAGATTGCACATGCATACCATCACACAAAACAGTCCTTCTTCTCTTTTTACTGTTACGTTTGTAGCACTCCCTCATTACCTACTTTAAACCATTCACACATGTATCCACCAATCACTCAAAAAACTCTACATATTAAACTTTCACCCACCAACTGCCACTTAACAATGTTCTACACATCTTTTGCATCTACATTTCCCATACTTATACTAAAAAAAGTGTATCTAGTGCCCCAATAAATGCACATACGCATTGTGCAGTGACAGAAGTGCATAAATAAAAGATAAATAAAAGAGGCAGTACGGATGGACAAGTGCACATGGGAGTCCAGAAGGGAAGTGCCAAGGGATGCCAGGGTTGAAGGCCACCAGCTAACTGCTGGGACAGAGGAGTCCCAAGGGTGGGGTACATCTTAACCGTAACGTCCCTTTAACAAAAAATGTCTGTCAATTGAATACATTTTCATAAGTTAAAATGTTTCATAATGTTCTATCTCTGTATAAACGTTATTAATAATTCATCTTTTAACATATATGAAACAACTATAAACCTCCTTCAACAAACATATTTTTTGTAATGCATACTTATGTAAGTCATTATCAGCAGCGTATACCCCAATGTGCAAATCAGAGTAGACATTTGTCTTTGCCGAAGGCCAGGCCCTCTACCCACGGCAGAAAAATTATATCACTATGTTTTGTACTTACGTTTCAACAATTTCAAAAAAGTAAAACACAGGACAGATTTCCAAAAGTATTCTTTCAGGTCCTTGCTGATGTTCCTTGCACAAGTGTGCTGCAATCCCGTCTGGCACTCCGGGGTGCAGCCGCAAGCAGATTTTCTTTTCTCATTTAAACCTAGAGCTTCGGGCAATGCGCATCCCCCAATAAGTACATCAGAGTAGGCATTCGTCCTTTCCGAGGGCCAAGTCCATTGTCCATGCACCAAACTTTTGTCACTATTTTGTGTGCTTACATGTGGACACTATGGCAAAATAAAACACAAAACAGATTTGCAAACCATGATTTAGGTACTTGCTAATGCTCTTTGCGCAGGTTTTTTGTGATTCAGTACAGCACTTCAGGCTGTAGCCGCAAGCAGAATATGTCGTCCCATTAAACCTAGGGTTCCGCCATGCTGCAGGCCGCAATAATAAAATCAGTGTGCACCATTATCAAATAATTGCAGGGCGGTAGAATGGGTACATCACTGCCCTTCATCTAGTATTTTAAACAGATTACCTTGCTGTTGGTAATGGTGTTCTTTTGTGAAGGTGGCGTTCCCTTTTAAGTGTTAGGTTTCGAATAGGAGGGTGACCCCTGTTCACCTGAGGTCTTGGTTATTCAATTAGTAACTGTTGTCATAATGAAGCAGTCTTCAAAACAAATCTTGATGCTATATTTATTGTTAGAAGTTAGCCGATGTGTGATTTGACTCTCTAGGGTCTTTCTCAGTACATCTGTATTGTGGACCAGTCATTGCTGTGAGATTGTGGAAATGAGTCTGGCATCCAATTCCAATATCTTGTCCCTCTATAGTTGCAAATAAGTGTGGTTAAAGACCACGTGCTCACCTATTTTGACATGCTTTGTAATTATCTACTAATTAGCATTGTCTCTGAGTATATGCATCGATATTCACAGAGATCTGTTGATTCAATCCTGTGGAGCACTCCAGGCTGCGGCCACGGACAGATTTGTAGCCATGGGCAGAATTTCTTTTCCCATTCAAACCTATTCCGATTTTTAAAAACCTCACCACATAGCCTCTATAGCCCATTTGAACCCCATTGCCAGTCCCTCATTGTCATGGCTAGTAGCCAGATTTTTGCAGAAAAGAATCAATGTTTGGTTTATAATCTTTCTAAAATCGTGGGTTCTAAATCTTTTTGCAAACATGTGTGCAGGTTTGTGAAACGGCATCAAAGGTATAAGCCTTCCAAATATTTTGGGACCACCCCTCTGATTTGGTTCTCTCTAGGCAAATCAGCACCAAACTTTGCAGAACCATTCAAGCTCACGTCTACATACAGTTGTATTGAGTGGCGACAAAGTTATACACCATCCAAAAACTCATTTTCATGAACCCTGTAATGCAAAAATATGTGTGGATGTCCCTGAACATCTGAGATGTTCACAAACATCACAGGGCTATCCCTGAACTGTTTGTGGACCTTGACGATGGAAAACCGCCTGTTTTTGGGCTTTTGTATGGCCATATCTGATGCCATCCTCATCACTGCTCACCTCCCCAGAGATTTTTTCATTAGTTTGACAAGTGCAATATTGTGTTTTTTAATATGATGTCCGTGGACTACAGGTGCTGTTCGCAAATCCAACATGGCAGGTATTTCCAAAGAATATGACGCACCTCATGCTTTTCACCATCCAATCAGCTGGTGCGTCCGATGTCTGTGGACATCACACTACCCTCTGCACCAATCGGAGCTCGTCCGCGGACTGAATAGGGAAATGAGTCCACAGACCGAACCCAGATATCACTCATTGTTTTGGACCTTCTTTTTGGACATTTATGGGAAAAACTACACATTTTGGGACTCCTTTTTGTTAGGGCAACTTATCCATAACGCTCCTTCAACCAAGTTTTTTCAGTGAATATATATATACAAGACAAGAACTGCTTGCAGTTAACGTTACTGAAGTCTTAGTAGCTGGCAAATTCACTGATTTACCATATTTTTGACTACCTATCTCGTGATTAGATCAGAGTGCGTCTGTAAAGGACGTTCATTAGCCATGGCTGCCATCTTAATATGGTTAGCTTGTGAGATGAACTACCTAATGAATATTGAATAGTTTCCATGATGCATTACAGGTGGTGTAGATCTGTTTATTACCACTCTGTTATTATATTTGTGGAGACTTATTAATGCATTCTAGACATTCTGATGTATGCTAAAACCACATTATTGTCACTATTAGATTAATCACAAACCCACAATAAGATAGAGCCTCTTAAGAGTGTGAGATGTTTTTCAGGGAGCCTTCTTTTTGGGACAAAACCAAACAGTTATGCATTGTGAAGTGAGATGAGCCCCTTTCATGCTTTCTTGCAAAGTTATGACTGAAGTGATCTATGAGAGGAAAGTTAGTGAAGGTGAACAAAGATGTAAGTCCTCTTTCTACATCTAGCCATTCTGTGTTGGGGTTCGCTGTAGTCTGAAAAAAAAAATTCCTTGGTGTAGTTTAGGGTGAATTCCCAATGCAAATGCACCAGGTTGGGAGTTTTACACTACACATGCGTTTGTCCTGCTTTAGTTAGCTCAAAGGAATACCTGGTCTTTTCCCCCCACCGTCAGAAATTAACTGATTCAAGAATCCACATTCAGACAGAAGAGGAAATATACTATTACTGGAGGCATGTTTAACATGGATACCAAACTTATGGCCTCAATCATCCCACCATGAGATAATTACAAGAAATCATCCCTCATGTGTTGTATTACCGTTTGATCGTTTTTTTCAAAATTCAAGCCAATGGTTTTCTCTATCAAGAGGGAAATTAAAATACTGGAGCATTTGATTTTTCTAGGACCCTAAACCACCCCTGCCTTAACCAATGCCCTTTTGAGGCACCAGTCTTAGAAGGGTAATGCTTTCGTATTTTCATTGTTTAATTTGTAACCTGACACTAATGACAATTCTACAATAATCTTTCACATGTGTGCTAATAACCTTTGTTGGTCCACAATATATGCCAGAATATGAATTGCTTTCTCAACATTCTGAATCTCCTTCCTACTCTGAGCAATGCTCTCTTTTGCAATAATGTTTCAAATACACCACTTAGGAGGGGTCAGGTATCCTTCTGCAAAGCAAAGTTTAGTGGACATGTACTGCTTACAAAACAGAATTGCCTACCAGTAGCATTACACATCAATCCTATTAGTTCCTTAAATTCACCCTCAATCAGTGCTACTTAAAAAAGTTTTCTAAAAACCTCTACCCCACCCTGTTGAAGGTATTTTGACATTGAGTGACAAGCCAGGCCACTCCTTTTCTTTATGGTGTTCTTACTAAGGCTGCATACACCATGCTTGTTCTCAGTATTAGCACTCTTTAACACCCCATATTGATCTTGCTTTGTGATACTAGGGAAGGTTTCTTCCAACCTAGAGGTTAAAGATTTGGTGCAGATCATGCATTATCTATTTTTACCACTTATGGGTGATATTTTTTAGTGCATCAAGCATATTGCCTTATTTGGGTAAAATAGTGATCGCCAAATACAGAAATGTTAATGTTAAAGGATATTTGTACTGCGGACTATCACCACCGTAGTGGTCCCTTGGTGCTCTGGCGGTTCTGAAAAAAAGGGAGTGGGGGGGTGATTTAGTGGAAATAAGCTGGAAAAGGGCAATAGAGCAGTGATGTGCTGTTGGCGGCCTCAGCCCGGTGGATCCGTTGGCCGTGCTTGGGGTGTTTTGCGGTCGGTAGTCGTTGTGTGCTGTTGTGCGAGTCTATGTGTGGTTTGTTGGTTGTTGCAGTGTAATGAAGTATGTGCGGATTGTTGTGTTGTAGGCCTGTGGTTGTGTTTGGTTAGTGTTTGAGAGGTGTAGGCAGAGGGGTGAAATTGTTAGTGGATTGGTTAATTGGCATCGCTGTTAGGAAGTGAGGCGCTGAATTTCCGTATTCTCTCCAGGTGGGTTGTGGGAACATCTCTGCATCTCTGTCCTGATCTGGGCCGGCCGATACTCACTGTCCCTTTTACACATGGCATCCACTCACCTTCATAACCTTACCCAAGTTTGGCTTAGGCCACCTACGTGCACCTGGCTGTGTGCGGGGCAGGCAAGTGTTTGTGCATCCCTTCAAATCTGGACCAGAGAGCATTCCCAATCCAGTCGGTGCGTGGCATTGACTAGACAAGGCTACTCCATCCATATGTGGCGGGTGGTTTGCATTCATCATCTTATTCAGTTGTTTATGCAGGCTAGCGCTCCCAGCCCCTTCGAAACATGGCAGATGCCAACACTTGCAATTACATCCAGGGCCGGCGCCTGCCTTCATTTATAACTATACACGGTCAATGCCCATGCCATTGTCCACAACTTAGTTCAAGAGTGGCAAGTGCTAACATTCCCACAACTCTATACAAGTATGATACCTAGTGGAAATTAGGGGGCGGGTGAGGTTGTTGGCTGGAGTTGCCTTGGGATGCTGATTTCTGTTCTCATGTGTGTCGCTTGTGTCCTATTCTACTTAGCATTGTCTCTCTTGTTGTAGTAAGAGTTTCTCTGGTGGTTCTGGGTGTTTCCCATTCAGTTGTTTTGGTTTTTCAGTTTGAATCTTAGAAATGAACAAACATTAGGGAGACATTAGGGACGACCATCTGAGGCTGATTACATAAGGACTGTATTTTAGGGCCAGGAAGAGACTGCACAGTTCAAAACAAATCTCAAAAATTACACAAGTCCAGGGGATTTAATCTCACTAATCATTTTAATTGATGACTTCACTTCTTTTTGCTTATTGCTCCATTTAGGGGAAGGGGATGGTAAATGAGATCATCTGATGGAAACTGTTTGGGGATGTAAACCTATTTTCAGTGCTCAGCAAACTCCTTGGACATCCCAAAATGAGACAGAACCGTATACATTTCCTTATGTTTAAGGGCCTGAAATGTGTTTCTATTTTTTCTTGATTTTGAGATGTTAGCTAAAAACCTGCCCATTTTATTATTCTCAAAAACCAATTTCCCACTTTAAAAGCATTGTATTGCATATGTGTGTAATACTTTTTAATGTAATTCACACCATTCCTGCTATTTTGTAATATGGATCTGTCCTACTAATATATGCTAACCTCTCTTCCACCTTACACTCTCTCTTTGTCTTCCTGTCAATACCTTACAGCACTAGTGTTCCCCATAGAAATGCTTCACATGCATAGCCTTGACTGCTTAAATAGTATCTTGAACAGAATTTAACCCAAACATTCATCTGTGATAACAGTTTATAAGGACTAGTAAATGTATCATCTCCCAACAAGTCATTTGTAAGCATTCTCAATAATGTGCAATTGGAGCTTGGCTCTTACTCGGTTGAAGCAATGACTATGGCATGGTCAGACAGATCAATTGTGGATAATTCAGATTGGATTATGGCTGGGAAAAGATCCCTTGTCTAAACTATATAATCAATGAATGATTGAGTCCTCAGTGCATGATAGCAAACAGTACATTCTCAATCTCTGCAATGGATTAGGCACCATGTATATACAAGACTAGCTATGCAATCATTCCTCTAAAACAGTTAGCAACTTGTCTTGTTTAAGAACCACCTTAGATTGCATACCCCTGAATAGGTCAATGTGTTGTCTGCAGTCTCCAGCTAGGATAAGATCAGAGAGTTTCCCCTCAAATATATTTTCCAAATTATCGGCTTCTTTTGAGTTGGCCCATACACATTTATGGTGGAGATGGGGCACAGTCCTCAACCAAGTCTGTTAGAATCAATCGGTCCACTTTGTTCGCCACAGCACTCACTAAAGTTGCCCTCACACTTTTCATTTTGCAAGTCACTACACTGCTCCACTTTTTTAAAATGGATGGGACAAACACCTCAGAAACCCATGCACATTTAATTTGCTGGATTCTAAAGAATACAGGTTTATATTTTGCAATAATGGTATTGAGGCATTTCATGTATTAAAGTTAGTGCATATCTTCTGGTATTTGATGACTGCTTGATTCTCATAACTTTCGAGGCTATAACATTAAGAGAGATTCCTAGTGAGGTGCATACATTGCTCTCTGTGAGAAAAATGCAACACATTTGACCAGTTTGAATAATGGAACAAAGCACATTCCCCTTAAGGAGCAGAGAGAAAAAGAGGAAGAGACTGTAGAAAATAAGAACAGGGACATACTAAACACAAGCACCTCCAAGGTGGCTCTGAATTTAAGGCATGCCACGAGTTATGAACAACAACTGACAAAGACAAATACATGAGGGAGAACGGCATCAACTGCCCCATGTATCCATGCCAAACCCTTTCTTTTCTCTTGGTCTTTAATGAAACACTTGTTAGGTATTAAATGCATTTGTTTGAGGGTTGCCCTGAACAATGACGTGTCTGTGGTTTACTCCAAGCCCTCAACTCAACAATCTTCAGTGCTGCATTTGGCACCCTTAGTGGGATGTTTAATCCCAATGATGCTGAAACAAGTCTCTGGTTGCTTGTGGTCTAATTGCAGCATGGGACAATGCCTTATTTGCATAACATCGTTTCCCTTCAGTAATGGCATGGTATGCTGAAAAAATGATGATTTGGGATACTGCACATAGCAATGCAATGTAATGGGTTCACTATATTTATAAAAACAACTTTTTAAAGTAACAGCTTTTGGCAGTCCACATGAGATGACACCTTGCCCTTGCAATTGTGAGGACATCTTGGAGTTAGGTATATTTTGGATTGACTATCATCTGTCCTCTACGTCATGGTTTCATAGAAGACTGGTATGAGGCACTGCTCAGGGGACCAAAGTGGGTGCCAGCTGGATGCACACTGTAGTAGTAGCCTTTAGTCACAGCAAATTGGGACTCAAGTGGGAGGGGAGTTCAGCAGCATCTTGACCCTTATCTCCTTCAAACAGGCCATACAAGCACACCATGCTCTCCTGCTTTTTCATCAGCTTAATCATTATGCTTGTTAGGATAGGCTATTTCCATGTCCAGTTTAGAAACTCTGGAGTCAGTAATAGTGTTGTTGACATCTTTTGTTCTAAAAACACAATGCAGTAATGAAATCCTCCCCATCCCTGCTGTAGGACAGCTGTATTGTTGTCGATTGCATGACAGCTCAAGTACATACCATGTTCCCCCAAAGCCATTCAAGTACTCGGATTTCCAGTGATATGCAATATTTCTGTCTGTAGGTTGGGATTTTTCTTGGGATTTTGGAGTAATTACACCCCTAAAACCTGGGTAATTTTCATGCATGAAGATGGTTTAAGAACCTTGATTGCACCACTGCTGGAGAGTTGCTCACTGAGCAATAGCCATCAATGATCGGTCCTGGCTAGCCAACTGGATCCTGATATGGCCCTTCAACCATTACCCTGAGTGACAGTAGTGTGGCAAAGTAATAATCATGTTTTCTGCTAAAGCTGAGAGCTGATCCAGCTCAGGACTTCAAGACGTTCAGACCACTTTTGTTGTTAGCACTTACATTTCTTTAGGATTAATGCTAAGTAATGTCTATATTTCTGTGTTTTTGACTTCATGCTCCTTTTCATATCCACTTTGGTATTTCTCTCCCACATCCATGAGGCTGCAAAGTATACTTTTTGTATTCTAGTTTCACAATCCGGTTGATAGTAAAATCTCCATGCAATTAAGTATTTCAGTTTTGAAAATGTAATTTAAAAAACGGTACATTTTTGTGATTTGGTCAATCATTTCTTATTGATTCTTTCAGAGATTGGGCAAAGTTTAGCATTTGCAAGTTATCTTAAATATGATACAAGTAAAAAAAAATCAGATTCTGAATTCCTAAACTACTTTCTTCCTTTACAAATGATCTCACTTATTTACAATGTACGTGGGTCCTTTACCATCCCATAGATATTGTGTTACTCCATCAATTTCTGCTCTTATTTAAATAACGTTGTTGATATAGTGCACAACACATATCGAAATGGTTCTTAGTGCAATATGAGAAAACAGCACCTGATCATGGACTAATCCTAAAGGACACACAGTATTGCATTACTGTTAAAAGATGACAGCCCAAACGCTGGCTATCCAAACCTTGTACAGCACTCTGCTACTCTTGAGCTAGGTCTGTGCTTTAAACAATACAATAAAACAATTAAAAAAATGTTTCCTGAATATAAATTTCTCACTTCATCTACTTCAGAATGGTTTAATATTTAGTCCTCGAGGCCTGCATCCAAATCTATCGCTTACGTGCTGCACAACGATAACTGATCTGGGTCTCTTGACCCAGTGAGCTAGCTTATACAAAAGTAATCAGAAGAAAGCAATAAAATGTATGCCATCATCCAAAATTGGATGGCACTGAATAGTCTCTGGCTCAACAATGAAAAGACAGAAGTTCTCATCGTGGGATCCCCATCTAAAATATCAGCCGTCCACCCAGACTAATCTTCTATCAATATTGACGGTGCTCTTATTCCAGTACTGAAGCAAGTGAAAACATTAGGCATATACCTAGACGCCAATCTCACTATTACTAAACATATGAATACGCTCTCATCATGCACGGCTTACACATCCAAACTTATCGCTCTTAGTCGACGATTTCTGACCCCCACCAATTGCTTCACCTTGGCTAGGGCCTTGGTATTATCTAGTTGGATTACTGCAATGTGCTATTGTTAGGGACCTCCATTTCCAACCTCTGTAAATTGCAACTCTTGCAAAATACAGTTTTAAGGGCAGTATTAGGGATAAAAAAAGTCTGATCACATCTCTAAAACAAGGAAGGATGCCCACTGGCTACTCATCAAAGCTAGAATTATCTTTAAAACACTCTGCATCACGCACAAATGTCTTGCCAAAAACGCCCCAATCTACCTCAACATTTCCCTACAGAAAAAAGAATCCACTTGATCACTGAGATCCAATGATAATCTACTATTAGTGTCCCCTCGTTACAAAACTACCAGAGCGGGGGGCAACAGCTTCCCTGTTCTAGCTCCTAAACATTGGAACACCCTCCCCCTCAATATCAAAAAAGAGCCTTTTCTCCCTGGCTTTAAGAAACGGCTAAAACCCTGACTATTTAACCAATATTAGCATATCGATCTCCCAAACTATGTAAGCATAAACTCACCGGCTGAATCTGTAAATTATGTTCATGTATGTATTGTATGATTTTCTGTCTATTAATAACTTCTGTACACTGTAAAAATGTATGACCAATCCCTAAGCTGTCTGTAACCACGTCGTGATACCCCAGGGTCTGGGGATGTAACAGATAAATAAAATAAATAAAGGTCGTAAATACTAGTGCACATCCGAGGCACTGAGGCTTACCCTTAAGGTCAAGTTGGGCTGCACAACCAGCACGCAAGACAAAGCCCTCTAATCTTGCAGAGCAACGTGAGCGCCTGGACACTGCGCCTTAGTGGTAGCGGTGTGCAGTATTAATCAACATAACATTTTTCTGTAGTGCAAACTGCTATCATCATGCATTAGTGCTAATAGCATTAGTGTATTAGAACATTTGGTCAGTTTTAGTGACAGGTACGGAACCCTTAGGCCGCACTGTACCTGGGGTATCAGTGAGGCCTGATCAATAAATAGACTATTGCAGGAGGGTGTGTTGTTCCCTATGAAATAGCATTATTGCTTGAATAAACAATTGAAACATGTGTCATCCTTGGTGCACCTATCTTGAAATGCTGTTGGCTGTACTCTATGATTTCGAAATTCTTGCACATGATTTGCACAGTTCCATTTCTACAATGGCTAAGAATAATAAAAAATAGATTAAAGACAACATAATTCTCAGAAAACAATTGTTGTATCGTCCCATGAATATGTGTGAACTTTCTTGCACGTGATTTGCACGTGTCCAAATATAGAATAGCTAAGAATGAAAAATAAAAGCTCTAAAAAACAAAAAATCCCTACAACTATCATTCAACAAACATGAGCTCAATGTGAAGGTGCATGTGATTGATAGCACACTTATTTACTTTCTGCAATTAATTTTAAATACTCTATATGGAGGTTTTGCTGGTAATTAGTTATGACTTCATAATTGAGCACATTTTACTTTTACTTGCTATGGTGAAAAATAAAAAATAAACAAATTCTCCCGGCATGTGACCTGCACAAGCAGGTTCTTTTCATTAGGTACACTAAGACCTTTGCCAGGTATAGGATTTGAAAACAGTCCATAAATCATTCATGCTGCAATATTAGGCAGGACATGAACTTCAAGCAATCCAGAAATCTTTATGCAGACCTGCCTCTACCCACAAATTGCAATGTTAACATAATCAATTACTCGTCGATGTTCTAGTTGTTGTGATCCTCACCTTTCCTGCCCAAAAGATTTATATATAAATTAGATCCATATTCCACCAGCCATTTGAGGTCATGCATGACAAACATCTATTATTTATCTTTCAAGACATGAGCAAGCACATTTACATAATGAGAGGCTCATCTTCTTCAATCTTGCTGCAGTTCAAAATGTTCAAAGATCCAGAAACACATTTCAGGAGCAGTCCATGCCTTTTGCCAACTCAGCAGCAATTCTGTCCTTTCCAGCAAAACACATAAGCGGCGTTCATATATTAATAACCGCAATATACGCCTTGGAAGGGTTCATTTAAGTGGAAAGCATAGGTAATTTGATCTCGAAGATGTTAATTACCATTTCGTTTTTAATAACGGAATGATCACATTTACATAGTGAAAGTACTTTTACAACAGCATTTCAGGCATTGACGCTAACGCGTTCTTGTTCCTAGGATTGGCAAGTATTTGAGGCGTACATAAAATATGCAAAGGCGAGTCAAGCAGAGAGAGGCCTGGGGCGTGGGCATGTAAAGAACAACATTACAGCTCAAGTCGCAGGAAGTGGAAAGAGAGAGTGAAAAGAGGGAAATATTGGGGACCGGCTAAAGAAATAGGAATTGCGTCTGGTGAATTGTGCAGAGACTCGTAAAAAAGTATTGTAGGGCAAAATGGGAAGCAGGTATTTATAAGCCCACTTAAAGCGTTATACTGTTCTACTCAAAGTGCAATTTAATGCACATAAAAAAGTCGAAACAAAATCCTTGGTGAGGTTTTCTAAACTGCTGCCTATCACAAATGTGTCCACAAAGAAAACCATCTCTGTGCAAGCAATGTCGATAAAAATCCATTAACCACCGTAATGCTGACACCGTCCATGTCACTACTTTGTTAATACCTCTACAGTGCTAAGAATGTGGCATATGTCTTCTTACTTTATTTACCACTAATTGTGCCTTTCACCACAGGAGAATGCATGTGGCAGTAAAGGAGTTGAAAGGGTGGATTTTGCCGATAGCATCTGTTCCATAAATTATCATGTGAAGAAAACAACTGGAGATACACATTTTGACTTTAAGTATTGGGAAAGGAACACAGAATACTATGAACATTGCATGTTGTTAAAGGGCTCCGAAGTTCATGAACATGCTTGCAGGCCTTCTATTGGCTTTGAAAAAAAGGCTTTTTTTGCATTTAAGGATATTCATATTACTTTAAATGATCTAACTTAAGTATTACGGCTACAGCAGGTAAGCGGACAGGGGAGTGCCTCGAATCGAAATTCTATGTGCATGTGCTCCAGTGTGTCTCTAGCAACCCTAAGTATCTGTGTGAAATGGAAGCACACATATGGATATTGGTGTGCCATGCCACAGAAATAAAAGACCTCTGTGACGTTGCAAGCATGAACGAAGCATGCGCGAGCCTTGTTCTGGTCCGCGCATGCGCGTTCCTAATAAAGAACGTCCGTGCGGGCAGTTGCCGCCAGGACGCCGTAAGGTACACACGGGTGTCCCGTGTCTCCTTGTGTGGTGCGTGTGAGCGAGCGTGTGTGCGGGGTGGCCCGAGGCACGGGCCGACCCACAACATCTGGCGACGAAGCGGGATGCAAATGGAGCGTTCTGCTGACATAAGGCTGCATGTACACTGCAGCAACGTTATACCGGAGCATTCCCCGAATCCAGCGTGAGCAAAGCGGATGGGTTTCTACGCAGGACACGTGGCAGTAGCGGCCTAAAAAGGTGCTTGTGCGCTGCTCACGTGCCATATAAACTACAGCGAACTAATTTTTGGAATCCTGACTGTTCTCGACATCCAAGAGGACTGTCCTTCAAGCAGTGGTAATTAGAGGGGTCCACGGCCACGTTGATCCCCACCACGCGGTGGCCTGAGGTACGTCGACGGTCTGCACAAGTCAGGTTTGCGGCCTCTAAACCCTGAGGAGGTGCAGGTGCGACCTGTAAACATGGCGGAGAGTGACGAAGATGCAGGGACAGCGCAGGTGGTGGTAAGGAGGAGACAACAGGAATCTCTGTTACCCATGCAAGAATTCGACACGTCGGGTCCACCCTCAAAATTGGGCCCAAGGTGGCTGCTGTGGATAAGAAAATTGGACATGTACTTCACTGCAACAGGAGAAACGAACGATGACGCAAAAAGGGCAACTCTACTGTACTCCGCGGGTATGGACGTCCTACGCATTTATGAGTCCCTTAACCTGCAAGTAGTCACCTATGATGCGGTCAAGACTGCCTTAAAGAATTATTTTATTCTGCTGTCTAACGTGGACTGTGAGAGGTTCCTGTTCAATAGTGAAAAACAGCGGGAAGAAGAGTTGCTTGATCAATTCTGCGCTCGCCTGAGACAAATGGCCAGGACGTGCAGATGGGACAACGAGGAGGCCATGATTAGAAATCAAGTCATCCAAGGCTGTGGCTCAGGCAAACTCCGCAGACAGGTGCTAAGGGAGCCAGGGTGGACTCTGACACAGATCCTGGACAGTGGATGAATATATGTACTGGCAGAATCGAGAGGTGCCACAATGGAGGCGGCGGTGTGTCCCGGCAGGTCAGAAGAGGCGTTCGCAGTCGGGAGGCAATCCGTGTCAAAGAGTAAGTGGAGCCAGAAACGCCAGGAAGCAAGTCCAACACATGGAGTGTCGTCCATTTGTCAATATTGCGGATACGATTTGCCGCACTCGGAAGAATGTCCCACCAAATCCAGATCCTGTGGCAGATGCAACGGACTTGGACACTATGCCCGGATGTGCCGAGCTCCTGCGCCGGTGGCTACTCAAAGGGGTCCGGCCAGGTTGTTTGGCAACGGGTCGAGGGGGCAAAAGAGCATTGCGACAGTTGAACAGGATATGCAGAGGCTGAACATGGCCGAGGAGGAAGAAGAGGAGGATGAGGTGTTCTTCATTTCAAGCATAGCCACAGGGGCAAGGAAAAAGAGGCATCCCAAATGCATCGTGGACATTCAAATGGTCCCTACACAAGTGATGATTGACACGAGAGCCTCAGTATGTGTGCTGGCCTCAGATCACTACCAGTCGATCCCGGGACCACCACCACTGGATGTCTCGAGGGCAAAGATCTTCACGGTCGGCTCCCCATCAAGGGCTTCTTCGTGGCGCCCGTTTCAAAGGGCGGCAAGTCCATAAAACCACGATTTTTCATCACTGACGTGAGCCCCCACTACCTGCTTAGTTGTGCAGCGTCGGAGGCATTGGACCTTGTGCATTTTGCGTTCGCAGTCTATCAAGCAGACATTGAGCAGCTGGTGGCCAAATTCTCAGGCATTTTTGAAGGAGTGGGAAAGTTCAGAGCTCCTCCTGTGCGTCTCCACATTGACGATACCATCAGGCCTACGGCTCTCAAACATCGACGGATCCCGTTCCATCTCCGGGAGCAGGTGGAGGAAGAACTCCGCTCACTGGTCCGAATGGACATCATCGACAGGGTGGAAGGCCCGACACCATGGGTCTCGCCCATAGTAGTGGCCCCCAAGCCAAAACAGCTGGGAGCGGTGCACATTTGCGTCGATATGCGCCTCCCGAATGCAGCTATCAAAAGGGAGAGACACATTACACCCACTCTCGATGACATTATCGGAGAACTGCAAGGGGCGAGAGTCTTTTCGAAGTTAGACTTGAGGGCGGGCTACCATCAGCTCGAGCTCCACCCGGACTCACGTTATATCACGACTTTTACGACGCATGATGGCCTGTATCAGTTTAAGCGCCCGAGTTTTGGCATTTCATCTGCTGCTGAAGTTTTTCAAAATACAATCAGGGAGGCGCTGGCAGGACTGAAAGGTGTCTTGAATATGAGTGATGACATTTTGGTGTTTGCAGACTCAGAGGCAGAACACATGAAGAGATTTGGGTGCACGCTGAAGAGGCTAGAAGATTTGGGGCTTACCCTACACCATGAAAAATGTGAGTTTTTCCAAGAGAGAATTGGGTTTTTTGGCTTCATCTTTCATGCCAGCGGCGTGTTGCCCGATCCTGCAAAGATCAAGGACATTCGGGAGGCCGCAGCACCCCAGTCCCCAACGGAGGTAAGGAGCTTCTTGGGGATGGTAAACTACTCTGGGCGCTTCATTAAGGGTTTAACCTCCTTGTCGGAACCCCTCAGAGTGATGACCAAGAATGACGCTGTCTGGGTGTGGGAAAGGAAAGAGCAAGAGGCATTTCAGGTCATCAAAAATGCCCTGTCCGACGGAGACACCATGGCGTACTTCGACCCCACCGCTGAGTCCGAGATCGTTGTTGACGCCAGCCCGGTGGGTGCGGGTGTGGTGCTGATGACAAGAGAGGGGACATGCGACCCATTGCGTACGCGAGCAAGGCGTTAACAGACACAGAAAAGCGCTACTCGCAAATAGAAAGAGAGGCCTTGGCCATACTCTGGGGATGTCACCATTTTCGTCTCTACATCCTGGGCAAGCTGGTCATAGTCATGACCGATCATAAGCCCCTGCTGCCCATCCTGGCGGGTGTATCATCTAAACCTCCACCCAGAATTGAGCGGTGGATGCTGACCCTTATGGAATATGGGGTTCGACTGGTGTACAGACCGGGGACCAATAATCCGGCGGACTATCTGTCGCGACACCCAAACTCAGAGAATGTGGGAAAGACCAAGGAGGTGTCTGACTGTCAAGGGCTGCTGTGTCATGTAGTGGAAGGAGCGTTGCCAGTGGCGCTGTCCAGACTCACCATAGCGACGGAATCATCCAAGGATGAAGTATTCCACATCATTAAAACAGCGGTTAGAAGCGGCGATTGGAGAGAGGTGATTCAGAACAATTCAAGGTGGCAGGCTGATGCCCAGAAAGACCTTCAGGTGCTTTATAGGGTGAGGGATGAACTATCCATTTCGGACGACGGACTACTGCTGAGGGAGAGGCAAATTGTGATCCCACAGGCCCTGAGAAATAGTGTATTGGAGTTGGCTCACATAGGGCACCAAGGGGTCACCAAGACCAAAGCGCGGCTTCGACCCAAGGTGTGGTTCCCTGGCCTCGAGGGAATGGTTGAGCTGTTTATAAAGAGGTGTCTGCCGTGTCAGGCGGCGAATCCTGGGGATAAAGCTCCTTCGATCAGCTCAATGGAACGGAGCAAAAAGCCCGGGGGAACCGTCCATGTGGATTTTGGATCAATGGGTCGGGGCATGTATTGTTTAGCGGTGGTCGACCAATGGTCCAGATATCCCGAGGTGGAGGTCCTAGAGTCCACCGCCACCGAGTACATCACCAGGGCCTTGGACAAAATGTTTGCGAGCCATGGCTTCCCGAAATACTATGCTCAGACAATGGTCCCCCGTTCACGGGCAGCCAGTTAGCACAGTATCTCAAAGCGAGGGGCATCCATCACCGGAGGGTATCCCCATTGTGGCTGCGTGCGAATGGGGTAGCCGAAAGGCTCATGCGCATGCTAAACAAGGTGCTGAGAATATCTGCAAACGGTGGAGAGGACCTCCCGAAGAAGGTTGTGGAATTCCTGCGAGAGTATCGGACCACGCCTCATCAATCGGCGGGTGTAGCCCCTGCTGAGGCGCTATTCGGGTGCTGCCCTCGTGGCATGATACCGGAGGTAGAAGGAAGAGTACCCGGGGTCATTGACAATGAAAAAGTGAGGGAGGAGCGGGCAGCCGCAATCTGAGAGAGAGCGAGAGGAGAGGTCTCCAAGACAAGGAAGTGGCTGTAGGTGATTCCGTGCTAGTTTGGAATCGCTGCCCAGAAGGCAAACTGTCACTGCCTTACGAGCCTCACCCATGGACAGTCACGCACGTGAAAGGAACCATGGTCACGGCAGCGTGCAACCGGGGGACCGTCACCCGCAACAGGTCCTTCTTCAAAAAAGTGGACACTTCAACGAGGGCCAGTGAACCGGACGAAAGCACATCCTCCGAGGCTGTCGCAGAAGGTCAGGCAGAGGACGCCCAAAGGGAGGCCGTTCCGCACGCAGATGGTCCCAGCGTGACTTCGCAAAGCACCGCTCGGTACCCTGTGCGAGGAAACCGCAGACTGCCGGCTCGCCTCAAGGACTATATCCTGGACTTGGGAGACTGAGCCGAGGTTACCGCAGCCGGCCAACCCACGTTGGGATACATGATTTATATTTTCAGGTTATACTGTTCATCCTTGTTGATGCTATGTTGTTTTTGTTGAAGAAAAAAGGGATGTGACGTTGCAAGCATGAACGACGCATGCGGGAGCCTCGTTCTGGTCCGCGCATGCGCGTTCCTAATAAAGAACGTCCGTACGGGCAGTTGCCGCCGGGACGCCGTAAGGCACACACGCGTGTCCCGTGTCTCCTTGTGGATGCGTGTGAGCGAGCGTGTGTGTGGGGTGGCCCGAGGCACGGGCCCACCCACAACAACCTCCATCTAAGATGTTATACCTGACTTTTAACAAATGAAATTGGCAAATTGGCACAGCATATATTACACGGCACGCAGTAGTGGCCATGTAGTCATGGTTAAGTTGCTCATCTCATAGGAAGTCCACTTTTTGCCCGGCTTATAACTTCGCTTCCCCTGGACGAATTTGCATTAAACTTTGGAAGTTGGGTGAGGTTTCGTGGAGTTTGGGCAAAGTTATCGGGAGAGGGGGTCCCAACATTTTTTTTCTCCATAGACTGAATGGAGAAAAACTTTACCTAGGCCTACAGGGCAAACGGCTGGACGGATGTTCACCACATTTGCAGCAGGAGTTGTGCCTTGGTCCCAAAAGTGTGCTTTTGTTAATTTGGTGACAATCCGTTCAGTACTTTTAAAGAAAACAGCTAAAATGAACGCCTCGAAAAAATAGTGATATCTGGCGCCACTCCGTGGTCCCATTTCCCTGTTCATTCTGCGGTCCAATGTCTCATTGGCCTGGAGTGTGCCCTGATGTCGGCGAACATTGGATGTGCCCGCTGGTTGGCTGGAGGGAAGCGTGATGTGCATAACAATTTAGGGAAACGTCACCATGTTGTATCAGAGGATACTGCACTGCCGAAAGGGGCTGGAAAACATGGTTTGCAGCATCTGGTGCTGGGAAGAGGGGATGAAAAGAGTGGGGGGGAGAAAAGCAGGTCATATGATATATCTGTTTAGGTGCAAGAAGACAGTGGTATGTCAGTGGTGTACGCAAGCACTGTGCCAATTGGCTGAATTGGGGGTGGGGAGTGCATTGGAGATGATAGCAAGTTATTTTGATTGGGTGTAGTGTGCTGTGTTGACTGTGATAAGCACCTAGCACCTTGCAGGGAGGAGTATGCCCACTGGTGGCAAGTATGTTTCCCACTGTTGGTTTGTATTTGTCGTTTGTGGCTAGTGTACACATTGTTGGTTGCATGGGTGTGGTCATTGTTAGCACGTCCTACAGTTTTCAGACCATGGCTGGAGGTGGAGGAGTTAATAGTCCTGTAGTGTATCTACTGGGTGAAGTGGTGCAATGCTGTGTGTTTAGAAGTGAATAGGGTTCCAATGGATGGATTATGTGTTTGGGTTGTAACCATTGGCCAGATGACTGAGTACTTTACTGTATTATGATGTATTTGGGGATGCAGGGGCAATGTTTGCAAGAGTTTGTGGTTTGCTTGGAAGTCAAATAATAGTATGTTATCATAAATGGGTAGGGGTGCTTGAAGTTGTACTATGTTTGTTTGTTTTACTAAGTGGCTACATGTTTGCATGTACGGCTGTATTATGTTTTGGTGTTTCATAAGGATGTTGGTGCCTGTGTGATGTTTTTGGGTTGTGGTAAGTGGCCAAATGTTCCTCTGCATGGCTGCATTGCGTTGTGGTGGGTGTGGCCAAGGCCTAGCCTCTTGGGTGGCCTTGACCACACCCACCAAAACGCAATGCAGCCATGCATGCCAAGATTGTGAAACTGATATATGGATTTCACTAATCGGTTTATGAAGTGCATTGTTTTTACCTTTGCTGGTTTTGGTATGCGCTTATAAGCAAAGCTTGCTCCATTCCACACCTTTTCAAAAATGCATCTCTCCTATGAGTGGTTACTGTTACAGAATGGTTGTGGAGGAGATTTTAGACTTTGTAGAGCAGCAGAGATGACCAGAAATGTGTGCACTGGAATATGCTGCACGTTATTGCACTTGTTGGCCTTTACAAAGAGAGAAGCCTAGATTTGTGTTTGGTATGGTTTGCCCCTGATAACAGCATTGCCTTTGAGAGTGCAGTAAGATACTGTTACGTCCAATACGTTCCTTACCATCACACATTTCAAATATGGATAATGCATACAGCTGCCCACATACAATTAAAGGTGTACTCATATAAATGTGTATACAATGGTTGCCTTATAGACATGGTTTGAAAATAAAACGTATCCCAGTACAAGAAAAGGAGCACTTCACAATCACATAATCTTGCGTTACACAATTGGTAACAAAATTATGTTCACGCAAATCAGTATGCTGTTATTGTTCCCCCCTCCATCTGCCATGGAAGGTACAGCAGTAATGACCACAGTGTTGTGGGAGAAGAAATGTACACTTCACTCTGCAAATTATACTCTCAATTGCCAGGCATCATGTTCACTGTCGCTTCCATTCATTCTGAGTGCACTTTTCATATGAGACCACAGTCCCTGCTAATATTCGCCTTTGGTCCCTATTGAGGTTCATCTGCTGCCATTGCAGTCCTCTGTTTACATAGAGGAACATGTTAAATTGCCGCATATTCTCAGAGAGCTCCCCTATTGCCTTTCTGCTTTGGCGTACAATTATCAAACAGAAGTGTGAGGTCAGGACAGAAAAGTTTTTACACAGGCAGGGGTTGAAGGCAAAATTGGCATGTTCCGAGGTCTACTGACATTGTGAATGAAAGATTGGAGCAGACCATCTATGCCGCTACTTCCAGCAAAATACAGGGTGGTTTCCTATCGCACGTACATGTCAATATTCTGTAACCAAAAATCTGTAGGATTCTTAACGTTTCAGAAACAGTAGTTAGTATAATGATGGAATCCCATGAAATCATGTTGCATTACCTTCACCTGATGAAATGACAGGACATGACATCACAGGACATTATGGCACAAGACCTTTGACCTTATACCATCACAGCATATGCCTCCACTTGACATATGGCCTTGAAGAGATTGCAGGAAAGGACTGCCTATCGTCTCAACCAATATGACAATAAAATGTTCCCAATTGTGTGAGCTATGAGCACTGTAACCATTTGTGTCCTCATGAAGACATATTTTCCTCTGCAAATATACAATGCAGTGATAACAATTCTGTATACCCCACATTAAGTGACGGCCATCGGGCAAATGCAGTTTGTAAAGAGATCACTGCAAAGCGCACATTTAAAGCCCCAGAACAAAAGTAAAGTAGAGAGAAATATATTGCTGTTTAATTACACTGCTGACTTGCAATATGAGGAATTTGCTGGGTGCCTTCCTGAGCCATATGGGCACTTTCCACTGAAAGTCCTTTCCCCAGCTCTACAAACCGGAGGCACACTTTACCTCACTGTGCTCAGTGCATAGACAGGGTGTCAGTTTCACGGGTCATGGAATGGCAAGCAGTTTATCAATCAAATTAATGGGCCATTTAACATGCCCATCATACACTGGAGATGCTGTTCCATGCTCCCACTGAGCCTCAGGCAGCAGGCTTGTTGCAGCCATAAATGGGTAGGTTTAGACAGCAAATTCAGTAGGAGTTAGGACTGCTTGAAATGCAGTAGCGTACCGCAGGAATCGGTAGCATTGGAAAGTATGAGTTAATATTAGCTTTCTTTTGTGTACTGTTTGAGGTGCACAAAGAACACAGTCGATGTTGCAATTTTGTGCTATTGTTATGCGTGCATGCTTTGAACTAACTTTATGTGTGGGCGCACCACAGCATCACCACATTGACCCTCGTCCTGTTGACAGGAGTTGCTGAAACCATGCACTCCAGGTATTTTCATAACGTACATGTCCAGCGTCATGGAACCTGTCATGTGAGGACGTAGGTCCGTAAATGTGGTACATAAAGAGAAGCTAGAGCAGACAGGCGTACACATATCGTACGGTTGTGTTGTTCTGGTATACATTAGTTGCTCAGAGATCATTTGAATAATTTACGCACACCACTACGTACTGTTGGAAGTGGTTTTATTTTTTATACAATGTTCACAAGAAAGTGTAGGATGTTTGCAACCACTTCTTAACATCTCATCTTTTGGACTATGTCACCACTTCTATGCTGATGACACTAAGCTCTTTCTTTTGTTCTCCTCTTTCATGCCTGACCTTCACTCTACTCTTTCAACTTGCCTGTCTGCTATCAACTCCTGGATGACATCCCACTTTCACACTCTGAATGCAGGTAAGACCGAAGTCTTATTCTTTCCCGCAAACACTCTCCCACCAAAGTATCCTCCCCATCCATCTCCTTTCCCTCTTCCAGCATATCCAGCTCCCCTACAGCCCATAATCTCGACCTCTACTGTGACTCTAACATTTCCTTTGCTCACTATATCTTTCTCACATCCCACGCCTGTCAAATCCATCTCTACAACATTTGCAGAATCCTCTCATCGTTAATCTTCTCATGACCTTTCTACTGCTCTGTCATCTTCTTTGGTCTTCCCCACTCGCACCTTGCTCCTCTTAAATGTATCTGTCATTCAGCCATTCGCTCACTTTGTAATCTCTCTTATCATGACTTGACTTGATCTCTTCTTCTCTCGCCTCACTTGATTGGTTGTCTTTCCACTCTCAACTTAAATACAGCTTTCTGTGCCTTGTGTTCAAATCTCTCTACGGACTGGCCCCTGAATATCTTGCATCTCTCCTTTCATTCTACTCTTCCTCTCGTTCTCACCGCTCCTCAGATCTCTTTAGACTGACAGTTCCCCCCCACCCTGCGATCCATCCCGCTTTCGCTCTTTTCAGCTCCTCGCCCCTCTTCACTGGAACTTTCTCCCTCTGTCTCTTTGCTCTCTTACTTCTTACCCTCTATTCTGTTCCTCCTTAAAAACTCACATGCTTCAGTAGCCTGATTGATTGTTACTGCGGTGTCCAGTCAAAGTTTCGAAACAATAGTTTCAAATGACAAAAGTTCTGAAACAAATATTTTGAAAAAAAAAGTTTTTTTAATATTAAAGGGTTTATTTTAAGTATATATAGTAAAATAAGTGTTTTTTTTTTAAAAAATCGGGTTTTTGGGAGGACCCCCATAAAAAAAAATTTGAAAGTTTTTTTTCAACACGTTTCTGTCAGAAATGTTGTCATTTGAAACTGTGTCTGTCAAAACAGTCACTATGAACCGTTGCCGCCTCTACCTGATCCATGTCTGCTCCACTGTTGATCTCCTATGTAAATCATGTTACCTGTACATGATCCATGTTTGCTCAACTGTTCTGATGTACTGTTGATCTCTTATGTAAAGTGCTTTGGATAAAGGTGTTATATAAAGACCAATAAAAATAAAAAATAAATGCTTTCTTCATTTTGCAGATATATTCCAGTGTAGAATGCCGTCTGTGCCTTTCTGCACTTCTTTGTTGTCTGGCAAAGTAGTAAAATGATTACTTTGTGGTTCTTGGTGGTTTGTGTGGACAAATATGATTTTTGTGTAATTTAAGAAAGGAACCACCTGTTGTATCTGTGATGCGTTACATCGTAAAGGTTAGCGGGTTGCTTTTTATTGCAAAAATGCAAATGGACATACAGGGCCATATCGGTCGTCCCAGATAACAATGAGTGAAAACACACCGCTATGGTAATCTTGCAATGCTTGATGAACTGTTGGGTGTGGAAGGGGTGACACGGCAAGTAAGGTGCAAGATATTTTCAAAGAAACAGTTATGAGAATACATGTAAGTAGTAGTTCTCAGTGGTAGAGTAAAGAAAAAGGTGCTGCGGGAAGGATGTCGTAAATGGCCACTAGGTGGCTGAGTCATAGTCACGTACTGTGTGTTATTGAGTAGCGTCATATGGTCACCCACTGCCTTCCTCTCTGTGTGGGACAGTTCCATAACACATAATGATGCATTTTTCTGTTTGGGTTGTTGTGAATGTGCACATTATTGGGTAGGTTACTGTACTATACTGCATTCAATATGTCACATTATTACAGGCTTAGGTGAAGAGGATATTCAGGAAAGAGGTTGTTCATTGTGTGGAAGTAATCTAATACAATGTGAACTAAAGTAGATAAGGGTTAGCTGGCTGTGTTATGTGGTGGGTTTGTGGTGAGTGCATACATCTTGGCATGCATGGTTGTACAGTGCAGTGGTAGCTGTGGCCAGGGTGTGCAATATTCAGTGCATGGATGGAGCCTGTACACTGTACATTATGTAGTGAAGTGTGTAGCCCGGGGACACAAGTAGCACAGTGTAATGTAGCTCTGCATTGAAAAGTGTGGCATTTGCATATGGTTTGTAGAAATATGTGGACATATTACCCTTTGCGGATTATGAAGAGGTATGACACCTATCATTTCAAACTGTTTCTATTGTGGAGGGTGTGTACAGTTTTTTGTGTATGGGATGTGAAATGTTGCAATAACCATTCCTTCATTATCTGTAGAAAAGGAGAATATAACATGTTACAGCAGGTATGTTGTAATTTTGCAATTCATTACATTGCAAACATTTTTAGACATTGTGGACCCTCAAAATGTGTACCATGCAAGTGTACAGTGCAATGTGCGCAGTTGCTCTATTCCTATGCATAATCATTGGGTCTGTGGTGAAAAAAAAATATTAATGCTGGATAAAAAAAAACCTGTGCACATTTATTTATGATTACCTTGCACAGTCAATTACAGTACCATTTTCACTCATTGTATCACTGTGTAAGGTGCACTGTTGTAGTATGAGGGAACACAATAAAGGACAACTTCTGTTTTGTACATGTTCCTAGTATGGTTGCAGTTGTATGGGAGTTGGTGTATTGGAACTGTTTACCTGCTTCCTTTTGTTAGCACTGTTTCTTTATGCATTTGGTTGCTGCTGCACTGTGCTACTGCAGAATTGTGGGGCAGTTACGAACCTGTTGGCGTACTGTAACTGTTCATACTTTAAAAGTGTATGAGGATATGTTTGTAGCACAGTCATTGGTGAAGGTTGAGTTGGTGTGTGTTACTGTTGTAAGTATTATTGCAGTATTCTGGTTGCAGTTAGACACCAGTTGGCGTATTCTCTTTATAGTCTATTGTTTGTATAGGGTACGTTTGGAAGGTTGTACACTCCTGCTGGTAGTTTCACATCTTTTCAAATTGTGCAGCACGTGGGTGGCCGCCTTGAACTACTAAAAGTATGTCACACGTTTCTTTGAATATGTTTCACAGGGGCGGTGTTACCAGGACACAGAGGAAGAGATATGCATGGTAGTAGTTGTGCAATGGACAAACGTGAGCACCCAAACCTAATTACAGGTGGTTCACAAGATGCGGACATGCAGCCCGTAGTGGTGTACAACAGAGCCTTCATTTTGATTACAGATAGGCCGGGCAGGTGCAGTGTCAGGGAGACACCTCTATTTTGCTTACTTGCGGTCAGCCCCACCAATACTATGCTCCGTAGAGTAATAACCACATGTAGACTCAGCAACAATTTACATATAAACCTTTATTTCCACACATTCATAGACACTATTAGGAAAGGGAAGGGGTAGCAGAAACTGACACACATACAGGGGAATTGGGGATTTGTACAAGGTGGTGCTGAGGGGAGGAAGTGATTGAGGTCTCAATGAAACATCTCTCATGACACAGAACTTTTGGGGATGGCAGGCTGGGAAATGGAGGAAGGGGTACACGTGCAGGTCGGGCAGTGGTATTTTATTTTCTCCTTAATATATCCTTGTACAAAATCTTATAAGGCTGCAAAATTGTTCACCAATTCCTCCATTTTGGCATCGAGCCTGTCCAGTTTGTTATTTACAGCGTTGTCTACAGTTCATGTGCCCATATGTTGTTGTGGAAGAGGTGGCCTATGTTCTGCATTCTATGTTCTGTGAAAGAAAAACAAATGTGTTTGGTACACATGAAGCAATATATCGTAATTGTTGTACTTTTCAAACTGCGATGCCTACCAATGGGGTTACTATCGTCAGTCGTTTCTTCATGGTGAAAATTGTCTTCCAGCCTTTCTAGGGTGCTTGCCATTGCAGTAATTGTTTTACTTTTCACACTGCGGTGCCTACCAATGGGGTTATTATCGTTGCTCATTTCGTCACGCGAGAAATTCTCTTCCAGCCATTCTAGTGAGCTTGGCATTGCTGCGTACAAACAAAAAAAAACAACATGCTTTTCAACTATTGTACACTGCACAAAGTGTGCAAATATAACACAAACTTTAGTGTACTTACCACGTTGCAGTGACGCTCTGCTCTCAGTATTTTGCAGTCCTAACTCTGGCACTTCAGTCTTCTTTCCTATGTAAAACAGCAGTGTGTTAAGCTTGCAAAAGGTGGACGTTACTTCTCTTGTTGGTGCATTCCATTATACTGCATACAGTATGCCTTTGCTCTGTTTGTTTCAACAGCATTCCATTTGCAGACCTACTGCATTTTCTCTTCCAATTCTAGTACATGGTGCTGTTTCTATATGTTCCTTTTCTTTGGTGGATCGTACCAGTATGTAAGCGCACCCCTGCATTTCTCGGCATGTTGGATGCCACCCAATGTTCGCAAACAGACGCATAGTCCATGTCCACTGTGCCCATCAACTTGGAGAAGTATGCTGTACAGTACATCCATCCTAACTAAGAGTATCCTAAAATCAGTGAAAGAAATGTTGTTAAAGGGATGTTATGGTTAAGTTGTGCTACTAAAAACCTATCACCTTTACTGTAAAAACTACAAGGAAGAAGCGTTACAGCTAAGGTGGCCTATTGAAAACCTATAAAATTCAGTGAAAAAACATTGTTAAAGGGACATCATGGTTCAGTTGCCCTAAGAAAAACCTACCAAATTCAGTGCAAAAACTTTGCTAAAGGGACCTTATAGTTACTTTGTAGTAACAACAACCTATCCATATGATGCTTACAATTAACGAAAACCCCCAGAATTTCACAAGTTACAGTAACCTAAGCAACCATAACTTATGTCACCACTGTGCACTGCTGAGACTAACACCCATGACATCAAAGATGATATCACAAAAGTCATTGATGACTACTCTGATGGCATCACATGTGCATTTAGTGTTCATGAACAGCCTGACCAAGGTATTGGCATTATAATGTTGCCAGAAAACTATCACATTTCAAATGTCTACATTCATTTGATGTTACGTGGCACACTATGTTTCATTGAAGTGTGCAGTACTTACAGGAATGTTTAAGGTGCACATCCATGTGATCTTGCTGCTATAAACACTGTTGCTGTAGGAGGTATTGAAATGATGTATGTGTTTTGCTTTTCAGAAGTGGTGGTGCTATGGATGCAGTTAGATACCAGTTGGGGTATTCTGTTTATCTGTTTACTCTTTTTAACAGTATCACTTTATGCTGTTTGATTGTTGTTGGTGTTTTCTGAGTATTGTACTATTGACAACTAATATTGCAGTATTGTGGGGGAAGTTAGATACCTGTTGGCGTATTCTAACTGTCGGTAGTTTGCAAGTTCTTGAGGGTATGTTTTGTAGCCGTTTGATTGTTGAAGGTAGATTTTAGTAGTTTGACCGCCAGAATTAACATTGTAGTACTGAGATACCAGTTGGTGTATTCTGGCTGTTGATACTTAATAAGTGTTGAAGGGCTTCCTCAGAAGAACTTTCATTTTTGCTAGTGGATTTTAAATTGTGTATTAATGGGAAGTAATATTGCAATATTATGGTTGCAGCTGGATACCAGTTGGCATATTATAACTGTTTACAGTTTCACAGTTTTGCAGGGAATGTTTTCAAACACCTTTATTCTTCTTGGTAGATTTACATTTTCCACTATTGCCAAGTGCCATTGCAGTATTATGGGTGCAGTTAGATGCAATTGCGTATTTATTGCACTGGTATGGGCATAGTTTTTTTTTTTAAACTCTTTATCTATTTCCGACACATAACAAACAAACACCAACAAACATTACACTACAACTGGCACTTTGTGTTGGGATCAGCACTCCATCGTCCATCTGCTTGGCGCATTGGCTTGACCCTCTCCTTGTATGTTCACAATGTTCAGCCATTTATTGTCCCTGACTCCCTCATTAGACCCCATACGACACGGCCACAGCCCCCACTGAATGCATGGCAGCAGCCCTGACTGAGTGCCCTCGCTCGTCTCGCTGCTGGGAGTCAATCCTCCTCCGGCCCCTTTGGGCCCATCATGCGTTGCCCTTCTGTGCTGTCGGACAGGTCCTATATGAGGTAGTTCCATGCGAGTAACTTGGCCCCGCTCTCCCCCTCTCCCCTCTCCATCGCTCTGGTCCACAATGACGTTTCCGCTATTGTCCATTTCTTCAGGACTGCCTACCACATTTCTACTGATGGTCCTGTGCTTGAGTTCCATGACATCGCTATGTGGCTTTTCACCCAAATTCACATTAGGTCTTTCATTTTTGCTACATGTGTTCTTTGTCTGCTGCCCCCTGGGAACAGCCCCAGGAGGTAAGATTCCAGTGACCACGCCTGCATTTGGATCCCTCCTTTCGCAGCCCTAGATTTTACTGTGCCCCAAAAGTTACATATCACCAGGCAGAACCAGAACATATGTATCATATCCACCTTTTCTGTCGCAAAGTGTGGGCAGCTCCGGGTTTGTTTGTGTCCATGTGTGACATTCTCTTGGGTGTGAGGTATGCCCTGTGTTTGAGGTACAACTGCATTTGCTTGAATCTAACATTTCTGGAGACTTTTTTGGCATACCAAATTGTCCTGCTCCACTTCTCATCAATGAAGGTTCTGTGTAGTTCCCCCTCCCATCTAGCTCTTGCTTGCAATACCCTCCCATTATTGCTACTCAGGAGCTGTTCGTAGAGTCTGGATACCGTGTGTCCTCCTTCTGACACATCATACCACATATTCAGTACTCTCTCGCTGTCTTCTTCCCCTGGCATTGTCCTCCACCTCTTCTTGATTCTCTATACCATACTGGTGCACAGCAGAAATTGTCCACTTTGTACACTCTGCTCTTCCATTAAGGTCTGAAAGTCCACCCATTGTCCAGCTTTCCATAGATCTCCAATCTGTGCCACTCTCTTGTCTTCCCACTGAGTGCAGTAAGTAGTAAGGGATGCCATATGGGTATCGACTAAACCCACAAGGGGGATTTGTCTACAGTAGTGGTCTTGTGTTCCTTATATTTTTCATGCTCTCTTCAACAGAGTCAATCCCAGTTTATCTATAGTAGGGAGTGGTTTGGTTAGGGCTTCGTCTATCCATAGAAGTTCCCTCAGGTAGTAATGCTGTATTGCCAGCTGAAAGAGCACTGTGCTATGGCTGTGTCATCCTCTAGCCATTTTAATACGATTTGGAGTTGTCCCACCATGTAATAGCACTCGAAGTCTGGAAGCCTGACCCCCCCATTGTGTCCATCGCTATCTGTTCCTCCCCTAGCCCCACAGGAACTCTCTCGCCAGTGTGTGAAGTTGTTTAAAGAAGGGCCCAGGAATGTTGTATTGGATATTGGTAAAGTAATATAGTAGGCAGGGCAAAACCATCATATTCAGTAGAGCTGCTCTTCCTATCATCCCCAGTGGGAGCATCTTCCAGAACTTCATTGCTTTCTCTATTTTGACTAGGGCTGCCTGTGTGATAGCCGTGTGCATTGCTATAATGTTGTGGTGTATGTCCACTTCCAAATAGCGAAGTTGGTTGTTGTCCATGTGAGTCCTAGATTCAGCAACTGGTCGGGGGTGGCCTTCCTCAATTTGCCAGGGGGAAGAGCGAGGACCTCTTATTAATCGTTATTCCCGACAGTCTGGCATATGCCCCTAGGGCTTCTAGTAGGTCTGGCATGTTTCCCCTCAGGTTCTCGACATAGAGGAGTATGTAGTCTGCATATATCGAGATTTGGTGTACGACCCCATCTATTTCTATTTCTGCATCCCTATACTCTGCCCTGAGGAAAACCGTGAATGGTTCCAAGGCCAGAATATATAGCATCGGGGATAGTGAATATCCCTGCTTTGTGCCCCTGCCAATCTTCCACCCTTTCGAGATGTGCCTGCCCGTTTTCACCCTTGCCCTGAGATCCCGATAAAGGAGCCGTATCCAACGGAGGTATACCTCTCCTATCCCAAAGTGGGCAAGGGCCCACAGGAGCCAGTCCCAATTCACTGAATCAAATGCCTTAATGGTGTTTAGTGATGCCACCGCGCAGTCTCCCGGTTTTTGGTTCATGCTCTCAATTATGTGGTGGAGTCTGTGCAGATTCCATGTCTTGTTCCTCCCTAGTACATATTCCGTTTGGTCTGGGTGCACCAGCATAGACACGACATGCTTGAGTCGATTTGCTAGGGCTACGGTCAGGATTTTGGAGTCCTGATTGAACAGGGAAATCGGTCTATAGGAGCCACACTAGAGAGGGGCTTTCCCGGTTTCAATATGGGTATTATAACCGATTCTGATTGGCTCTGCGGTAACCTTCCTTCCTTGTATGCATCCTGATACACATCTAGCAACCGTGGGGCGAGGGTATCTTTATATTTCTTATAGAATTCCCTGGGTAACCCATCTGGTCCCGGGATTTGCCTGTTGGGAAGTCGGTTGTTACGGCGGTCAGCTCATTTAGTGTATGGGGTACATCCAATGTCTGCACCTGCTCCTCCATTAGCCTGGAGAGGGGAATCTCACCTAAGGCATCAGTTATATCCTCCATCTCCGCTTCCTGTTTCCTGGAGTACAGTTCTTCATAGAACCACAAAAACATTCCATTTATCCCTTCTTGGGTCCTCACTTCCTCCCCCTGCTCATCCTTAATTGTGGTTATTGGTTTGTGACTGTTCTCTTGTTTGGTGAGCCAGGCTAAGAGCCTACTGGGCATATCTCCTTCTGTGGGTAGTCTCTGTATGTACTTCCCCTATTCTAATCTGCCCAGTTTTTCCAAATAGTGTGACACTGCAGCCACAGAACTGTGAGTTCCTCCGGTCTTCCCCCTTCATGCCCGCCTCTGACTCTGCCCGTTCTATCTCATTTTCTATTTCTCCCAGTTAATCCATAATGGACCCCCTGAATCCTCCCACCTTCCCTATCGCCACTCCCCTGACCACCACCTTCAAAGCTTTAAAAAGCCATGCTAGTTCTGTCCACCCTCCCCACATTATGGTCAAAATTGTCATTTATTGTCTCTCTAATATGTTCTTGGAAATCCTCATCCATCAGTGCCTCTGCCCTTAGTCTCCAGGTAGGTATGGGGCCCCTCTATATGTGTATGTCCATGTTGCTACCATCGGGGCATGGTTGGACAGTGTTCTTGCCTTAATATGTATCCCTGTGAATTCCCAGAGGGACTCCCTGCCCGTATATAGGTAGTCTATGCGGGTGTATGTGCTGTGTGGGGTGATATAATGTGTGTGTCCCCTGGTATTGGCATGTACTTTCCTCCAGATGTCTTCCAGTTCCAGCTGGTCTAGAGCCTTCTGTAGGGCCCTGACCGGCAGAGGTGGTTTCTTCTGCTTGCCGTCAGATCTGTCCACCTGAGGGCTCAGTGAACAGTTGAAGTGTCCTGTCCATATGAATGACACTCCTCTGCACTTTTGCTCTATTTAGCCAGGTATAGACCCTAAGTCTCTTGACGTAGGCATTTAGCCCCCTGACATTCCAGATGGCTATGACTGCTTTTTCTTGGTCCATTTAGTTGCATCGTCCTGTGGCATTCTCATTCTGTCTTTTGCTAGTTGTTCCTGTATGGGGTGGGTCTGACCCTTACTGTCCATGTTGCGTCTTGCATATGTGCATTTGTTGCGGGTTCGCCACAATGTTGTACTTCCTTGGTGGCCTTCATCTGGATATGTGTCTGTTCGCCTGCCACGTGTGCTTCGTTCCTGTTGCTTGGTGCTTTCTCCTCCACTCGAGCCTTCACTCATCCTATCTAACCACTCACTAACTATAACTGTTAACAAACGCCCAGCCACCCTCCCCCTGCTCGGGGTTTCTCCGCTTCCTTTGTGTTACCCTCCTTTTCGTGGGCACACTTGCAGCAGCAGGATGCCTCAAAACTGGCATCACAAGTTCTGTTTCTCTTTGGGGTTCCTTGTGGCACTTGGCGGTCTGCCTCAAGAGTTGTACAGGCTCCCGCCATCTAACTGCTGGTCTGCTTCTTTTTAAAGTAGTTTGTACTAGAATGTGGGCTTCTTTACATTCCGTGCGTCCTCAGGGTGCATTTCTGTTCTTGTTGGTCCATTCACTCTTTGGCCTCGGCAGTGGTTTCAAAGATGTGTGACCTGTCGTTGTGTAGAACCTTTCGTTTGGCAGGGTATAAAAGCATAAACCGCACCCCAACGGTTCCAAGACGCTCCTTGGTCTGCCAAAACTGTGATAGCTGTTTTTGCATGAGTGCTGTGTTGTATGGTTAGATGGTTATTCTTGCTGCGTTTCTTGTTATCACCCCCCCTTCCCTCGAGAATGTCAAAATCTTCACCCAATCCTTGAAGTTCATGATCTTCGTGATAATGGGTCTTGGGAGTGCTCCCAGCTGGTATCTCCTAATCAGTGTCCTATGTGCTCTCTCCTCCAAAAAGCCCTGAGATATGGTCCCTGCCCCCACTTGTTGGAGCAGTAAGTTTTCAATATAATTTGTGGGGTCTCTTCCTTCCTCTCCTTCTGGCAGTCCCACTATGCGCACATTGTTGCATTGGGCTCTCATTCTGCGTCTTCCGCTCTGTGTTCCAGTATGCGAATGCGGTCCAGTACCTCTGTCATTTGGGATTGGGAGGTCATTATGTTTGCTGTATTACTTTGCACATGTTGTTCTACTTTTGTCACCCTCTCCACCAGGTTCCTTGTGTCTTGCCAATGGAGTCCCACGTCTATGATCACTGCATATAGCTTGCCCGCTATCAATACTTTGAGGGCTGCAATGGCTTCCAGTATGGGGCCCTCCTCCTGACCATTCCCCGATTGCCTCGAGTTCGTTGTACTCATTCTGGCCCCTGGTTCTCATGCTGATGTTCCTCGTTCTTTCGGGTGAATGCCTCCATGCTGGTTTGCCCCCCCTTTGCTGCCTCTTTGTTTGTCTGTCATACCAGCTCCAGTTGCTCTTGTGCATCTGTGTTGGGGTCACAGCTTCTACCCTATGCACCTGGCGCTGTTTTTGATGGTTAACCATCTTCTGCTCAGTTCTCTGTGTTTACCTTCTGCTCCCCAGCTGTAGCTGGGAGTCCGTATTAGCTTCTCACAGAGGCCTTCCCCATGCACTTCAGTGATCGCCTCAGGAGTACTTTCTCCCTCTGCTGGGTTGTGGGTGTCTCCCTCATCCCTGTTGTCCTTGCGGGAGGCTGCAGAGCTGCAGGTTACATTGAAGTTTGCTGCAGATGATGTGCCCCATTACTGCTTCCCTCGTGTAGCAGTCTCCCCTCCTCCGTTGTGGGCTTGTCCTATATTAGCACTGTCCATGGCCGTAATTTTAGGGGGGGGAAGGGGTTTTTGTCCCCCTCAACTTTCATGGCACAACATTTTGTCCCCATTCATTTGGCTGGGGCTGGGGCACCTTTTCTTCAGATGTCATGCCCCCCCACCCAACATTTTCAGCAAAGTTACTCCACTGGCATTGTCCACTGTAAAGCAACTTAATTTCTGCTGCGTGTAATTGTCCTTTTATGTTGCTGCACTTGTGGGGCTTGGTCCCCCTTAGTGTTTGTTTGTTTGTTTATTCACTTATTACGCGCACCAGACCCGGGGGTAATAGGGCGCAACAGTATGAAAATGCAAGGTTTACATGGTTATACAGTATGCAGATATATACAAATATGATAGAGGCTTCTGTAGTTACAGGAATGTGTGATGTCAGAATATGGCAGATATATGTTTACACATGGGTTTCAACAATATACAATGTACAAATATGCAAATTACACAGTGTTAAACTCCATAGAACACTTGGACTCGCAGGTAGAATAGATGCACATGAGTTTCAAGTAGTATCATAACCTAAAGGAGGCTATGGGTCAGACAAAATGATGTGTTTTATAACATTTTTTCTAAAGAGTAGGTAAGGTTGGTCAGTTTGCAAATCTTGTGGCAGTAAATTGCATGATTTGGCTGTCTTTACAGGGAAGCTATTACCACCAATAGTAGTGAGCCTATATCTAGGTATAGCCAGGCAATTAATATTACCAGCTCTGGTTGGTCTAGGAGAGATTCTTCTCTGAAATGTGTCTGTAAGGTAGCTAGGAGCGGTGTTGTTAAGAGCTTTATGGGTCAAAGACAATGGCCCTCATTACGACCCTTGCGGAAAGCGACTGACCGGACCGCCACAGCGTAAATAGCGTTTCCGCCATTGCACGATGGAGCAAAGTGCGGCCCATTCCGACCCATCGGGCACGAGCACCACGCCATGGCGGAAGTGCAAAGTCTGCGATGGCGGAAATGACCCCAAAACGGCCCACACCGCCGCCGTACGGCGCCCTAGGTGCAATACCGCCACCCATCATAGCGGACACCGCAGTGAGCGCCAACCGGAAAGTACGGCGACCGTAAATATACGGAAACGGAAGTAAAAACATGGGCCCGGAACGGGAAACAACACCCCGTACACCTATAAAACCACAAAATACACACAACCACTAAAAACACCACCCTGAGACACATCCCAACCCGTCATCCACCCTAGTGAAACCAAGAAAAATGGGAAAAGTAGCGAAGAAAGCGTGCGACCGCAAGCGGCAGGTCCACTTCTCCCGTGAGGAACTCACCGTACTCACAGAGACCCTCCAGGAGAATGCCGCCGCCGTCTTCTCCACGCAAATGACCAGGACGGCACTTGCGAACAAGAAGGCCATATGGGCCCTGGTGGCACAGCGGGTAAGTGCGGTGGGGACTGCACCCCGCAACCCACAGCAATGCAGGAAGCGGTGGGACGACCTGCGGATACGCGTCCGTAGCATACTTTCTGCCAACCGCAACATTGCCACAGCCACCGGGGGAGGGTCGGAATCACCCATCAAGTTGACCCCCTGGGAAGAAATCTGTGCCTCCACCATTGGAATGGAGAGCATAGAGGGAGTCGGAGGGATGGAGAAAGGAGTGCAGACATCCGGAGAATCAGGTAGGTGGCCCAAATAAAACCATGCCAAATCCACAATGTCCAATCATGTGACTCACATGTGTCCACATAGCGCAACAGCAACACATGGCCAGGAGAACGTCCACACACATTGGCCGGATAGCGCACTTTAAAACACACAATAAATACATAAATAAGTAAAAACCCCAAAAACACCCACTACACGTGCAGCAGGCACACCCTAACTGCAGGCTGCCAAACAACTGCACCCTCACTCCACACACAAATGAAAGCACCTCCAAGGCCCCGACCCAAATCACCCTCAGGTACCACCCCAATGCATGTGATACATTGCCATTCCAATTCCCACAGACCCATTAATAACGCTCGCCCTCCTTTACTCCACCACAGGGTCCGATCCAAACGACAAGCTCCAGGACACCCCTACCAGCACACCTGCAAAGAGGGCCAAGACCGACGGCCAAAGACCCTCCACCTCAGCTGCACGCATCAAGACACGGCAGCAGCACAAATCAAGTGGCAGCACACAGGAGGGAACATCAACAGGCACCCCAGCAGCCAGCATGCCCACAACAGCACCACCACAGGTCCCCCCAATGGATGCCACAGGAGGTACTGCCTCTGGTGGCAGCAGCACCATAGGTGACACCCCATTAATGGCAGCATGCTCCGACACAGAAGACGGGGATGTCGAAGTCAGATCCATCCATGACCTGTCCCAATCCCCCTGTCTGTTCCATCCCGTACACCATGAGGATACCACGCAGGGGCACCCACAAGACGACGACTGGCCATCCCCCACAAGCCCTGTGGCAGGGCAACATGAGGCGAACAGCCCCTCTGTGACACCACCGCAAATGGCCATGGCCCAGCAGAGGCAACAGTCCCTCGACCAGTTAATCGTGCAACAGCAGCAACTGGCCACGCTCCTCAAGGACCATGCCGATGGATGTGGGGGCACTAAGGCAGACATAGAAACATCAACTGAGACACTTAGGGCACAAATGGAGAGTAGCACCGAGAGCCTCAGAGTCCAAATGGAGAGTAGCACCGAGAGCCTGAGAGTCCAAATGGAGAGTAGCACCGAGAGCCTGAGAGTCCAAATGGAGAGAAGCACCGAGAGCCTGAGGGGGGAACTGCATGCGACGTCCAAAGACGTATGTGCCGAACTTGCCGCAGTGCGCTGTGTGCTCACTGAGCTCTCACAAACCCTTAGGGACATGCATGGACGTGAGCAGGCAGAGACATCATCCGTTGCAAGTTCCGTCCAGGGCAGCCCCCAACGTAGATCTGGGAGGAACCTGCGCTCCACAGGCAGGGGTGCCCCTGATACCTGCAGAGGGGGCTTGCAATAGCGACTGCCCACTGACAATGAGCATCTTTGGACACTGGTGTTCGGGGGGGAGGTAGGAGGGTGGAGGGGGTGTGTTGGGCTCACTTGGGTGGCGGGTCGATAGGGTGTTCAACATGATATCACATATGCCATAAACAATGCACGATCAAACAATGAGATGTGTGGACAATGATCTTTGTGTACTAGGCCATCATAGGCGTACAGTCCATATTGTGCATGTACCAGACACACACAGTGCCACGAGTCCCGTGTCCATGTATCAGCCACCAGGCGTGAGTGCTAGAAGCATGCATCTATGAGATGCTGACGAATTTCACGGCCCTCCTGTGCCTCGCAGACTCCTTGAGGTGCTGCCACATCCCCACCCTCATCATGACCATCTTCAGGTGCTTGCAGTTCTGCGTCAGGGGGCATGGGCACATTTCTACGTACGCACATGTTGTGGAGCATGACACATGCCATCACCATCTTTGCAACCTTCTCATGGCGGTACAGGAGTGCCCCGCCAGACCTGCTGAGGCACCGGAAACGAGTCTTCAGTAGGCCGAATGCCTGTTCAATGACTACACAGGTACGTGAGTGGGCATGGTTGTAGTCCTCCTCATGCTGGTCCCGTGGGTTCCGGACTGGTGTGAGGAGCCATCTCTTCAGTGGATATCCGGCATCACCTGTATGTGGACGATAAACGAATTATGTGGAATGCCATTGCTACGTACGCACCCACCCCCCTTCCTGCCAGGTCATTGCCGCATCACATACCCCACATCATCATGCATGAAATGAGACTCACCGAGTAGCCAGGATCTGTTCCCTGCGTGTCGCTCCATGTAGCGTTGTAGAGTTCCTCAAGACCATAGAATCATGGGTTGATCCAGGGAATCGGGCACAACAATGTGTAATGATCCTGTTGGAGTCACACACCATTTGTACATTCAGTGAATGAAATTGTTTTCGGTTGCGGTACTGGGCCTCCATGGCATGTGGGACGACCAATTCCACATGGGTGCAGTCGATGGCACCAATGCAACCCGGTATGCCGCCAAGTGCATGGAATCCCACTTTTGTGTTGGTAATTTCCTGCTCCGAGCGTGGTAGAGAGATGTAGTCGTCTGCGTGCTGCAGGAGGGCATCGAGCACTTGCAATAGTGTCCGTGAGAACAGTGGCTGAGAAATGCCATGCAACTGTCCGACTGTGTGCTGGTAGGTGCCTGTGGCCAGGAAGTGGAGTACAGACACCACCTTCAGTAGGGGTGGGATGGCGGTTGGGCTATCTATCATGCTGACAAGGTCAGCCTGTGTCATGTCCACAATGGCGGCTATGGTGTCCCGGTCCAAACGGTAGAGGGTGTGGATCTGCTCATCAGTGAGGTTGAACGGATGTGCTCGGAGGCGTGGGATTGCGGGCTGCCTGCGTGGTGGTAGTGGCTGTGCTGGCAGCCCTTGCTGGCCCTGCCTTGCCCTCCTCCTCCTCCTGCGTCTCCTCCGTGCGGCCGGTTGTAGTTGGTGTTCGTCTTCTTCTTGGAGTTGGAGTACTTGCAGTGCTATCAGGTCCCCCAGGGCCAACATCGCGAGTCCTGCCGGTAGCATTTCGGAGTGGTTGTGGGAGGAGACTGGGCGTGCAATTTATGTGTTTTCAGGCTGTATGGCCTCCACCTGTGGTGATTCATTCCACCTGTGCAAGCTGCTCTCCCCTTTGGGCGAGCACGTCCCGCACACAACGCTGCAATTCGAGGAATGGCATCTTGCTATTGCAATCATGTATTAGTACCCGATGGCCGTGTAACATTGGTTGATATGTTCATTCGGCTATGGTCCCATTGTTTCACATGCATTCTTTGCAGTCGCGAACAGACTTGTGAAGGGTCAGTGGAACGTAGTACTCGAGTAACGGTGGACCCTCATGCATCACTGTACCGAGGTTCACCGACGGGCGGGGCCTCCCATTTGTGAGTGAAGGCAGTTGCCATTTTCACACACAGCCGCACTAGATGGATTAATTTGTGATTTCAAGCGGCCACAGATGCCTTTTCGACGTGATGTTGCAAATGAGGAATTCGAAGGGCGGCGCTTTCGGTCTTCAGCTAGCGGCGAGGAGATGCCCACAGGTCTGACTGCAAATATAACGTTCTATTGTTCAGTGTCCTTGGGACAGGGGCCATGGCGAGGATGCAATGATTGATATGAATAGTTTGGGATGCGCAATAGCGAAGTGGATGATGAGGCCGGACGTTCCCAAATACATGTTACTTCACAACACTGGAATTACGGGCTGGGGCACAGTGGATTTTGCAGGCTGCATAACGCACAGACTCAATGGAATTCTCACATGTTATGTGAGTATGGTAACAGGCGTTATCATTACGGGATGAGGGAATGATGAATGGATGCATGGGCAGATGATTTGATACGGTGTTTGCCATGTACAGGGCTTCTTGGAATCTGTCCGCCTCCCCTGCGCTATGTGATGCAGGGCTGCCATAGTGGGACCATCGTCTGTCTGGCCTTGTTGAGCCCTCCCTGTCTCGACGCGCCTTCAGACACTTGTGTCCATGCACGTTACCAATCCCATCTGATGGATTCTGTTTTCACAGACGCATGCACAGGTACACTCGTTTGTGATGGTGTTTTCACCTCGATATGGATAGTTATGAGTCGCAAGTGGTTTTGGGGTGGTGATGATCCTTTGGAGTGGGCTAGCATGCATATGGCTGTGGATTTAGTGTGATCATTGAGGTGAGTTGTTCGGATGTAGTTCTGATGGCCATTCTTTTCTTTTTCTTTTCTTTTGGTTGACAGGTATCTCCTCCCCTTTTGCCACTGCCATCTGTATGCCACTCCTGCAGATGGGTTTTACTCCCGACACCTGCTGCTTTGTGTTAATCAGTGGAGCAGCATTACGATCTTATGGGACGATCGCCAATGGGCCACATGCCCTTACGCAGTACTAGTGGCTCGGAGCAACATTTCGGCCTTTCAGCTGGACTAGTGCCTCCCTATTGGGACGGCCCTGCGGTTCTAGGCGCTTCCATGTTGCCTTTTCGTACGGAATGTAGCCCCTGTGTACCATGAAGGAACAGGGCGTCACACAAGAAGTAGCTGGTCATTTCTTGCGGATGCAGCCCACAATGGTGAAATGTGTTTTGGAGTTCATGGCCTAATGGCTGTATGGGCTTGGTGAATTTGTTGTGCATTAAATTTCTATTCTGATATGGGCCGTGTAGCGTTCTTCTTTGCAAGTGATGTGGCATATTCCTATTTGGGGAGCGATGTATTGTGAGGAGATCTGCATTGGGTTCCAGCTTCGGAGTATAGTTGCGTGGTACTGTGCTGGGCGCGTTTGCCTACGGAGCCCAGTGAGGTCAGGGGTGAGGGCTGCCAATATGACTGTTTGGATGATGTCATGCTCAGGGGCGGGGGATTAGGTTTTGTGTAACAGATGCCGGTCAGCCAGGTGGATTGGTGGAATGATGTGATTATCGGAATATTGCTGGTCACAGGTGCCTGTGTTTGCGTGCGTTTCTTGGTGGGAGACTGGGGTCATGTCCATTGGTATAGCTTCTGTATTCGTGCCATCTGTGCCCTGCAGCTCCCATTGGCCCCTCTTGTGATTCTTTTGTTCGTTGGCATGCATGGGTGACTTGTACATTTCACTGGTTGCATTGTGACTTCGTTGCACCTACGGGGAGTTGTACTATGTGGCCAGGGAGCGGTGTACAGGCACTCAGTGGGGCCGTTAACGGTTGATTCGCGATGCCGTACTTCTCACCATGGCGGAATGGTACTTTCCGCCGTGCTTGATGGCGTTAAGTACATGTCCGCTAGGGTCGGAATTCGCGTACCCTTGCGCCATGGTGCTGATTACGGTTTGGCATGGCGCGCGCGCGCGTAATTGGTGCAGTTAGCGTTGGCGTTCACTACGGTGTCGCTAATGGCATCGTACTTTACGGTGACGGGTCATAGTCGCACCGAGCGCTATTCGATGGCGGTATTGCATTTCCGCCATCGTTTTTCGATTTCCGCCAGGGTCGTAATGAGGGCCAATGTCTTTTGCTGTATTTTATTGTCCATAGACAGCCATTTGTGTTGGCGTCTAAGGGAGGAGATATGAGTTGTTTTTCTTATGCCAAGGGCTGCTCTTAAAGCATTATTCTGTAATGTCTGGAGCTTCCGGATGGTAGTTTTGTTGGCACCACTGTATAGGGCATTGCAATTATCAATTCTCAAGAGTATTAAGGCTCTGGCCAGGATCAAACAACTATCATCAGAGAAGGAATGGTTTGCCGGCTGTTAGCAACTTGCAAGTGTAAGCCCTGGATGAGGTTAGGGATTTTATCTGTTTATCAAAAGACAGTGTAGAATGCAAGTAGAAACCAAGAATTTTTACCTCCTTGGAGACTTTAATGGTATTCCCATTGATATTAAATGAGGATGTTGGACTGTGATCCCAAAATTTACAACTTGGTTTTATCGTCGTTCAAACATAGGCCACGAGTGGCCATCCACGCTTGGATGATAAGATATACTTTGTTCACCAACTCCGTGTCCTTACTATGATCCCCAGAAAGCGGGAGGAGAATATGAGTGTCATCTCCATAATTCGTGTAGGTGACACCCAGATGGTCCAGATCACCAAACAGGGGTTTGGTGAAGATATTGTAGAGAGTTGGCGAGACACAAGAGCCCTGAGGAACACCGCACAGTATAGGGGTCGGGTCGGCAGCTGCCGAAGGAGAGAAGACTCTCATAGTTCTCTCACTCAGGAAGGATTCAATCCATCTGATAACCTTCTGGGAGAAATTGGCGGCAGAGTAAAGGTGTCTGCAGAGGACCTTATGATCAACCAGATTAAATCCGGCTGAGAGATCAAGTAGTAGCAGAAGTACTATCCTCCCTTTGTCTCTCAGCTCGTTTATTTGGGATTTTAAATTGATTAAGGCTGTTTCTGTTCCGTTTAATGGGCGGAAGCCAGATTGTCTATTACCTAGAAGTTTATGCAATTCAAGGTGTTTGCGAATTTGATTATAGGCGGCTTTGTCCAATATTTTGAGTAAAAATGGAACTGTTGTAATGGGACAGTAATTAGGGGGATGAGAGGATCTAATGTCTGTTTCTTGAGGAGAGGGAGCACCCAGGATTGTTTAAGATTGACAGGGATGGTGCCTGAGGCAAAGGAGGCATTAATCAGTTTAGTAATGATAGTGGTGGGTACTCACTTTGTGACAAGGCAGTGGGTTGTGGCCTCCCACATGCAGAATGTTATTTGTTCAATTCAACCTCCACTGCCGCCTTTTCCAAGGTTGGGTTAGTTATGTTGCAGCGGTGCTGCGTGTGCTGATGTTTATGCAGGGTGCATTCCCACTGGCGGCCTGCTTATGCCCATTCTGCGTGCTTCTCTTGTGCATCACCGCTAAGCTGGCGCTGCAATCCTCTGTCTCTGGTGTGGAGGCTGGCTTTGTTGGACTGTCCGGGTGCCCTCTGACCACCAGCCCGGCCTCCCTTTTCCTGCTGGTTGGGAATGGGCCTGCTGTTGAGTGGTGGCTCTGGAGTGCTCACCTGCCACTGGTTTATGCTGTTTCTTCTTGGGGTCTGTCTCTGATTGAAGGGTTGCACCCCCTACATGTGCGGCAACCTTGTATCGCGGATCAAGTGTCCCCTTTTCTCCAACGTAGCCTTCTGTTTTATGGTGACTCTCAGTGGTGTTTATTCTTTCTGCTTATCCCTCTCATATGCTTTCCCCTATTGTTGCCAATGCTGGTGGTGACTCTGAGAGTGACCAGGCCGTGCTCTATCTGGCGTAGTTGCCGCTATCCCTTTTTGGCTGTGTTATCTGACTTCTGGAACCCTCCTGAGGTGACTGCCTGCCTCCTGTAGGTGATTAGACTGTCCTCCCATGTGTCTGGTATTATTGCATGCTAATCTATCTTCTTTTGGCTTCTTAGTTAGGACCTCCACTTTGCTATGCTGATCGGTGCAGGCTGGGCTCTACCGCCATTGTATGTGTCCCATCGACTCCCTGTGCCCGTCTGTCCTAGTCTCGCCGAATGGGTGGGAGATTCAGATTTTGGCAGGCAGCTCAATGCAGCGGAAGCGCTTCAGTGATCTATGTCCCCAGAGGCGGGCGGGTCCTCTGAATTATTGAGGGGTTACAGAAACCCTCTCTTTTGGTCAGTCGTCCTCCCAATGGGGTCCACTCCGGTTTTGTTCAGGGCTCTCCTTGCCTCCCGGAATGTGTTGGCCTTCTTAACGGCCGTGTCCTCCCTCACATGTGCTATCCCGGATGCAGATCTGCAGTCCTCTTGTGGCCCCAGGCCTCTTGGGGACCGCTAATGACAATGTGCAGGCCCCTACCTGCTGTCCCTATGGCCCGTTGCCTTCTTGCCAGGAGCTCCTCACACTTGGGCGTCGGGGCAGTCCTCGACCGGGTCCATGCTGAAAAGGTGGGGGGCACACTCATCGGGTTGTTGGTGTGGCAAGCTCCCCTGGATGCTCTAGTAGATCTGCCACCAGCTCTAGTAGATCTGCCCCCAGTTGTGGCTCTGTTCCACCCTGGTGTTCTCTTTGTCTTCTGTGGGTATGGCGCTGCATGCTCCTCCTGTTGTCCTCCCATCCCTGGATGCACACCTCCATCCCTTCCTCAGCGGCTCTCGGTCACCTGGTGGACCGGGTCTTCCCCTCAGTCCTACGATGTTTAGAATTGCCTGGTCACCAGCCGGGAGGTTCTTCCAGGCATCAGCGTCTCTTCCGGTGTTGGGATGTGTGCCACGTGCAAAGTGCTTCCACGTGCCTCTCCCTTCGATGTTGTTACTGCAGAGCTCCAAAGCCTGTTCAATGCATCGCACCTGCCATTTTGTATGTTGGCACCGCGGTCACTGCGTCCTCACTCCTGGCCTTAACACGGTCTGATTTCTCTCTGGTTTTCTGCCAGGCAACCACTGGACCTTCGGACACCTCTCTGTGCCTTTTCAGGTGTTGCTGTTGTGTTTTTCACCGGCTTTCAAGGATCTTTGTGGTGGATCGAGCGGGAGCTCTGAAATCTCACTCCTTAGCGCATTGCCGCCAAAGGAACGCCCATATGGTATGGCATAGTTAGACAGCCATTGGTTTATTCTAACAATTTGATAGTTTTACAGGTGAGTGAGGACATTCTGTAGACCCTGATACTCAGTACTTTTGGTTTTAAGTACTATGGGTGAAACAATATGTGTTTTCCACAGTTGTTGTTACTGTGCCTATAATCATTGGGTAATTGGGGAAAAGACTGTATAACAGCGCAAGTGATGCACTCATGGGCCAGTTGGTGTATTCTAAGTTGTTACAGTTTCACAGGGCAGAAGGTTACTTTTTGAATGCTTTTACATACCTGTTGGTGACTATTGGGAGTATGCTATGCTAGTTTTGTAGGTCAGTGAGTACATTTAGGTTTCAGGCATATTAAGTAGCCATTTGCAAGATTTGCTGGTACTCTCTGCTTCAGAGTAATGGATGTATCATTGCAGTCAAACCACACACATTTCTTTTTAATGCTATGTTATGTTATGTTACTTGGCATTTATACAGCGCTCTATATATCATTGGTATGATCTCAAAGCGCTGGTATGTTGAACGCCCTCAGGAACCGCAGTTCTGGTCATTAGATAGAGATAGAGTCATAGGGTGCATGGGTGCACAAGATATGTGTGCAGCTGGTGTAATTGCCGGATGGTAGCTGAATTCTAGCGTTAGGTGTGATGCTGAAGATATCAGTTGGATGTGTTCAGTCTGGTGGGTGGAACCCAGACTGGGTTCTGGCTGTGTTAGGCCTGAAGGACGCTTATGTGAGCAACTAAGCGGAATGTCATTGGATAGCTGCATTTTATTAGGGTGATGAGGTGTTCATGGGGTAGGATTCGTATGTGTGAACAGCTAGGCTGAATTTGTCAGGGGTAAAGCTGTGTTCCAGTTGTGTGATGGTGTATAGTAGAGAGTAAGTGTAGTGATGTGATGGTTATCTTTAAAGCGCCAGAGACCAGGAACATGAACAGGATGGCAGGGAACACAGTGAAACACGGACATAAAATGACAGGGGGCTGGGATTAAAGCGACAGCAGGGGGCATACAGATATATATAAACAGCATGGGGAACAGTGACACACGTGTGGGACATGCTAACATTTACATTTGCATTTCTATCTAGATGTGCATGCTACCATCCACAACTCTACCCAAGTGTGGGGCATGTTAATATTTGCATTTCCGTCTAGATGCGACGCACGCTAATGTTTGCGACTTCATCTAATTGAGGCACATGTTTCCATCCACAAGTCCATCTGAGCGTGTATGCAGTATAGTGACCTGCAATGGTTGTGGCACCCGTGTGGTAGATTATGCCTCCTGTTGTGAAGGTTTTCTTGCCAAGCAAAACTTGGCCGTGTGTGAAACTACTAAGCTAGCAGATGTTTTTGGTACCATCTGCGTTGTATCATAAAATAATTACTATTATGTATTGGCTATGTGAGTTTATCTGTAAGGTGGAACGATTGTCTGAATTGCAAGTAGTACATAATCTGCCATGATTTGCATTTTGCATCAGCTGCTGAAATTGAATGGATTCACAAATAGGTATAGATACACAAAGCACTCGTTAGGGACTTGTTCCTGCTCCACATAGCTGCAGAGAGTGCATGCATGTTTCCACGTGTATGAAATCTGGATGATTTAATTTATAGGTATTTTTTTTGCTTTCCAGCACTTGCAGTAAGTACATTAGAAATTAGTGTGGATCTTCTTGTGCACAGTAATCCAATTTCTGCCTTATTCCTGAGACACTGTAAGTGTTGTCATGATTGTTTGTTGCATTTCTATGAAGGAGTAGCATTTGCAAACACAACTGGTCTACGCCATTCAAGTGAATGTTTTGAACAATTGGTAGCAATTGGAATAGAACATTGATTGCTACATTTGCACATACATTTACGGCAGTTTTGTTGGAAAATTTGAATGGACCAGACAGTTCTGTGTCTGAGTCATTTGTTGGAACTCCACTTGCTTTTTTTGAAGAAATATTTCTCTTTGTTTGTGTAGTTGGATATGCATTTGCCTTTTCACTACATCCTTCTGAGGTAATTGATGGAGTAGCAACTGCTTTCAATTTATTTAGTGGTACAGTTGGGAGATCTCCTATAGGTTTTGTATGCACTACTTTTCTTTTACCAAGTTTTCCTTTTTGATGAACAGGGTGCATTTTGAGATGGGGTGTGTAGAGTGCACATAGTCTGTTGTACTCTACGATGCAAGGAATGTCAACCTTGACTTTGTTTGCATCAAAATTGACTAGTCCTTCAAGTGTGCATAGATGTGACAGTGCTACGTAACTCAGGTCTTCTTTAAATACTGTGCTGCCAATATCAATCAATGCCTGATCTAGGGTTGGACCTTGTGATTTATGAATAGTGATGCATATGTAAGAGACAAAGAAAACTGTTTTCTGCATACATCCATATATTTGAAAGGAAGGGATTGGACTGTTGAGTATCCTATCCTTTTAACTTCTGAAAGTTTGTCAAGTGGATGTTGACAAACTGAATGTTGTTGTCATATGGGTAAGTCTGGAAGCCAACAACTGTACCAAGTGCTTCATTAACTAAACCGTGCTCCATGTCAAGGTTCCACTTTAGCATTACTCTACAGTTTAAACACAATGTTAACATTTTCTCCAAACCAGCTGTGTTGGAGATAGAGTTTTCTAAGCTATTTAGTCGTACTCTGGCTTGTTGACAAATAGGCACTGTCATACCGTGCATGATCAGTTTGTCTGTGGAGTTAATTTGCACTATTGGTTGCATTTCTTTTTTCAACATTGCTTCATTGATAGTGCACAGCTAGCTAGGGTTGCCATTAAGGACATACATTTTACATTTGTGTGTAATAATTGTTCCATGACATCAGTAGCAGATGTGTTTTGCCTGTATAGTTCATGGATGAGTCTGCTGTTTAAGATAGACTGTGCTTCCTTAGAAAGCACACCAATCCGAATGCTTTTCAAAATGTTAGCATAGGTGAGGTCTGCAGACTGACACGTTTTGAGTGAGTTCTCTGTATTGGAAATATTGCCAGAGATTTACATGTCCTATGCTGTCAACTGCGCTATGGCACAGTTTGTGTCCTAAGATTTTGAAAATAGGTTCACCTTTTACTGGTGTTAATGGCAGAAGATCTCCAAAAACAATAACGTGTTTTCCTCCAAATAGTTATTCGTAGTTTGTTTTAAGAACCTCTCGCAATCTCAGGTGAATCAAATCCAACATTAGGTTTGAGACCATGCTCACCTCATCTATTATGAGCATTTTCATTTGTTTTAGAATTCTGCCTAGCTCCATAGCAGTTTCTGCTGAAAGTTTGTAGTACGCTAATTCTTTTAGGTGTTCTACTGGAAAAAGTAGCAATCAGTGTAAAGTAAAACCACCTATGCTGTAGGCAGCTAAACCTGTAGGGGCAGTTACAACAGCTGAAAGCTTGTTTGTCAATTTTTGGAGGAACTTGTTTTTTATTAAGAATGTTTTGCCTCAACCAGCTTCACCGCTTACATACAGGAGTATAGATTTATAGTTTTGACAGGTACAAGTTCTAGTTTCGTGCTGCACACCATGTTCAATTTCTTAAGTTACTTCCAGGAAAATGCTATGCTGTTCATCATTCAGTAGTGATTTCAGTAGTGCAACATTTTCTTCAGATTCCTCATACTGACACATGGTGTTTTCATACTTCAGTCATGGCTAATTCTGCATCATTTACTATGAGTGGCTCTGCAAGTGATTCTTGGCTTCCTGTAAGAGAAGGCTGAATCCTTGCAGGAATGTCTACATTTAGTTGTGCCTGAAGTTCTTCCTCTTGTTGGCGTTCATTGTTCAACATGTTTTTGTACTGCTTGAAATTTATATCTGATGTAGTGCTTTCACTTGCATTGAAAGCATCTTCATAGGAGGTATGGGTGTCCAACAAATCTTTTTTTCTCCATGGTTTAACAAGTTGCAGTAGGGACAAGTAGTAATGTTCTCTATGTTCAGGAGTTTTAAATGATAGCTTCATATCATTAATCAGGCTGTGTTTGGTAAGTTTAACCAGGCTGCCCTCACAACATTTGACTATGTATTTACCTTTTTTCATCTGGTTTAATATTATTTTTGTATGAGAAATTTTGGGCTATGTGGTATAGACACATGATTTCCAAAGCAGTACTCTTGTTTGGGTAGTATGTGTCTAATACATTGTGACAGTGTTTTGTCAGATGATATGCCATCCCAGAGGTCTTTTAGCTCTGTTTTCTCAGATTTGGTTAAGTAGGCTAAAACACATTGGCCCTCATTAGGACCCTGGCGGTAAGGGGTTTGCGCCAGCGTTAGCTGCGCCGACCCCTTACCGCCAACTACAAGTTCCCATAGCGCCATGGGGGCGTAAAAATCCATGGCGCTATGGGACCTTGGTGTTAATTACGCCACCGTAATTTACGGTGGCGTAATTAACGCCTTCCCCACTCCCATTGAGCCCTATGGGGCCGAAATGGGAATGGGGAAGGGTAAATGGGTCAATGGGGACTTACCGCCCCGCCGACCTCGGAATGGGGCGGTAAGTCCGCCATCCGCCATGGCGTAAAGGGACTTTGCGCCATGGCGGAAAAGTCCGCCGACGGCGGAAAAAATCCGCCAGGGTCCTAATGAGGGCCATTGTGCAACTTCAGTGGAACTGTCTGCAATGTACTGCACATCTATGTTTGTATTTCACAAGAGGGCAATGATTGCATTGTTATCATTGATGTACTTTGATGCTTCGCTTCTTTTAATGCAGTATGTGTTCTTAGGCAATTTGCCTTTCACACTGTGTCTAACAGAAGACATGAAGTTGTTAACTTGTGCTTTTGCTGAAACTGGTCTAGAGAAACCAAAGCAGCATTTGGTGTGGTATTTGCCTTTCTTTTTATATCTGCATCGACAATACGTGCCACATTTATGTCTTTGAAACCTTAAAATGTGTGCATGTAGCTCAAAAGTGACATATTTGTGAAAGAACTGCAAAACAGTGGCATAACTGTCCTGGCCAAATTTAGGAGCACCTTTTATCCACAAAAGCATGTGGATATGTGGTGCTCCTATGGATTGATACTCTTTTTTCCACTTCTCTGAGGCAGGATTTTTTTTTTATTTTAGATGAAATGCAGCATGGCAATAAAGTGGTGAAGGGAGGAAGTACTTTGACACATTTACAGGGTCAAGAGAGCAGAGTTCTCCTGTTGTTTTAATGTCTATCCCTGCTTTGATTTTGTTTGTTATACGTAGGAAATCATGCAAGTCTTCCCTTGCATACTCTGCACAACTTAAAGTGACAAACCATGTGGGTGGGCCAAGGTTGTGTTGCATACTCCAGACATCTGCGTGATGTTGGAATCAGTATTCTTTCGTACCACGCATATTTGCCAAGAGATTGGTGATAATTGACTGCAAAACTTCATCCTTGTCTTCCACCTTTTGAAGTAACTGTGCAGCAGACATGATTAAACAATTGGAACCTGTTTTCAATGTGTGTGCAACTTCTTAACATAGAGTTTCTAGTTCACTTTAAAACAGGAGGTTGTATATGTATTGAGCATTTTGTTTGAGTCTTCAGAATACATTTGTAAAGAGTGGTATTCTAATGCTGTTATTTGTGTGCATCTTTCAACATAGGTTCTACCTTTTCCAGTAGGAAAGAGTAGAGGAAAGGCTTGGACTTCTACACTTTTTCCCATATGCTGATTGGTGATCCTTTGGCTTTCTGCATTTGATATGTTTGTAGTGCACCATCTGTGCTGTCTTTGGAGTGTGGTGGGTGAATCGTATACTGGTCTAAAATACTGGATGCTTTAGTAGGATCTACAAGTTCGAATTGGCCAGTTGATCCCGAATCTAGAATTATTTTGGTGGTTTCTCTCAGGTTTTCTTCAATGTTTATTTCTTTGTAGTGTTCATTGTTCTCTTTAAGATATTGTAGGGTTTCTCTAACTTTGTTTAAGTCTACTGGTTGCTGCCAAATTTGTTTGTCTTTTGTAGGTACACCATTCACTAGGATAATCACAGATTGATCTATTGGCCGTTGCACTCCCACAGTGTCTACATTTCCATTAAGATCTAATGGCAAATAAACTACCTTGCTACAAATGCCTTTTAGCAATTCAGAAGGAGGCATCTTGACTGTTTTTGGTTGAAGGCGTATTATCGCTTGAAATTGATGTACTGTTTGGATTACAATGCTCTCATACAAATTAAGCTGTTGGAGAGGTTATTAGTGATAGCCTGTGAATGCATTTGGTTATTATCAAGCTTTGTAGTGCAGTATGTGCAAAGTATTGAGGGGTTCGTAATTTTGTATTTGTTTTCTGCTATAAGGTAGAGAGCTAATTGGAACCATTGGAATTCCTCACTGTCTTCTATTTTGTATGCTATATCTACCATTTTAGAGCTATTTGTATAAAGAGTTCTGTGACAACAGAGACATACTTGGTTGGGTACTTTAGCAGATGTGTTTTTAAAGTTTGCTATTTCATTTTTGTGCATGTGTAATAGAAGGTTGGCATCTGCAAGGTTGTCACTACTCTGTTCTAAAGTTACTGGATTCGTGGATCAGTGTTGTTCACTTTCAAAATATTTGCTTTGGATCTGGTCTATTTCTTCCAGGAGTTCTTTGGCTGTGTCATGTAGGAGAATGTTATTTAAATGCTCCAGTGCTAAAGGAGGACTTTTTGCATAGTGCAGTCTCTAAACAATATTTGAATAGTAGAATTGTGTGTTGCTAACATTCTGATGTGGTGGAAGGAGCTTCTGCAAGAAGGCCCAGAAATGCAGGGTAATAAATGTCCTTGCAGTCCTGTGCATTTGTGCACAGACAGGAGTCCATTGTTTGTAATATTTTCATTTTGTGTCTTTGGCTTTGACTTACTGATTGAGGAATTTCTGTAAAGATTAGAAGGATTGTTTTCATACATTACACATTGAGGTGCATGGCCATTTGTAGATGGCACAGATTGGTTTGGTGCAATGGAAAGTTGATTGTAACTTTGTTGGGCATATTCTTTAAATCAGCGTTTCTTCTGCCATAATGGTGCTGTCTATCTTTTCATATCTTTGGCTACTGCTATGTATGGCAATTGGGTTTGCTCAGTCTTGTTTGTATGCCTCTTCATTGAATTATGGCTCTGTGCTTGTTGTGTGAATCCAATCACCTGCACAGAGGTTTGGAAAGGTATCTATGTTGATACTGTGAAGCACTTTTATGGTTTACTAATTCATTTTGTTAGTGGTTTCATTCTGTTTAAAATGAATATAAACAATTTCCTTTTGAGGAGCAAAGCACTGTCTATGAGAGCTTCCAGGATTAGTTTTCTGTAAGTTTTAAGAGTCATCGTGATTTCCCCCCTGGTTTTATAAGGTTCTGAAGGACTCTGTGGTGGATAATTTCTTGTCTAATAATTTTTTTGGAATGCTAGTTGCAGTGTTAGCACGACTCGTAGTTGTATCCTTCTTAATGCATTTCTTTTTTATTTCTTTTTAGTTTTACATTTTGGAAGAGGGTTCACACTTTTTTTCTGCTACCTGGTGTTCCGTTTTGCTCAGTGACTGTATTAGGTGTTTTGTTTGAACTTTCCGTACAAGCTCTGCTAGAGGACAATGGCTATTTTACATGCTTTGAGATGTATCTTCTCTACTTCTGCATTGTTTTAAAAGAGTTGCATTTTGCAAGGCATTTTCTTATGTCTGTTGGACAAAAAAGGGAAATGTGGGTTTGGTAGTTATGCAATGTATTTGTGTGCACTGTGCATGAGTGTCTGAAAATAAGGGTAGGCTTACATAGAAGGCTGTGTGATTGTGAAAAGGGCTTTTACTTTTGGTTGCACAGGTTGTACTGGTATGTGTGTGTGTTCCTGTGCGAAAGGTTTGCTACAGTGTGTATGAGAGTGTACTGTGCCTGAATAAGTAAGGACATTACAATTTTTTCACAAAACTAGTGGTTACCATACTGGTGCTCAGATGACAATACAAAGAGTGGACCCGGTAAGGTGCAATGAGTAAGAGTGAAGCAAGTGCTGTTGGGTTGGAAATAATTTTCCAGGCTACAATACAACAACACTGCACTGCTGTCTGAGTAACATTCAGAACACTACTATAGTACTGCACTTACTTTGTTGTATTTGAAGATTAGGTTTGTTCTGGGTTTTATCTTCCAGCTGAGATGTCATTGGCTTTTAAGAGGCTGTTCTTCAATGCAATTGTGAAAGAAGAATGTTAGTGGGTATGTGTGTTAATGGCACAGAAATAGCACTAGGAGAACACATTGTTTTAGATTGTAGGAGGATTTATTGCCAGGAAGAGTTAGTGTGTGTATCCGATTGTACAGCACTGCATAGGAGTCGGGACTTAGGAGCATCAGCATCGTTGCTATGGGGGCCAGTGCTGTACTGATAACCGTGCCCTATGGGACTGCACTTTTGCAAGTGTGTGAGATGCTGTTGCACTACTTGCTATGGAAATGGATTAGTGTAAGTCCTAGTAGGGTGAGAAAAAGGGCAGAAAGATGTACAGTTTGGAAAGGAGAATGTTACAGTGTGTGGAATTTTATTAAGGTTCCCACACATAGATGTTTGCTACATGAGTCCAAACAACATTCCTGTTATTGCATTTATTTATTTACATTTACAGATAGCATTGTTGCCATTGTACACATGCATTTCTTTGCTTTCCTTCCAATGGTGCATTTTGGTAATTTTACAATGTATGTACTTGCCATGCCTTGCTAACATACATGCAGTTTCCCTTTTCTGTGTGCATTCTGGGCATTCAGCATAGAATCTTCCACTTACATTTGCTGTGCAAATGTTCCCAATGTGTTTTTGTTTTACAACAACAACAGAGCGAGTACTGATAAAAGTGAAATATGTGGTCTGCAGCTGTTCTGCAGGTGTACATTAAAAGAAAACTTTGAAAGCACACAGCAACATCATTGTAAGTAACTGCCACCTGATATCAGGAGATGGGACACATGAGAGTACAATGATTTAGCAGGTTATGCAGGGTAAGTGGCAAGCAGCCTGGTCCTATGCATTTGTGACAGAGTTGCTGTTAAGGAGAAGCAAATGCAGTGCCATTGGGGAACACTACACACAATTAAAACAACAAGTGTCGGTACAATTTACAGAGTAAATTGAGCAGTACAACCAATTACACAAAGGACTAGCAATCACAGTGATTCAAATAAACACTTAGTCAAGGTTTCTTGGTAAAAGAATATACATTTATTTACACAGTCATTTGGAAAACATTCCACCAGCAAAAACAACTCAATATCACAGTCCAATACACTACAATGCACAACCAATCAGTTTCTTAACAAGTTCAGCTCTCCTGAAGTACGAGAAAAATGGCACTTCAATACTTTAAAAGGGGTTAAAAAGACAAGATTATAAGAATCAACAGCACAAATACTTTCATAGGCGTTGCAAAGGGTTTCAGTTCACTACAACCAGCAATTCAATTCAATAGGCCTGGGCCAAAGTCAATGGTTCAGAGTCTTGTATAGGATAGCACAGTTCTGGTAGTAAATGGTTAAGTCTTTGCCACAGATCTTAGAAGAATTTGGTCAGATGAAAAAATAGATGCTGGTTTGGGGAAGGACAAGCCTTCCAAGTCGGGAACGTTTTGCAAACTTTCACTGCGGCTGAACAGAGTTCGGCACTGCACTTGCACAGTACATTGTAAGTGAAGAAAAGCTGTAGCTGAGGCAGTTGTTCCTGGCAGTTCCTGCATATCCTTCAGTCCCTGAGCTTCAGACTTGGGGATAAGAAGGAGGACGTCAGGAGGTTCCTGCACTGCCCAGGAAAGAGGCCACATGCTTGGCAAAATGTCAGTTTAAGGTGTGAGTGCCTTAAAGACCAGAAACTGGTATCCTTCCCACTGGCTATCTGGTTTTCCACAGAAAGTTAACCTTGAAGGGCTTCTCTATTGATGGAGATTCAGGCAATTCGAACCTGCAGCAGGGCTTCACCGGTGGACCAGGAGTTGCAGCAGTCATCTTCCTTCAGCTTTTCAGCTTGTCTTCGGTTATTTCGTTCCAGTGGTCGACTCTGCTTTCCAAGTCCCAGAGGCCTGCTTTTAAACAGTTCTACCCCATTTATTCCAGCCTGGCTGTCAATCACACAGCATGGTGGCTGTCCTTGCTGGACAGCCAGCCATCCAATCAGGCCAGAGTGCACTCAGATCTCCTAGGAGACTAAGCACAGGGAATTTCGAGTGCCTCCCTCACATCCTGTCCTCCCCAGACACTCAGGAGCCAGAGGAGGGCTTCAGCACTGAAGCCCGCCAAAGGCCAACAAACAAAGGAACCAAACCTAGTTTGGCACGCAGAGACAAACACAAGAAGGACCTTTCCAAAAAGAAATGTCCAAAACAAGATTACCAGAGTCTGTTTTTACAG